>NC_091288.1:98209542-98829375 GCF_032444005.1 Ranitomeya imitator
ATTACGGACAGACAGACGGAATATTGCCCAGCCACGTAGTATATTGCCCAGCCACATAGTATATTGCCCAGTGACGTGGTATACAGCACAGAGCCACGTAGTATATTGCACAGTCACATAGTATATTGCCTAGCCACGTAGTATATTGCCCAGTCACATAGTATATTGCCCAGTGACGTAGTATACAGCACAGAGCCACGTAGTATACAGCACAGACACGTAGTATACAGCACAGTCACGTAGTATATTGCCCAGCCACATAGTATATTGCCCAGTCACATAGTATACAGCACAGAGCCACGTAGTATATTGCCCAGCCAGGTAGTATATTGCCCAGTCACGTAGTATACAGCACAGCCACGTAGTATATTGCCCAGCCACATAGTATATTGCCCAGTCACGTAGTATACAGCACAGACACGTAGTATATTGCCAGCTATGTAGTATATTGCCCAGCCACATAGTATATTGCCCAGCCACATAGTATATTGCCCAGCCACATAGTATATTGCCCAGCCACATAGTATATTGCCCAGCCACATAGTATACAGCACAAAGCCACGTAGTATACAGCACAGACACGTAGTATACTGCCCAGTCACGTAGTATATTGGCCAGACACGTAGTATGCACCATATCCCTGTTAAAAAAAAGAATTAAAATAAAAAATAATTACATACTCACTATCCGGAGCCTCCAGATCGAAGCGGCCGGTTACCAATGCTCCTCGTGCGCTCTGGTCTGAAGTGTGCATTACGGTGTCGCGAGATGATGACGTAGCGGTCTCGCGAGACCACACGTCATCATCTCGCGAGACCGCAATGCATGGAGCGGTCACCAGGGCGTCGCGAGGAGCATCGGTAACCGGCTGCTTCAATCTGGGGGTTCCGGATGGTGAGTATGTAACTATTTTTTTTTTTTATTATTATTTTTAACATTAGATATTTTTACTATTCATGCTGCATAGGCAGCATGAATAGTAAAAAGTTGGTCACACAGGGTTAATAGCAGCGTTAACCGAGTGTGTTACACCGCGGTCAACGCTGCCATTAACCCTGTGTGAGCGCTGACCGGAGGGGAGTATGCGGACGCCGGGCACTGACTGCAGGGAGTAAGAAGCAGCTATTTTCTTCCGGACTGTGCTCGTTGCTGATTGGTCATGGCTGTTTTGCCGCGACCAATCAGCGACTTGGATTTCCATGACAGACAGAGGCCGCGACCAATGAATATCCGTGACAGACAGACAGACAAAAAGACGGAAATGACCCTTAGTCAATTATATAGTAGATGGAGAACTATGTGAGATCCATTATACTGTATGGAGCACTATGTGAGGCCATTATACTGTATGGAGCACTATATGGGGCCCTTTATATTGTATGAAACACTATGTGAAGTCACTATACGGTATGGAGAACTATGTGAGATCATTATACAGTACGGAGAACTATGTGCGGTCATTATACTGTACTGAGCACTATGTGGGGCTATTATACTGCACAGAGCACTATGTGGGGGTCATTATACTGTATGGAGCACTATGTGGGGCCATTATACTGTACTGAGCAGTATATGTGGCCATTATACTGAAGAGAGCACTATCTGGGGGTCATTACACTGTATGGAGCACTATGTGGGGCCATTATACTGTACAGAGCACTATGTGAGGCAATTATTCTGTATGGCATACAATGTGAGTCCATAATTCTGTATGGAGCACTATGTGGGGCCATTATTCTGTATAGAGCAATATGACTGGCCTTTATACTATATGCAAAGGAGAAAAAAACAGCACCAGGTGTTTTCCATAAAAATTTACATTTTTCTTTTATTTAATCAATAGCTTGCAAAAAGTTAAGATCATACGTGTCATTAAATGTCAAGGGGCAAACATCCCCCCCACGCCTGATGTGTTTCGGACTATGTGGGGCCATTATACTGTACAGAACAATATGTGAGGTCATAATTCTGTATGGAGCACTCTATGGGGCCATTATTCTGTATGGAACATTATGTCTGGCCAATATACAGTACAGAGCACTATGTGGAGCCATTATACTGTACGGATCACTATGTGGGGCCATTATACTGTACAGAGCACTATGTGGGGCCATTATACTGTACGGAACACTGAGGCGATTATACTGTATGGAGCACTATGTGTTGACTTTTTTACTGTATGGAGCACTACGTGAGGTCATAATACTGTATGGAGTACTATGTAGGGTAATTATACTGAAAAGAGCACTATGTCAGGCTATTATACTGTATTGAGCACTCTGGGGAGCCTATTATACTGTGTGGCCCATTATACTATATGGAGCATTATGTAGGGACATTATTGTGTATGGAGCAGTATGTGTGGAGCATTATACTGTATGGAAGGCAATACAGGGGATCCTTTATACTGTATGGGGCCCATTATACTGTGAGGGTCACTTGGGGAATAGTGATCACAAAATAATAAGTTTTCAGGTATCCTTTAGTAAGATGTGTAGTAGAGGGGTTACAAGGACATTAAACTTCAGGAGGGCAACTTTTCAAAGGATGAGAGATGATCTTGGTGCCATTAACTGGGACAATATCTTGAGACATAAAAATACGCAAAGAAAATGGTAGGCGTTTATTAGCATCCTGGATAGGACCTGTGCACAGTATATACTGTATGGGA
The DNA here is from genome assembly GCF_032444005.1 of Ranitomeya imitator. NCBI lineage: Eukaryota > Metazoa > Chordata > Amphibia > Anura > Dendrobatidae > Ranitomeya > Ranitomeya imitator. The sequence goes on from NC_091288.1 coordinate 98,212,214, forward strand.
ATAAACATACTAGAAATAGGAGTAAACCAATATGGCTAAATAGAGCTGTAAGGGGCGCAATAAGTGACAAAAAGAAAGCATTTAGAGAATTAAAGGAAGTAGGTAGTGATGAGGCATTAAATAAATACAGAAAATTAAATAAACTCTGTAAAAAGCAAATCAAGGCAGCAAAAATTCAGACAGAGAGACTCATTGGCAGAGAGAGTAAAAATAATCCCAAAATGTTCTTTAACTACGTAAATAGTAAGAAACTAAAAAATGATAGTGTTGGCCCCCTTAAAAATAGTCTGGGTGAAATGGTGGATGAGGATGAGGAAAAAGCCAATATGCTAAATGACTTTTTTTCATCAGTATTTACACAAAAAAATTCCATGGCAGACAATATGATAAGTGATATCAAAAATTCCCCATTAAATGTCACCTGCTTAACCCTGCAGGAAGTACGGCGCGTCTAAAAATCACTAAAATTGACAAATCTCCGGGCCCGGATGGGATACACCAAGTACTGCAGGAATTAAGTACAGTCATTGATAGACCATTATTTTGAATCTTTAACCCCTTAATCCCCAAGGGTGATTTGCACGTTAATGACCGGGTCAATTATTACAATTCTGCCCACTGTCCCTTTATGAGGTTATAACTCTGGAACGCTTCAACGGATCCCGGTGATTCTGACAATTTTTTCTCGTGACATATTGTACTTCATGAAAGTGGTAAAATTTCTTTGATAAGACTTGCGTTTATTTGTGAAAAAAACGAAAATTTGGCAACAATTTAGAAAATTTCACAATTTTCCAACTTTGAATTTTTATGCCCTTAAATCACAGAGATATGTCACACAAAATACTTAATAAGTAACATTGCTCACATATCTACTTTACATAAGCACAATTTTGGAACCAAAATGTTTTTTTGTTAGGGAGTTATAAGGGTTTAAAGTTGACCAGCAATTTCTCATTTTTACAACACTATTTTTTTTTAAGGGACCGCATCTCATTTGAAGTCATATTGAAGGGTCTATATGATAGAAAATAACCAAGTGTGACACCATTCTAAAAATTGCACCCCTCAAGGTGCTCAAAATCACATTCAAGAAGTTTATTAACCCTTCAGGTGTTTCACAGGAATTTTTGGAATGTTTAAACAAAAATGAACATTTAACTTTTTTCACATAAAATTTACTTCAGCTCCAATTTGTTTTAATTTACCAAGGGTAACAGGACAAAATGGACCCCAGAAGTTGTTGTACAACTTGTCCTGAGTATGCCGATACTCCATATGTGGGGGTAAACCACTGTTTGGGTGCATGGCAGAGCTCGGAAGGGAAGGAGCGCTATTTGACTTTTCAATGCAAAATTGACTGGAATTGAGAATGGGATGCCATGTTGCGTTTGGAGAGCCCCTGATGTGCCTAAATATTGACACCCCCCACAAGTGACACCATTTTGGAAAGTAGACTCCCTAAGGAACTTCTCTAGATGTGTGGTGAGCACTTTGACCCACCAAGTGCTTCACAGAAGTTTATAATGCAGAACCATAAAAATAAAAAATCATATTTTTTCACAAAAATGATCTTTTCACCCCCAAATTTTTTTTTCCCAGGGGTAAGAGAAGAAATTGGACCCCAAACGTTGTTGTGCAATTTGTCCTGAGTACGCCAATACCCCATATGTGGGGGTAAACCACTGTTTGGGCGCATGGTAGAGCTCGGAAGGGAAGGAGCGCCGTTTGACTTTTCAATGCAAAATTGACAGAAATTGAGATTGGCCGCCATGTTGCGTTTGGAGAGCCAATGATGTGCCTAAACATTGACACCCCCCACAAGTGACACCATTTTGGAAAGTAGAACCCTAAGGAACTTATCTAGATGTGTGGTGAGAGCTTTGAACCCCAAGTGTTTCATTAAAGTTTATAACGCAGAGCCGTGAAAACAAAAATTATTTTTTTCCAACAAAAATTATTTTTTAGCTCCCAGTTTTGTATTTTCCCAAGGGTAACAGGAGAAATTGGACCCCAAAAGTTGTTGTCCAATTTGTCCTGAGTACGCAAATACCCCATATGTGGGGGGAACTGCCGTTTGGGTGCATGGCAGAGCTCGGAAGGGAACAAGCGCCATTTGGAATGCAGACTTAGATGGATTCGTCTGCAGGCATCACATTGCGTTTGCAGAGCCCTTAATGTACCTAAACAGTAGAAACCCCCCACAAGTGACCCCATATTTGAATCTAGACCCCCAAGGAACTTATCTAGATGTGTTGTGAGAACTTTGAAACCCCAAGTGTTTCACTACAGTTTATAATGCAGAGCCGTGAAAATAAAAATCATTTTTTTCCCACAAAAATAGTTTTTTAGCCCCCCAAATTTTTATTTTCCCAAGGGTAACAAGAGAAATTGGACCCCAAAAGTTGTTGTCCAATTTGTCCCGAGTATGCTGATACCCCATATGTTGGGGTAAACCCCTGTTTGGGTGCACGGGAGAGCTCAGGGGGGAAGGAGCACTGTTTTTTACTTTTTCAACGCAGCATTGACTGGAATTGAGATCGGACGCCATGTCGCATTTGGAGAGCCCCTGATGTGTCTAAACAGTGGAAACCCCCAACTCTAACTGAAACCCTAACCCTAGCCCCAACCCTAAAGGGAAAATGGAAATAAATACATTTTTTTAATTTTATCATTTTTCCCTAACTAAGGGGGGTGATGAAGGGGGGTATGAACTACTATTTATAGCTATTTATTGCAAAAAAGTTTTTGCGTCTCCACATTTTGAGAGCTATAATTTTTCCATATTTTGGTCCACAGAGTCATTTGAGGTCTTGATTTGACGAGTTGACGTTTTTATTGGTAACATTTTTTGGCACGTGACATTTTTTGATCACCTTTTATTCCGATTTTTGTAAGGCAGAATGACCAAAAACCAGCTATTCATGAAATTCTTTTGTAGGGGCGTTTATACCGTTCCACGTTTGGTAAAATTGATGAAGCAGTTTTATTCTTCGGGTCAGTACAATTACAGCGATACCTTATTTATATTTTTTATGTTTTGGCGCTTTTATATGATAAAAACTCTTTTATAGAAAAAATAATTATTTTTGCATCGCTTTATTCTGAAGACTATAACGTTACTTTTTCGCTGATGATGCTGTATGGCGGCTCTTTTTTTGCGGGACAAGATGACGCTTTCAGCGGTACCATGGTTATTTATATCCGTCTTTTTGATCGCGTGTTATTCCACTTTTTGTTTGGCGGTATGATAATAAAGCGTTGTTTTTTGCCTCTTTTTTTTTTTACCGCGTTCACTGAAGGGGTTAACTAGCAGGACAGTTTTATAGGTGGGGTCATTATGGACGCGGTGATACTAAATATGTGTACTTTTATTGTTTTTTTTATTAAATAAGTGTTTTTATGGGAACAATATTTTTTTTCCTTTATTTAGGATTTTTTTTTTTTTTTTACATGTGAATATTTTTTTTTTTACTTCATAACATTGCCCCGGCGGGGATGGCATCATGTTAGAGGTTCAGATTGCTGATCTGACACTTTGCAGAGCACTGTGTCAGATCAGTGATCTGACATGCAGGGCTGCAGGCTTACCAGCACTTGCTCTGAGCAGGCGCTGGTAAGCCACCTCCCTGCAGGACCTGGATGTAGCCCCGAGGCCATTTCAGATCCGGGGCCTGCAGGGAGGAGACGCTCGGTACAAGGTGAGCACATCGCCTTGTACCGAGGGTCTCAGGGAAGCAGGCAGGGAGCCCCCTCCCTGCGTGATGCTTCCCTGTACCGCCGGAATGCTGCGATCAAGTTTGATCGCAGTGTTCCGGGGGTTAACATACCAGGAGCGATCCGTGACTCCTCCCGTGTGAGTGCGGCCAATCGCATATGACGTACTATCCCGTCGGTGGTCATATGGGCCTGTCACGATATTGTATGAAATGTAATATGATTTTGTAGCGTTGCCTGTTAGACCCATGCTGCGGGCTAAAAAACCTCCTTCTCTGTGTGTTTCTGCTGAGTGTAGAAGAGGTTTTTATTGCTTCTAGCTGCAAATTCCTGATTCTGGGCAACTTACTCATTCTCTCCCACCTAAAGAATTTATACGACCGCTGTAGTTGCAATGGACAGTTATGCCAGCTAGAACTGGTCTGATATCCCTCTCAAGACATGCGGTTCTTTGTCCTGTCATTGTAAGATATTGGGACAATAATTTTGGCTAGGAAAATAATAAGTCCATTTTGCGAATCTCCATCGGCGGATCTATCAGCCTCTGTAAGCGCGAGCCTCTAATTCCAACAGGTAAAAAAGTACGGATTTCTCCAGAACTGTGTGTCCCAACTAGCCTGAACTTGGTACCAATAGAAAGCCATTTGTAAAATAAGAAGAATGATTGGTGTGCTGGGATTCTGACATGTTCTGGAGCAGAGATACACGCATTATACAAATTTGTGTTAAATTTGGTGAGTCTGAGGAGAGGGGAGGGTCTGAGGAAGCCAACCCTTTTAGTGATGTCACCAGGCTGAGCTATAAGTTTTATGCAAGGCACCCAGCAGTGAGTCTTACCTGAGGAGCTGTTCCTATCCAGACCTCCTGATGCACTGGGACATTTGAGATTCCACCTACCAGCATGGTTTTGCCTGAAATGACCTGAGAACATGTGAGTTTTACCTTTTCTCATTTAATCCCGTTATTTTATAATTACCTTGTACATTGTGTATTTTCAATTGTCGCTTATTGTAACATCCTTGTAATATTTTTATATAAACACTGCCTTATCTTTCGGAGTAAAATATCTAAATTACTAGTTTTGTCCTTCCTGCTCTAAAACGTATCCTAAGTCTTCTGAAGGGAATTGCGCTGTTTTGGGTTAGCTTTGGATCCGTTTAATTGAAGCTGGTGGCAGCATACCTTGTTCTGTGCCTTTGGGAGTCGTTGTAGCGACGGCTGCGTTGATAATTATTGTTCCTGCCTGAGTGGGAGTAGTTATGTCACCTCGCTGCAGCGTGCCCAATAGCCAGTACATAGCAGGCAGCCTTTCTGGCAACTAATTACCCTAGGTGCAGTACCTAATCTGACCTGAGGGTAAGGGGGCATCAGAGAGCTGCAAGTTTTCAAGCGGAACTGTAAAGCGGGATATACATAAATCCCTGCAGTTCGTGTTATATTGAAGAGCAGTGGGATAACTAAAATAAGCCCCTGCTGTAAACTGAAAGGCCAATAGCCATGTGTGTGTTTTCATCACATTGTTAGCAGTGGAGGGATAACTAAGATAAGCCCCCCTGCACATGTGATAGCCATCTGTTGACCTAAAGTCACACCGATCTGTGATGTAGGGGTGATGGTCACAGTGTGAATCGTGACATATTGGTGGCAGCAGTGGCGTATCCAGGGGGGGGCAGGCGGGGCATTTGCCCCGGGCGCAGCTGACAGGGGGCGCCAGCGGGGCCGCCTGAATTGATGATGTGATGCGGCATTAATTTGCAGCTGACTGTTAAAAGCCAGGCTCCTCGTCAGCGCCTGGCACATTCTGCCGCCCGCCCCCCGCAGTGAGATAATCCCTGGCCTGTCATGTGTGCGGCTGTGCGTGCTGCCTGCTGCGCAGCGCTAGTACAGTGAGTTGTAGACAGCCCCTTCTACTTCTCAATCTAAGTGCCTGGCCGGCTGCACCCCGCCCCCTGACAACCGCTGAGAGGCACAGGCACTGTGGCTGACGTCACAGTCTGACTGAGCGTGTCTGTGACTCACTGTGGTGACACATCTCACACAGGCTGGCAGGCTGCTTCACATACCGCTGGTCGTTCGTTGCGCCCCTGTGCCGGTGACTGTTGCCTCGAGTCGGTTCGTTCACTCGTTTGGGGTTCGGGCATGTCGTCGTGCAGTCAGTACTCACTGTAGGAGGAGGGGGAGCCGGGGAGGGAGCACTCAGCAGCGGCTAGGGCAGGGGCAAGTTGCAAACTGCTGGGTATGTGATAATGTGACGACTCGAGACTGTCAGACTCACTCACTCACTGTGAGAATGAGTCTGATGAGATGACTGTGATGGGGCACAGATCAGGACAGTATGGGGACAAAGATCTGGACATTATGGGGGCACAAATCTGGACAGTATGGCCCCCATACTGTCCAGATCTCTGCCCCCATAGGGCACAAATCTGCATAGTATGGGGACACAAATCTGGACAGTATAGGGGCACAAATCTGGACAGTATGGGCCATACTGTCCAGATTTGTGCCCCCATACTGTCCAGATCTGTGCCCCCATACTGTCCAGATCTCTGCCCCCATACTGTCCAGATCTCTGCCCCCATACTGTCCACATCTGTGCCCCCATACTGTCCAGATCTGTGCCCCCAAAGGGGGCACAAATCTGGATAGTATGGGGGCACAAATCTGGACAGTATGGGCCATAATGTCCAGATTTGTGCCCCCATACTGTCCAGGTTTGTGACCCCATACTGTCCAGATCTCTGCCCCCAAACGGGGCACAAATCTGGATAGTATGGGGGCACAAATCTGGACAGTATGGGCAATAATGTCCAGATTTGTGCCCCCATAATGTCCAGATTTGTGCCCCCCATACTGTCCTGATATGTGCCCCCATACTGTTCATATCTCTGCCCCATACTGTCCACATCTGTGCCCCCATACTGTCCACATCTGTGCCCCCAAAGGGGGCACAAATCTGGACAGTATGGGGGCACAAATCTGGACAGTATGGGCCATAATGTCCAGATTTGTGCCCCCACAATGTCCAGATCTGTGCCCCCCATACTGTCCAGATCTGTGCCCCAATACTGTCCAGATCTGTGCCCCCATACTGTCCAGATCTGTACCCCCATACTGTCCAGATCTGTGCCCCCATACTGTCCAGATCTGTGCCCCCATAATGTCCAGATTTGTGCCCCCATACTGTCCACATCTGTGCCCCCAAAGGGGGCACAAATCTGGACAGTATGGGGGCACAAATCTGGACAGTATGGGCCATAATGTCCAGATTTGTGCCCCCACAATGTCCAGATCTGTGCCCCCCATACTGTCCAGATCTGTGCCCCCATACTGTCCAGATCTGTGCCCCCATACTGTCCAGATCTGTACCCCCATACTGTCCAGATCTGTGCCCCCATAATGTCCAGATCTGTGCCCCCATACTGTCCAGATCTGTGCCCCCTTACTGTCCAGATCTGTGCCCCCCCAAAGGGGGCACAGATCTGGACATATGGGGGCACAAATCTGGACAGTATGGGCCATAATGTCCAGATTTGTGCCCCCATACTATCCAGATTTGTGCCCCCTATGGGGGCACAGATCTGGACAGTATGGGGGCACAGATGTGGACAGTATGGGGGCACAAATCTGGACAGTATGGGGGTACAGATCAGGACATCGTGGACGTGGGGGCAGATATATGAAGCCATTATAGGGGGAGAAATATGAGGACCTTATGAGGGGGGAGAAATCTGTGGACAGTATGGTTTTTTTTTTCATGGTGAACTAGGGAAAGTATGGATGAGTATCCATTTAAATAAAGATTTGTGTGTGTGTCTTTTCTTTTTTGATTACTGGGTTAGTGATGGGTGTGTCTGATAGACACCTCTCCATTTCTAACACCAGGGCTTGATGCCAGCTTTGTTTTTGGACAATTCTTAGCTGTCATCAATCAACCCCAACCACCATTACCCTGATTGCCACCACACCATAGCAATTGGGAAGAGTGAACACATAGCGCCAGAATTGGAGCATCTCATGTGATGCTGATGCGCCAATTCTGGGGTGACTGCTGGCTTCTATTTTTAGGCTTGGGAGGGCCAAGTAATCAAGGACCTTCCAGGTCTGATAATATAAGCCCACAATTTGCATTTTTGCCACTGTATTTTTCAATTCGCATACATACGGTCACGGTCACATGCCTACTAGAATTGCATGGCCTCGCTCAATAAAAATTAAATGAGCAAGAAGGACAGGACACGTTTGACCAGAAATATACAAATCACATACTTCGGCTCACATGATAGTCCACTCTCGGCATTGGCCAGGGAGAATCTCAAAAGTGTGCAGCGCATGTGCTGTGAGAATTCAGAAGCCTGCAGTCTCAGAGTAACTAAGCCCTATAATAATAAAATGAAGCCCTGTAGCCCATCCTAACAGCATGCAATATCCTCACTGACAGGATTCAGCTCTGCTTGCTGGTTTCATCAGTTATCACATGGCCACTTCACTCATGTGATTTTTCTAGTTACTGTCACGTGACAATGAGCTACTCTTCCTGCTTCTCTCCGAACGTTGTTAAACTACTGCACAGTTATACAAATACTACTGTATATGTATATACACATTATATGACACCAGATATTTATGTTTTTGCTTTTGTTTACAGGACGGGAAAAAATTGGTCTGCGACTGCTACCAATAGCGATGTCCAAAAAACCATCCGGAGCAGAATTCCGAAAAAGAGCAAAGGAGAAAGAAAAACAAGAGCGACAATTTTCAATGTCAATGTCGTCATGGCTGAATAAAAAACCAGAAGATGTAAAAGGTATGTGTATACACATGCCTATTTTTTCAGACTTTGTGTTGTTTTGGTCCTTATAATAATGTGACTCATGACATGATGCAACTGTTTACTTTGTTATGCTTGTTTTATTGTAGATGTCAACATGGGAAACGTGACCGTGAGTGTTGATAGAAACTCTGACCCTGAGAGTCAAGAAGGTAATACTGTGGTGGAGCATGAAGCAATACAGACTGCAGATGCCACAACAGATGAAACCACTGAAGATCAATTGGTTGATTTAGACGCTTTGCCGTGTTGTAGCAGCACAACACATTCTCTAGAAGAACTGAATGCTACTTCATCATCTTCTCATGGTGAGTCGAATTTTGACATTGACTGTTATGACCCAGGAACATGGCCAAGCAAATTTTCAGATGCACAAAGGTGTTTTGTTACTAGCATGAGGACCGAAGCAACACATGAACCTGACATAAGTAATAGTTTCAGAGATGGCCGAAAACTCACAATAGATTATTTTTTTAAACAGCTGCCAAATGGACAGAAAGTGCGCCGGTCTTGGCTAGAATACAGCCGCCTAAAAAATGCTGTATACTGTATACCATGTAGAATGTTTTCAAATTCAGAACCAAAACGGTCATTTTTGTCAAAGGAGGAAGGTTTGACACAATGGAAAAAATTAAGTGAGAGAATTCCTGAACATGAAAATTCTTTACACCATAAAATGTGTTTCTGTTCATGGAAAACACTTGAGGCCTCATTAGGTAAAGGTGGCATTGACAAAGAACTTCAAGAGCAGATATTGAAGGAAGAAAACAACTGGAAGGAAGTTCTTCATGTAATTGTTGATGTCATTATGTACTTAGCAAGACAAGGAAGTGCATTGCGAGGCTCACGTGAAAGTCTTGATTTTTCAGACCCTAAAAGTGGTAAACTTCTGAATGCAATCGAACTTGTTTCTCATTATAATGCCCCTCTCCGTGAACATTTGCAGCGTCATAAGAAAGGACAAGTGAGCTATTTCTCACCTAATATTCAAAATGAATTTTTAGACATCATAGCAGGGAAAATAAGGGAACACATAATTAATGATGTTGTGGAGGCTAAGTATTTTTCTGTGATGTTTGACTGCACACCTGACACAAGCCATTTGGAACAAATGTCTGAAGTCATTAGATATGTCAAAATAACAACATATGGCCCTGAAATCGTTGAAAGCTTCATAGACTTTTTTACTGTGAGTGAGAAGACTGGACTTGCTCTCACTGAACTAATTTTACAAAAACTCAAAAAAGATGGCTTAGATATTAAAAATTGCAGGGGTCAATCCTATGACAATGGGGCAAATATGGCTGGAAAGTACAAAGGGGTTAAAGCACGATTGCTTCAAGAAAATAACCTAGCGTATTTTGTACCCTGTGCCGCTCATTCCCTAAATCTGGTTGGTGTAAATGCTGCTAGTGTGTCACGAGAAGCAGAGACTTACTTTGGAACAGTACAGTGTCTTTATTTGTTCTTTGTTGCCTCAACTTTTAGATGGGAAGTTTTACAGAAACATGTACCGGTTACCCTCAAGTCACTAAGCAAAACCAGGTGGTCAGCGAAGCTAGAAGCGGTAAGACCTATTTATTTGCATCTAAGCAAAATCATTGAGGCTTTAAGTGATTTAAAAAGCAATGTAGTAGCCAATATGGAGACAAAGGTTGAGGCTGCTTCTCTGATGCACAATATTAAAAAGTTTGAATTTGTTGCCATGTCATGTTTTTGGTATAAAGTGCTAAGTCACATTGATCGCATCAACAAACTTCTTCAAAATGAAAAAATCAGTATTGATATGTCTGCAAAGCATATTCATGGTCTCTTGACCTTGTTACAGTCAACTAGAACAAGTAATGCAGCTGATGCAATCAGTGAAGCAAAACAGATTGCAGAAAGGTGTGGCCTTGATCCGCACTTCAGACAGATAAGGAAGAGAAAGATTAATAAAATGTTTGATGAAGAATGTGAAGATGACAGTGTTCAGTTGTCACAGGAAGACAAATTTAGGATTTCTCTTTTAGAAATCAGTGACAAAATCATTTGTGAAATGAACACCCGATTTGACGCTATAGACAAGCTTTGCAATACATTCGGTTTTCTCTCTGGACCTCAGCTTCACGCATTATCAACAGAAGAACTCAAGGAGCAGGCCATGAAATTAGCACAGATATATCATAAGGATCTTGATAAAGATGAAATAATTCCAGAAGTGGAGAGTTTTAAACATCATGCACTGGATTTAAACACGACTATGAAAACTGCCACACCTGAAGGTCTTCTTAACGAGATATACAAGAATGGGCTACAAGATGCCTATCCCAATATAGCCACAGCTCTGAAAATCTTCCTGTCTATACCAGTATCGGTTGCTTCCAGTGAAAGAAGCTTTAGCAAGCTAAAGTTGCTGAAAACATATCTTCGGAGTGTCATGGGACAACAACGGCTGACAAACCTAAGCATTATTTCCATAGAGCATGACTTGGCATCAAAACTTTCTTATGATGATATTATAAAATCTTTTGCAGCCAAAAAAGCTCGGAAAATTAAATTTTAGACAGTTCTAAACATGTGAAACATAGCAATTGGTATTATACCACCAACAGCCTCACAGGTACACCAGCAGTTTCATTCATACCTGCTGACTAGCTTAATTTCGTATAAGTTATTGTTCTGTTTAAATACCATATTATATACATGTATATTGTGTAATATATACATACATAACATTTTATTGTTGATTAAGTTAAATAAAGCATTGTGGAAAAATTTACAGGAATGTACCTTGGCTTGGTCATACAGTTTCAATAGACTTAATGTTCAAATGGGGGGGGGGGGGGGGGGGCGCCGAACTGATCCTTTGCCCCGGGTGCAGGAAAGGCTAGATACACCTCTGGGTGGCAGCGCAGTGGGATTTTAGAGCATTAGTGATCTGGTTTGAGCAATCATTCCTCTCACTAAAGACTTGCAAAGTTCTTGCGAGGATTCTGCGCAAATAAGTTTGGAGAAAGAACTCAGTGTTTATTCATCCTGAGACAATTGTGTGTACTGGTAATAATCCCCTCCCTCTCTCTTCGTTTTTCTATCCTATCTTTTATTTGGCAACCATGGCTGCGAAAGGAGAAGCCTGGTACGCCCAACAGAAGGACACTCTTGTTGGGATATGCAAGTACCATGGCCTGAACTCCCATGGCAAGTCCAAGGCTCAAATGGTCACTGAACTGGTGCAATTTGAAGCAGACAAAGCCAGGCCACAGAGCCCAGAGGACGCAAAAGCCGGCACGAGCAGAGGTGGTGCTGCCGCAGAGGTTCAACCACTGAATGCCGACCCTACTTGCAACCAGGGGAGCGCAGACCTCTGCCTGCAGCTGGCTCTGCAACAATGCTCCGCAGATGACACAGAGAGACGTCTGCAGCTGGTCCTGCAATTCGAAGAGGCCGAGAGCCGAGCGCCAAGCCCAGTGAGAACATGAACTGGAGATGCTCCGGCGGGGGGGATGCCCTCCACCGCCCAGAGCCGTGAGCCCAACAGCACTCAGATACCGAAGCCCTGGCCCGAGCACTTTCCTGTTATGGAAAAGGACGGGGACTTGGACACTTCTGCGGGCCTTTGAGAAAACCTGCAGACAGTACCAGCTGCCTACAGAGGAATGGGCATGATACCTGACCCCAGGGCTGAGAGGCAAAGCTCTGGAGGTGTTTGCTGCCCTCCATAAAGAACAAGATGGTGACTATGAGGCCATCAAGCAGGCCCTGATAACAAAGTACCAGCTTACACCTGAGGTTTACCGTAGAAAGTTCCGGAATCTCCAACGTGGCCCACACGACAGTTACAGTGATGTGGCACATGGACTGGGGACCCACTTTGACCAGTGGACCCAAGGACTGTCAGTGACCACCTTTGCAGCTGCGAGACCTGATGCTCAAACACCAGTTCTTACATCTTTGCCCAGCTGAGGTGCGACAGGTCGTGATGGACAGAGAACCCAAAGACGTGACGAAGCAGCGCAGATTGCCAATGCCTATGAGGCCAACCGTAGATCGGAAGTGCGGAAGCCAGTCACCACCAGCTGGAAAGGGGGTAAGCCTGCAACCAACACCAGTACCCCTGTCAGCCAACACACCACAAGTCCTGTCCCCGTGGCCAACAGCACCAGACCTACCACCGAACCTCGCCAGTGTTTCTTCTGCAAGCAGACTGGTCATATCAGTCCCCACTGTCCAGACAAGCAGAAGAACCCCCAGCCAAGGCCCCAGGGCCTATTGCAGCAGTTCTTTTGGTGGGTGGGGTGGCTGGGATGGTGTGTGACAACGTACAGCACGTCACCGTGGGAGGCCATGTCGCCACAGGCCTCAAGGACACCGGGGCTGAACGGACCCTCATCCAACCTGAACTGGCGGCCCCTGAAGAGATCATTCCGGGGAAAACCCTAACTGTCACTGGGATTGGGGGCATCAGCTGTCCCTTGCCAATGGCCCGGGTTTATATTGATTGGGGTGCCGGGAGCGGGGTGAAGGAAGTGGAGCTGTCTGATAATTTGCCCACTGATATTTTATTAGGGACTGATTTGGGGAGGATGATTGCATACTATGTTCCTGACACCCCTCCCCAATCTGCTAATAAGGGTAATGTTAACCCTGATGATGATGATGATGATGGGAAATTGCATGTGTTACCTGAACATGCTTTATTTTGTAATGATGCATCTGATAAACCTTTTTTTCCCTAGTATTGATGGTGAAAATGTTGTACCTGTGCCAACTGAACCTGATGATTTTTCTGTGAAAGTTGATGTGTCCATAGGTACACGAATGCTCAGCCCCGTCGCTCTGCAGAGTGAGACGGCTGAGGAACCCCTAGCAGGGGCAAGTGTCGGTGCTACAGGAAATGGGGAGATGCATGGGAACCGTGAGAAAGTTGATGCCATGAAAATGACCAGTACCACAGAGGAAGGTAACTGGCCCATAACTAGCACTGCTCCTGTGGTAATGGGGGTGGATGGGGAGGTAGAGCCCATAGCAGTGCCAGCTGGTGGGTCTGTGGAAATCCCCGGGGAGATAGCCTACGTAGCTGCTGTCACCCGCAGTCAGAGTGCCTGGAACACAGATAACTGTCTGCCTTCCGGACCCTCCTCAGTCGTCGTTGTGACTGAACCAGAGGTAGACCCAGAGCAGGTCCCAGAGGGTGCCCATGGGGAAAGGACCCCGACATCGCTTCTGGCTTCCCCTAGCCAGGAGTTTCAGGCCGCTCTGTGCGCAGATGCGAGCTTAGAGAGTTTGAGACAACTTGCCGAGACGCTCACCTCCGTGACTGATAAGGAGAGGGTGTTCTGGAAGGAGGAAGGTTGTACCGGGAGACAGTACCCAGAAAATCGCAAAAGGAGTGGTTGAGGGAAAGACAGCTGGTCGTCCCACAGCAATTCCAAGATGAGTTATTATGGATTGCCCACGAGATCCCGGTAGCTGGACACTTGGGGATCAGCAAAACTAAGGCCTGGCTGTCTCAACACTTCTATTGGCCTAAGATGGGGACAGATGTGTCAAACTACTGCCGCTCCTGTGTCACCTGTCAAAGAGTGGGGAAGGTGGGATCTGCTCTTAAGGCTCCCCTGATCCCTTTGCCTGTGATAGAGGACCCTTCCCAGAGGATCGCGGTGGACATTGTGGGCCCGCTGGCCGCAATACATCCTTACTGTGCCGGTACCCAGAGGCAGTAGCTCTGTCGTCAACTAGGGCAGATAAGGTGGCGGATGCCTTGTTGGCTATCTTTTCACGTGTAGGATTTCCCAGGGAGATGCTTACCGATCAAAGGACCCAATTCATGTCTCACCTAATGGAGGCTCTCTGTAAGAGAATGCAGGTGAAGCACCTGGTATCGAGTGCGTATCACCCACAGACCAATGGCTTGTGTGAATGCTTCAATGGTACCCTCAAACAGATGCTACGCATGCTGGTTGAGATCCAAGGGCGCAACTGGGAGCGGTACCTCCCACACCTGCTATTCGCTTACTGACAGGTTCCGCAGGCCTCGACGGGGTTCTCCCCTTTTGAGCTCCTGTATGGCAGGCGAGTCCGGGGACCCCTTGGGTTGGTAAGGGAATCCTGGGAAGAGGAGCCGAACCCTTCTGAAGTGTCCATAGTGGAGTATGTCATGCGCTTCCGTGACAAGATGCAGACCTTGACGCGGTTGGTGCATGACAACATGACGCAGGCTCAGGCTGACCAGAAGCACTGGTACGACCAGAATGCCCGGACATGGACCTTCCACGTGGGTCAAAAGGTGTGGGTGCTGGTCTCCGTACCAAAGAATAAGCTTCAGGCAGCCTGGGAGGGCCCGTACAACATCCAGAAGCAGCTCAACCCGGTCACTTACGTGGTTACACTTGACCACGCTCGGGGTAGGCGAAAGGCCTTTCACGTCAACATGATGAAGGCTCATCACGAACGTGAACCTTTCGTCCTACCGGTCTGCAGCTTGCCCCAAGACGGGGAGGAAGACACCCTCCTGGACATGCTGGCCCAAGTCAAGGCCTGTGGGTCCATCGAGAATGTGGAGGTAAGCACCTCGCTAACCGAACCCCAGCGGTCGCAGTTGCGGACCAAGCTGGAACCCTTCCGGGTCATGTTCTCCAACTGACCTGGAAGGACTGAGTTAGCAGTCCACGAGGTGGACTCCGGGAATCATGCCCCACTACGGCGAACACCTTATCGAATCTCCAACCAGGTGCAGCAGGTTATGCGCCAGAAGATCGATGAGATGTTACAGCTGGGGTGATTCAACGGTCAAAGAGTGCGTGGGCCTCACCTGCAGTCCTCATGCCCAAGAAGGATCGGACCAACCGGTTCTGCATGGACTACAGGGGGCTGAACACCATCACAGCTTCTGATGCACACCCAATGCCGCGTATCGAGTAGCTGCTTGAGAGGTTAGCTGGCGCAAACTACCTGACCATAATGGATCTGAGTCGAGGATACTGGCAGATTCCCCTGAGCCCCAAGGCACAGGAGAAGTCCGCCTTTATCACACCCTTCAGACTGTACGAGTCCACAGGCCACAGGCATGCCCTTCGGCATGAAGAATGCCCCTGCCACTTTCCAGTGGATGGTCAACCTCCTGCTTCAGGGACTGGAGAAGTACACGGTGGCTTACTTGGATGACATTGCCATCTTCAGTTCCACCTGGGATGAACACCTGCAGCATCTCGAGGAGGTGCTCAGGCGAATTCACCGAGCCGGGCTGACTATGAAGCCGGGAAAGTGCCAGATGGGCATGAGTGAGGTCCACTACCTGGGGCACCGGATAGGTAGGGACACCATGAAGCCAGAGCATGGCAAAGGTGATGGGTTGGCCCACCAGGGTGAACCTGCTGAGGTGCACATGGAGGAGCACTGAGAGGTCCTGCCTCCGTAGCGCAGACCAAAAGGGGAGGTGTCACGATATTGTATGAAATGTAATATGATTTTGTAGCTTTGCCTGTTAGACCCATGCTGTGGGCTAAAAAAAACCCTTCTGTGTGTTTCTGCTGTGTGTAGAAGAGGTTTTTATTGCTTCTAGCTGCAAATTCCTGATTCTGGGTAACTTACTCATTCCCACCCACCTAAAGAATTTATACGACCGCTGTAGTTGCAATGGACAGTTATGCCAGCTAGAACTGGTCTGATATCCCTCTCAAGACATGCGGTTCTTTGTCCTGTTATTGTAACATATTGGGCCAACAATTTTGGCTAGGAAAATAATAAGTCTATTTTGCGAATCTCCATCTGCGGATCTATCAGCCTCTGTAAGCGCGAGCCTCTAATTCCAACAGGTAAAAAAGTTTGGATTTCTCCAGAACTGTGTGTCCCAACTAGCCCGAACTTGGTACCAATAGAAAGCCATTTGTAAAATAAGAATGATTGGTGTGCTGGGATTCTGACATGTTCTGGAGCAGAGATACGAGCATTATACAAATTTGTGTTAAATTTGGTGAGTCTGAGGAGAGGGGAGGGTCTGAGGAAACCAACCCTTTTAGTGATGTCACCAGGCTCAGCCATAAGTTTTATGCAAGGCACCCAGCAGTGAGTCTTACCTGAGGAGCTGTTCCTATCCAGACCTCCTGATGCACTGGGACATTTGGGGTTCCGCCTATCAGCATGGTTTTGCCTGAAATGACCTGAGAACATGTGAGTTTTACCTTTTCTCATTTAATCCCGTTATTTTATAATTACCTTGTACATTGTGTATTTTCAATTGTCGCTTATTGTAACATCCTTGTAATATTTTTATATAAACACTGCCTTATCTTTCGGAGTAAAATATCTAAATTACTAGTTTTGTCCTTCCTGCTCTAAAACGTATCCTAAGTCTTCTGAAGGGAATTGCGCTGTTTTGGGTTAGCTTTGGATCCGTTTAATCAAAGCTGGTGGCAACGTACCTTGTTCTGTGCCTTTGGAGTCGTTGTAGCGACGGCTGCGTTGATAATTATTGTTCCTGCCTGAGTGGGAGTAGTTATATCGCCTCACTGCAGCGTGCCCAATAGCCAGTACATAGCAGGCAGGCTTTCTGGGGACTAACTACCCTAGGGGCAGTACCTAATCTGACCTGAGGGTAAGGGGGCGCCAGAGAGCTGCAAATTTTCAAGCAGAACTGTAAAGCGGGATATACATAAATCCCTGCAGTTCGTGTTATATTGAAGAGCAGTGGGATAACTAAAATAAGCCCCTGCTTTAAACTGAAAGGCCAATAGCCTTGTGTGTTTTCATCACATTGTTAGCAGTGGAGGGATAACTAAGATAAGCCCCCCTGCACATGTGATAGCCGTCTGTTGACCTAAAGTCACCCTGATCCATGATGTAGGGGTGACGGTCACGGTGAATCGTGACAGGGCCCACCCCACCTTGACGGGAAGGTACATCATATGGGATTATGGGGTTAAAGACTCCATAATAACAGGGTCTGTACCAGAGGACTGGTGTATAGGAAAAGTGGTGCCAATATTCAAAAAGGGGACAAAACTGAACTCGGAAGTCATAGGCCAGTAAGCTTAAGGAATAACCTCATGGCCCAATATCAGCATGGGTTTACTAGGGACCGTTCCTGTCAGACTAATCTGATCAATTTCTTTGAAGAGGTAAGTTCCGGACTGGACCAAGGGAACCCAGTGGACGTAGTGTATATGGACTTTTCAAAAGCTTTTGATACGGTGCCACACAAAAGCTTGATACATAAAATGAGAACGGGGATAGGGGAAAATATGTGTAAGTGGGTTAAGAGCTGGCTCAGGGATAGGAAACAAAGGGTGGTTATTAATGGAGCACCCTCTGACTGGGTCACGGTTAGCAGTGGGGTACCACAGGGGTCAGTATTGGGCCCTCTTCTTTTTAACATATTTATTAATGACCTTGTAGGGGCCATACAGAGTAGAACTTCAATATTTGCAGATTACACTAAACTCTGCAGAGTAATCAATACAGAGGACAACAATTTTATATTACAGGATGATTTATGTAAACTAGGAGCTTAGGCTGAAATGGCAAATGAGCTTTAATGGGGATAAATGTAAACTCATGCACTTGATTAGAAGTAATAAGATGTATAACTATGTGCTTAATTCTAAAACTGTGGGCAAAACCATCAATGAAAAAGACCTGGGAGTATGGGTGGATGACAAACTCACATTTAGTGGCCAAGGTCAGGCAGCTGCTACAAAGGCAAATAAAATAATGGAATGCATTAAAAGAGGCATAGATGCACATGAGACCATAATTTTACCTCTATACAAGTCACTAGTTCGACCACACTTAGAATACTGTGTACAGTTCTGGTCTCCGGTGTATAAGAAAGATATAGCTAAACTAGAGCAGGTGAGAAGAGCGACCAAGGTTATTAGAGGACTGGGGGGTCTGCAATACCAAGATAGGTTATTACACTTGGGGCTATTTAGTTTGGAAAAACGAAGACTAAGGGGTGATCTTATTTTAATCTATAAATATATGAGGGGACAGTACAAAGACCTTTCTGATCTTTTTAATGACAGACCTGAGACAGGGACAGGGACAAAGGGGCATCCTCTACGTCTGGAGGAAAGGTTTAAGCATAATAACAGATGCGGATTCTTTACTGTAAGAGCAGTGAGACTATGGAACTCTCTGCCGTATGATTTTGTAATGAGTGATTCATTACTTAAATTTAAGAGGGGACTGGATGCCTTTCTGTTAATTAATTATTAATTGAATTATTCTTATTCTGTACTGAGCACATTTCTTCTTGCTGACATTACAAAAAGCTATTTCTGTATATATATAACTCAGAGTGTAAGTCAACACCATATACAGGGAACACGTGGTCTGTGGGACATATAAATAACGTCTCTTAGGAGGGTGGGGGCTTGTCACGTGGGAGGTGTCACCTCCTGCCTTCACCATCATTCTCCATGGACATCAGACAAGTCACACAAGGAAGGAACAGCTGATAACCATGATGACTTCAGACAGACAGATGGCTTTTACCATTCAGAACTTTGGGAAAGATGAGTAACAAGCACTGATATTTACAAATAGACAATCTGTTCGTAACTATGTCATCTACTTTTATGTTTTGCTGCAATGTGGATTTTCTGTGGACAATTCAATAAACCACTATATTTTTTATTAGAATATCATGACATTTTTCTTTAAGAGTAAGCACCTGGTGAATAGTCCTGATTAAATAAATGTGCAAAATAAGCATATTTAACATTGGCCAAGCCAGCCAGTTTTGATTTTTGGTGCTAATTTTGCGTGAATTTCCTTCACCTTGCACACGGGGGAAGAGAGAAGAGCTTCGCTAGATGTTGTGCAAGTTTTCAGGAATTCCACTACAAAACTTCAAGTCACAAAGATCTCAGAGAAGAGAACCTATGAGTAAGGAAATTTAACAGGTGCCAGACGGATTGACGAACACTAGCATTAGAAGTGCTGAAAACAGACGTGCTGATGATCAGAGCCCAGTGTTGTACAGCAAAGGAACTACAAGCTGAGATATTTCAAGGTAAGAAAAATGGATTTAATTAATTCATATGCTAAATCAAGTCAGATGGAATTTGTAAGTTTATACAAATCTAGCTTAGAAATATTTTGGCTTTCTTTATTTGCAGAATGCAAGATAGCAAATCTAAAGTTAGATTCTAAGCTAATATCTAGGAAAAAAAATAGAGCAAATTAAAAATATATTACATATGGTTAACGTATTTCACAAGTTTGTGTCAGAAAAATCCAAAAATGACCGTGTAAAAATAGTACCAGTTGATACTAATGATGTTCCCAAGTTTGACTGTAATGTAAAGAGTCAACAAGAAGTGACACACGTGTCTCAAATGGCCACTCAAGGTGACCTTGTGTCTCATGATGAAAAACAAGATGGAGGAAACGTAGGAGACATGACAACTGACAAAGATGATGTACAAGAAACAGATGTAGAAGGGCCACTAAAAATAGAAGACGACTCAGAAGCCCAACTTCAAACTAAATCTTGAAAAATCTTGCTAAAGTTATGCAAAATCATTCCTGCATATGATGATAAAATCCATGTGTGCAGAAATTCAAAGATATGTGAGAGTTTTGCTGATAAGTTTGATTTGACTAATGAGGAGAAAAATCAGTTGTTTAAAATGTGGCTTCCAGGAACTTTTTCCAGAAGGTTCTCATTAAAGGGACTGTCACCTGAATATGGAGGCAACAATTTTCAGCCATAGGGGCGGGGTTTTCGGGTGTTTGATTCACCCTTTCCTTACCGCATGCTGGCTGCAATATTGGATTGAAGTTCTTTCTCTGTCCTCCATAGTAAACGCCTGCGCAAGGCAAGATTTTAGCCACAGGGCTAAAAATGACCGTATTAACCCTGCTGTTTGGTTCGCATTTACTATACACTTGTAGTGTTCCGGGTCACTATGACCCGGCTTATTAAACCTTGATTTTAGACACTAACTCCCTTTTTTTTATACTTTTTGCTTACTAGACTGTTTGTGAACATGTTTGGTAGTAAAAAAAACAAGAAAAATGAACTAGAAATCTTTTTTTTTTGTTTTTATTCTAAAAAAAACAGATCAATGAGCAAAACGAAAATAGAAAACTACACATATTTTGTAATTAAAAAAAACCTTTGTAAGTAAACAATAACAATAAAGTCTGAGAAAAAAACAGCTTCAAAAACAATAAGAGCTTCTATACTACATCAAAGCATACCAGTGCTCAATATCCAGCAATCTATCATGCTAAGTGTAGAGCAGTGTATCACACAGTAATAACACTAATTACATGTAATAAAATAAAATAAAAGTATTCCTTTACAATATACAATCTATCAATAGGATTAGTAGAAGCATAACAAGCAACATACCTGTAGAAAACAAAGATACTGCCTGGAACAGAGATATCCTGGAACAGAGGTATGTACACAGCTGCTCTCCAAAGAAACTGAAAGGTAACATGTCTGGGCTAGCATATGTGTACTGATAAGAGCAGAGAAGATAAGAACCCTTCTGAAAACAAGCAGATAAGCCAGGAAGACAGACTTACTTTACAAAAAAAAATCTTAGACAGCGCGTTCTGAGCAGTCCGTTCTGCGCATAATATACACGTGTAGTGCACACCTAGTGATCTCTCCGGATGCACTCTACGATTTAAAATAGACTGCACACCAAAAATAATCAATATAAAGCCATTTTTATGGTGCGCAGATCTCAATGCATACCCTTAGTAGAGCGCGTGTACGACCCCATTGAAATAATTTAGGAAATAAATCAATTGATATACAATAGTAGATGCAATAAATAGACCCAACTGAGGTTATAACTCCTTTATTTCACTGAAAATATGGCCTCACAGCTGTAAAAAACGATGTCGGGTCACTATGACCCGAACACAACAAGTGTAACTTTTTGCGTGTAGCAAAAAGTAAACGAAAAAAAAAAAAAAAAAATACTCATAGGTAGGTCTCCCCAAATGAGGAAAAGTCAAGGAGTCTCAAGTTTTAGAGACTTACAGAAAAAAATCTACAGGGCCGCAAAAAGTCTGTTCGGGTCACTATGACCCGAACAGAACATCAGGGTTAAATAAAATTTTTCAACAAATTATCGACAGAGAGGTAAATTTTGGTTTAGGAATTGGCTAAAAATGAAATTATATTATATGATGTGTAAATGAGTTATACAATGTATTATTTATTAATGTAATTATTTTATACAATATAATTCTGCAGTTATATACATTAATATAGTATACAGTAAATACTGTAGCATATTTGTATAAGTAGAGATTATATTATCTGTATTTTTATATGTATAGTGAAATAATTAAAATTTACTCCAGTAATAATATTTAGAATTATATTAAATACATTTATTAAATATATACATATGTATAAGATATTTAAATTATTTTGGTTTTAAATAAATATGAAATTAACCTTCATCTTTTATTTTTCCTTAGAATTTTCATTTCAAAGCCGGAATTGAACAAAAAAACCTCTTACATGGATTTATGTTTTTATTTATACAGGAAGTTATAATAATTGCATGATTATATATATTTAACACTTAAAATAAATAATACATACTGTAACTAACAATCTAAAATTTTGTGTACTGTAAGTTTTTTTCTGTAACAATCTAAAACTTGTTTTCCATTGCATGGATATCTTTTCTCCACTGCATGGTGCATGACATGTCACACCCCTGTTTCAATTTAGAGCTGTAAGAAGAAACTTTAGGAGCCTCAACCGTTGCAAGTCAAATGGATTCAGTTGCAGGTCCTGTACCAAACATAGCTGTAGAACAAATGCTCAAGTTCTTATGAATCCTATCTATAGGTTAGAGCAGTGTATTTGGGGAATATTAAAAGAAATATTAAATTTAATAGTTTACAATGCGCATTGATAATTAGGATACAGTAATTTGGGTTAATATACCTGTATTCTTATTCTTTGTATGTGAAATATGTAGTTTCAACTTCTATGTGTGTCACAGTCTGAGTGACAGATGACAGATGCGCGTATGAGCAGCTGCTAAGAGTGAAGTTAATGTAAGAGTGACTATAGCGTGGAATGTGCAAGTATGAAAGAGGCCTCATGATTTATGGTATGTTGAAAAAAAAAAAAAAGAAAAAACTCAACATATATTTCTATATTTCTTTAGTAATTATTATTTCTTGATTTGGTTAATAGTGAATAAGTGTAATCACACATCAATATGGTTTAATCAAGAAAATCTACATTTAGAACATTTTTCCAAATGATAATTTTATGATATTCAGTGTTTTTTTTTAATGGTTACATAGATGGGTACACATCTTCAAACAAATATATGGCAGTTAAAAAATTAATTATTTTTTAATTTTGGTTTTTACACATTAATTTTTTCATAAAATATTATTTTTTGATATTAAGGGGGAAATGTGTTTTTGATCCAGATTACATCATCACATTTCATCAATACCTCTTTTTCACACATTTTAATAAAGAAGAAATATGAATAAGGTATTATTGAGTATAATAACATTAAGTATTATAAAAGTAATTTTTTTTTCTCTAATGAAAGGTATTATATGCAAAGCTGCATAATTTCAATATTTTGGTAATCCAAGGTTATGACAACATTTAAATGATGAAAATATTAAGGGAATGTGTTATTGAGACATAACCTTTGCATTTATCATCAACATATAAAGGCCTTATTTTTATTCTCATATTTTTCATTTTTCATTTTTTCTTCAATTTTTATTTATCTCAAGAAGAAAAAAAATCAATATTTAATAGAGTAATGTCTACAAGAATATTGCTTTATTGAATAAAGTGATCATATGGTTTCATTATATAAGAAATGTTTCAATTTCACTCTTTCACTCATTCATTTATTCATATACTAGATGGCAGCCCGATTCTAAAGAATCGGGAGTCTAGAATCCATATATACTTTATTTATTCAAATGTAAGAATAATACAATTAATAAATAATAGTAAGAAAGAACAAAAATAATAGGCAGTATATGGAGAAAACACCAAACAAAAGTTCAAAATTGGTGTGAAAATGTCACTGAACCACTTCACAACTAAATATACAGTGGGGCAAAAAAGTATTTAGTCAGTCAGCAATAGTGCAAGTTCCACCACTTAAAAAGATGAGAGGCGTCTGTAATTTACATCATAGGTAGACCTCAACTATGGGAGACAAACTGAGAAAAAAAAATCCAGAAAATCACATTGTCTGTTTTTTTATCATTTTTTTTGCATATTATGGTGGAAAATAAGTATTTGGTCAGAAACAAACAATCAAGATTTCTGGCTCTCACAGACCTGTAACTTCTTCTTTAAGAGTCTCTTCTTTCCTCCACTCATTACCTGTAGTAATGGCACCTGTTTAAACTTGTTATCAGTATAAAAAGACACCTGTGCACACCCTCAACAGTCTGGCTCCAAACTCCACTATGGTGAAGACCAAAGAGCTGTCAAAGGACACCAGAAACAAAATTGTAGCCCTGCACCAGGCTGGGAAGACTGAATCTGCAATAGCCAACCAGCTTGGAGTGAAGAAATCAACAGTGGGAGCAATAATTAGAAAATGGAAGACATACAAGACCACTGATAATCTCCCTCGATCTGGGGCTCCACGCAAAATCCCACCCCGTGGGGTCAGAATGATCACAAGAACGGTGAGCAAAAATCCCAGAACCACGCGGGGGGACCTAGTGAATGAACTGCAGAGAGCTGGGACCAATGTAACAAGGCCTACCATAAGTAACACACTACGCCACCATGGACTCAGATCCTGCAGTGCCAGACGTGTCCCACTGCTTAAGCCAGTACATGTCCGGGCCTGTCTGAAGTTTGCTAGAGAGCATTTGGATGATCCAGAGGAGTTTTGGGAGAATGTCCTATGGTCTGATGAAACCAAACTGGAACTGTTTGGTAGAAACACAACTTGTCGTGTTTGGAGGAAAAAGAATACTGAGTTGCATCCATCAAACACCATACCTACTGTAAAGCATGGTGGTGGAAACATCATGCTTTGGGGCTGTTTCTCTGCAAAGGGGCCAGGACGACTGATCCGGGTACATGAAAGAATGAATGGGGCCATGTATCGTGAGATTTTGAGTGCAAACCTCCTTCCATCAGCAAGGGCATCGAAGATGAAACGTGGCTGGGTCTTTCAACATGACAATGATCCAAAGCACACCGCCAGGGCAACGAAGGAGTGGCTTCGTAAGAAGCATTTCAAGGTCCTGGAGTGGCCTAGCCAGTCTCCAGATCTCAACCCTATAGAAAACCTGTGGAGGGAGTTGAAAGTCCATGTTGCCAAGCGAACAGCCAAAAACATCACTGCTCTAGAGGAGATCTGCATGGAGGAATGGGCCAACATACCAACAACAGTGTGTGGCAACCTTGTGAAGACTTACAGAAAACGTTTGACCTCTGTCATTGCCAACAAAGGATATATTACAAAGTATTGAGATGAAATTTTGTTTCTGACCAAATACTTATTTTCCACCATAATATGCAAATAAAATGTTAAAAAAACAGACAATGTGATTTTCTGGATTTTTTTTTCTCAGTTTGTCTCCCATAGTTGAGGTCTACCTATGATGTAAATTACAGACGCCTCTCATCTTTTTAAGTGGTGGAACTTGCACTATTGCTGACTGACTAAATACTTTTTTGCCCCACTGTATATAGTTTTGGTAAATGGTATTATCATTTTTTTGACGAAATTCGGCAGGAGCTTGAAGAGCAACGTCACTGGGCCCGCCTCCACGCAGTAGAAACTTGCTGTGAGGTAAAAATTCAAAAATCACACCAAAATGGCGGGTGGAGTGTGTCACAGTACGGCACGTTTCTGATTGGTCGCTCACAGCAGGCGGCAACCAATCAGACACTGGACACTGTTGACGTCACTTATTTCCGGACATTAGCTCCGGACATTAGCTCCGGACATTAGCTCCGGACAAAGCCACGGAAGTTGGCACAAATTGCAGGAAGTAGTATTCTAGGCAATTATATATTAGATATATTCTTATTTTGGTTCATGGCTACACATTCTTACATATTATTGGTCTACTAAATATAGTTTATTAATAAAGTTTTAGTAATAAAGATGGAAACACTTGTTACATAAAAGACACACTGACATCTATGGGTTCAAGAAGAAATTACACCTATGACATTAAAATGTCCTATCACATGAAGAATATGGTTAATAATGTATTATCATTTATTATTATTATTTTATTTTTCCAATTATGAATTCCAAATTAATATTCTGATAATTATATTAATATTATTGATTGCTATGGTACACTGTGATATTATAAGTGAGGTAAATTACCAGATTTGGTATAGAATAGGGAATGAAGACTTCAATCAAGATACTGAAGTTACATTAATAAAGACTTTTGTATTTCTAAATTCAATTCATTCTTAAAAGTTGCAATAAGAAAAAGCCGTTATCCAGAAGTTCCACAACGTAACAGTCTATTATTATTAAGAAATCATAGCATTGTGTCAAATACAATTCATGTCACCACTCACAACTGCAGCATCCATCACTGATAAATATGAGTACAGTATCTAACCTGACAACCACAATTAAAAAGGATGATGATCCTATGATGCTAAGATGAACTGTGTTATTACGTTTTTATCCCGTTCCAGTGGTTTCCTATCACCTATAAGACTTCCATGAAAGCTGGTGAACAATCAGGTAATTGTCAGGACGCTACAACCCTGATATGTGTCCTGTGCACTAAGGACTGGTTATGGTGTTATGTTTAGCAAGGAAGAGTCAATGTAACCCTTGCTGTGCTGACCAAAGATGTCACACCTGTTCCAAGACCAATGCGGATGATATGGAAGGATTCCAGATGATTTCCAAGGCGAGCCAATGTAAGTCCAGGTCTTTAAAGGTGACACTGCACAGATATTAAAGCTACATTTCATCTATGAACTTTGTTTTCTTATCAACATTTGAATTTATGGACTTTGATTGACACATGACACACAGTCTCTACAAAATCTACATACTATCATCTATTTCAAAAGAATTATAATAAAGATTTTTAAAAGAACCAAGAAGACATCAAGATGAAAACCAGATGACATCAGATGATGATCAGACCGGAGATGCTTCAAATATATATAGGGAAGTATAATTATATACAGTATTTTATATGAATATTCGTCACGGCTTACCATAACATGAATTTACATATCATAGTTATTGAGAACATATAACAATATTATTATTGATATTATTATTTATTAAATTATTTTGCCAAAGTAGAAGAAAAGAAGAAAGAAGATCTTATTAATATGTTTAATTTGAGGGTTCCAATCAATGTCTGTCACCCTCAAAAGGGGGAATTGTTAAATACTAATTAATAATTGAATTATTCTTATTCTGTACTGAGCACATTGCTTCTTGCTGACATTACAAAAAGCTATTTCTGTATATATATATATATATATATATATATATATATATATATATATATATATATATATCTCAGAGTGGTTTGTGGGACATATAATGTCTCTTATGAGGGTGGGGGCTTGTCACGTGATTTGTCACCTCCTGCCTTCACCATCATTCTCCATGGACATCAGACAAGTCACACAAGGAAGGAACAGCTGATGGCCATGATGACTTCAGACTTCACACATACAGATGGCTTTTACCATTCAGAACTTTGGGAAAGATGAGTAACAAGAACTGGTATTTACAAATAGACAATCTGTTCATAACCAATTCATCTTGTTTTATGTTTTGCTGCAATGTGGATTTTCTGTGGACAATTCAATAAACCACTATATTTTTTATGAGAATATCATGACATTTTTCTTTAAGAGTAAGCACCTGGTGAATAGTCCTGATTTCAAGAAAGTGTTAAATATGCTTATTTTGCACATTTATTTAAAGTATAATGTTACAGGTTATATATACTAGATTCCTTGTTAGGGTGTTGATCCAGGGAACTAGTCTGATTGCCGTATGTGGAGTCGGGAAGGAATTTTTTTCCCCAATGTGGAGCTTACTATTTGCCACATGGGTTTTTTTCCCTTCCTCTGGATCAACATGTTAGGGCATGTTAGGTTAGGCCATGGGTTGAACTAGATGGACTTAAAGTCTTCCTTCAACCTTAATAACTATGTTCCTATGTTACTATGTTGGAGTTCAGATTTTGCTGGACTGGTTTGAGGGTGCCAAATCACATTGGCAAATCCCGAGGTACCAGAACAGAAGAACCTCCCAATTTACAAATTACACCTCTCATTTAATTCATCTAGGGGTGCAGTGATCATATTGACACCATAAGTGGACCACAGAATTGGGCAGTGAATAAAAAAATAGTTAAATTTTTAACCACAAAAATATGTTGTTTTAGCCTCAGATTTTACATTTTCACAGTGGGAAATGGGTAAAAATTGTGCCAAAATGTGTCCCACAATTTCTGCTGAATGTAGAAATAGCCTATATATTGCTATACAGTACTGCTTAGCCACACGGCGAGACTCTGGAGGGACGGACAGAGGGCCATTTCCCTCCTGTAGAGCAGATTTTCCTAAAAAAAAAAAAAAAAAAGTTTGCGGACTCCATATACAGAGCCCCTAAGTGCTAAAAGAGTAGAACCCCCTAAAGTGACCGCATTTTGTAAATTATAACCCTTTGGGAATTAATCTACAGATGCAGTGAGGATTTTGACTGCATGTGTGTTGTCCAAAAACAAGCAGCAGTGTATGTTGCAGAGTGGAAATTGTGGTCACCAGTATGCTGTAGTAGTGACCAGTACATTGTAGTGACCAGTATATTATGCCCAGCTCATGCTTCTAGATACATGCACCCATAAATTAGGTGGACTCATTGCTACAGAAATGGCAAACATGTGTACGCTAAATGCGGTTTAGGCACACAGGGCTCGGAAGGGAGGAGGGCATTTGTATTTGGTGATGAAGAATTTGCTGAATTTCTTTTGGGGTAGCGAGAAGCCATTTCGCTTTTCCAGAGCCTTTGTGCTACCAGTAATGTCATGTCCCATTTGGAGAGCCCCTGATGTGCCTAAACAGTGGAAACTCCCCTCAAGTGACCCCATTTGGGAAACTACACCCCTCAAGGATTTTATTCGGGGGTATAGTGAGCATTTTGAAACCACAGATACTACACAGAATTTGATAACATTAGGTAGTCATATTGAAAATGTTCACGAAAATGTTGTTTTAGCCCCAAATTTGTAAATTTCACAATGGATAATAGGGCAAAACTGACCCCATATTTTGTTATGCAATTACTCCTGAAAGTGAATATATCCCATATGTGATCTAAAACTTCTATTTTGGCACAACATTTTAGAGGTAAAAATGTAATTTTTGTATTTGCTGCAAATTTGTACACAAGGGTTAGATGAAACTGGCCCCCATAATTTATTACACATCTTCTTCCAAATGCGGTAATGCCCCATATGTCATCAAATTACTGTTTGGTCACACGTCAGGGCTGATAAGGAAGAAACTCTATTTGGCTTTTGGAGCATAGATTTTGCTAGAATAGTTTACTGGCGGACATTTGCAGAGCCCCGAAGGTGACAGAAGAGCAGAAAACCCTACAAATGACTCCATTGTGGAAATTGCACCTCTCAATGAATTCATCTATGGCTGCAGTGACTATTTTGTAACAATCACACCAGGCTTTTTTTTCTGGAGAATTGCCACTACAATAATACCCAACATATGGTCACTTACTGCAGTTTAGGCACAGTGGGGCTCAAAAAGAGGGGGGGGGGGGGCATTTGGATTTGGGAGCACAGAATTCGCTGGATTTAAATTGAGGGGGTGGGAGCCACGTCACTTTTCCAGAATCTTTGTTCTAGCAGTAATGTGGGAGCCCACTATAGTTCCAGTGACAGATGACGGACCTGATTGGGTGCTGGTTTTGTGCGGGATAAATTAGGGTTTTAATTGGTAACATTTTGGGGTAGATATTTTTAAATCGTTTCCAGAATAAGGCTGGCTCACAATCGTGTGTTCTGCGCTGAGCACTTACGTCGGGGTTTTCGTGTACATCCCACACGAATGCAATTCAGACGAAACCCCCAGCAGAACCACCCACAATAATGAGGCAGGTGAAGACACTTTGTACTCCGTTTGGCATCTACTCCGGTAGTATCTATCTTTTTAGGTGTGCACAGATCTGTGGTGGACCACACTTGTGCGCCGAAAATGATGGGACATCACTGGAACACAGACCAGTCCCAAGTGACTTTATCGGCGTCATAAGTGAGTGGTTCCATCTGGGATTTTTTCTGAATCGCTGTTTTGTGGAATTTACACAGAAACCCCAAAGTATGCGCAGGATAAATGTAAGCTGATCCTTATTCAGATTTTCGGGAGGTAGAGTATAAATGATAAGGTGGATTTATTCTTTGGGTCGGTGATTCCAGAAATACCAGATGTATATAGGTTTTTCTTTTAGGTTTTGGTACTATCACACAGTAAAAATGCTTTTTATATAAAAGTCTTTTTTTCCATCTCCATATTCTAATAGCTAACTTTTTATTTTTTTGCAGAACAGAGTTGTATGAGGGCTTATTTTTTGCAGGACAATTTGCAGATTTTTTTGGTACCATTTTTGGGTATATAATATTTTTGATCACTTTTTATTTATTTTATTTCAGATACAGAATGAACAAAAACAGCAATTCAGTTGCCCTTGGTCATTCACCGTGCAGTAAAAGTGATGACTGATTTGTCCGTCGGGTCGGTTCGATTACAGCGATACCAGATGTATAGTTTTTTTTATGGTTTGCTTATTTTTACACACTAAACAAGATTTTACTAAAATGAATTCGTTTTTGCATTGCCATATTCCAAGAGCTGTAACTTATGTTTTTGCAGAAAAGGTCAAATATAAAGGTTTTTTTTTTATTTTGCAGGACGGTTTAGAGCTTTGGTTTATACCATTTTTTTTTTCATTTTTTCATATGACTTTTTGACCACTTTTTATTCACTTTGTGAGTATGATGAAAAAATGACACTCGGTATTTTTTTTTTTTCACATACGTTATTTTACTTTTTATTTATTTAGTCTCAGTGTGGGACATGAATAATTTTTATTTTGATTGCTGGTCTCATAATAATAATAATAATCTTTATTTTTATATAGCGCTAACATATTCCGCAGCGCTTTACAGTTTTGCACACATTATCATCACTGTCCCTGATGGGGCTCACAATCTAGAATCCCTATCAGTATGTCTTTGGAATGTGGGAGGAAACCGGAGTGCCCGGAGGAAACCCACGCAAACACGGAGAGAACATACAAACTCTTTGCAGATGTTGTCCTGGGTGGGATTAGAACCCAGGACCCCAGCGCTGCAAGGCTGTAGTGCTAACCACTGCACCTGCAGTACACAACATCAGTCAGTGAGACCTAGCTTATAAGACACCGTACCCCGGGATCATCACATGATGGTACCATGGTAACCATCGGCACCCATGATTCTCATTGTGGGGGTCTGATGGTTACAAAGCAGGTCTTGTAACCCCCTTGCAACGAATTAAATACCCCTGTTGCGAATGACACCAGCTGACAACCGGGGGAATTGCGGCACTGTACCGTTATAAGGCTCCTTATTTGCATTAAAACAGCGGTCGTTAAGGGGTTGAAAAGTAAAAGTAAACAACAGTACCTAACCATGGTCCAAAATAGGAAAACATCTCAAATGTTGATACTAGTTTGAATGATGTTTTTTTTTGCATGTACACAAAAAAAGCAAAACAAATGCTGGGGTGATTTACATTTTCTTACAAACCTAATAAGCGTAAGAAAAAAACTCAAGAGCAGTTAACTTCACAGCAAGATTTATTAATACATCCAAAAAAAGAAAGAAAAGAATCATTTGTCACACTATATACAGATAATACACATTTTTATACACATATTACATTGGGGATTGTATCTTTTTACCCATTTTTCCTTTTTTCTTACACAAGAAAATATACATAAAAATGTAAACTTCTGTATACAAAAACCCTTAAACGACTAAACAAAGACCATATAACAAAAGGATTATTTTCAGCTATTTTTGGGATTCACATGGCACGATGGTACATTCGCTGCCAGAATAGTCATGAAATGGTCAATAACTTGCATTACAAAGCAAACTGTAGGAAGAATATTTCACACTTCCTTTATGAACAGTGTTATGCAGGCAGGTGCGAAAATGAAAGAGGACACAATTTACATTAACCCCATTCACTGTCTGCAGGGAAACTAGCCATTGTCCAACAAAAGAGGCCAAATAAAGCCAAATGAAGCTTTAAAATATTTAAGAATTATTTACATTTTACTTAATGCAGTTAAAATTTAAAAAAAAAAAAAAAAAAAAGGTGCTTAAAGTAGTTCCCCAAAACGCCAACATAGGCCTCTTGTGTATCAAGACGCAGAATGCTAAAACGCCAAGTGGCCCACCCAGGTCAATACGGGACTCGTGAGAAGGATGTCTGTTTGCACACGTGCGTCCATACATAAAAGGGAATC
Organism: Ranitomeya imitator; assembly: GCF_032444005.1. Classification (NCBI taxonomy): domain Eukaryota; kingdom Metazoa; phylum Chordata; class Amphibia; order Anura; family Dendrobatidae; genus Ranitomeya; species Ranitomeya imitator. The sequence continues at coordinate 98,244,287 of NC_091288.1, forward strand.
TGTATGGAGAGGGTCTAAGGTTGTACGCCAGAGGCCTGGAAAGCCCCTTTCATTTTAGTTTTGTGACCCACATATTTCTCATCACATTAAATCACCAAACCTTGTGTTAAAAAGGTACATAAAAATATATGTATATATATATATATATATATGTATATCCAAAAACGCCATCAGTGAATGGGTTAAATAAAATATAATCCCCTCACTTAGCCATCTGTATATATGAGTCTTTGTTAGGAAATGAAATGTTTCAGTATATGAGCCTATCACACACCGGTGCGTCATGGGCTATATCTGGAAATTGAATGGTTAACACATTAAACTGCAGCAGACAAGTGTGACATAAAACAGAAATGTGCTGTATCCTTGCTACCATGCAGCTTTTTCACAGAATAATAAAATCATAGGAACCCATCAGTGCCACTTTCTATTGTGCGTCCTCTTCAGCGGAAGCCATTTTTCTGCAATATATATATATATATATATTGGCTGAAGTGTTGGACAATGACAATCCCCATAGGTTTCTGAATGTTGTATTCTAAGAAATGGGGAGATGGTCCGAGAGTGCCACATTGGTTTCTGCCTGGAATCGAACACTATGACAGACTTCTTCTTGAGGCACAGGAGAGGCCAACAATCCAACCAAAACCCTTTCCCTGGTGTATTTTTGAATAAACCTTGACTAACCAGTGAACACTCTCCAAAAGACCACCTTCAGACCAGACTGTGATGGTTTTAGTTCCGCCATATAGTTTACCTATGGCCATTGCCCTTGATAAGACCCCCCTCCAACCTTGGTCATTTACACACAGTAACATTAGGACTCATTCACCTGTACAGAGGCACGCTCTCCATGTGCTTTTGTAGCTTGCTCCTTAGAGTGGTTCTGCCATCTCAACAAGTGATGGTATAGTGCCAAGATATGCCACCGCTTAAGGATCGTTATTGACCCGAACTCGGGGACCCTCACCAACTGGGAGAATAAAGGGGGCAGTTTCCAGTTCTACTGTGCAGGTAAAGAGGGTAAAAGGGAAGCAGTGTTGCCTCTATTTTAAGGATGAGACTTAAAAGGTCAAAAACCCATGATCACAGAGGGGAAATCCTAACAAAATGCCGTAACTTTCTAAGATGAGAAACTCCTTTAAAACGGCATATAATGGAGTTATTCTTCTCTAGAAACAATGCACCCAGCAGAGAAACGCTCCAGAATACAGCGCCATTCTGAGCGTGTCACAATTACTTTCTGACGGATACATAGAAAATCTGAAGAAAAAAACCCTCAGGGTGAAAATCAGAGGCTTGTAAGATGGTACAGCACATGGATGCCATATTATGGCTCTGTACAACCCTGGTGCACCATGTGCATAAGGCCTAAATGTGACTGGGCAAAATGGCGCTGTAACCTAGAGCAGCCATTCCTTTATACATCTTGAATGAAGGATAAAGGCAGTTTATATCCAAGCTGATGCCACAGATTAAGGCACTTCTTTCTGCAGTCACCTATGCACCGGTTGTAATAAATGCCCCCCGGCTCTCTTTAGATTGCTAGAGAGAACCTGTGCACTGAATACTGCCGTGATAACGTGGGATATTTCAGGATTTGGCACATCTATTGAAGGCCGTGCTCTGGAAATAACCTATACATGTACAAGTCACACATACACACATCAGCTAATACTTTCACTACCGCACATACGCACAACACATTACCAATACTTGTCACATACTCTATATATTTTGGAGTTTCCAATGGAACAACACATTCTCACAGAGCTTCTATAACGGCCTTTATACATTGCATCCTTCTGTGTCTAAGCCCAGCTGAGCCCTCGACAGATGTGCTAAAAACGGATATAAGCCACATAATAATTAGCCCGTTTTATCTCCATACATTGTGATAGGTAAGGATTTCTCAAGCAGATCTGCAAGGTAGCAAGGAACGCATTTACACCTTCAGCACGGTATTCCGGAATTCCAGTGTAAAATTCTCTCTTAAAAGTAAAATAAAAGCTTGTATATAGATATTTTTATTATAGCTATCAAGTACACATATGCAACATAATTCGGTACATCAATACAGCTTTAGTATAAAATGTATAATTTACGAGGCAATGTTAGCATAAATTAATATAACTTTTCTCTTAAAATCTAAAATTTAGGATATCAGAAAGCTTAAGACAGGGGAACATACACGGGAGGGGATCATTAAATAAAACATTAAAGCTCAGAGGGGGAAAAAAAATATAGGAAACTTTACTTACATGTTAACCTGAAAAAGAGCAGGGGTAAAAACACAGACACGCCATGGACACACTCATACGATTCTTAATAAAAGGACTTGAAAGATTTGTGTTAACTTTATAACTGCCCTTGTTTCCACCATGGGAATCCCTGAGACATACGAAATTCTACGGCAGCTACTGGGCCACAACAGCTGGACCTTTCATACCCTGGGAAGATGCAGATCATTGGAAAATGCAGAACATGGCGCTCTGGCCACGGACAGACAAATCAGAAGCGACTCAGGACCCCAGTCGATTCACCGTCATAGACATAGTAAAGAAACACTCCACATTACTGCTGCAACCCTTCCTCCTAAATGCTGTATCGGGCCTATATGACGTTCCTTTTCCGCTGAGTTGTGATTGGCTGCAGCAAAGTCAACGTGACATCAGCGCTGCAGACAATAACAGAGTCTGGGTGGGCAGAGAGTCAGTGCCGGACCAGGGGAGGGTGAGTAAAGAACAGTTTGTTATTTTAGCACAAACTGCAGCAGGGGGTAAAGGGTTTTCCGAAAATGGAAAAACCTTTTAATAGTAATAAATATAACGTATCTTGTTTTAGTAAGTGCATCAGATTTTACTGCTATCTGTACCACACTAGAGACAAAAAGGGTGAAACGTTAATAAAAATGTTCAAAGTGAAACGAACTAGTGTCTGCTGCGCCTCCATTCTAGAGACAAAGCGATGCTGACATCTGCATCATAGGCGCCAACGAATGAAGAACTAGATGGACCCCAATTATAAGTCAGTAGGGCACTGATGCCCTGCATAGTATAAAAGATACAGCATTGTGGTCTCTGTTATGGAAGCCATGATGAAGATGTAAACAGAGCCTTACCTTCATTTCATGTGATATCTTTATATAGAACATACAATATATGTTCAATCAAGGGAATGTAAAACGCATTGTTGTCTTAACACGACCCATAAAATTGCATTTCATATGGTTTCCAAGCTCCACATTCTACACCAAATTTTTATTTAATTTCCTTTAATAAATCTATAATTTGCAATTCAATTAATATCTTTAGTCTACAATCTCTTCTATCTGTACATTTGCAGTAGAGAGGATCAGTGCCTCCAACCTAAGGATTATAGCATTATAAACTGCTGCCTGTCTACAAGAAAATATGTGCACAGGTGAAGTCACAAACGGAAAGAAAGGGGCTTATGTGCCAATAATACAATATTGGTAGTCAGTCTTCGGTTGTAGTTGCAACTAGGACTCAATCCAAAGTCATTTATACTAACTATAGAGTAAAAATATGTTGGAATATTTCTTCCTTACACCTTCTAGAGTATGCCATTTTTCTCAGTGAGGGCTTCCTCCACTGTCCCTTGCATTGAATACAACTCTCTTAAAAAGGAGTACCTGTCAGCGGAACAAGACTGCTGAAACCAGGCACAAGTGCTTTCCATCCTTTTGTCCTACAGATCAGTGCCCCCTTGCCCTAAGTGAAAAGATCTTCAGGTAAGGGCATCACCATTAGATCACAGACGATTTAACTGCCAGTATGCCAAGAGAAGAGCTAACAAAAAGTGCCACAGGACTTCAACGTGGGCTAGGTGCACATTGCAATATACATCAGGAGCTTTTCTTTCCGACAATACTGTAACAATCCCATAGACCCCCATTTTTAAGACTGAGGCTTCAGTCTTGTAGGTTTGATTAACAGTATAGGAAAGTGTTGCTGACTGTGCTTTCCTATACAGAGGTCTACTGGAAAATTTTTATACAGTCAGTCCCTATGATGGACAGATACCTAGGCATCCATCCTGACAGTTGCCACCATTGGGAGCATACCTCCATGCCTCCTGAGAGTATGCACCTGATAGAGGGCACAATAATGCAGCTCAGACCCATTTACTTGACAGTGCCTTAGTTTATGAACAGAGCCACAGTACCTGACACATCAACCCCTGAAATGTAAAGCACTGTGCCTGGTAAGCAATAAATTAGGAGCACCGTGACCTCTGCAGGTGATTTTGATGTTCTGGATTGTAGAAATGAAGTGAATCCCGGTAATTCTCCTGCATTCTTCAACAGTTCTTTTCCTAGGTTATCAAAGACAATCTGAGGCTGTAATATGTGACTGTAGCCTAACTGAGCAACAATGCTGATAATTATAGAAGAAAAATTCCTTGAAGGAAGATCTAATATGTAAGGATTCTCAATCAGTAACGCTTACTTTACTTACTAGACAAACACGACCTTGGTTACTTTGTTCTTCTACATATCGTAAGTAGTGATGAGTGAATGTGCTCAGTTAACATGTTATCCGAGCATGCCTGGGAGTAATCCGCGCATGCTCGGGAGTGCTCGGATAATATGTTCAAGTCACAGAGGCTGCATGTTTTGCGGCAGGAGACAGACACAACACATGCAGGGATTGCCTGTTTGTTTGGCAATCCCCACATGTGTTGTGGCTGTCTACCGCTGCAAAACAAGCAGCCACAGGGACTTGCAGCCACAGGGACTTGAATATGTGTCTAAGCACGTTCGCACATCACTAATCGTAAGCCATGCCAAGTGGCATCAAAAAGGAGCATCTGTCGTACAACACAGCTTTTATTTTGATGTACCTACCACACTAAGTTTAGAAGCCAGTATGTAATCATCAGAAACAAGACACTTCAAGAAATTGCACATAGTCCCATAAGCCTTAGTATATGACAACACCTCAAAGTTGCTGCTAGGTGTAAACTAGCATATATGGGATCCCAAAGAATCCACAAAAATAATAATGGACAGAATACTGTGGATGCAGTTTTATCATTGTAGGAACCAAATTCATTTTTCAAGTAGCAAACTTGTATACCAATAGAGAACCATACAGAATCTTGGGTGACGGGAGAGTTTTCCATCACACTGGCTGCATATGTAAATATTAGAGAAGTACAGTAATGCTTTTTTCTGATTCTCCTCATGACCAACGAGGCCATTGACTGACTGCAGGGTAAGGAGACTCATGGGATGGGTATCACCACATCCAGGTCTCAACAGAGACCACTGGAGCAACGAGGGTGGTACTCCTCTCCTTATTTTGTAATAAATCCTGGAAAACCTCAGTTTTTTTAGAAATGTATTTCAAATTGTAGTTTATTTCTATAATTTGCTCAGCATCATCAGAAAGAGTAAACTTTTTTTATGGGGACAGTGTCAGATTTAGCTTATCCCACATTCCAAAATGTTAATGTTTTGTTCAAATTAGTTTTCACTTTTGCCTTGTGAAATCGCCTCCAACATGCTAAAAAAGCATGAATGTCCCCAAGTAAGAATGGGTTGTTATGGGTTGTCATCGGTCAGTATTTGACCGATATCCAGCTGCCAGGGTGAATTGCAGAAGTCTTAAAAAATAAGCGACAACACGGTGTCGAGTCTGTGCATAAACTTGATATATTTTCCAATGAAAAAAAAAAAAAAATTCATTAACCGAATCTAATTCAGTTGGATTACTCTAAAGATCGGTCTTTTCAAGAAATTCATAATTTACCATATTTTCCTCATAACATATTGTTCAGGCTTTCATATAGACCACTCCCTTCAATATTCAAGTTGTATAGCTTGCTACTGCTAATTTACTGGGACAGTCTGGAAAAGGTTATTAACCCTACCTCTTGAAAAAAAAAAAGTTTTCCGAATTTGAAGAAAAATAATTGAGCTGTAGTGTAAACTACACTGAGTGCACAATTATTAGGCAAGTGAGTATTTTGACAATTTCATCATGGTTTTCCAATTCCAAGCTGTATAAACTTGAATACTTATTGGCTGAAGGCGATCAGGTGATGTGTATTTGTGCGATGATGGAGTGTGAGGCCTATGGTTATCAACACCCTTTATCAAGGTGTGCAGAATTATTTGGCAGCTTGTTTTACTCAGGCAAACTGATGAGAATGACTCTTGAAGAACCAGATGAATGGGCCTGTGGCTGGATCAGTAACGGGCACAGACCTCCGCTTTGATAAAAGGCACCAGCAAAGTGCAGGCCGGGTACTGCTATGGGGGCTGCTATTATTAGAGATGAGTAGTTGGACCTTTCCAGGTTGAAGATGGACTGAAAATCAACTCCCAAGTATATTACCAAATGTTAGAAGACACTTTCTTCAAGCAGTGGTACAGGAATAAGTGAACATCATTCAAGAAAATCATGATTTTTATGCAGGACAGGTCTCAATCACATGAATCAAAGTCTCCAATGATTGGCTGCCAGTAAAGTCCTTAAAAGATAAAGACTAAGTACTTGTGGATCCTTCTTAAAAATGGGAGCTTTAAAGTGAAGGAAACCAGTCTCCCCTCTGAACAGTGTCATGGAGGCTGTGGTTGGTGCTGCTCAAAAAGCTGATCATCAACAGATTAAGAAACTGACAGATTCCATGGATGGAAGGATTAGGGCCATTAGTGAAAAGTAGGGTGGCTAAACTGGTCACTGAGATTTTTTAAGAAATATCTGAAATGTACCGTATTTTTGTATATTGAGTTGTTTGGTTTGGTATTCTCATTTTAACAAAAGAAAATAAAGGTTATATTTTTTAATTTGGTTGCACAATAATTCTGCACACAGATATTCTCCAAAGAAAGACAAAACCTCACTTTTACTTTCATAAATATACAGCTTTCAGGTTTATTAGCCTTTTGGAGTGACTGACAGTACTGCAGTAATTCAATAATAAAATGAATCATCAAAAATACAAATTGCCTGAAAATTGTGCTAAGTGCTTGTACACACATTTATTTATTTTTAAGTCGAGAAGTTCTGTGTAATTTGAATTTCAAAGTGAATATTATAAAAATAACTTCAAATCATAAGCATCTGATCAAATTGAAAAAAAAAGCAATCTTGATTGGTTCAAAAATGACATTTTAGGATCAAATAGGAACTGTATTTCATAGATATGCAACAGATTTAAGATTATCCAAATATTCTGACACAAAGCGACCACCAACATCTGTAACCTACGGGAGGAACAGGCTTCATCATATCTACCAATCTACCATTTGACAACCAATACGTTTAACCATCGACCCCATTAATCTGGAATTGTACCCCCCCCCCCCCCCCGCCCATCCCCTTCCCCATGCAGGAAGTCCACCTAAAAAGATGGATTGAAGAGCCAAGGTAAATCATTGTATCCTTCCATCAACAGAATTGTTTACATCCTTATCTCATTTACTAAAAAATGATGTGGGCTAATGGCAAAAAATCGTAAAGTAGCCCCCATGCCAAATATCATGTGGTGGAATGAAAACTAAACATCTTCCAATATATCGGCTCCTAGTTAATGGAACCAAGTAGGACATACTCTGCCGCTCTTACATCTTTTCTGCCCCGTCCATACAATATAGGTATATTTCACATGTGTAAGGCCAATAGAAAACATGGAATGGAGCTACCGCAAGCAATGCTTCATGCGGATGCAGCCCAGATCTGCAAGACTTTTCTAGATTTTAATAAAAAAACATACAAAAAACAACCATACTCACACAAGGGAGCCAAGATCATAATGGCTTAATATGTCAGGAAAGACATTGGGTTCTTTCTGGATTAAATATAACAGACTTAGCTTAGTGGCTTAATCTACCGACATATAACCCCTTCCCCACAACTCAAAAGGGACAATGGATCTCAGGTAGTAACAGAATGAGGCATTTATCCTGGTATCAGAATTAATGTAGGGGCCCAAAATCACTCCTTGAGATGAAGACAGTAAAGCAGACAAACAAGTATAGGAGCACCAGTGCTATTACAGCACAAAGAGGACACTGTGGTAAGCAAAGCCCTCCTTCAAAAGGGCATCCAGGGGAAAATGTGGTAAGAGCAAGGGGTATAAAGCAGGAGTCACTTCCCATCCAGCCTATTCCTTTATGCAACAAGGAAAGATATCAATTAGGATTTGGGAAAGAGGAGGTGGAGTTGTTGGTACTAGTAGCCGTGGCACCTGTCACAGTAAATCCCGCAGGAGGTGCAATTGAGCTATGGCTGGGTTGCAGGTCTTTGGGGATGCCACTGTGAGCAGATAACTGATGACCAAATGCTGCTATGAATTGAGGAAGCTGCAGTTTTGGAGATGTGGAGTCCATGAGTTCTGTAGAAGGGGGGCTTAGGCCGCTGAAACTTGTCTGCGGTAACCCCGGAAGCATGTTGGAGCTATTTGGGGTCACAGTGGAGAAAGTAGGCTGCGTAACCTCTGAATGAGAGGCAGCTTGAGGGGTGGATAAAGATGTTGAAAGTAGGTGCCCATCAGAACTTATAAAGGTGCCAAATGTTGATGGGTCACTAAGGTTGACAGGAAGGTTCCCCCAGTGAGTTCGGGGATTTACAACTCCACTTAGTGGTACATCCAGCTGGGTGGTGAGCAAGTGCTGAGTAATAATGGGTACCTCAGAAGAAAAAGTTAATGTTAAACCGTCAGCAGAGAAGGAGGTGGTATGAGGGGATGTAGTTTGGTCACTGTATGGTGATGGCACATGCTCACTATCGTAATGGCTTCCATGCGGGGACGAATGTGAATGGTCACTGCTATATTGCTGTTGTGAGGTGATCCCATCTTCTCCTTTACCCAATATCTCTCCTGGGAGAGGCCTCAGGGATACATGGCTGCTTTCTTGTAGTCCATGGTATGAACCCGTGTAAGACCTCTCTTCAAGAGAGCTGTGGCTTATTAGAGTGGTAGAAGTAAGGCCAACATTGGCGGAGGATGAAAACTGCCTCTGAACATGCCCACTCAGAGGTGCAGACGAGCTAGATAAAGCAGCACGGCCAAGGAGGTTTTCATCCAATTCCAGACTGGTAAAGTTTTCGTGGACCATTCGCCCATTGAGTAGCTCTCCAAGATCTGTGTGATCGTCTCTGGTCAACTGTTGGATTTCTGAACTTCCAGCACCTGAGGAGAAGGCTGTTAGGCCACGGTCTGAGAGGTCATGACTATTAACACCATCAGCCTGGGCCAGCACCGCAATAGAACTCAGACATTCCAGAGATGTAACAGCTTGAAGGGCCCGTTCCAACTCCTCCGCCTCTTCGGTAGTAGGGAGAAGTTCTCCGTTCTTACCTTTACAGAAAATAAACAGAAAAAATTGAACTGGTACAGCAGAAAAATATTACTTTTCATGCAAGAAAGATGTAATTCATTCCATACCCTTGAAAACTGTTGTGTTTTAAAATTCTTCATCAGTTTTTTTCAGTAACATTTTTGTATAAAAATTTTGACCAAGATGTTAATCTACCAAAAACTTCCAAAGAACGAGAGTGACAATTGTGAATAATGTCTGAGCAATATTGAGATCCTGCACATTTATCATAAACAATAAAGCAGGCACTAGATCACCGGAAATATATTTGGAGCCATGAAGAATTCTTCTTTTTAACCCCTTCACCCCGACGCCTGTTTTCACCTTCCAGATTTTTACAATTCTGACTACTGTCACTTTATGAGGTCATAAACCTGGAACGCTTCAATGGATACCTTGGATTCTGACACTGTATTTGTGACATATTGTACTTCACGATAGTGGTAAAATTTCTTTAATATGACTTGCATTTATTGGTGAATAAAATAGGAAATTTGGCACAATTTTGAAAATGTTGCAATTTTCAAACTTTTAATTTTTATGCCCTTAAAATCAGACAAAATAGTTAATAAATAACATTTGTTATGTGTCTACTTTACATCAGCACAATTTTTTAAACACTTATTTTTATTAGGAAGTTATAAGGTTTAACCATCGATTTCTCATTTTTACAACAAAATATACAAAACCATTTTTTTTTTTTTTTAGGGACCACCTCACACTTGAAGTGACTTTGTGGGACCTACTGTATACGACAGAAAATACCCAAAAGTGACACCTTTCTAAAAACTACATCCCTCAAGGTGCTCAAACATTCAAGAAGCTTATTAACCCTTCAGATGCTTCACAAGAATTAATGGAATGTTAAAGGAAAAAAAACATTTTTTTTTTTTTTCACAAAAAAATTCCTTTAGACCAATTTTTTTATTTTCATAAGGGTAACAGGAGAAATTGCACCATAAAAGTTTGCTGTGCAATTTTTCCTGAGCATGCCGATATCCCATATGTGGGGGGGAAAAAAAAAATCACTGTTTGGGCGCACGACAGAGCTCAGAAGGGAAGGAGCGCCATTTCACTTTTTCAATGTAAAATTTGCTGGAATACGTAGCGGACACCGTGTCATGTTTGGAGAGCCCCCGATATGCCTAAACAGTGGAAACCCCCCCCAGAAGTGACACCATTTTGGAAACTAAACCCCTCAGGGAACTTATCTAGATATGTGGATCACTTTAAACCCCCAGGTGCTTCACAAAAGTTTAGAACGTTGAGCCATGAAAATAAAAAAAAAACATTTTTCCCACAAAAAATGTTTTTTGTTTTTAATCCAAAATTTAGTATTTTTACAAGGTAAAAAGGAGAAATGGACTCCAAAATTTGTTGTGCAATTTCTCCTGAGTTCACCGATACCCCATATGTCATTGAAAACTACTTCTGAGGCACAGTGCAAAGCTCAGAAGGGAAGTAGCGCCATATTACAATGCAGATTTAGCTACACAGGTTTGAGGGTGCCATGTCACATTGGCAGAGCCCCTGAGGTGCCAGAACATAAGAATTCTTCATAAGTGACTCCAATTTACAAGCTAAACCGCTCAATAATTAACCTAGGGGTGCAGTGATGATCTTGACACCACAGGTGTGTCAGAAAATGTTATACCATTGGGAAGTGAAGAAAAAATAATTTGCATTTTTACCACCAAAATTGTGTGCTAACCCCAAATTTTACATTTTTATAATGGGACAACGGTAAAAATGGCAGAAAAACTTGCCGCACAATTTCTGTTGAATGTAGAAATACCCCATATGTGACTGTACAGAACTGCTTAGCCATAGGTCGGAGTCACACTAGCGTAGAATACGGACGAGTGCTATGCGAGAAAACATCGCATAGCACTCAGACCAGTGTTAATCTATGGGGCAGCTCAAATCACCATTTTTTTCTCGGGTGTATTCAACGTGTGAGTGAAATAGCAGCATGCTGAAATTGTACGTGTACATCACCCAAGTCTCACAAATGCAAGTCTATGGGTGCGAGAGAAAACTCTGACACCACACGGACCATCTGTGTGACTTGCGAAAAATACGCACACATTTTCCTCCTTTCAGCACACTGAGCCATTAAATTCACTGGAAAAGAGTAGTGAGAAACGTAAAGCCATACGCAGGTCATACAGATTCCATACGGATACACAGATGCAAGTAAATCGCATCATCGCACTGCAAACGGATTACACACGGATGACCATATGGAGAATATTTGTGTGACTCTCGGCCGAGAAAACTGGACCGATTTTTCATACGTTAAGTGTGACGCCGGGTATATATAGAGTCGGAGTGTCATTTGCCTCCTGGAACACAGATTTTCCTACAATAGTTTGCGGACTCCATATACCGAGCCCCTAATTGCTAGAAGAGCAGATTCTCCCCTCAAGTGACCCCATTTTGGAAATTAAACCCCTTTGGGAATTTATCTACAGGTGTGACGATTTGACTCCACAAGCGTTTTCCAGAAACAGGCAGCAGTGGATGTTGCGGAATGAAAATTGCAAACTGCTGTTGTAGTGACCGGTAGAATATGCCCAGCTCATGCTTCTGGAGACACGCACCTGTAAGTTAGGCAGGCTCTCATCACTACAGAAATGCCAAACATGTGGGCGCTAAATGTGGTTTAAGCTACTTTCACACATCAGGTTTTCGCTGTCAGGCTAAATTAAAAAAAAAAAAAAAACTGATTAGGCGAATGCTGCTGCCGGATCAGTTTTTTTTTCCCATAGACTCATATTGGTGCCGGATGACATTGCGTTTCGTCCGGTTTTCACCGGCAAATCTGCCGTTTTCGGTTTCTGGAAAAAAGTCCATAGCAATGTTTATCTCCGGGGACAAAGCCGGAAGCGCCGGATCCGGCTATTTGCTAGAATGGAAGCCTATGGGAGCCAGAAGGTGCCGAATCCGGAAAATGACAGATTCCGGAGACGGATTCCGTTTTTTTTAACCCCTTTCTGATATCAGACGTACTATCTCATCGAGGTGGGGTGGGCCCCTATGACCACCGACGGGATAGTATGTCATACGCGATCGGCCGCGCTCACGGGGGGAGCGTGGCCGATCGTCAGCTGCCTATCGCAGCTGACATCTGGCACTATGTGCCAGGAGCAGTCATGGACCGCTCCCGGCACATTAACCCCCGGCACACCGCGATCAAACATGATCGCGGTGTGCCGGCGGTACAGGGAAGCATCGCGCAGGGAGGAGGCTCCCTGCGGGCTTCCCTGAGCCCCCCGCAGCAACACGATGTGATCGCGTTGCTGCGAGGGTCTCTCTACCTCCCTCCCTGCTCCAGACCCGGATCCAAGATGGCCGCGGCATCCGGGTCCTGCAGGGAGGGAGGTGGCTTCACAGAGCCTGCACAGAGCAGGCACTGTGAAGCCTGCAGTGCTGTAAGTCAGATCGGTGATCTGACAGAGTGTTGTGCAAACTGTCAGATCACCGATCTGTGATGTCCCCCCATGGGACAAAGTAAAAAAAAAATAATTTCCAAATGTGTAAAAAAAAAAATATATATATATATATATATATATATATATATATATATATATATATATATTCCTAAATAATGAAAAAAAAATATTCCCATAAATACATTTCTTTATCTAAATAATTAAAAAAAAAACAATAAAAGTACACATTTAGTATCGCCGCGTCCGTAACGGCCCGACCTATAAAACTGGCCCACTAGTTAACCCCTTCAGTAAACACCGTAAGAAAAAAAAAAAACGAGGCAAAAAACAACGCTTTATTATCATACCGCCAAACAAAAAGTGGAATAACACGCGATCAAAAAGACAGATATAAATAACCATGGTACCGCTGAAAGCGTAATCTTGTCCCGCAAAAAACGAGCCGCCATACAGCATCATCAGCAAAAAAATAAAAAAAGTTAGTCCTGAGAATAAAGCGATGCCAAAATAATTATTTTTTCTATAAAATAGTTTTTATCGTATAAAAGCGCCAAAACATAAAAAATGATATAAATGAGGTATCGCTGTAACCGTACTGACCCGAAGAATAAAACTGCTTTATCAATTTTACCAAACGCGGAACGGTATAAACGCCTCCCCCAAAAGAAATTCATGAATAGCTGGTTTTTGGTCATTCTGCCTCACAAAAATCGGAATAAAAAGCGATCAAAAAATGTCACGTGCCCGAAAATGTTACCAATAAAAACGTCAACTCGTCCCGCAAAAAACAAGACCTCACATGACTCTTGACCAAAATGTGGAAAAATTATAGCTCTCAAAATGTGGTAACGCAAAAAATATTTTTTGCAATAAAAAGTGTATTTCAGTGTGTGACGGCTGCCAATCATAAAAATCCGCTAAAAAACCCGCTATAAAAGTAAATCAAACCCCCCTTCATCACTCCCTTAGTTAGGGAAAAATTAAAAAAATGTATTTATTTCCATTTTCCCATTAGGGTTAGGGCTAGAGTTAGGGCTAGGGTTAGGGTTGGGGCTAAAGTTACGGTTAGGGTTTAGATTACATTTACAGTTAAGAATAGGGTTGGGATTAGGGTTAGGGGTGTGTTTGGATTAGGGTTTCAGTTATAATTGGGGGGTTTCCACTGTTCAGGCACATCAGGGGCTCTCCAAACGCGACATGGCGTCCGATCTCAATTCCAGCCAATTCTGCGTTGAAAAAGTAAAACAGTGCTTCTTCCCTTCCAAGCTCTCCCGTGCGCCCAAACAGGGGTTTACCCCAACATATGCAGTATCAGCGTACTCAGGAGAAATAGGACAACTTTTGGGGTCGAATTTCTCCTCTCACCCCCGGGAAAATACAAAACTGGGGGCTAAAAAATAATTTTGGGGGGAAAGTTTTTTTATTTTTTTTATTTTCATGGCTCTGCGTTACAAACTGTAGTGAAACACTTGAGGGTTCAAAGCTCTCACAACACATCTAGATAAGTTCCTTAGGGGGTCTAGTTTCCAAAATGGTGTCACTTGTGGGGGTTTCTACTGTTTAGGTACATTAGGGGCTCTGCAAACGCAATGTGACACCTGCAGACCATTCCATCTAAGTCTGCATTCCAAATGGAGCTCCTTCCCTTCCGAGCCCTCCTATGCGCCCAAACGGTGGTTCCCCCCCACATATGGGGTATCAGCACACTCAGGACAAATTGGACAACAAATTTTGGGGTCCAATTTCTCCCGTTACCCTCGGGAAAATACAAAACTTTTTTTTATTTTTACAGCTCTGCATTATAAACTTCTGTGAAGCCCTTGGTGGGTCAAAGCGCTCACCACACATCTAGATAAGTTCCTTAGGGGGTCTACTTTCCAAAATGGTGTCACTTGTGGGGGGGTTTCAATGTTTAGGCACATCAGTGGCTCTCCAAACGCAACATGGCGTCCCATCTCAATTCCTGTCAATTTTGCATTAAAAAGTCAAACGGCGCTCCTTCCCTTCCGAGCCCTCCCATGCGCCCAAACAGTGGTTTACCCCCACATATGGGGTATCAGCGTACTCAGGACAAATTGTACAACAACTTTTGGGGTCCATTTTCTCCTGTTACCCTTGGTAAAATAAAACAAATTGGAGCTGAAATAAATTTTTTGTGAAAAAAAGTAAAATGTTCATTTTTATTTAAACATTCCAAAAATTCCTGTGAAGCACCAGAAGGGTTAATAAACTTCTTGAATAAGGTTTTGAGCACCTTGAGGAGTGCAGTTTTTAGAATGGTGTCACACTTGGGTATTTTCTATCATATAGACCCCTCAAAATGACTTCAAATGAGATGTGGTCCCTAAAAAAAAAAAAAAACGGTGTTGTGAAAACGAGAAATTGCTGGTTAACTTTTAACCCTTATAACTCCCTAACAAAAAAAAATGTTGGTTCCAAAATTGTGCTGATGTAAAGTAGACATGTGGGAAATGTTACTTATTAAGTATATTGTGTGACATATCTCTGTGATTTAATTGCATAAAAATTCAAAGTTGGAAAATTGCGAAATTGTCATAATTTTCGCCAAATTTCCATTTTTTTCACAAATAAACGCAGGTACTATCAAAGAATTTTTACCACTATCATGAAGTACAATAGGTCACGAGAAAACAATATCAGAATCACTGGGATCCGTTGAAGCATTCCAGAGTTATAACCTCATAAAGGGACAGTGGTCAGAATTGTAAAAATTGGCCCGGTCATTAACATGCAAACCACCCTTGGGGGTAAAGGGGTTAAACTGAGCATTCTCCAAATTTTTTTTATTCAATAATCTAAATATGCTAGCCGGTTTTTCCAACATTCGCCGGATTGTGCCTGATAGAAAAAACCTGATGTGTGAAAGTAGCCTAAGATACACTGGGGCTCAGTAGGCAGGGGGCATTTGGAATTGGGAGCGCAGAATTTGCTGAATTACTTTTAAAGGGAGAGGGGCCATTTCGCTTTTCCAGAGCCTTTGAGCTACCAGTAAAGTTGAAGCCTGCTATATTTCCGTTAATAGACCTGAGTTGGGATTTGCTTTTTGGTGGATTGTGTTGACACTTTTTTGGGAACATTTTACATAATGTTTGGGATCACATTTATCCAGCGCTCTATGCTGAGCACTTACTTTGTTATTTCCATCGAAATCTCTGAGAGACGCGATTCAGATGAAACCCTGGAGGGATCCTTTCACTATAATGAGGCAGTAAGAGTTACTCTGGAGTCCATCTGGCCTCTGTTCAGGGGTGTCTCTCTTTTCAGAAGTGCACAAACTGGGGCCGACGGCACTTTTATGCAATCCTAAAAGACAGACATTGTTGGATCACAAGTCCTATGGCGTCCACAGTGCCTCCATCTGCCTTATTATAGGGAATCTTCTGCCAGGGGTTCAGTCTGAATCACGTATTTCAGAGATTTACACATAAACCCTGGTGTAAGCAATCAGCGCAGAGCGCAGGATAAATGTGCGCCGAGCATTACTGTGATTTTTGAGAGGCAGAATGAAAAAAAAAAAAAATCAACAGATGAAGAATTGGTTTTATTTTTTTACACCGTTCCATGTGCAGTATAAGTGATTAGACGATATTATCCTTCGGGTCAGTGCGATTACAGCGATACCAGATTTATATATTTTTTATGTTTTGGCGCTTTTACACAAAAACTACGTTCTAGAAAAAACATACACTAAAAGACGCCTTTTATTGCAAAAACTAGTTTTTGCATCCCCATATTTTGAGAGCTATAATTTTCCCATATTTCGGCAGACAGTCATGTGATGACTTGTTTTTTTGAGGGGCGAGTTGAAGTTTATATTGGTACCATTTTCAGACACATGACATTTTTTGATTGTTTTGTATTCTGATTTTTGGGACGTAGAATGAACAAAAACCAGTTTTGGGATTTATTTATTTTTGTTACACCATTCCGTGTGTGGTAAAATTGATAAGGCAGCTTTATTCTTCGGGTCAGCACGACTACATCGATACCCAATTTATATTTTTTTTTATGTTTTGGTGCTTTTACACAATAAAAACTGTTTAGAAAAAAAAAGTTTTGCATTGCTTTATTCTGAGAGCTATAACTTATTTTTCTGCTGATGGAGCTGTATGATGGCTAAGGTTTGTTTTTTGCGGGACATGATGACATTTTCAGCGGTACCATTGTTATTTACATTCGTCTATTTTATCACATTTTATTGCACTTTGTTCAGCGGTGTGATGATAAAGCAGTGTTTTTTGCCTCGTTTTTATTTATTTTATTTATTTATTTTTTTTAAGGACGCGTCAATACCAAATATGTGCACTTTTTAGGTTTATTTTTTTACATAAATAAATCTATTTATTGGAAAAATATTTGTTTTTTTGTTCTTTATTTGGGGATTTTTTTGAAAAAAATATTTTTAAACATTTAAAAAAAGGGTTTTAAACTTTTTTACATTGTCGTAGGATGGGACATCACTGTATAGTATCAGATCGCTGATCTGATACTCTGCTATGCTTCTGCACTTGAGAGCATCAGATCAGCATCTGACAAGCAGGGAAGGAAGTGTCTCTGCTCCTGCTCTGAGCACGGAGACACGCCACCTTCCCTGAAGGATCCCGCGGCCATCAGAACAATGCGATCGCATTACGTTGTTCTGAAGGAAGCACTAGGGAGCCCCCTCCCTGTGTGCGATCTCCTCGATGTCGCTGTCGCTATTGACAGCGGTATCAGAGGGGCTAAACGCCAGCGATCGGTGCTAGTGCAGATCGCGAGCATTGCTGTAGGGTTTCGGCTCTCACACAGAGAGGACACCAGCACCCAATCACCGCGGCGCTCAGCGTGAGGCCGCGTCATCGCGGCGCCGTATATCTACTGCTGTTTATGGGAATGCAGCTCCCGCAGAGAACTATATATACACGTCGCAGGTCGGGAAGGGGTTAAACAAAATAAATTATTAAAAATGTCTTTATTGTGTGCAATGGTGTTCTTCTGGATCAAAACTACAAAATAGGTGAATTTAGATGAAGCGGGTTTTCCTTAACAATATCCACTATGCTACGATACTACATGTAAAATGCCCACAGTTATAACATTACAAGATAAAAAATAAACACATAAGATCATTATGTTAAACATAAAAAAAACTCCAGCTGCCTTTTCCACGTCTGTCACTCCAGCTCTATTCCCTACAAATAAAAGATATTCCTGGATTCGTCTTTGAAAGAGCTACATTGACATATACGGTAAATAGTTAGAGGGTGAAATCCTCCCGACAGATTCCCTTTAACAGCCACAATCAAATGAATGGAACCAAGATTCAGATACAGAAATTTCTACACTAAAATCATTTGAGAATTTACTCCAACTATGCCTGTCAAGCTTTGTTTACATGAGCTTACAAAAGAATTGTTCTATTTTCAGACAGAAACAACGGACAATTTTCCACCTGTATTGTAATCCATATGGCATTACTTTTTATACATCAGCAGTTGATAAAACAGGATTTTTGGTTGCTTACCGTAAAATCTGTTTCTTCGAGCCTCCATTGGGGGACACAGGAACCATGGGACGTCCCAAAGCAGTCCCACGGGCGGGAAAAACAGACTTCCATCAGGTCAGAGGACTCACCACTGCTGCCTGCAATATCCTTCTGCCTAGGCTGGCGTCCGCCGAAGCGTAGGTATGGACCTTGTAAAATTTGGCGAACGTGTGGATGGAAGACCAAGTTGCCGCTTTGCAAAGCTGTAGGGCGGAAGCCCTGTGGTGCACCGCCCAGGAGGCGCCGACTGCCCGGGTAGAGTGAGCCTTAATCCCAGAAGGGGGCACTCTGTTCTTGACCCGGTAAGCCTCCAAAATTGCCATTCTGATCCATCGAACAATAGTCGCTTTGGAAGCCGGCTGGCCTCTGCGCGTGCCATCAGGAATGACGAAAAAAGAATCCGTCTTCCGGAAAGAGGATGTTCTATCCAGATAGATCCTCACTGCCCTGACGAGGTCTAGCTTGTTCAACGATCGCTCCAGAGGATGGGTCGGAGCTGGACAAAAGGAAGGTAGAACGATGTCCTCGTTTAGGTGGAAGGTGGAAACCACCTTCGGAAGAAAAGAAGGTGGGGGCCGGAAGACCACCTTGTCCTGGTGAATGACCAAAAACGGAGGATGGCAAGACAAGGCCGCCAACTCGGAAACGCGGCAAATAGACGTGATGGCCACAAGAAAGGTCACCTTCCAAGAAAGAACCGATAGAGGAATCTACCTAAGAGGCTCAAAGGGAGAAACCCTCAGAACGTCCAGTACCAGGTTTAAGTCCCATGCGTCCACAGGGGCCCTGTACGGCGGGGCAGCGTGGGCTACTCCTTGAAGGAAGGTCTTAACCTGAGGCCGAGAAGCTAAGGTCTTCTGAAAGAGGATGGAAAGCGCAGATACCTGACCCTTCAGGGAGCTAAGAGCCAAGCCCGAATCCAGTCCTGCCTGAAGGAAGGCCAAGAGAGAAGGCAGAGAAAAAGACATGGATGGAACGCGGTTGGACTCGCACCAACGGAAGTAAGCCTTCCAGGTACGGTAGTAGATCCGGGAAGACGAAGGCTTCCGAGCCTGAATCATGGTTTGAATTACCCGGTCCGAAAGGCCGGACGCTCTAAGGCTACGTTCACATTAGCGTTGCGCGCCGTCGCGTTTTGGGACGCGTGCGTCGTTTTTTGACGAAAATCGGACGCACGAAAAATGCAACTTGTTGCATTTTCGTGCGTCCGACGCTAGCGTCGAAAACGACGCACATGTCGAAAAACGCAAACAAAAAAACGCACGCGTCCCCTATGTTAAACATAGGGGCGCGTCGCCGCTGCGTCGCCGACGCAACAGCGACGCACATTAGCGTAACGCTAATGTGAACGTAGCCTTAGAACCGCGGTCTCAACAGCCACGCCGTTAAACTGAGCGACCGAGAATTCGGGTGGCAGATCGGACCCTGAGACAGCACATCGGGCCTGTGTGGAAGGCGCCAGGGAGCGTCCGCGAGAAGGTTGACGAGCTCCGCGAACCAAGCTCTCCTGGGCCAATCCGGGGCGATCAAGATGACTGGCACCCCTTCCGCTTTGATCTTCTTCAACAGTTTGGGAAGTAAAGGAAGGGGTGGGAACAGGTAGGGCAGCCCGAACTGTGACCAACGAATGGCCAGAGCGTCGACGCCCACTGCGAGAGGATCGCGAGACCTGGAGACGAACTGCGGAACCTTCCTGTTCATTCGGGACGCCGTGAGATCCACGTCCGGAGTCCCCCATCGAAGACAAATCTGATGGAAGACCTCCGGATGCAAGGACCATTCCCCTGCCGCGAGGCCTTCGCGGCTGAGGAAGTCGGCGGTCCAGTTGTCCACGCCAGGAATATGCACCGCGGATATCACCGGAACCGTTGCCTCTGCCCAAAGGAGAATCTTGGATACCTCGGCAAAGGCCAAGGAGCTCCGGGTCCCCCCCTGATGGTTGACATATGCCACAGCCGTGGCATTGTCCGTCTGGATCCAGACTGGCAGGCCCCTGAGAATCCTTTCCCAGTGGCGGAGGGACAGAAAGATGGCCCGAATTTCGAGGACATTGATCGGCAGAGTTGATTCCTGCGACGACCAACGGCCCTGAACCGTCAGGTGACGGAAAACCGCACCCCAGCCGAGCAGGCTGGCGTCCGTTGTGACCACCTGCCAGTGAACTGGAAGGAAGGACCTGCCCTGGGAGATGAGAGGTGACGTCAGCCACCAGTTGAGAGACTGCTTGACCCGAGAAGAGAGTCTGAGCGGCCGATCCAGGGAGAAGACAGACCTGTCCCACTGAGACAGAATGGCTTGCTGAAGGGGTCGGGAATGAAACTGGGCGAAGGGAATCGCTTCCAAGGTAGCTACCATCCTCCCCAGAACCTTCATGGCCGATCGGAGGGAGGCCGAGGACCCTGGAGCAAGCGTATGTCCCGACAAAGAATGGATCTCTTGTCCTTGGGGAGGAAGACTCTGGTCTGACGAGTGTCGAATAGCATGCCCAGAAAGATGATGCGCTGAGAAGGAATAAGGCAGGACTTCTTCCGGTTGACCAGCCACCCGAAACGGGCTAAGGTGTCGAGAATAATGGACAGGCTTTCGTGAGCCTGAGAAAAGGACGGTGCCTTGATGAGGAGGTCGTCGAGGTATGGAAATAGGACCAGGCCTCTGACTCTCAATATGGCCATCAGCGCTGCCATGATCTTCGTGAACACCCTTGGAGCGGTTGCGAGACCGAACGGCAGGGCGACGAATTGAAATTGGAAGAAACGATCCCTGGGTCGGGAGGCGAACTCTATCTTGTATCCCGAGGATACAACTTCCCTGACCCATGCGTCCTCTACTGTGGAAATCCAGACGTCCCTGAAACGGAGAAGACGGCCGCCCAACCTGGGAGTTGGGCTGGAGTCTTGCCGAGAGTCATGCCGGAGGTGGATCTTCCAGTCCTGGGCCTGGAGGATCTACCCTGGGAATAGCGAGGACGCCAGGACGGAGTGGGCCTAAAGGACACCGCCTTCTTCTCTTGACGTGCCTGTGGCCTCTGTTGCTGCTGGGAAAAGGAGTTCGACGCAGCGAAGCGACGAAAGGCCGAAAAGAGCAAAACTGCCGTCTAGGAGGAGGACGACGGGGCTTAGCCTGGGGAGAAGAGAACTTGTACCCCCGGTGGCGTCCTTAATAATTTGATCCAGCTGGGAACCAAAGAGACGAGAGCCCTGGAAGGGCAGACCAGTGAGGGACTTTTTTGAAGATAAGTCCGCCTGCCAGGCCTTGAGCCAAACGGTGCGGCGGATGGCAACAGCATTGCTGGAGGC
Source organism: Ranitomeya imitator (assembly GCF_032444005.1). Lineage (NCBI taxonomy): Eukaryota > Metazoa > Chordata > Amphibia > Anura > Dendrobatidae > Ranitomeya > Ranitomeya imitator. Next base: position 98,265,935 of record NC_091288.1, read on the forward strand.
CTGAGCCGCACAAGACGCGACATCCAGGGAGGCAGAGACCAGGTATTCACCGGCGTGGGAAATCTGGTTGGTAAGCTCCGCTAGTTGTACGGGGGGCGCCCCGTCCAGGATACCTCGACGGAGCTCCTTGGCCCATTTGGAGATGGATTTAGAAACCCAAGTGGAAGTAAAAGCTGGGCATATGGCCGCTGCAGCCGCTTCAAAAGCTGACTTCGCAAAGGATTCTATAGCCCTATCGTTAGAGTCCTTCAGAGATGCTCCGCCGGACAGAGGAAGCACCGTGTTGGTGGACAGCCTGGACACAGGTGGATCCACCGAGGGAGAGACCGTCCAATTGGCGGTAAGTTCTGGAGAAAAGGGATATAACACACCCAGGCGTTTTCCCCTCTGAAAACGCCTCGTGGGGTTCTCTCTCTCTCTGGACATGATTTCCTCGAATTCAGGATGAGGCGCAAAAAACTTGGAAGGTGGTTTGGCCCATCTAAATGAAACCACCTGATTTGCGGGTTCCGTAGAGGGATCTATTATGCCACAAGATTGGTTTACTGCCACAATGCGATTCTGGACCATCTCCCTCATGGTGGCGATTTGGTTAGAATCCAGCTCCGAAATATCCTCTGAGAGCGCATCAGAGAATGCCTTGCCTGATTCAGGGGAGGAGGGTCGAGGGGACGCCGACCGCAGGGGAGGGCCGTGTGGCGAGATGGAGCGAGAAGAGGACTCAGACCGACGTTCCTGTCTGGACCTTTTGTGGCTTATCAAGGAGGGCTCGGGCGGCGGTTCCTGCGACCCGCTGGCCACGGCAGGGGTCTGCAGGGGTAACCGATCCAGCGCAGCCACCAGGGTTTGAGACACCCGAGTTAAATCGGCCACCGATTGAGACAGAGTGGAGGCCCAGCCTGGGATGGGGGTATCACTCTCGGGCGGAGCAGTCGGGGGATCCTGGGCGGTAGGACTGACACAGCGGGGAGGACTGACCTGAGGGAAGTTTGCTGTTACAGGACGAACATGCAAAGTACGTGACTAAGGCAGTAGATGAAGAGGAAGTAGGGGGGCGAGAGCGGCCCCCTTTAGAGGTAGACATTTTGAGAGGACCCTGAAGATGCCAGTGGGTTAGGGGACAGTGGGGCAGAGGGGGGTGTCAGTCTGCAGTGCAGCTACTCACGGACCCGATCCTGGAAGATGTCCCCTTGTCGGTGGAGAACTTCTGCCCTGAGGTGCTGGACTCTGCGCAGGACGTGCTGTGCCCACGGAAGGCGCAGTGGCAAAGGTGCGGGGCGTGCTGCGTGAGCTGCTGCTGCTGCGAAGGGTGCGCACCTAGATGATTATCCCAGGATGTAGGGGGGGGGGCGGAGCCAGACTCAGAGGCGCCGGTGGGCAGGGCCCAGAGAGTCGGGCGGGAAAAAGCCCGCCTGCAGAACCGGAAGTGGTGGAGCCGAAAACCGGAAGTAGGCCCCGGCAGATGCCGGGGCCTAAATTAGCAGCCGGGGAAAAGAGCCGGAATAAAGCGCCGGAAAAGAGGGGGAACTGGCGGCGGTCTCCTACAGGCTGCACCGCTGAAAAGGCGCAGCAGAGAGGGACCTCCTGCGGCGCCGGCAGAGCGCCGCAGGGAGAAGCGGCGCGACAGGCTGCAGGGCTGCCGCGCTGTGGAAGGAGCTCCAGAACAGGCCGCAGCGACGAGAAGCGCGCCGCGGAGGAGAAGAGCACGGCAGCCCTAAGAACAGGTGACTGACCCAGCAGGAGCATATAGGAGTGCGGCGCAGCAGCCTGTAAGGGCCCCGCGCCAGAAAGAAGCAGAGGGCCACCGATAATGGGGGAAGAAAGGTCCTTGCGTCTGCTCGCATACGAAAGACGCAACCCCCGCCGCGCCACTGCATGGACGCAGGCGGTGACCAGATATAAGAGGGTCGTTGCCTGGGAGCCCCAAAAGACCCCCCCCTATAAAAGATCTGGGATGGGAAGGGGGAAATACTCACCTAAACCATCCCACGCCGTTACTAACCTGAAGGAAGGGTAAGAGACGTCCAGGGAGCTGATGGACGTTCTCGTCTCCTCAACGGAGAGGCTCTGGTGGGCGAGTGGGTGGGGGACGGAGCCAGGACTTCTGAGCTAGCTGGTGTGCTAGGATCTTGGTCCTGGTGGGGGATCTATGAGGATACGGGGTGGCAGTACACACCGTACTCATAGTCCGCATTGTGGGACTACAGGTGTGACTGTTCACCCTGTATCCCTCCGGAAACCTGAAAAGAAACGACGCACATTGAGGTAGATAAGGGTCTAATGAAAGACCCGTGTCCACCTCCTACTGACATTAAGCTAAACTGAAGAGTATAATGCCAGTCGGTGGGGTGTACACTGCAGAGGAGGAGCTAACTTTTTTATTTGCATAGTGTCAGTCTCCTAGTGGCAGCAGCATACACCCATGGTTCCTGTGTCCCCCAATGAGAGGCGATAAAGAAAACCTGAACCAAATACAGTTTCCTACGTTAATAGTGGCACTGTATCAAAACAAAATCTAATTCTACACGGTCGATTGCATGGGATTAGATTTTATTTTTTTCCCACCCATAGACTTGAATAGATGAGTCCCAACCAAAATCCAGAAGAAAGTAGGGAATGCTGCAATTTTTTTTCAGACATTCGATACATATGAAAAGAAACAATCATCTGAACAACCCTATTTAAGATCAGTGGTCCGAGCGGTCGATGTTTTCCATGGACAGCATCCAGGCCAAAAATTTGGTACTGTGAACGTAGCCCAAGTTGCATTCTACTAAAGAGTAGCTAAAATACATAAAGTTTAGGACAGAACAATGAATTAATCTAAAATTACAATAGAAGAATACCTTCAAAAAAATCGAAGTCTTGCAGATCATCAGGCAAACGTGGGAGAACGTCAGAAAAATCTTCCTGATTCAGCTCTAAATCATGGGGAATGTCTGTAATCTCACTAGTGATGTCATCAGGTAGCTCTTCTGTGCTCAGGTCTGGTGTGGAAGGACTCCTATAGACCAGCAAAATACACACGGATAAATTGAAAATTACCAAGAAAAGGATACTGCCACATCAAAAGTAACAACAAGTTCTGACGTCGAACAGAGGTGGTCGAAGAAGAGGCTGCTCACACTGCTGCCAACCCAGTCTATCTGATATAACACTGGAGATATCAAGGTTGCTCAGGTAAGAAGAAACAGTGGACAGTAGTGAGAACGACCTCTGTCCTCAGCAACCCTCGTTTCTCCAGAATTAGATCAGATAAGACAGGGCAGACAGCAGTGTAAGCAGCATCTTCTTATCTCACAACTCCTGGTAACTCCAGTATTAGATCAGATACCGTATATCAGATTGCCTTAACCTGTGTGAATGTATATGCAATGTAGTGTAATTGCAGTAATATACTCCCCAATCGCCATCTTCTCTGGTTTTCAGAGCAGCTCTGGTCCTCTTCTGACTCACACGAGGTCTGTTCTAACTGGCGGGGTCACAGTGGGGTTTCTGTGTGAGCCGGAATCACTTTTATACAGTACAAGTCTATGGAGCCTAGTTCTGACAATTCATAGGCTTACATTGTGAAAGCAACTTGCAGTACACTATATACATATTTACATATTTACACATGTTTAGGCAATAAAAAGTTTTGTGGGAATGCTTCTTTAACATCCGATGGCACGTTATTGTCAGTGTAACAAAATGGCAGATATTTTTAATATACTCTAGTAATTATTTTACTAGACAAAACAAACATGATTTTCTAATTAAAGACATTTAAGAATGAATAATGTGTTATTTATTTTTTCTTCTATTCCTTATATACATGATCAGAAGTGGAGATGCCAATTCCACTGCTAAAGTATCACCTAAGCAGACTCAACAGTCATGAGATGTACAGGTATTTAGGGGTTTATTTATCAGGACATTTTCTCTCTTGGGGAGTATACACCAATAATCTCTTAATAAAGTGCCAATACTGACCTTATACTAGTGACCTCCACTGGCAGTGATAGGCTGCTGGGCATACAGAGGTTGCCTTGGGGCACTGCAGGTGGAATGGGTTTCTGAGGTCTTCTGGGTCCCCGCCGCCTCTTTTTCTTGTGTTTTTTGGTAAGAGCAGGAGGCTTGGTCTTTTTCCTGGGTTTCCTCTGCTGCTGGTGCTGAACCTTACGTGAATTGTCCCCGCGTAGGAAATTATCCTGATAACGACACAAAAGACAGATGCAATAACAGTAACGGACAATGATTTACAGAGAAAAGTATTTCCAAAACCTCTTGTAATCTTTGACAATATTTTGTGGGACAGCAATAAACACATCTGTATGCCTTACATATGAGACTATGTCTCTGTGGAATAAGAGCACGATCCATGGTTACTGAGCATGAAAGCATCTCATCCCTCCACACCGTATGTACATTATCCCAGTCTGTATGGAGGAACCAGCGGTTCAATTACAGCCTTGTGTGCTTACATTGCACTTTATCTGTAATGTCAGTGTGGACCTCATCATACTGCTACCTTGTGCTAGGTGGTGTTACGACAGCAATTTAACCATTAAAGGGAACCTGTCACCTGAATTTGGCGGGACTGGTTTTGGGTCATATGGGCGGAGTTTTCAGGTGTTTGATTCACCCTTTCCTTACCCGCTGGCTGCATGCTGGCTGCAATATTGGATTGAAGTTCATTCTCTGTCCTCCATCGTACATGCCTGCACAAGGCAAGATTGCTTTGCGCAGGCGTGTACTATGGAGGACAGAGAATGAACTTCAATCCAATATTGCAGCCAGCATGCAGCCAGAAGGTAAGGAAAGGGTGAATCAAACACCTGAAAACTCCGCCCATATGACCCAAAACCAGTCCCGTCAAATTCAGGTGACAGAGTCCCTTTAAATACGGGGGTTTTCTTGGCTAGAAAATGCAATTTTTAGCAAAATAAAAGGAAAAAAAAAGTATCATCCTAAAAAGTCTCTAAATTCCATACAGAGAAGTAAGGGAGACATTGCAGATGTTCCTCGGAGAGCTGTAGACAGAATGACAACCAAGGAAGTGTTGAGTATCATGAAATATTGCTTTTCCTTTTTTTGAAGTACTTTTGAACGAAGCTTAACCCTAACCCTAGCTAAAGGCAAAGAAAGAAAAATTATAAAAGAAAAAAAATCATCTGACTAGGGTGATGACAAATATTGAGCATGATAAATCCTATAACAGTGATCAAAAGCCAGGAACCAATAGAAAACCAATAGAAAAAAAAGGAGATTTTTGTGTACTCTCCGTAAAATCTCTTTCTCTTAGCCTCTAATTGGGGGACACAGGACCATGGGTGTTATGCTGCTGTCCACTAGGAGGCGACACTATGCATAATCTGAAAAAGATTAATCGTGGCTCCTCCTTTGCGGTATACACCCCTGGATGGCGTCAGCCTTCTCCAGTTTTGTGCAAAAGCAGTAGGAGGAACGTAACAAGAATAACATAACCATGCCTATAAGAAGGCAACTACGCACAAGCTCAAGAAAACAATATGAGAACTCAACAGTAACACCGGCCCAGAAAGGGCAACAGGGTGGGAGCGGTGTCCCCCAATTAGAGGCTAAGAGAAAGAGATTTTACGGTGAGTACACAAAAATCTCCTTTACTCTGTCGCCTCATTGAGGGACACAGGACCATGGGACATCCCAAAGCAGTCCCTGGGTGGGAAGCAATGGACGAATATTGTGCAGACAGGCCCCTACACTTGGGACACCGCCGCCTGCAGAACACATCTACCCAGGCTCGCGTCCGCTAAGGACTTGGTATGAACCCTGTAGTGTTTAGTAAACATGTGTAGGCTAGTCCAAGTGGCCGCCTTACACACTTGTGCCGAAGCCTGGTCCCGAATGGCCCAGGAGGCCCCTAAAGTGGCCTGTAAAGTGGCCTGTAAAGTGTGCCATAATACCGGCTGGAAGAGGAGAATTCTTAAGGCGGTAGGCCTCTTGTATGGTGGATTTGATCCACCTGGCAAGGGTAGCTTTGGAAGCTGGCAGACCCTTGCTACCGCCTTCCAGAAGGAAAAGAAAATCAGACCACTGGAAGGACGCAGTCCTAGACGCATATATACGCAATGCCCTGAGAAGGTCAAGCGTATGCAGAGCCTTTTCCACTCTATGAACTGGGACCGGACAAAGGGATGGCAGTGAAATTTCCTCATTGAGGTGGAAGTTGGACACAACCTTCGAAAGGAAGGATGGGACTGTACGGAGACCTACCTTGTCCTAGTGAAAAGCCAGGAAGGGCCGTCTGCAGGAGAGTGCTGTCAGTTCAGACACCCTGCATAGCGACGTGATTGCCACCATGAAAAAAAACACCTTCTGCGAGAAAAGGCGGAGCAATACCTCCTTAAGGGGTTCGAAGGGTGATTCCTGCAATGCGGTCAGGACCAGGTTGAGGTCCCACGTTTCTAGTGGTCGTCTGTAGGGGGGAACCAATCAGGAAACCCCTGAAGAAAAGTCCTTACTTGCGACTTGGTAGCAATGCGCCTTTGAAAAAGCACTGAGAGGGCTGACACCTGGCTCTTAAGCGAGCCCAGGGACAGCCTGGCCTCCAGACCCGATTGAAGAAAACTAGGTAGTTTGGGGAGGGAATAAGGGAATGGGGTATAGCCGCGAGATTCGCACCAGGTAAAGAGAACTTTCCAGGTACGGTAATAGATCTCGGCAGAGGCTGGCTTCCGTGCCCTGATCATGGTCCTAATGACGTCCGTCGAGAGCCCTGCCTGGGTTAGAACCCAGGTTTCAAGGGCCACGCCGTCAAATTGAGAGCCCCTGAGTTCTGGTGGTAGAACGGGCCTTGTGATAGAAGATCCGGGCAGTTGGGGAGGCGCCAGGGGGCGTCTGCTGAAAGTTGTACGACGTCGGCGTACCATGTACGTCTGGGCCAGACCGGTGCGATTAGAATGGTTGGAGCTCCCTCTTGCTTGATCTTCCTCACCACTCTGGATATCAGGGGGAGAGGTGGAAAAATGTACAGAAGCTGGAACTGGGTCCAGTCCTGAACCAGAGCGTCTGCTTCGAGCGACCACGGATCGTGTGTTCTGGCCATGAAGTTGGAGACCTTGGCATTGAAGTGGGATGCCATTAGTTCCACATCCGGGGTCCTCCAGCGATGGCAGATCTGGCGAAAAATTTCAGGATGGAGAGACCACTCTCCCGAGTCTATTCCTTGTCGTCTGAGGAAGTCTGCTTCCCAGTTATCCACACCCGGAAAGTGGACCGCTGAGAGAACCGAGCCTGTGTCCTCCACCCAGTGGAGGATGTGTGACACTTCTCGCATCGCCTGGGTACTGCGGGTCCCCCGTTTATGATTCACATATACCACGGCCGTGGCATTGTCTGATTGTATTCTGATGTTAGAGGCTGCCAGTAAGTGATGGAAGGCCCTCAATGCCAGGAGGATGGCACGAATTTCCAGGATGTTGATGGGCATGGTCGCTTCCACTGGGGACCACTTGCCCTGTGGTGTAGGTGCACCGCACCCCAACCCGTCAGGCTCGCATCGGTGGTCAGAACCTTCCATTGACCTGTGAGAAAGGATTTCTCCTTTGCTAGTGAGGTTGGCTTGAGCCACCAGTGCAGGGACCTCCTGGTTGATGACGTTAGCTGGAATTCCCTGTCGAGAGAAAAAAGGATTCCTGTCCCAGGACTTGAGAATGGCTAGTTGGAGAGGCCTGAGGTGAAACTGGGCAAATGGGACCGCTTCTATTGCTGCCCCCATCCAGCCGAGGACTCATGGCAAACCGGAGAAATCAAGGAGGTTTGCAGAGTCATCACTGACTCGGGGTTGGTGATGACCTTTGTAGGTTGAATAACCAGCCCATGCGACTCAAAGTGTCAGTTGTGATTGAAACGCTGAGCTCGCAGTCCTTGAAGGTGGGAGCCTTGATGAGTAGATCGTCCAGGTATGGAACGACTACTATGCCTCCGGAGTGTAGAACGTCCATGGTGGCTGCCATGACCTTGGTAAACACTCTGGGAACTGTGGCGAGTCCGAACGGGAGAGCCACGAACTGGTAGTGGTCCTGGTCGGTTGCGAACCTGAGAAAATTCTGATGAGCAGGTGCAATCGGTATATGCAGGAAAGCGTCTTGTATATCTATGAAGGCGAGATATTCTCCCTTCTCCATGGACGCAATGATGGACCCAAGAGACTCCATGCGGAAGTGACGGACCCATACATATTTGTGGAGTTGTTTTAGGTCCAGTATGGGCCGTACGCTGCCTCCTTTCTTGGGGACTACGAATAGATTGGAGTAGAACCCTCAGAGGCGCCCGGCCGCGGGAACCTGTACTATGACTCCTGCTTGAAGAAGCAAGGAAACCGCTTGGTGGAAGGCACAAGCCTTGGCTGGCGGTTTTGGGGGAAGACACTAGTTCCCTGACCCACCTGTCTTCTGTAATAGGCATCCAGACTTGCTGAAAGAGCGAAGTCGGCCGCCTACGGGTGGGATGTCTTCCGGAGTCCGTGAGTCATGAGGAGGAGAAAGTCTGAGGTTTTCCTCCTTTGGGCTTTGACTGGCCTGCTTTTTACTGTCATGTCTTGTCCGACCTTTGCATCGACCGTGAGTTGTCCCTGCGTGGGACGGACCAGACCAAAGAATTCCGAAGGGATCGGAATTGGGTTTGGTTACGCTTCTTGTAAGTGCGTTTAGGTTTCAGTTGAGAAGAGAGGTACTCTTACCCCCGGTGGCGTTGGATATCATTGCATCCAACCTTTCACCGAAAAGTCGTCTACTGAGATACGGGAGGAGCGTGAGGGACTTCTCTGAGGCTGCGTCTGCTTTCCATTCCGCAGCCAGAGGATACGCCGAATCGTGATGGCGTTTGATGCTATCCCTGCTACGCCCCTTGCTGAATCTAGAGCTGCATGAAGCATGTAATCTGCTACAACTGATATTTGAACCACTTGGTCCGACAGCTCAGGAGCAGATGCTTGAAGGTCAGCTTGTAAATTTTTGGCCCAAGCCAGGATGGCCTTGGCAGCCCAAGCTGAAGCGAATGCGGGAGCCAGGGAGGTCCCTGCCACCTCGAAAATTGAACGAGCCATGCGTTCTTCCTGCCAGTCTGCTGCGTCCCTGAGGGTTGAGCTATCTGGCAGTGAAAGGAGGGTCTGTGCTGCTAGTCTAGAGACTGGGGGGTCCACTTCGGGTGGATCTGTCCGTTCCTTGGTGTCCTTCTGTGGGAAAAGGCCTCCAGATATTTGTGATTAGCAAATTTTTTCTCAGGCTATGAGCTGCTTTATAAGAATCGCCTTAAACTCTGGGTGGTTAGAGAAAAACCTTAGGTGGCTTCAGAGCTCTTTCAAAGGAAATCTTGTGTTCTGGGGCCTCTGGTGGCGGATTAGAAATGTCCAGCACCCGATGGATGGAAGAGATTATGTCCTCAACTAGCGCTGTATCGCTAGGGGGATTGGGATCAGGGACACCTCCGTTTCCCTGTCTGAGTCGGAGTCACAGATGCCTTCTGAATACTGTGTATCACTGAGGCGTCCCGTGCTGGGTGAGCTGGGATGGAGGCCTTCTCTGGTCGGGGATTGCGGAGATCTGCATTGTCTGCCCCTGGAAGGGGACAGTCTAGATGACATGAAACTACGGTGTCTCTCCCTAGAAGGGAATGACCGTGTGGTATGGGATGACGCAGGTGGGCTGACCTATGGGTCCGCTTGCGTCCTGACCTAGACGTGGATGTGCCAGGATCGTCCTGTTCCTGAGTCAAGCTCTCCCTTGCTGGGTAACGATCAGAGCCGAGGCATGACTCCGCAGAGCCTGAAGCAATGTGGAGGTTTGGTTATCTATAGACTGCGTTATAGATTGCGACCTCAGAGTGACCCATTCCGGCGTAGCATTAGACACCAAAGTATTGGCAGGGGCTTCTTGGGGCTATGACGCAGTAGTCTGGATGCAGTCCTGGCAGTGCGGGTACGTGCTGCCAGTGGGGAGAGTGATCCTTCAGGCTGTGCAGAATGCATAATAGCAGTCCTGCCTGGTTTTCATAGACCTTGAGCCCGGCATAGTGCACAGAGTACAGAAGGGCTGGCTATGCAGAGGACACGTAGTGGCTATGCAGAGGAACCTATAGGGGAGCCTTATAGGGAATATGGATTCACAGCCGAGTAAGAAACCCAGCTGTCAGTTGACCCCACCAGTGTGCTCCTAGGTCCAGCGCCGAAGATCTACAGTTCTGTGCCCCCTGGAGACTGGCTGGCCTGTGTCCTGGTCCTGCTGACCGGGGGGTGCAGTGTTAATTCCTGCAGCAGAAATGGCCGCCGAGAAGAAGAGGAAGGGGGAGGAGAGGTGAAAAAGGCGGCAAAGCTGTGTAAAAACGCGCCCTTTCTTTCTCGATCCACCCCCTCTATGACACTGAAGAGTGTCTTATTTGTCATCTTGGGGTGGAGAGGAGGCGGCGGCTTCAGCTAGGCCGAAGCCGCGGCCTAAATTAGATGTCTGATGCCCAGAAAGGCTCCAGGCTGGCGCAGAAGTCCGGGATCTGAACAGGACCCCCCCCGGATTTAAAGGCAAGATAGCGGTGGGGATATAAGTGGAAGGGGGGCCCTGAGGCAGTATAGAGCTGGTGCTGCCGCAGAGACAGGGGAGTCCTGTGTCTCTATTGTGCCATGCCTGCCTGCACTCCCCCCGGCCCCGACAGGAGCCCGCAGCTGGGCTGGGGTCCCTGGATGCAGGCGCAGTGTGCTGGCCCATTGCTGGGAGCTGCAGAGTGCTGCCTGTACAGGCCCTACCTGAGGGGGATTAGGGAGGGTGCTCTGTCACCATCAGTGGGCTTTATCCTCGCCTCGACCTCAACCCAAAAACCAAAAGGAATTGGGGAAGGAGGGGGGTCTCGAATCCGAAACAGCACCCGAGGGACTGGGGAAGGAGCGACATGGGGAATAGTCATCTCTACTTAAACCGGGCACCCCGTAATAGGGGGCCGAGGAAGGAGCCATGCCAGGAGTCTCGCAGCAGACCCACTTTTCTTCATCTGTAATCCTGTCGGAAAAACGGAGTAAAACAAAATTTTTAGGTGTGCCTCCTATGCGACACCAAGCAAAAACTGGAGAAGGCTGATGCCGTCCAGGGGTGTATACTGCAAAGGAGGAGCCACAGTTAATCTTTTTCAGATTATGCATAGTGTCGCCTCCTAGTGGACAGCAGCATAACACCCATGGTCCTGTGTCTCCCAATGAGGCGACAGAGTAAAATCCCTGCTGTTCCCGGCCGGCAGATGTTGGAGGGCGCACTGTTATTTTACTAAAAAATGATGATGATGATGATGTAAAGTAGACATATGGGGAATGTTATTTATTATTTTGTGTGGTATAATCATATGACTTAAGGGCTAAAGTTTGAAAATTGTGACATTTTCAAATGGTCAAAATTTTCCTAAATGTACATAAATCATATTGACCAAAATTTACAATTAACATGAAGTACAATACGTCACGAAAAAACAAGCTCAGAATCAGTGGGATACGTTGATATGTCACAGAGTTACTATCACGCAAAGTGACACTGGTCAGATTTCTAAAATTTGGCTTGGTTATTAAGATCAAAAATGAAATTGGCTCAGTCACTAAGGGGGTTAAGAGACCGAAATCAATCATGCCAGATCCTTATGTCCCCTGACATCATCTATTTTTTGGGGGGGGAGTCGGCGGCCTCAATACACATTAGACCATAGGCTGAACTAGTCAATATCAGTGAGTTCAGCTAACGGGAATCTAACGTGTTATTGGGGGGGTTAAGGCTCTTTAAGGTTGAATTACCGTATATACTCGAGTATAAGCCGAGATTTTCAGCCCAAATTTTTTGAGGCACAGCTATGGGGAAATATGAACGGTGCAGAGCACTATATGGGGCACAGCTATGGGGAAATATGAACGGTGCAGAGCACTATATGGGGCACAGATATGGGGAAATATGAACGGTGCAGAGCACTATATGGGGCACAGTTATAGAGAAATATGAACGGTGCAGAGCACTATATGGCACAGCTATGGGGAAATATGAACAGTGCAGAGCACTATAAGGCACAGCTATGGGGAAATATGAACGGCGCAGAGCACTATATGGCACAGCTATGGGGAAATATGAACGGTGCAGAGCACTATATGGCACATCTATGGGACAATAATGAATGGTGCAGAGCACTATATGGCACAGCTATGGGGAAATATGAACGGCGCAGAGCACTATAAGGCACAGCTATGGGGAAATATGAACGGTGCAGAGCACTATATGGCACAGCTATGGGTAAATATGAACAGTGCAGAGCACTATATGGCACATCTATGGGACAATAATGAACGGTGCAGAGCACTATATGGCACAGCTATGGGGAAATATGAACGGTGCAGAGCACTATATGGCACAACTATGGGGAAATATGAACGGTGCAGAGCACTATATGGCACAGCTATGGGGAAATATGAACGGTGCAGAGCACTATATGGCACAGCTATGGGGCAAGAATGAACGGTGCAGAGCACTATATGGGGCACAGCTATGGGGAAATAATGAACATGCAGAGCACTATATGGCACAGCTATGGGGCAAGAATGAACGGTGCAGAGCACTATATGGGGCACAGCTATGGGGAAATAATGATCTATTTTTATTTTTGAAATTCACCGGTAAATGCTGCATTTCCACCCTGGGCTTATACTCGAGTCAATAAGTTTTCCCAGTTTTTTGTGGCAAAATTAGGGGGGTCGGCTTATACTCGGGTCGGCTTATACTCGAGTATATACGGTAATTAAATCAGCGGATCAGCGGTATGACATATGGGTTTAATAGATTTGTGTATGACATGTTGTAGAAAACCACCTTTCCCCTAAGACAGGCCTACACAACAAAAGGCCCACCAAAGGATTCCTTGCGGTCTGCGGAGAACCAGGAAACGCCTTTCTTTTGTTCCTTGTATGGAGTTGTTGGGAGTATGGGGGGACAGTATAGAGAGGTGAGGAGACAGTATTAAGAAATGGGAGTACTACTGGTGGTAGTGTGGGGGCAGAATGGAGAGGTGGGAGTGTGGGGGGACAGTATGGAGTGGTGACAGTCTAGGTGGACAATGAAGAACAGTGTTGAGGCCGTAGTTCGTAAGGAAGGACAGTGTAGTAGTTATAGGGTATAAGGGAGGACTGTGTTTACAAGGGAGGATATTGCTGTGGTTATAATTTAGAAGGGGGGACAGTGTTGAGGTGTATTAATGGAGGTTCTGGTGATGCATTTATGAGCTGATGGTCATTCTGGTACTGCATTAATGTATGGACGGTGGTTCTTGTGATGTATTCAAGTTCCTATAGCGGTTCTAATCTTCTACATATGTAGCAATCCATAACTGGTCAGATGACATGATACATGGCTATGTTAAGACTAAAAATTCTTCAAAACTTGGGCATTTTGAGATTATGAGGAGGAATGAAGTTTCTTGTCCAAAATCTCAATGCAAGTTAGGGTGTGTTGACACTGATGGTTTTTTCCAGCAGAATATCTCCAAATCCTTCTCAAACACAAAACTTGGTTCTAGTGATGTAATTTTATACTGACAGTAGTTCTGCGAATGCATTCATTGAAGTACCCCTTTACATATTTTTGTTGCCCTTGGGATTGGTTTAATATGACAATGTGACCCTCGGACCAAACAAATGTTATGCACCCCTGCCCAAAGACATCTGAAAATGGCTCTGTCGGAACTAAAATTTAAGACAACCATCTCTCATACCATTTTCTTGGCATGTTCTTCACATAGAGGCGTTTGATGAGTAATGTCAAAAACTGGTACAGAGCACTGTTGTCCATCTGCAAATTTTGCTGTGCAGCTGGTAAAAAGTTGCTGAGAGGTGTTTGACAAGATATCTTTACTATCATTAAGGAAAATTTGTGAATGAAACAGAAAAAGCATTACCACAATTTAGAAAACATTCAGAACATATGATGAACATGATGATGAACAGCCAAGAGTAGCAACCGCAAAGCAGACGTAAAATGGAGAAGTACTGGATAAACTGTAATATATTCATGCTGGACCTTAAATTGGAAAGCCAAGACTACATCCTGAAAACTACGAATATATCCTACATGTGTACATGTGGGGTTATACAGGAAACGTCAACAAAAACCCAGGGAATTCTCATTTTAATACTTTAGCATCATTAAAAGGAATCTGTTACCCCATTTTAGGTCTTTAGCGAAAGCCACCGCCATCAGGGGCTTATCTACAGCATTCTGTAATGATGTAGATAAGCCCCCGATGTAACCTGAAAGGTAAGAAAAACACGTTAGATTATACTCACCCAGGGCCGGTCCCGATGCGGTCCGGTCCGATGGGCGTCACAGTCCGGGTCCGGCCCCTCCCATCTTCATACGATGACGTCCTTTTTGCTTCCTGCCGCGGCTCCTGCGCAGGCGTACTTTGTCTGCCCTGTTGAGGGCCGAGAAAAGTACTGCAGTGCGCAGGTGCTGGCCTCTCTGACCTTTCCCGACGCCTGCGCACTGCAGTATCTCAACAGGGCAGACAAAGTACACCTGTGCCGGAGCCGCGACAAGAAGCAAAGAAGAGGATGTCATCGTATGGAGATGGGAGGCACCAGACCGCGATGCCCACTGGACCGGACCGCACCGGGACCGCCCCTGGGTGAGCATAATATAACTGGTTTTTATCATCTTTCAGGTTACATCGGGGGCTTATCTACAGCATTATAAAATGCTGTAGATAAGCCCCTGATGGCGGTGGCCGCAGCTTATAGGCCTAAATTGGGGTGACAGATTCCCTTTAACCTCTATGCCGTGACCAATTTCCATTGTTTTGTTTCAGTTTTTTCCTCCCCTTCTACTAAGGGCCATAACTTTTTTTGTGGGACGAATTGTACTTTAGAATGACACCATTCATCTTATCGTGACAAAATTCCCATTGTATCAAAATTGCAAAAATGTGCAATTCCATAATTGGTATTCAGGCTTTTTATTTACCATGTCCACTATACAATAAAACTGACTTGGCAATATGATTCTCCAGGTCAGTACAATTATGCAAATACCAAATGTGCATTTTTTTTAATTTAAGCACAAAATTGAAAATTAGGGAAGAAAATAAAAATGTTGCACTTGTCAAAATAGAAAATTAATTCAATTCGATAACTGGTGTAACGAGAAAAAAAAAAGAAATTCCAGAATTACGCAGCAATACCAAATGTGTGCAGTTTTATTTTTTTATTGCTTTATTTTTAAATGGGGCAAAAGAGGTGTTATTTGGAACTTTTAATTTTTTTAAACTTTTTACTGTATTTCTTAGCATCCTTAGGGGACTTGAAACTGTGATCATCTGATTCCTTGTACTATACAAAGCAGTAGTACAGCACTAATATATATATATATATATATATATATATATATATATATATATATATATATATATATATATATATATATATATATATATATATATATATATATATATATATATATATATATATATATATATATACACATACATACATATATTTATTACCGGCTGTTTTTCACAGAAGCACCATAATGACAGGCACAGGGGTCTTCAGGAGACAATCAGTTGTTATGGCAACCCAATGGCGACCCGGGTTCAGGTCAACGGCGCGCCGATGGATGCATAGAATGACGCGCCCCCTGCCAGTAAGCGTTAAATGTCACAGATTGACAGCGGCGTTTAAACAAAGTTATTCCATCCACAGCTGTTAAGAGGCAGATGATGGCTGAATAGTACAGCCATCATCAGCTGGGAAACATGTGGGCTCGGCTTGCAAGACTGCAGTAAAGTCAGGAACAAAAATATGATCTAATTGTACATCATATGTCGGGAAGAGTTAAAGGGCTTTTCTGGTGAACATAATTTCTTACCGATCCAACAGGATAGGGGACAACAAACTGAGCAGGGGGAGTCTGATCGCTGGGCCCTAAACCGTTCAACAGAGGGTTTTTTTTATTCCCAATGGAGAAAGATTATTCATGCTACAATGAAGCAGCAGTATTCTCATAAATAAATTGATATTTTATTGAAAATGATAAAGTGTATTTAAAATTAATTTACAGCTGATAATAGAAGCACATATAATAAAAGGTATAAGGAAAGTCCAACAATTAATAATATAATATATCATGCTAGATAATGCATAAAAATTGTGTAAAAAAAACAAAAAAAACTTATATATATCTACTATATAATTGTCTAAGGGTCACTTCCGTCTGTCTGTCACGGATATTCATTGGTCGCGGCCTCTGTCTGTCATGGAAATACAAGTCGCTGATTGGTCGTGGCAAAACGCCCATGACCAATCAGCGACGGGCACAGTCCGGCGGCAACATGGCCGCTCCTTCCTCCCCGCAGTCAGTGCCCGCTCCATACTCCCCTCCAGTCAGTGCTCACACAGAGTTAATGGCAGCGCTACTGGACCGCGGTGTAACGCACTCCATTAACTCTGCTATTAACCCTGTTTGACCAACTCTTTTACTATTGATGCTGCATAGGCAATAGTAAAAAGATCTAATGTTAAAAATAATTAAAAAAATAAAAAATCATCATATACTCACCTTCCGGCGCCTTTCCCACTCCTCGCGACGCTCCGGTGACCGGCCAATGAATTGCGATCTCGCGAGATGATGATGTAGCGGTCTCGCGAGACCACTACATCATCATCTCACGAGACTGCAATGCACTCTTGAGACCGAAGCGCGCGAGGAACATCGGTAAACGCTTCCTGGATCCAGGGGCCAACGGAATGTGAGTATATAACCATTTTTTATTTTAATTCTTTTTTTTAACAGGGATATGATGCCCACATTGCTATATACTACGCGGGCTGTGCAATATACTACATGACTGGGCAATATACTACGTGGGCTGTGCAATATATTACGTGACTGGGCGGTGGACACCGCGTCCTGACCCGTCTCTCATACAGCCTGCAGCCGCGTCATTGACCGGAGGCTGACATTTCCCAAGGGATATCCTTGGAATCCACCACGCTCACAGAGCATATTCCCAGTCATCTCCCAGTACGTAACTGACGAAGGCCAGACCTGGCCGAAACGTTTTTCATACTACGAAATAAAAAAAACACCAGTTTTAGTTAAAGTTGAGTGCCGGGTTCTTTTTATCTATATGTATACGGCTTGGGAACCTACCCGTGCACCAAAGTAGCTGTGCTCACGTCTTTTTGATTCAGCACCGGTACATGAGAGATGAAGATGGAACAGGAAAACCTGCAGTGGAGATAAAAGATGGGGGCTGCACCTCTCTCCTCAGTTTGTTTACAGAGAATGCAAAGTAACCGCTTTGTTAGTTTAGGCATATATACATTATATTAATTTCTGAAGACTATTTATTTATTGTTATACTAAATGGTTATCACCCCATCTTATATATGTATCTGGGATTTTTTTGTTTTGTTTTTTTGTGAATCACACAACCATCACCAAGATAGGGCGGGAATTAGAGCGGTGCTGTCATGGATCTGGAAGATCAAATTACCCCTAAGTAGTTATGATTTTTTCCCTTCCCCATGACAGCACCGGTACATGAGAGGAAGTAATAGAAAGAACTCCTAGGGTGGGATAACGGTGGATAGCACTTTTCTCCCAAAGGCGAGATTTGATAGCCCCAGATTTAATCTATAATGGCGAAAGAAAGTAGAAGGTGAAGACCATACTGCTGCTAAAAATTTTCCCCATACTTTTTGATATTTATCAGTTGTGATCTTCTTTCTACTGGACAGCAGTGTAGTAACTAACGGGTCCGAGAATCCTTTCACTAGCCGAAGTCCCCTCTCAAGTTCCAAGCAGTGAGGTGCAGACTGTGCACTTGAGGATGTTACTGGACCCTGGTGTAGAAGGTTTGGAACATCTGGAAGGATGCATGCGTCCGAGATGGACATACATCTGAGCCAAGTGAACCAAGCTCTCTTTGGCCAGAAGGGTGCGGTTAAGATTATGCGTGCTATCTCTTCACGGATTTTTTCAGGACTGTAGGAATTAATGGAATTGGGGGAAACGCGTAGGTTAGTTGGAATCTCCATTGGTGTAGCAACGCATCTACTCCTTCCGGGTTCAGAGAGTAGAATCTTTCTACCTTTCGATTCTGTTTTGTGGAAAAAGATCCACTTGAGGAAGCCACCAGATGGCACAGATTTCTCCCAAAAATTTTTGAATTAGAGACCACTCGCCCTGGTGCAGCACGTGACGACTCTAAGTCTGCGACAAGGTTGTCCGACCCTTTTAAGTGTGTGCTTGTAAGAGATAAGAGATGGTTTTCGGCCCAACAAAATAGCCTTCTTGCTTCTTCCATCAGGGGACTCGAACTTGTTCCTCTCTGTCGATTTATATACGATACTGCTGTGCTGTTGTCGGACAACACTACTAGATGTCTTCCTTTGATGTCCTCTTCCGTTTGAAGAATCGCTTGCCTTACTGCTGTTAGTTCCTTCAGGTTTGAGGAGGCTGATTGCATCTGTGGATCCCATAGACCTTGTAGGATCTGATCTGATAGGTGAGCCCCCCAACCCAACGGGCTCGCATCCGTGGTCAGTACCACCGGATTTTGGATTGACCATGGGACCCCTTTTATTAAAATTTTGGGAATTTAGCCACCAGTTTAGAGAGTCCCGTACTTGTTGTGACAATACGATTTTCCGATTTAAGTTGTAGGGGTTTTTTGTTTGTTCTGACAGGATCTGCCATTGTAGGTCCTTTGAATGCAGTTGTTCCCATTGGACCGCTGGAACTGTTGCCGTTAGCATACCTAAGAGGGACATGGCTTCCGTCACCGAGACGGATAGGGCCGCCTGTATTTGTCTTATTCTCTGTTTTGTGGTCTCGATTTTCCTGTCTGGAAGGACACAGTCTTGTCTGATTGAATTTAACTGAATCCCCAGGAACTCCTGCATCTGGACCGGAATCATTCTTGATTGTCTTAAGTTTATTATCCACCCCAGCCTGGTCAGTAACTCTCGTACCTTCGTAACTGCCTTTGTGCAGTCTTCTTGACTGTCTGCTATAAGGAGGAAATCGTCTAAATAGGGCACTAGTAGAATATTTTCTCTCCTCACGAAGGATGCTATTTCTGAAATTATTTTTGTGAAGATACGAGGAGCCACTGATACACAGAAGGGGAGACATTGGTATTGTAGATGGGTGTAGACCTGTCCCAGCTGCACTACTAACCTTAGACATTGTTGATGCTCCATGCTGATTGGTACACGATAGTAAGCATCTGTAAGGTCTATTACCGCCATGTAACATCCTGGATACAGTAATTTTACTGCCGTTTTTAGAGTTTCCATCTTGAATTTTTCTACTCGGATGAATTTGTTTAACTCTTGTAGGTTGAAGATTGTCCTTAACAACCCATCCGGTTTTGGAGTGAGGAATAGAGTGCTGTAAAACCCCTTCCCTATTTCTTGTGGAGGTACTCTTACTAGGACTTTTTTATCTAGAAGGTGATCAATTTCTTTTTCTAGTACTATTTGGTTCTTTTTGGCAACACGAGTAACTTTTATTCGGAGAGGAGGCAGGGAGATAAAGTTTAATCGTAGGCCGTCGGATAATAGGTTGATTATCCATTGAGATGGCTGTAAGTTTACCCACTGATGGACAAAAAACCGTACCCTTCCTCCAACCTGGAACATGGCGTCATTGTTTAGGGTCTGGTTTTGGAGGAGGTTTATTGAATAGGAAACCTCTCTCCCTTATTTCGCCCCAGGTTTTTCCTCGTGCGGGCCTATCCTTTGGACGACATCGGTCTGCTTTACCTGATCCCCAAAAGGACCGATGACGGTCATACCAACGGCGTTTAATGAAGGGGGGTGGAGGGAAATGTTTTTTCTTATCTGCTGGCACCGCCTTTTCTAAAATTTCATCTAATGCCTTCCCGAATAAATATTGCCCTTCTACAGCACAGAGCTTCACTTTTGACTGAAAGTCAGCATTCCAGTTTTTTAACCATAACACTCTTCTGCCTGAATTAGAGAGGGCACTTGCCCAGGCAGCAAACCGTACTGAATCAATGGCAGCATCTGCCAGGAACCCCGCTGCATTGTGTAATGAAGGGATGACTTCTAGAAGTCCGTCTCTTGGACACTTGTCTTATTTGGTCGCTTAGTTCATCTAGTCATCTAACCATGGCACGGGCAGTGCAAGTAGCTGCTACCCCTGGTTTGAACGCCCAAATCGAAGCTTCCCAAGCTGATTTAGAAAGGCATCTGCCTTTTTATCTAGGGGGTCTTTTAGGGCACCCATATCCTCGAAAGGAAGCGCTATGCCCCTGGAGGTACTTGCAATAGCTGCGTCCAACTTAGGTGCCTTTTCCCACTTTTCACAAATTTCCTCATCAAAGGGATATTTACGGTTTAGAGTCTGGGGAACTGAATTCTTCTTATTCGTTTTTTTCCATTCCTTTTTAATTAGATTTAATATATTATCATGAAACGGAAAAACTTTCCGTTTCCTCCCTTCCAAAGGTGGGTCTGACGAGTTTTAGCAACTTCCCCACATCTTCTGATAACACATACTGGCGACCACACTCTTCATCTGAAGAGTCCAGGTCCGAGTCCTCCCCGAGTGGAAGTTCTCCCGGTTCGCCCTCAGACTCTATATCAGAAGTTTGGGTAGGCGTAGAAGGTGGATTTACGGAGCTCTGCAACCCATGATGTTTCAATTGCTCCTTTACCGTGCTTTGCACTTCGTCCCCAACAATAGCCTTAATATTCTGGAGTAGCTATGATGACTCTTCAGTCACAGTCTTCTCTATACATGGACGGCATATTCGCTTTTCATATATCTTGGGAAGGCTTTTATCACAGAGTGCACACACTTTATTCTTTTGCTTAGAGGTAACATTCTTTCCCTGCATACATATACAGAAAAGACAGTGTTACTGATATGATCTGCCTTACAAAGGCACTCACCCACCGGACCCTCAATACCACGACAGGCTGTGGGTTTTCTGCTGGGATTGCTGATTTCACAGGGTCTGCCATTCTGTAGGAGGCTTTTGCCAGCGCCTGCTTGCCGCCTTGTAGTTTAAATATGGTGGGCAGGAAGCGGTGTGTGCGTCCCTGAACTTCCTCCCCCTCGGGGAGTGTCAGCACACCGCTCCTTCGGCGTGTAACGTCACTTCCGGTTTAGAAACCGGAAGTTCTCCCATTCACTTGGCGCCAACGTCGTGGTGGGCACGCCCCCTTTACGTTTTCGCCTCCGGCCAGTAGCGGACGCCGGGGAACCCGCAGTGAGGAAGGACGCCGATGCAGCTTTCATCCAGGTCTGTAGGCGACGCGCGCACGCTGCCGCCGTTGCTCCCACCACGGACCTCGGTCAGTGACCGGCCTGGCAGAGGGAGATCCCCCCGCAAGCAGCACCGCAGGTTCCCCGCAGGAACAGGAAACCAAACTGAGGAGAGAGGTGCCGCCCCCATCTTTTATCTCCACTGCAGGTTTCCTGTTCCTGGGGGCGGGACCATCTCTCATGTACCGGTGCTGTCATGGGGAAGGGAAAATAGATGAGCACAATGCTCAGCAGCCAGCCATCCTGTGTTTCCCATTAGTGTTTTATCACACAGATGGTTTTTGCAGAGAGACAAGGACCAAGATGAGCCTCATGAAGGTCAGAGTCAATGACTGAAACGTTGTACACTCAATTTTGGATTATTTCCTTCCTCGTGTCTACTGTATGAGTCCTTAGTTCTTTGAATTTACAGTATACAAAGACTTGGACCCTACTAGTGCAATATCCCATGGTTTAAAGGGATTGTCGGCACTAACTCTCCCGGGAATCGCATGACATTAAGCTCTGCGGCCAATTAGCGGTGGCTTCCCTCCTTTGGACAAATCAAGAAATCTAGAAGAACAGCTTTCACTTCCTTTTGGTGTTAATTAGGTCCGTAGGAGAGGAGAGTGAAGCCAGCACTGATTGGCCATAGGGATCACGCGGAAGAACTACGCAATGTGATCCCTGGGACAGCAAGTGCCGACACCACTGGAATGCTCCGGGCACCGGAAATTATTATTTTACTGGGGCTCAGAAGTGGATGTCCAAGTAAATTGACAACTCCTTTAAAAAGAAATTGTTAAAATACTCAAGCGGTTCATTAGATGTCCATGATCCAGATTCACTACGGATCTCCCCTGTCTAGTCCTATTTGTTTTAGATACTAACTACTGTCACCCATGATTGCTCGCCTGGACTCAGGCCACAGAGCAGGCACAGCTGAGGCAGTTAGTCCTCGTCTAGAGTACTGGACAGTGGTTCAGAGTCACATGGTTCAGGTTCCTTCCATTCTAGACAATTGGGTAATCTATTTTGTACCTTATACTAAGTCTAAAGAGCAAATATGACATCTGCTATGGAAAAGGATACGCTGAAAACAATGTCTTGAATACGGGAGGGCTCTGTTTGTGCAAGACACACTCCTCACCGTGGCACTGCAAACTGCTGTTTCTGTCCCTCTGAGCTCAGGTTGAATAGTTCTGCAAGTAAAACAAAACAAAAAAGGTTATTTATTTATTTTCAAGAAAATTCTACAAGCATCGGAAAAAAGAAAAAAAAAAACAACTTTTTTTCCCAAGAGGAGCAAATCCCCACGTCAAAAGTGGCGAGTTTTCGGTCTTATTTTATTACCGCTGCTCCCCTGAGTATTGATTTCCCTTAATCCGCCATACGGTTCCACTGACTTTTCACTTAGTGTCAATTTTATGGCGTTTTTGAAAGCAGCGATTCTCACAGAATTCTTTGGGGACAAACTGATCCTGCATACTTATCTGTGAGCAACGCCCCATTGCTTAAGCCTATAACATGAACACTAAATAAAAAGGCCCATATCTCTGAAACCATATGGCGGGTTCAAAAAATAAAAATTACTGTAAAAGGATTACTTGCGAGTGCAATGCAAGAAACTAACGCGAGTCTCTCGCCTCAACACCCGGTACTGGGACCGGAGTGTGCGGCTGCATGTATTTCTATGCAGCTGAACGCTCCAGTCCGAACCGCCGGCGGCAGTGCCGGGTATTGATGCGCGAGTTTCTCGCATTACACACACAGGTGTGACCCCAGCCTTACTCTGGGAAGCAGTGGAGTAAAATAAGGGCAAAACCTGGACTTTAATTTGGTTACAGAGCCTATAAAACTACAATGCTCGAAATATCACAGGGAATTTAATTAAGCATCACAGCATAAACCAAAGTCAATTAAACTTCAGGGACTTCAATGTGCCCAGTCGGGAACTATAAGTAACCATAAAGTCAGCTGTATTGGGGTAAATGAAAGTGACAGCAGGTGCACTGGAGAGGCAACAGCAAGACAACCCCCACAAAGGGATGGTTTTGTGGGTAGGGGCCACAGACAAGTACTCTTCTTGGCCATCCTGGCTGATTCCTCTCTAGTTTTGTTAGTGTCCTTATCACTACTGGTAGTCAGGCGAGGCAGTAACTGCAGCCCAACCAGTATGACACATCCATAAGTGTGATCACAAGAAGGCTAGCTCCGAACAGTGTTAAGAGCAGGCAGCAGATACCAAGACATGGCAGATACACGAAAAGCACCAGACGGGACCGTAAAAGGGCATCAACCCAGCAACAGGACCAGTATTTACTCCAAAGTATAAAGAAACAAGAGAACTGCCAGAGCCGTACAAACTAAGGCTCCATGAAGGCCTGAATGTTGTATTAGGACCAGCGGTTACAGTCCAACAGAAAACCAGCCGCCGTCAGCACTCCATTCTCCTCACAAATGAGAGCAGGTTCACACTCAGCACCTGTGACAGATGTGAAAGCGTCTGGAGACGCCATGGTGAAGTCATGCTTCCTATAGCAACATCCTGTATCGCCGGTTTGGTGGTGGCTAGGGGGTAGTCTGGAAGACATATCCACACAAATTTCCACATGACAGCAAATGGTACCCTCACTGTTATTAGGCGATGGGATGAAATCTTCAGAGCCAGTGTCAGATTTTACACTGGTGCAGTTGGCACTGGGTTCCTCCTGGTGCAGGACAAGGCCCGGCCTCATGCAGTCAGAGTGTGAAGGTAGATCCTGGATGATGAAGTCATTGATGCCATCAACAGGTTATCATGTTCCACAGATCTGAATCTATTTCTGAACCTCTGGGACATTATGTATCAGTTCATCCAACATCACCAAGTAGTGCCACAGACTGATGCCCTGAACTACTGTAGGTCTGGGAGGAGATTCCAAAGGATCCCCCACCATCCGCCATCTCATCAAATGCATGGCCAGACAATGTCAGGGTGCACACAAGGGCATGTGGTGCCACACACTACTGAGCCACATTAACAGATCACACAACGAAATTTGGGAAAACCTGGACTGCGTGTGATTTCCCCTTTGTACTTCAATTATTCGAGTGATTTGTAATACGTCTCAGATGGTTGATTAAACTAGTTCCCACTGACCAGGTAAGATTGCACTCAAGAAATTCCACAATACTTATCAGTAAAGGAGCACTTGAATCTTTCATTCATGGAGGTGTGTGATTTCAATTGAAAACCTTTATTTCTTTTTGAGCTGTGTATTGCCGCCTCTTGAATATAAGAGTAGATTACAACTCATTTGCCAAAGATTATTTCCACAGAGCTCGGAACTCACTACTAGTTATTAGCAAATTGACTAGGTACTCTTAAAAGTGTCCCTAGGAGTGGGCCATTCACAGAGCGGAGGGAGAAAAGCCCAAGAATTGGTGGCATAAGCATGGAACAGGAGGCACTCGGGATCTTTACCAACCATTCCTTACTAAATATTATAATTTTACGTCCTTTTAGGGTTGCTTTAGGAGATGTAAAACGAACCCACAAGACTTCAGATTTCATTTTTTTTTCTTTTTAGAAAAGGTTCTTTACTAATTCAAGTAAGAACCTAAATTCACAAAACGTATAAAGCTTTTCCTGGATTGTACCTTCTGCTTTCACACATACTGACTGCAGGTTAGCTCTGTCAACTGGCTTCTTCATCATTTCCTAACACCGCGTAGTCACCTGGGCTGTGGAGTCGGTAAGCATAAAACTCCAACTCCGACTCCCCAGCACTGGTCACTACTCAGCATGTGCATAATAAAGTGCAGCACAGATTCATCTCAACTAAAAGACGAGATCCTTAGATCAGGAATAGAACAGACATTTATAGGACATTGTACGACTTTCCCAAATTAATATGAAAACATTTACAGCACATCCTGAACTGAACTACTGAACCCAATTTATGATATATTTCAGGAGTCGGTCCATTTTATACTAACTCCAACCCCACTAAAATGGACACCGGCTGCACAGTCCTGGTGCCGGCCACATCACAAGCATGCGAGTCCGTATTGCCGTAGAATGATATAGTAGTTTGCTATAACTCATTCTTTGTCATTCCTTACCTGGACCTCATGCATGTAGTTTTCCGCAATTCTTGCATTAGCTGCCCTGCTGATTCGGGATCTCTGAGGGCGGCTTTCAGCAAAGTTTTCCGGAATGTGTGGCGGTATTTCCGCTGACAGGAATCTGCTCGCTCCAGGCGGCAGAGGTGCTTGTATTTTTGTTGAAAATAAGTGCAAAGTTGTGCAACCCTGGAGCTCCTGCTGTGTGCAACCTCTGCATCATACCTGGAATCACAAATGACAGCATAAATTGTCTGATCAAGCATGGAGTGGGTGCAGACATAAAACAAGGCATGTTAGGAGAAAGGTCACCTGCAAAAAGGCTCTTCCAGTGTAAAACCTCACCTTGCTCTTACTGTCTGGAAGAAATGCTATAGACAGACTATAATGAAACGGAATACTGAAGAATTGTGCCCTGTCACTTGTGGAAGAGACTCCATCTACAACAACGCAACTGGAGTTCTAACGGCAGAGTTGAAACAAACGTTGTAGAGAGCCATGTGTCTGCAAACTTGACATATTGGAGCCGAATCATCAAGACCTGCATTGTTCACGATGTTGGTCTTGAGCAGATATGCTGGAGTCCCCCCCCCCGCCCCCTCACACAAGAAGAGGTGCACACCTCTCCATGAACCTGGAGCTTCTGATGAGTGGTGTGCGCCTCCATGCCCCAAGTCAGAAATCTTATTCCAGTCAGGTACTGGAGTGATATTTGGAGTAGGGAACGCCATAGCTCGTTATGAATTAGATGAGCTGTGGCATCCCACCCCTGGCTCGCAAACGACCGGCTCAAGATTCATTGATTTTGGCAGAGCTGGGAGAAACTGGTATGAAAGCGTCAAAATTCGCAAAATTTTGTTGGAACTCAGTTGCATCTAAATTTTGCGACTTTTTAAAGCTTTTACACCAGAAATCTGCATGAAGGCTAACTGAATCAGGCCCATTGCGTTGCATTGATTGTATTCCTTTGACAACAAGGTATGGAGGGTGGGTTGGTGGCTGTGAAGAACAGGAGGAGAACATATGCATCAGGAGAAGACAGGAGGCACAGTGAGGCAATATTTCAGCCATTTGGGCCTTTCTCAAATCTAAAAGTGCAGTGTTCTAGGCTTAAGAATAGCAAATATGGCCGAAACTTGTCTCACTGTGCCTCCTCACTTTTGTGAGGTCTTTTTAATAATTGGGAATAACGATTAACATTTTATTACGATTATCCTATGGTGCCTTTGACTTCTCTAGATTTCTACAATTCTTTTTGGACCTGGTGGAAGGCCCTGCCAAGCAAGCACAGTAGTATGAATGGTGTATGGGAATATTATACTGGACTGCATACAGAGACTCTATTTACTTTTTGCAGTCATGTTGGAGATTCTCGCGGAATGACCATGCAACTTGGTAAGGAGATGCCTGATCAAAGTCATCTTGGTCTTCTCCACTGTCTTCAGACCAGTCAAGCCCTATGGAGAAAAAGGATCAGAAGTAATTAACAAAAAGTTCTCATATGTCTAGCATAGCAAGCCTAGCAAAAAGCACTCAACAGTGCACAGGTGACAGCCGCAAAGCAAAAGTAAACCACATTGTAGCCACCGAGTGTGACCTCAGGTTTTAAATCCCCAAAAAAGGTCTGAGGTTGGTCTACAACAGTCCCTATGCATGAAATAAAAAGCTGCCTCATAGTGACGTATCTGGCAGAGAGTTACCATATTTTTCGGACCATAAGACGTCTGGCAGAGAGTTACCATATTTTTCGGACCATAAGATGCACCTAGGTTTTAGAGGAGGAAATTAGGGGGGGAAAAAACTGAAGCAAAAAAATGTGGTCAATTCTGTACTTAAGATCAACTATCCTGGTAAATATGGTCCCCTCATCCCCATCCTGGTATGCATGACCCCATCCTTATCCTGGTATGTATGGCCCCATTCTTATTCTGGTATGATTGGCCCCATCCCAGTCCTGGTATGCATGGTCCCATTCTTATTCTGATATGATTGATTGGTCCCATCCTGTTCCTGGTATGATTGATTGGCCCCATCCCGTTCCTGGTAGCCGCCTACTTCCTGCTCCTGCTGCTGCCGGCGGTCATGTGTCCCGATACTTAACAGAAATGAATATTCAGAATATTCATTTCTCAGGAAGTAGGGCGGCTGACAGTGCGCGCTACTGAAGAGGAATGGATACTCACTGCGATCTCTGATGAACACCCAGTGAGTATTCCTGCTGCTGTGCTCTGCTTGTGAGCAGCACATGATGTCCCTGCCATGCGCTGCTTACAAGCATTGAGCAGCTTCTGGCACCGGAGCAAGATGCTGCGACTGCGAGGGAGCGGAGGAAGGTTAATGTAAAGGTTTATGTTTTTTTAATCTTTTCTGATGGGGCCATGTATACCAGGAACGTGATGGGGCCAATCAATCATACCAGGAGCTGGATGGGGCCAATCATACTAGCAATCGTGATCCGCCCGCGCCTATTAACTAGTTAAAAGCCGCTGTCAGAAATTGACATGCACTTCCGGCCATCTAAAACAAGAAAAAAAAAAAATCAAACCTACACATATTTGGTATCGTCGCGTTCAGAATCGCCCGATCTATCAATAAAAAAAAGGATTAACCTGATCGCTAAATGGCATAGTGAGAAAAAAATTAAAATGCCAGAATTACGTTTTTTTTAAAAATGCAATAACGGGCGATCAAAAGAAAGTATCTGCACCAAAATGGTATCATTAAAAATGATGAATTTCATAGAGAAAAGTAGAATGGCACTAGGTTACACCTGCAGTTTTCTGTGGCTGCAGCAGCAAAAGTTCCCTGTACAATATCAGGTGGCATCTTGCACTGGCTTTGTGGTGATCAACATTGATCAGCAGTCCAAGAGCAACATATACAAAGAAAGAAGAAAATGTGTCACCAGCTTGTGCTGCGATAAAAATCCCTTATTGCGCCATAGCGTGGACTGAGGACATCATAATAACAGCTGCAGGTATCATTAAAAACGTCAGCTCGTAAATGGAGATGCTACAGGTATCGGAATATTGCGCAATTTTTCTATCTTTTTTTTTTATAGCAAAGTTTGGACTTTTTTTTCCACCACTTAGATAAAAAAGAACCTAGACATGTTTGGTGTCTATGAACTCATAATGACCTGGAGACCCCCCTGTACACTACCACAAGACGTCTAATGGCAGGTTTTAGCATTTAGTGAACCTAGCAAAAAAGCCAAACAAAAAACTAGCGTGGGATTGCACTTTTTTTGCAATTTCACCGCACTTGGAATTTGTTTCCAGTTTTCTAGTATACGACATGGTAAAACCATTGATGTCGTTCAAAAGTACAACACAAAAAACAAGCCCTCACATGGCCAATATTAATGGAAAAAAATAAAAAAGTTATGGCTTTGGGAAAGAGGAGAGCGAAAAATGAAAACAAAAACCCCAAAAAAAGCTCTGGGGTTAAAGAAGTTTATAATATTGAGATTGGAAAATGAAAAAATACATTTTTACGCAGTTTGTTATGCAAATTCTACCGAGTACGCCAATATCCCTATATGTGGTTCTAAACTACTTTTGAGACACAGTGCAAAACTCAGAAGGGAAAAAGCGCCATATTGGAGTTCTGATTTTGCTGGAATGGTTTGAGGGCGCCATGTGACGTTGGCAGAGCCCCTGAGGTGCCAGAACAACAGCACACCCCCATAAGTGACCTCTCCTCACACACTACACTTCAATTAATTCATTTAAGGGCGCAGTGAGGATGTTGACACCCTATGTGCCTCACAGAAATTCATACCATTGGGCGGGGGAAAGAAAAAATAATACATTTATACCACTAAAAAGTTGGTTTAACTTCAAGTTTTTAATTTCTATAAGGGCGAATAGGAAAAAATGCACACCACAGTTTGTGGTGAAATTTCTCCCAAGTGTGCCAATACCCTACATGTAATCAAGAAATACTTTTCAGACACAGTGCAAAGCTCAGAAGGGAAGAGGCGCCATATTGGAGTTCAAATTTTGCTGGAATGGTTTGAGGGTGCCATGTCACATTGGCAGAGCCCCTGAGGTGCCAGAACAACAGAAACCCCCATATGTGAACTCATTTTACAAACTATATCTCTCAATGAATTCATCTACGGGTGCAGTGATCATATTGACACCACATGTGCCTCACAGAATTTTATACCATTGAGCGGTGAAGAAAGAATAAATTACATTTTTACCACTAAAATGCTGTTTTAGCCCCAAGTTTTACATTTTTCTAAGGGCGAATAGGAACATTATTTTTACAACAAACTGACGTCCATTTTTTCCTGAGAGCACCAATGCCCTACATGTAATCAGGAAATATTTTCCAGGCACAGCGCAAAGATCAGAAGGGCCATGAATTGGAATGAAAGAAAGTGGGTGTTTGGGAAATGTATTGATGGGAATGTAAATTTGTTTGGTGGGCAATCAATTGTAGGACTTCTGGGGTAAAGAAAATGGAAAAAAAATATCAAATGAGGTAAAATTAGTTACATCAACTTTTATACCGGGGGCTGCTAAAAAGGGGGGATTTGCAGGAAAAACTAATTGTAGGGATACAACAGTGAAAGGGGATCTGCGAAACCTCGTCCTGACTCTTCAGCAGTGATGACCAACTCCGCTACCCTTGAGTTGTCGGATCCCATGGAGGAAGAGTTGTCACAGACTGAAAACTCTTCTGCTTCAGAGGCAGATTTTCTGTTTCACTCCGAGAACTGCTGGAGCAAAGCAGACTATAAACTTTCTCTGCAGTAAATGTTCGGTGGACAACTGTTTTATTTTATGCCTGTCTAACAAAAACTAATGTAACGCTAGTAGTTTTTTAGATTTTTGGAACTTTTGAAAAAAAACTGTAACCCCAACAGCAAAGAATAAAAGAATTAAAAATTACAACGATAAAAAAAAAAAATTTAATCTGACTAGGGGGGTTACACAGTAGGGTGGTGATTAGGAGATTGATGAAGAATTTACTGAAAGTCAGCTGGAAATGTGTGTGTGTGTGTAAGGATCTGAAAAAAAGAATTGTTGCTCTACATCAAGCTGGCAAAGGCTATAAGAAGATTGTCAACACCCTGAAACTGAGCTGCAGCACGGTGGCCAAGACCATACAGTGGTTTAACAAGACAGATTCCACTCAGAACTGGCCTCACCATAGTCAAGCAAAGTAGTTGAGTTCACGTGCTCCGCGTCACATCCTTTTCAGAATAGACGCATGCGTGCTGCCAGCATTGCTGCAGACGTTACCTGGGTGGGGTGTCAGCCTGACAGTGCTCAGACCATATGCAGCACACTGCATCAAATTGGTCTGCATGGCTATCGTCCTTGAAGGAAGCCTCTTCTACAGATGATGCACAAGAAAGTAAGGAAACAGTTTGCTGAAAACAAGCAGACCAAGGACATGGATTACTGGAGACAAGCCCTGTGGTCTGATGACACCAAGATAATTGGTTCAGATAGTGTCAAGCGTGTGTGGCGGCAATGAGGTGAGGAGTACAAAGACAAGTGTACCTTGCCTACAGTCAAGCATGGTGGTCAGAGTGTTATTGTTTGGGGCTGCATGAGTGCTGCCCACTGTGGGGAGCTACAGTTCATTGAGGGAACCATGTATACCAACAAGTATACAGAACGGCGTTGGAAGAAAACGCATTCACAAGATGTCACTGAACTCAAACAAGCAACACTGGCATTCAAATCAGCTCTCACCTCTGCTAAACAGGCCTACTTCACAACCCTCGTATCTTTCTTATCCCACAACCCCAAACAGTTGTTCAACACTTAACTCCCTCCTGCGCTGCCCCCTCCGAGTTCCCTAATTGTTGCCGAGGACTTTGCCACGCACTTTTAAAAAATAAGATAGCCCAAACAAGGCAAGTCTTTGTTTTCCAACCACCACAACCCCTTTGTATGAGAGACCAATGCCCAAATCCCATAACTTCACTCTCCAAAATCTCTGAAGGGGAGCTTGCTCATCTCTCCAAATCACACCTCACCACTTGTGCACTTGACCCCATCCCATCCCACCTCCTCAACAACCTCACCACCACACTAATCCCATCCCTAACCCATCTCTTCAACCTTTCACCAACTTCTGGTACCTTCCCCTCTGCCTTCAAACATGCCACAATCACACCTATCCTCAAAAAAGCCATCCCCTGACCCAAGCGGTATGTCCAGCAATCGCCCCATATCTTTTCTCCCATTTGCTTCCAAACTCCTTGAGCAGCATGTCCATGCTGAACTTTCCTCTCACTTTGCATCTAACTCTCTCTTCGACAACCTACAATCTGGCTTCCGTCCCCACCATTCCACTGAGACTGCCCTGACCAAAATTACTAACGACTTACTTACAGCCAAAGCTAACAGTCAATTCTCTATACTCCTCCTCCTAGACCTGTCCTCTGCCTTCGACACAGTTGACCACTGCCTCCTACTACAGATCCTCTCTTCCTTTTGGGTCAAAGACCTTGCCCTATCTTGGATCTCCTCATACCTTGCCAACCGCACATTTAGCGTTTCCTACTCCCATACTACCTCTTCATCTCACACCCTCTCTGTTGGAGTCCCCCAAGGATGTGTCCTAGGACCCTTACTCTTCTCAATCTATACAATCGGCCTGGGACAACTCATAAGGTCCTATGGCTTCCAGTACCATCTATATGCCGACAGGGTGGATAAAAATCAATGTTTTAAAAAAAATAAAAAAATAAAAAAAAAAAAAAAATCGGATTTTTTTCAATAAACTGCTTTTTGAGGAAAATATTTTACCATCCAAAGGTTCTTCCATCATGAGATAAAGCTGAGTTGTTTAACTCAGTAGAATAAAGGCTGTATGTGTAACATTCACAATGCCATGCTCTTCCAGAGGTTTCTGTAGGATTAGTGGGCAGTTTCTCTCCTATATTATCACAGACGCTCGCTTTACTTACGCAGTTCTCAAAACTCAATTTGACTCCGCAGAGGTCCCAGCCTCTTCTTGACTCATCTTCATCACCGCACTTCCCATGATGTTGCCTCATTCGCGCCACCAGGCCTTGCATCTCTTTGTTGCATCGTTTGCATTTTGCACGCATGCCTGCCTTACCGATAGGTGAAGGAGCTTCATTAAAATATTCCAAAACTGGGTCTCTTTTACAGCCTGCTGCCATTATAAGGAAAGAATGTAATAAACCTCAGATCGTACACACAAACAGATCCAGACTTGTCTGTCTGTGGCTATGCTCAGTATTGTGCTCAAAGTTTCACATTCATTTTCTTGTCTGCTTGCCCTTCCTCCTCCTCACACTTAGATTCACATTCTTCTTGTGTTGTGCAGATCTATTCCACTCCAAACAATCAGAAACATATTGTCTAACTTCTTGGACTTGGCACTGAAGGGGTTGATTCTGTATTCATAGGTTTGTAGAACAATAGGATTAAGATCTTTTTCTCAACTCTGTTCATGTTGTAACATTTTTGCCGTGAAGAAGAGGCTGGGACCTCTGCGGAGTCAAATTCAGTTAGGTAGAAACTTTGATTTAAATCACTGATTTAAATCAAGCCTTACTGACTAGTGATTTAAATCAGTTAGATTTAAATCAAATCCACCCTGTATGCCGATGACACTCAGATCTACCTCTCTGGCCCAGATGTCACTTCTCTGCTCTCCAGAATCCCAGAGTGCCTATCAGCCATATCCTCCTCCTCCTCCTCCTCTTGCTTCCTCAAGCTCAATGTGGACAAATCTGAACTCATCATCTTTCCTCCATCACGAATATCTTCCCTACCTGATCTATCTATCAAAATAAATGAAATCATACTTTCCCCTGTCCCCAAAATTTGCTGCCTTGGAGTAACCTTTGACTCTGCCCTGTCCTTCAAACTGCACATCCAAGCTCTCGCCACCTCCTGTCGCCTCCAGCTCAAAAATATTTCCAGAACCCGTCCTTTCCTCAACCCACTCTACCAAAATGCTCGTGCATACCCTAATCATCTCCCGCCTGGACTACTGCAACATACTCCTCTGTGGCCTAACTTCTAACACTCTGGCACCCCTCCAGTCCATACTTAACTCTGCTGCCCGACTAATTAATCTGTCTCCTCGCTACACTCCTGCTCCTCTTTGCAAATCCCTTCACTGGCTTTCAATTTCCCATTTATCCAGTTTAAATTACTAACACTGACCTACAAAGCCATCCATAACCTTTCTCCTCCGTATATTTCCACACTAATCTCTCAATATCTTTCCTCACTTAATCCGGTCCTCCCCAAGACCTCCTTCTCTCCTCCACGCTTACTCGCTCCTCACTCAATCGCCTCCAAGACTTCTCCCGAATATCCCCCATCCTCTGGAATTCAGTGCCCCATCACATCCGGTTATCCACTACTTTTGGATCCTTAAAAAGAAACCCGAAAACTCACCTCTTCAGGGAAGCTTACAGCCTGTAAAGACCACACGGCCACCTCAACACCATTGGAGCTACTGCAACCCTCGACCTACTGTCTCCTTCCCCATAATCCTGTAGAATGTAAACCCGCAAGGGCAGGGTCCTCTCCCCTCTGTATCAGTCCGTCATTGTTAGTTTGTTTACGGTTAGTGATATTTGTATTTTGATGTAACCCCTTCTCATGTACAGCACCATGGAATTAATGGTGCTATATAAATAATAATAATAAAAGTACTATGACATACTGAAGCAGAGCATGAGCCTCTCTCTTTAGAAACTGGGCTTCAAGGTAGTATTCCAACATAAACCACCTTCAAGACGACTACTGCCTTGCTAAAGAAACTTAGTGTAAAGGTGCTGGAATGGTCAAGCATGTCTCAAGATCTAAACTCTATTGAGCACCTGTGTGGCATCCTCAAACAAAGGTGGAGGAGTGCAAGCTCTCTAACATCTACCAGCTTCGTAATGCCGTCACGCAGGAGGGAAGTGGACTCCAGTGGCAACCTGTGAAGCTCTAGTGAACTCCATGGCCAAGGGAGTTAAGGCAGTGTTGAAAAATAATGGTGGCCACACAAAATATTGACACTTTGGGCACAACTCGGCCATTTTTACTTAGGGGTGTACTCACTTTTGATGCTAGTGGTTTAGACATCAATGGCTGTGTGTTGAGTTATTTAGAGGGCACACCAAATTTACACTGATCGGGCTCACTCCCACTTGTGATCCATTTGGACGAGTGCAATGCAATAAGAAAAAAAAAAAAAAATCAGACTGTACTGGCCCGAATGTTTCTCCACGGTGCAGCTCACATCTGTGATCATTGAACCGGCATGCGCAAACAATCGCAGCATTCTGCAACTGCACCCGAGATGGCACGCACCCATATAAGTCTATATTCCCAGACGCCGACCACAGAGGAGATGGAGAGATTACCTTCTCCGTCTCCTCCACAGCTGTGCTCCGATTCTCTCATGTGATAGGAGCGGCACACAGAGAACGAACATTCGGCTCACGCTCGGAGCAGCTGAGGGTCATTAGCATATCGCCTCCGATGCGCTGACATGAGAGAATCATCGGATGCCACACGCTAATGGGCCTCAGACAAGCTGTACACTGACTACTTCACACTGTATCCAAGTGTCAGATCTTCAGTGTTCTCCTATGAAAAGACACAATGCAAAATTTACAGAAATGTGAGGGGTGTACTCACTTTTGTGACATACTGTATAAATTTATTTTATGTATGGCTGCTGTCACAAGCAAAACATTTTTAATTTTTTTTTTTTTTTTTTAAAGAAAACCGCTGTGTCGGGCATGATCTAACAAGCCTCTGTAGCTGGCAGACCAGGGGGTCATCATGTGACCTTGGGTTGCCATGACTACCACTGGTCCTCGTGACGTACAATTATGTCGGAAGTTGTGAAAAAAATTGTATCGTGTTCTGCATCAGTATTTGGACAGTGTGTCCGCTTTTACCGTCATTGTCATCAGTGTTTTTTCATGGACGGATAAAGAAACAAATCACAAAGGTTCTCCTATACTTTACACTGTTAAATACGGACGGCGCACGGACTGTGCACTGATGCCACCCGAGTGCTGTGAGCAGTTTTCACGGACGCATAGACTTGTACTGGCCATTGTCATTTGTGCTGTTAGAAATAAAAATAGATATGCTAATAGCACCATAGATTATAGTTGGTACGTGCTGTATCTGTGACAAAAAAAAAAACGGATACAAACCATACGTGCAACACGGAAGTCTGAATGAGGCTGTAGATGAATGAGAACAGACGCCAAGAATAAGCCCATGCAGTTTCTGAAGAACTATTACACAGCCATGCAAATAAGAAAGCAACCACAAGATGGCGCCAGCTCCCGGCACAGTAGAAATGACAGGAGGGTAAAGTGTATGAAGTGTTCGGCCGCTCAGTCACATAACTGTGTAATAAAGGGCAGGAGCATGTAATGGGGGTCTCCATTACCCCAAGAATGAAAGGAGGATATAAGAAGTATTTTGCTGCTTAGTCACATAACGGGGTAATAAAAGGCAGGAGCTTATAATGGAGGTCTCCATTATCCTAACAATGAGGAGGGTAAATTGCATAATGTGGGGCTTCATTACCCAAGTGTTCCACCTAAGCATAAAAATGGGTCATACAGGCGCTTCTCACAAAATTAGAATATCAAGAAAAAGTTGATTTATTTAAGTTCTTTAATACAAAAAGAGAAACTCGTATAGAGTCATTACAGGCAGAGTGATCTATTTCAAGTGTTTATTCCGGTTAATGTTGATGATTATGGCTTACAGCAAATGAAAACCCAAAAGTCATTATCTCAGTAAATTAGAATACTTTATAACACCAGCTTGAAAAATGATTTTAACATCAGAAATGTTGGCCTACTGAAATGTATGTTCAGTAAATGCACTCAATACTTGGCCGGGGATCCTTTTCCATCAATTACAGCATCAATGTGGCGTGGCATAGAGGCGAACAGTCTGTTGCACTGCTGAGGTGTTATGGAAGCCCAGGTTGCTTTGACAGTAGCCTTCAGCTCATCTGCATTGTTGGATCTGGTGTCTCATCTTCCAGTTTACAATACCCCATAAATTTCCTGTGTCAGGCGAGTTTGCTAGCCAATCAAGCACAATGATATTGTTGTTTTTTAACCAGTTATTGTTACTTTTGGCAGTGTGGACAGGTGCCAAGTCCTGCTGCACTGATTTTGGTCTTGATAAAAAAAACAGTGGACCTACTCCAGCAGATGACATGGCTCCCCAAACCATCACTGATTGTGGAAACTTCACACTAGACCTCCAGCAACTTGGATTGTGGCCTCTCCACTCTTCCTCCAGACGTTGGGACCCTGATTTCCAAATGAAATGCAAAATATTCTTTCCTTGTGGAGTGTGTCAATTCAGCAGTCTTCCCCATGATTGTGGAGGCTACTGAAACAGACTAACAGAACCTTTTCAACAATTAGGAAGCCTCTGCAGGTGTTTTTGTTAACTATTCTAATTTACTGAGATAATGACTTTTGGGTTTTCACTGGCTGTAAGCCATAATCATCAACATTAACAGAAATAAATACATGAAATAGATCACTTTTTTGTAATGACTCTACATAATATGAGATTCACTTTTTATATTGAAGAACTGAAATAAATTAACATTTTGATGATATTCTAATTTCGTGAGAAGCACCTGCATGTAGTACACATCCTCTGGAAAGGTCCAACCCCAGTACAGTGCCTTCTCCCTATCGGAGTATTACCCTAGTACTACATACATAATGCAGTCCGTAATCACACTCGTTGGATCCTCATCTCCCCCGACAATCATCTTTCGGGTGACCACATACACACTGCATTGTAGGCATCATTTGACATTAGTCTTGTGGATAAAAAGGCCCCATACACATAACACTTTGCTGTTCACCACTGCATGCAGGCGAGGACCCGGACACGTACAGGTGCCACAGCATGGTGTTGAGTACCAATCAGTAGGGTTAAGAGAAACGGGTCGGCCAGATTCAGAAGTCGCCGACTTTTGGCAAAGTCGGGTTTCATGAAACCCGACCCCTGTTTGGGGTCGGCCATGAGGTCGGAGATCTTCTGATCTGGAATCGGAATTCCGATACAGAGTTCCGATATGTTTAACCCCTTAATGACCGCCAATACGCCTTTTAACTGACCTTACATATAAGAGAATAGCCTCCCCATACAGGTAACAATCCAGCATCTGTCGGTTGTGCACTATAACTGACAACTTTCTGCATCAGCCATGATCAGTGTTTGCACTGTCCAAATCTGTTTAACCCCTTAGATGCTGCTGTAAATAGTGACTACATCATTATATATGGTTAACAGAGTGTGGGGGCTTCCTCTTTATCCCAATTGGCGCCCTCAGATCTTGATTTTGTTGTCCTGATGTTTGCGGTGGCAATTCATGACCAAATAGCGGCCTTAGAGTCTGTCGGCTGTTGTAACCTGTTCAGAAGTTACCGACATTTAGGTGGTAAAAATGCACATTTTCATTTCTGTCATACCACTTTGCATTAATTCCTGTAAAGCACCTGAAGGGTTAATAAACTACCTGACTGCAGTTTTCAATATGTCAGGGGGTGCTGTTTTTAAAATGGTATCATGTTTGGGGATTTCTCAATATATGAGACCCCTAAAGTCACTTCAAACATGGAGAGTTCCCTAAAAAAATAAATTTAGTAAATTTCCTTGAAAAAATGAAAAATTGCAGCTACAATTTTAAACCTCCTAAAATGCTAAAAAAATAAAATAACATTTTACAAATGGTGCTGATGTAAAGCAGACATGTGGGAAATGTTACTTATTAATGCTTTGCTGTGGTATGACCATCTGTATTAAAGGGATAATCATTCAAATTTTGAAAATTGCTAATTTTTTAACATTTTTCTCAAATTTTTGATATTTTTTTATAAATAAACACAAAACATATTGACCTAACTTTACCATTATCATAAAGTATAATATGTCACGAAAAAACAGTCTCAAAATCACTGGGATTTGTTGAAGCTTTGCAGAGTTATTACCACATAAAGTGACACTGGTCAGATTTCAAAAATTTGGCTCCGTCACTAAGGGGTTAAGATATCGGGAATCGGTATCGGAATTCATATTTAAGTGTAAAATAAAGAATAAAAATAAAAAAATATTGATATACTCACCCTCGGACGCGCCCTGGTTCTCTCCGGCAGCCTTCCTTCCTAAGAATGAGCGCCTGAAGGGCCTTCAATGACGTCGCGGCTTGTGATTGGTCGCGTGACGCCCATGTGACCGCTCACGCGACCAATCACAAGCCGCCATGTCATCGAAGGTCCTTCAGGCGCTCATTCTTAGGAAGGAAGGCTGCCGGTTAGTACCAGGGCGCGTCCGAGGGTGAGTATATCAATATTTTTTATTTTGATTCTTTATTTTACACATTAATATGGATCCCAGGGCCTGAAGGAGAGTTTCCTCTCCTTCAGACCCTGGGAACCATTAGAAACCCAATGCACTGCATTGGGTTTCGTGTTTCGGCCGACCCCGACTTTTCTATAGGATCGGCCGATTTCACTCGGCCCGACTTTTAAAAAAGTCGGGTTTCGTGAAACCCGACCCGATCCTATAAAAAGAAAAGTCGCTCAACCCTACCAATCAGATGTCTACCACATACACCTAGACAGAACACCTCTCTGGACAACAAGTACAACACAGGGGCATTTCTACCCCCATGTCCCTGCTCCACCATGCACTGGCCCAACACAAGACTTTGGTCAAACTGAACACTCATCTTTCTCCAGCGCTTCCTAAACATAAAGGTACAGTGCCGGCAAAAAAACTCTTTACACCTGCGCAGCAAAAAAAAAAAAAACTTTACATATAAAATACACATCATAATTTCACTTTTTAAAAGTGTACACAATGGGGGGAGATAATAAAAATCTGTCTAATATTAAAGCTGGCTTTGTTGCAAATATCAACCAATCAACGCTCAGTTTTCACTTCATTGGTAAAGCGAAAGCTGCACTCTGATTGGTTGTTATGTGCAGCTCAGCCGGTTTTGCTATTAGGCAGTCTTTTATTACCTCCCTCAGTTTTTTATTATCTCCCACAATGGGTCGAAAGAAGCTTAAAATGGAAGAGAAATCCCGTGCCTTGACTTTGCTCGAGAATGGGGATTCGGTGATTGCTGTAGCTTGAGATCTGGGAGTGTCAAGAGAAGCAGACACTCTGCCTCAAGATCAGTATGCTTGCGCAGGAGCCGCGGCAGAAGCAAGGAAGAGGACATCATCGCATAAAGATGAGAGGCGCCAAACCCGGACCGCAACGCCCATCGGACCAGACCGCACCGGGACCGCCCCTGGGAGAGTATAATCTAACCTGTTTTTCTTATCTTTCTGGATACATCAGGGGCTTATCTACAGAATTCTGTAGATAAGCCCCTGATGGCGGTGGCCGCAGCTTATATACAAAAAAGTAGGTGACAGATTCCTTTTAATGGGGATGAGGGGGTGACGTCATATAAGATGCTCTATCCTAAATTTCTCCCCTCATGCTTCTAGTCAATATTTCCATCAGGATTTATTCAAGTGTTTATTGTTCCCTGATATTAGTGGAAGACATTACAGGTCTATAGAGGAATTAGTAATTCACCACTTATAGAGCGATTATGTAATAAGTCGGATATATGGACTTACCCAAATGTGGAAATAAATCCGAATCCAGTTGGCGCTTTTGTGTGCACAGTTTCATTAGTCTCTGCAGCCGGCTAACACAAGACGAGTACGTTGGTAAGGCGGAGGCTGTCACCTGAATCCTGTCTGAGTGTGGCGGATCTGTGGAGGGCGGAGGGGCAGGGAGTGGTCTCTTATTAGACAGAGTCTTTATTTGTGCTAATGTGTGCGCTATGGGCGACGCTCCCTGTACTGGTAAGCTGGTGTTCTGAGGCTGTGGCGACGTACATGCCAGGCTCGGCGTTAGCCCGCTGGATTTCAGTGATGTCGGTGCCGGTTGCACCAGCATCTGCTGCTCTTGGAGAGACAGAGGTTGCAGCTGAGAAGGTGCAGGTTGAGGGCTAAAGTGCTCTTGATGAACTTTTATAATCTCAGTCTCTTTTTGCCGCTGCCGGTTCTGGGCTAACTTGCTCTGTAGTTTCTTTTTAATACATGCACCTTTCTTAACCTCTTCATCCTCCTCTTCAAGCATGAAGGCGTCATCCAAGTCCGTCTCCAGGTAGTGGAGAGGAAGCCTGGCTCCAGGAGGGGATAGCGTCATACCATCCAGTCCATTGGGCATCTTCAAGGCCAAGGTGGGCACTGTTAAGCTGAAGGCCACAGTTTCCATTTGATGCCTAGGCTTTACTTCCTCCAGTGCATCATTCTTTTTCTTCCTTTCCTTTTTGGGGATAAACCCCAGTACCTGCAGGTGACTGTTGCAGTACCTTGCAGAAAGAAAAAAGAAATTCATTAGTCCGAGACACAGAATGAAAACTCAGGACTTAACTGGGGTTTAAAAATGGTAATTACGGCACTCCTATGGCAGGTGCCCAGATAGGATCTTATGTAGAAAGCTTGGCACTCAGGTTGTAGATTATATGCTGTGCTGCATATGCTGAGCGTTCGTTTCTGCCTCTAACCCTGTGCACACTGCAATCTGTCTGACTGATAAAGGTCATTGTAGGACCGAAACGTTTCTTTATTTTTGAATTGCTTTCACAAAATAAAATTATCTACTTACAACATTTACCTGAGTGCCAAGTTTTGTAAGATTAAGTGGCATTCAGACATTAAAGGGTCACTGTCACCCCCCTCCAGCCGTTATAAACTAAAAGAGCCACCTTGTGCAGCAGTAATGCTGCATTCTAACTAGGTGGCTCTTTTAGCTTTAGGTTCAAGTATACCCCAAATAAAGCGTTTTTATACTTAGCCACAATTCCTGTCTCTAGCCAGGGAGGCGGGTCCTCACTCTCCAGCTCCAACCGCTCCTCTGCCGTCACTCCAATTTTCCTGCGCTTTCGGCGCCGCCCCCTCAGCGCTGTGTATGTTTCAAAACCGGCGCCTGCGCAGTGTACTGCTGTGCTGTGCAGACGCAGTAAGCTCTGGCCGTCTGACATCCCAGCCAGGCTTGCAGACTGCACCTGTGCAGGCAGTGCGGCCACCCACCTTGGGAATCCCTGCCCCACAGTGTGTTATGAATTATGCACAGTGCGGGGCGGGGATTCCTGGGCATGCGCACTGCGTGTGTCAGCTTGTCACCCAGGTCCCCCGCCTTACAGCGTCTGTATATTCAGCTGATCGTGCCTCCTCCTAACAATCGCCGGGAAAGAATTGCTAGGAGGAGGCACGATCAGCTGAATATACAGACCCTGTAAGGCGGGGGACCTGGCTGACAGGCTGACACACGCAGTGCGCATGCCCAGGAATCCCAGCCCCGCACTGTGCATAATGCATAACACAGTGCGGGGCAGGGATTACCGAGGTGGGTGGCTGCACTGCCCGCACAGGCGCAGTCTGCAAGCCTGGCTGGGACGTCAGACGGCCAGAGCTTACTGCGCCTGCCCCACACAGTTGTACACAGCGCAGGCGCAGGTTTTGAAGCGAAAAAAAGCGCGGAGGGGGCGGCGCCGAAAGCCCCTGAAGATTGGAGTGACAGCAGAGTACCGGTTCAAGCTAGGGAGTGAGGACCCGCCTCCATGGACAAAGAGAGGTATTTTGGATAAATTTCAAAGCGCTTTATTTTGGGAATACATGAACAAAAAACTAAAAGAGCCACCTTGTTAGAATGCAGCATTACTGCTGCACAAGGTGGCTCTTTTAGTTTATAACGGCTGGAGGGGGTGACAGTGGCCCTTTAAGGTACAACTGAACAATCAGGTCATAAACAGAAGATATTGTAGATTGTGAGCCATCGCAGGCAGGGTCCTCTCTCCTCCTGTACCAGTTGTGACTTGTATTGTTCAAGATTATTGTACCTGTTTTTATTATGTATACCCCTCCTCACATGTAAAGCGCCATGGAATAAATGGAGCTATAATAATAAATAATAATAATAATAATATTGACTGCGCATGGAAATTGAAAGTGCATATGTCTAAAAATGTAACGTCACAGCAAACAACGAAAAAAATAACAGACCCCTATTCACTGAGTGTC
This sequence comes from Ranitomeya imitator, assembly GCF_032444005.1. NCBI lineage: Eukaryota > Metazoa > Chordata > Amphibia > Anura > Dendrobatidae > Ranitomeya > Ranitomeya imitator. Next base: position 98,308,451 of record NC_091288.1, read on the forward strand.
TATTGTGTCCGCAAAAAGACCAAAAATAAAACTGCTAAGCAGAGACAACGCTTGCCGGTTTTGGGATGTAAAATACTACCCAACATACAACCAATGGAGCTGGTCTGGGGATCAGTAGATGCATGTAGGCCCAGCTCCCTGCACTAAAATCGCAGCAGATTGTCGTTTTCCCTGTAGTGACAACTGAAGGAAAAATTGAGGATTCCCTGCCAGACTTAAGGTACCTTCACACTGAGCAACTTTACAACGAGAACGACAGCGATCCGTGATGTTGCAGCGTCCTGGATAGCGATCTCGTTATGTTTGACATGCAGCAGTGATCAGGATCCTGCTGTGACATCGCTGGTCGTAGCTGAAAGTCCGGAACTTTATTTGGTCGTCAGGTCGGCGTGATTCGTCATGTTTGACAGCAAAAGCAACGATGCCTGCAATGTTTTTTCACGGAACTAACAACCAGCGAGAACGATAAGCACGTCACTGGATCGCTCCTGCATCGTTCTGGAGTTGCCGTGTTTGACGTCTCTACAGCGACCTAAACAGCGACGCTCCAGCGATCTAGTTTAGGTCGGATCGTTGTCTATATCGCTGGAGCGTTGCTAAATGTGACGGTACCTTTACACGTTAAAGGGGCTTCTCACTGCTTGGACAACCCCTTCTCAATCACTATGTTTCCGCCCAGTAAAGTAACACCACCTATACTCGCCTTTAACATAAAACTTCTGATGAATTTGTGGCCGGGAGTACAATCGTATACCTCCCCCAGTGAAACTGTCCAAATCTATGGGACAAATCAGGGAACTCCAAAATACATATAACACAAGAGAACGGAGTAAGAAAATCCCAAAAATCATATTCATAAAACTATGTAAATTTTATTAGACCAATATAAACAAATTGAGTAACAATATAAAACAGGCACGTAGCCTTACTGAGGTGTAGAGGAAACCTATGGTATGCTAGGGGAATAGGGGGAAAGAAGGAAACTTTACATCCCAGGTGCTGCCTAGAGTGTGACAACCATACCAGAGACTTATGGATTCATTCCGCAGCCCCATGTATCGCAATAACAAAGCAGTAACAATATAATCATAAAGTGCCACAGTGCAAATAAATACAGCTACTGACAATAACCAGGCAGCTTACCCATATGTATGGACGATTCCCCCAGTTCCACAAGCGGCCCCCTGACGAACGTTTCGTGGTCTGCTTTTTCAAAAGGGGTTCTACACCTCAGTAATGCTACGTGCCTGTTTTGTATTGTTACTCAACTTGTTTATATTGGTCTAATAAAATTTACATTGTTTTATGAATATGATTTTTGGGATTTTCTTACTCCGTTCTCTTGTGTTACACCTATACTCGCCTCTAGTGCCATCACTGTTCCAGCGGTGTTGGCACTGCCTCCCCCTGGGATCACCTGACACTTATGTCACGCAATCCCTGTGGCCAATCAGCACTGGCTTAACTCTTTCCTCATTTGGACAAATCAAGACATCTGGAGGTAGTGAGAGAGAAGCCACAGCTCTCACGTCCTCTGGATGTCTATTCCGTCCATAGGCGAGGAGAGCACTGATTTCACACGCGATCCCTGCAACCAGTGCTCGAGAGAGCCAGTGCTGACATCACTCGAACAGTGACGGCATCTGAGAGTGTAACAGTGTTATTTTACTGGGAGGGAAACATAGCGATTCAGAAGGGGATTGTCCGAGTAGTGAGAAACCGCTTTAAATGTCCAACCATGTAATTGGTAGAGTTTGCCAAGGTAAGAGACACACTTATCAGCGCTCACATATAAACTGAAGGTGGCAGACTCCAGCTCCAATTCTCTTATGCCTAAAGCCGTATTCAGACGTGAGTGGCCCACTTACCTCCGGTCCTCTGATTTCGGGATGGGATTAGTGCAACGCTGGCTATTATACTTGGCCACATATTCACATTGCTTGAAGGGGGCAGTTTTGTCCTCCAAAACGTGTCGGATACAGAAAGCGTAGCCGTTAAGTCTTCTCTGCTTGCAGAGTTTGGGACTGTAGGAGCATAGGGGCTTATTGTCAACCTCAGAGAAGTGTATGTGTTTGCCTTCATACATCACGTGACTCTGTTCCTTGTGAACATCAGCTGGAAGAACAATAATTGGACTCAATAATGGCTTCATTGTGGGAAACGTCCTCATGCACAATATGATATTGTTGCCATTAGGAAATATGGCATCTTACCTGATTTCAAACTTTATGCATTTTATCTGCTTATTAGGTGCGTGCCCTCCAACAAGCCCTCTACAACAGCGAGATAGGAAAGGCACCCTGGAAAAATAAAAAATAAAAAAGAAAAATGTAAATGACGTACATCAGAAAATATCACATATTCTTGTATCAGAGCTAAATGGCAAAGAAGAGTATAAAAGTGTGAAAAAACTGAGAACATTCTCATCCATTATGTAAAGGACAGAACCCAGAAACCGTGCCCTGGTTGTGCCCTGGCACTCAGTGGTAACAAATAGAGTGGTATGCCTCTCACCGAGTTTATGCTCATCCTAAGAACATGCTGACTGTATAGAGAAACCAGAACATAGAGAAAACACAGCTCATCTTGATTAGGTAGACTGTCTGAACTGGACTTATCCATTGATTCTTCACAATGTATCAATTAAAGAGGAGTTAAAGGGGTATTCCCATCTCCTAGATCATATTCCAACATGTGGTAGGTGTAATAATACTACTAGAAAATACCTCCAGTTAGAAAGGTAGTATAGTTTTTAAGATTTGCTATGTCTTGTACCTCATGTGCAGGCATTGCAGGACCTTAGGTATCCATGGTTACAATCACTGATATAGTGACAATTAGCTAGTTACTAGTGGTAGTAACCATGGATACCTAAGGTCCTGCAATGCCTGCACATGAGGAAAGAGACATAGCAAATCAGAAAAACTATACTCCATTTCTAAGTGAAGGTATTTGATAATATTATACCGACTACATATTGGGATAGGATCTTGGCGATGGAAATACCCCTTTAAATGTGTAAGGAGCGCTGACATACAAAGTCTATCTTCTTTGTGTCATTCGTTTTACATGGATCCTTATAGAGTTTAATGGCCGAGTCTGATCCACAAAATGGATGAGAATAGGACATGCTCAGAGTCTCACAGACCAGAGACATGGAGCCATTTTTAATACTAACATGTATGGGTTGAGGAAGGTCTATGGATCAGTGTGCGGTCAGAGAAAAAACAACAGCACCAGGGCCGTCACATGAATGCAGCCTTATGTTGTCAGGGGATTTATTTAAGGGTCTATAACAATGACCAAAATGTACAAAACTTAGATGCACTGACAATGAGTGCCCATCCACATAGAGGTGGAGAGCCAAATACTGTATATAGAACCGTGTGGAAACAAGTGGTCTTACCACACCTTACCACCGTTTTCCTATTTCTGGCCATGTAGCTTGTACAAGTTAGGCTTCTTTCACACTAGCGTCGGAATCTCCCCGTCGCAATGCGTTGGGGAGAGATTCCGACGCTAGCGTTTGCTGCATTGCACAATGGGTGCAGCGGATGCATTTTTCCGGCCCATCCGCTGCCCCATTGTAAGGTGCGGGGAGGTGGGGGCGGAGTTCCGGCCGCGCATGCGCGGTCGGAAAAAGCGGTCCGTCGAGAGGAAAAAAACGTTACATGTGGGGTTTTTTCTCCCGACGGTCCGCCAAAGCACGACGCATCCGTCGCAAGTGTGCAAAACGACGCATTGTGACGGATTTAAAAAAAACGCTAGTGTGAAAGTACCCTAATTCGAACCCATGTACTTCACTTAGAGTCACAAGGACAAAAAACTGCCTTGATGTGTGGTAAAACACATCACCACACACAAAAAAAGAGATATGGTTCCCACTGCGATGTGTGAACACAGCAAGTAAAAGACAACATGCAGGTTTACCATTGTTTTTATAGGTGATACACGGAGTAAGACTGTGTAAAAACAGCCACACTGAAAATCACTGCATTTGGAGGAACAAGCCAAGGGACAATGGGGGAGATTTATGGTTACTGAGCCTGGACCTATCAAGAAGATGCACCAACTGTGTCCAGAGGCTCCAGAATACACAGATGTGCATACTGCTGATCACACAAGACGCTTTGTGTCCCTTACATCAACTCCAGGTGAACTGAACACCAATATTGAGTGCCGGAGACTGCGTGTGAGATGGCAGCCGGACCATGAGCGGCATCCCGCAGAGCGCAGAGTGCGTCAGTCTGTGGACAAGCAAAGAGATCTGCTCATGGATCCAATCACATCAAAGAATGGCACAGTATCCCTTATGTTCACACATGATCTTTTCATTATTTTCAAAGTGGATCAGCTCCAAAACCTATAGTGTGGCCGCTACATGATTGAAAGCCATGGCTGCAAGTAACCGGGAAATGCCCACCAGCCCCGATACCATAAATAAAACCTTAGAAAGCCTAACTGGACATCTGAAAACCTCTGTTCTTGGCAAGCATGATGCTTACAAATGGACCCAAGGAACCGTTCCATTAAGCCTATCAGCCCATATACCGGTAGTTTTAGAAAGAGACAGCACAGGTATAAGAAACCCTGATGTGTGACTACGCCCTCAGGCCACTTCCCATTTCCTTTTGTATTTCAGTGTTTGTGATCTCATTGAGGTGCATTGAAACGGAAATAGAACATTCAGTTACAGGACCCATTGCTTTTTTTTTATTTCTCAGCGTGTGTCCGTTCTGTCTGCTATCTGAATTTTGGAAAAAAAAGGAAGAAAAAAAAAAGAGACATTCAAATAACTGTGTCCTGTACCTGATCAAGTAATTTCTGCTTTACTGCTCCTCACACCAAATCAGAGTCAAAGAATTACAAACAGTAACATGACTTAAAGCGAAATAGTCAGCAGGATTTTGCTAAGTAAACTACAGACAGTGTCAGTTTGGCGCCGTTATACTGAATAAAAGGATACCTGGTGATTAAATCCGTCTTGTGGTTGTTGTGTAATCTGTGTTTGCAGTTTTGAGTTAATGAGATTCTTGTGCTTTTGGGCGGCCTGGGGGCAGGTCTTTTTTTGTGCTGTGGCATCGTCATTCTGGATTAACCCCTTCCCGATCTCCGCCGTACTATTACAGCGGAGGTCGGGTCCCCTGCTTTGTTGTGGGCTCCGGTGGTGAGCCCGCATAAAAGCTGTGACGTGTCAGCTGTTTTGAACAGCTGACATGTGCCCGCAATAGCGGTGGATGAAATCACGATTCACCCACCGCTATTAACCCCTTCCCAACCTTTGACGCCACGTAGGCGTCATTAAAGTCGGTGCCAATCCGACCCATGACGCCTATGTGGCGTCATGGAAAGATCGCGTCCCTGCAGATCGGGTGAAAGGGTTAACTCCAATTTCACCCGATCTGCAGGGACAGGGGGAGTGGTAGTTTAGCCCAGGGGGGTGGCATCACCCCCCCGTGGCTACGATCGCTCTGATTGGCTGTTGAAAGTGAAACTGCCAATTAGAGCGATTTGTAATATTTCACCTATTAAAACTGGTGAAATATTACAATCCAGCCATGGCCGATGTTGCAATATCATCGGCCATGGCTGGAAACACTGGTCTGCCCCCCCACCCCACCGATCACCCCAAGCCACCGATCTGTCCTGTACACTGCTCCGCTCTCCTCCGTCCTCCTGTCCGCTCCCCCCGTGCTCTTGTCCGCTCCCCCCATGCTCCAATCCCACCCCCCTGCACTCCGATCCACCCCCCGTGCTCCAATCCACCCCCCCATGCTCCCCCCCACCCCATCATACTTACCGAGCCTCCCGGGGTCCGTCCGTCTTCTCCATGGGCGCCGCCATCTTCCAAAACGGCAGGCGCATGCGCAGTGCGCCCGCCGAATCTGCTGGCAGGCAGATTCCTTCCAATGTGCATTTTGATCACTGTGATAAAACCTATCACAGTGATCAAAATAGAAAAAAAAATAGTAAATGCTCCCCCCCCCCTTTGTCACCCAGCATGTCAATTCTTTGTGCGGATTCCGCAGCGTTTTACACCTGTTCCTCAATAGGAATCCGCAGGTGAAATCCGCACAAAAAACACTGGAAATCCGCGGTAAATCCGCAGGTAAAACGCAGTGCCTTTTACCCGTGGATTTTTCAAAAATGGTGCTGAAAAATCTCACACAAATCCGCAACGTGGGCACATAGCCTTAGGGTTAGGGTTGGAATTAGGGTTGTGGTTAGGGTTATGGCTACAGTTGGGATTAGGGTTAGGGGGTGTGTTGGGGTTAGTGTTGGAGGTAGAATTGAGGGGTTTCCACTGTTTAGGCACATCAGGGGTCTCCAAACGCAACATGGCGCCACCATTGATTCCAGCCAATCTTGTATTCAAAAAGTCAAATGGTGCTCCCTCACTTCCGAGCCCCAACGTGCGCCCAAACAGTGGTTTACCCCCACATATGGGGTACCAGCATACTCAGGACAAACTGCGCAACAATTACTGGGGTCCAATTTCTTCTGTTACCCTTGTGAAAATAAAAAATTGCTTGCTAAAACATCATTTTTTAGGAAAGAAAAATGATTTTTTTATTTTCACGGCTCTGCGTTGTAAACGTCTGTGAAGCACTTGGGGGTTCAAAGTGCTCACCACATATCTCGATAAGTTCCTTGGGGGGGGTCTAGTTTCTAAAATGGGGTCACTTGTGGGGGGTTTCTACTGTTTAGGCACACCAGGGGCTCTGCAAACGCAACGTGACTCCCGCAGACCATTCCATCAAAGTCTGCATTTCAAAAGTCACTACTTCACTTCTGAGCCCCGACGTGTGCCCAAACAGTGGTTTACCCCCACACATGGGGTATCAGCGTGCTCAGGAGAAACTGGACAACAACTTTTGGGGTCCAATTTCTCCTATAACCCTTGGGAAAATAAAAAATTCTAGGCTAAAAAATTATTACTTCTGTGAAGCACTTGGGGGTTCAAAGTGCTCACCACACATCTAGATTAGTTCCTTTGGGGGTCTAGTTTACAAAATGGGGTCATTTGTGGGGGATCTCCAATGTTTAGGCACACAGGGGCTCTCCAAACGTGAAATGGTGTCTGCTAATGATTGGAGCGAATTTTCCATTTAAAATGCCAAATGGCGTGCCTTCCCTTCGGAGCCCTGCCGTGCGCCCAAACAGTGGTTTACCCCCACATATGGGATATCAGCGTACTCAGGACAAACTGGACAACAACATTTGGGGTCCAATTTCTCCTATTACCCTTGGCAAAATAGGAAATTCCAGGCTAAAAAATCATTTTTGAGGAAAGAAAACTTATTATTTTCATAGCTCTGCATTATAAACTTCTGTGAAGCACCTGGGGGTTTAAAGTGCTCAATATGCATCTAGATAAGTTCTTTGGGGGGTCTAGTTTCCAAAATGGGGTCACTTGTGGGGGAGCTCCAATGCATAGGCACACAGGGGCTCTCCAAACGCGACATGGTGTCCGCTAACAATTGGAGCTAATTTTCCATTCAAAAAGTCAAATGGCGCGCCTTCCCTTCCGAGCCCTGCAGTGTGCCCAAACAGTGGTTTACCCCAACATATGAGGTATCGGCGTACTCGGGAGAAATTGCCCAACAAATTTTAGGATCCATTTTATCCTATTGCCCATGTGAAAATGAAAAAAATTGAGGCGAAAAGAATTTTTTTGTGAAAAAAAAAGTACTTTTTCATTTTTACGGATCAATTTGTGAAGCACCTGAGGGTTTAAAGTGCTCACTAGGCATCTAGATAAGTTCCTTGGGGGGTCCAGTTTCCAAAATGGGGTCACTTGTGGGGGAGCACCAATGTTTAGGCACACAGGGGCTCTCCAAACGCGACATGGTGTCCGCTAACGATGGAGATAATTTTTCATTCAAAAAGTCAAATGGCGCTCCTTCCCTTCCGAGCCTTACCATGTGCCCAAACAGTGGTTTACCCCCACATATGAGGTATCAGCGTACTCAGGACAAATTGGACAACAACTTTCGTGGTTCAGTTTCTCCTTTTACCATTGGGAAAATAAAAAAATTGTTGCTAAAAGATCATTTTTGTGACTAAAAAGTTAAATGTTCATTTTTTCCTTCCATGTTGCTTCTGCTGCTGTGAAGCACCTGACGGGTTAATAAACTTCTTGAATGTGGTTTTGTGCACCTTGAGGGGTGCAGTTTTTAGAATGGTGTCACTTTTGGGTATTTTCAGCCATATAGACCCCTCAAACTGACTTCAAATGTGAGGTGGTCCCTAAAAAAAATGGTTTTGTAAATTTCGTTGTAAAAATGAGAAATCACTGGTCAAATTTTAACCCTTATAACTTCCTAGCAAAAAAAATGTTGTTCCCAAAATTGTGCTGATGTAAAGTATACATGTGGGAAATGTTATTTATTAACTATTTTGTGTCACATAACTCTCTGGTTTAACAGAATAAAAATTCAAAATGTGAAAATTGCGAAATTTTCAAAATTTTCACCAAATTTCCGTTTCCATCACAAATAAACACAGAATTTATTGACCTAAATTTACCACTAACATGAAGCCCAATATGTCACGAAAAAACAATCTCAGAACCGCTAGGATCCGTTGAAGCGTTCCCGAGTTATTACCTCATAAAGGGACACTGGTCAGAATTGCAAAAAAACGGCAAGGTCTTTAAGGTCAAAATAGGCTGGGTCATGAAGGGGTTAACTAGTTAAATGCCGCTGTCAAATGCTGACAGCGGCATTTAACCGGCGCTTCCGGCAGCACGGCCGTAAATGCGCGCATCGCCAATTCCCGTCACATGATCGGGGTCAGTGATGCTTCAGGATAGTAACCATAGAGGTCCTTGAGATCGCTATGGTTGCTGATGCCGGATTGCTATGAGCGCCACCCTGTGGTCGGCACTCATAACAAAACTGCAATTCAGCTATATAGCAGCGATCTGATGATCGCTCCCATGTAGCTGAGCCGATCCAGTTGTGCAAGCTTCTAGCCTCCCATGGAGGCTATTGAAGCATGGCAAAAGTTAAAAAAAAAATGTGAAAAAAATAATTAAAAAAAAATATATATATAAAAGTTTAAATCACCCCCTTTTGCCCCATTCAAAATAAAATAATAAAAAAAAAAAAATCAGACCTACACATATTTCAGAATCGTCGGATCTATCAATAAAAAAAGATTAACCTGATCGCTAAACAGCGTAGTGCGAAAATTTGAAACGCCAGAATTACGTTTTTCTGGTCGCCGCGACATTGCATTAAAATGCAGTAACGGGCGATCAAAAGAACGTATCTGCACCAAAATGGTATCATTAAAAATGTCAGCTCATGCAAAAAATAAGCCCTCACCCGACCCCAGATTACGAAAAATGGAGATGCTACGGGTATCGGAAAATTGCGCAATTATTTTTTTTAACAAAGTTTGGAATTTTTTTTTACCAGTTAGATAAAACGTAACCTAGACATGTTTGGTGTCTATGAATTCGTAATGACCTGAAGAATCATAATGGTAGGTCAGTTTTAGCAATTAGTGAACCTAGCAAAAAAGCCAAACAAAAAACAAGTGTGGGATTGCACTTTTTTTTGCAATTTCACCGCACTTGGAATTTTTTCCCCGTTTTCTAGTACACGACATGCTAAAACCAATGATGTAGTTCAAAAGTGCAACTTGTCCCGCAAAAAACAAGCCCTCACATGGCCATATTGATGGAAAAATAAAAAAAAAGTTATGGCTCTGGGAAGGAGGGGAGCGAAAAACGAGAACGCAAAAGGGCAAGGTCTTGAAGGGGTTAAATGACAGGTCGCTGAACCTTCAGTGACCAGCCTCCTATTTTAAAATACTGCACATTTAATATTCTGGTCTTTAAGAAAAAAAAAAATTGCTTCAACAAAATATCGCATGAGCAGTAGCATCTATCGGAAAGCAATATTCTCATTCTCGCCGCCCACTGTGTTGCGAAGACCAATGCAGGAGCACGCACAAAAAAAGGAAATTGTCGCTGCTCAACATGGCAACGTTCCCGCACTAGTACCGGGAACACAGTGGGTGGCGCACGTGCAGATTGAGAGCATCACTTGTCGATAGATGCTACTGCACATGCGCCATCATTTTGTTGTTGAATCCACTTTTTTATTGAAGACCAGAATATTAAAAGCGCAGGCACAGTATTTAAAATAGGAGGCAGATCATGGAACCTTCAGTGACCTGACATCCAAGCTCACAATCCTGAAGCATATTTTTTTTAGCATGCTTTGGATATTTCCTTAGCACTTTTACAATGTTTTGACTGCTGATGATTTTTGAAGAATGAAGAAACCGCTGGTAGTTTGTCAGCAGTTTTGCTTGGGTAAAGATCTGAAATATGGAGGATTTCACTGATGCATTGCTCAGGTCCATTCACCAATGTTGCGCTGACCTCCTCAATAGCCAGATCTAACACCCTGAGAACTCTTCCTGTAGGACTAGATCAATAACTCTGCCCCCACCAGCCACAGGTTCTGCATGACTGGAGACATCACATCATTGAAACAATGGAGTCCATATCCGAGGACATGATGGCACGTGTCATGGAATTCATGCTGAACCGTTGTAGTGGATGGATAAAACTTAGCAAGTCTTCTCATGATAATACAACCCCTGGCAAAAATTATGGAATCACCGGCCTTGGGGGGGGATGTTCATTCAGTTGCTTAATTTTGTAGAAAAAAAAAGCAGATCACAGACATGGCTCAAAACTAAAGTCATTTCAAATGGCAACTTTCTGGCTTTAAAAACACTAAAAGAAATCAAGAACAAAAAATGCGGAAGTCAGTAATGGTTACTTTTTTTAACCAAGCATAGGGAAAGAATTATGGAATCACCCTGTAAATTTTCATACCTAAAAATACCACCTGCATCAAATTAGATCTGCTCGTTAGTCTGAATCTAAAAAGGAGTGATCGCACCTTGGAGAGCTGTTGCACCAAGTGGACTGACATGAATCATGGCTCCAACAGGAGAGATGTCAATTGAAACAAAGGAGAGGATTATCAAACTCTTAAAAGAGAGTAAATCATCACGAAATGTTGCAAAAGTTGTTGGTTGTTCACAGTCAGCTGTGTCTAAAATCTGGACCAAATACAAACAACATGGGAAGGTTGTTAAAGGCAAACATACTGGTAGACCACAGAAGACATTAAAGCGTCAAGACCGGAAACTTAAATCAATATGTCTCCAAAACAGGAAATGCACAACAAAACAAATGAGGAACGAATGGGTAGAAACTGGAGTTAACGTCTGTGACCGAACTGTAAGAAACCGCCTAAAGGAAATGGGATTTACATACAGAAAAGCTAAACGAAAGCCATCATTAACACCTAAACAGAAAAAAAACAAGGTTACAATGGGCTAAAGAAAAGCAATCCTGGACTGTGAATGACTGGATGAAAGTCATATTCAGTGATGAATCGCGAATCTGCGTTGGGCAAGGTGATGATGCTGGAACTTTTGTTTGGTGCCGTTCCAATTAGATTTATAAAGATGACTGCCTGAAGAGAACATGCAAATTTCCAGTCATTGATGATATGGGGCTGCATGTCAGGTAAAGGCACTGGGGAGATGGCTGTCATTACATCTTCAATAAATGCACAAGTTTATGTTGATATTTTGAACACTTTTCTTATCCCATCAATTGAAAGGATGTTTGGGGATGATGAAATCATGTTTCAAGATGATAATGCATCCTGCCACAGAGCAAAAACTGTGAAAACATTCCTTGAAAAAAAAGACACATAAGGTCAATGTCATGGCTGCAAATAGTCCGGATCTCAATCCAATTGAAAATCTTTGCTTGAAGTTGACGAAAATGGTCCATGACAAGGATCCAACCTGCAAAGCTGATTTGGCAACAGCAATCAGAGAAGGTTGGAGCCAGATTGATGAAGAGTCCTGTTTGACACTCACTAAGTCCATGCCTCAGAGACTGCAAGCTGTAATAAAAGCCAGAGGTGGTGCAACAAAATACTAGTGATGTTTGGGAGTGTTTTTTCGTTTTTGTTTTTCATGATTCCATGATTTTTTCCTCAGAATTGAGTGATTCCATAATTTTTTCCCTATGCTTGGTTATAAAAAGTAACCATTACGGATTACCACATTTTTTTGTTCTTCATTTCTTTTAGTGTTTCCTAAAGCCAGAAAGTTGCCATTTGAAATTACTTTAGTTTTGAGCCATGTCTGTGATCGGCTTTTTTTCTACAAAATTAAACAACTGAATGAACATCCTCCAAGGCCGGTGATTTCTTTATTTTTACCAGGGGTTGTAGATGTGTTCTGCCGTCTGGATTATGAATACCGAGGCTATTATTTTGTACTATCTTTCAGAATCACCCTACATAGAGTGTCTTCAGAGTCTAAGACGCCTTAAGAAGGCCAGGTCCTTTAACTGCTTGGCATCTTTTGAAACCTGAAGGTATTAAAATAGCCTGAACACATGAACAGCAAGTCGTATTTACATAGAAACGTATATGGTATGTTCATTCTTTTAAATATTTTATTACCACTTTTTCAGGTGGCTTTCAGAGCAGATCCACTCTAAAACCTGCCCGAAATAAATGTTGGTTGAGGTAATAAGATGATTGATTTGTCATGTCATTATATAACAAGGTGTTGGACAAGCCCTATAACTAGGACCTGAAAGACATTTTAAAACACAAAAATAATTTAATTTGTAGCTATAATGGCATTTCATAGCTTTAACAAGTGCTGCCGGGCGCACGACCCCTACCAGAGCTGCCGGGCGCACGACCCCTACCAGAGCTGCCGGGCGCATGACCCCTACCAGAGCTGCCGGGCGCACGACCCCTACCAGAGCTGCCGGGCGCATGACCCCTACCAGAGCTGCCGGGCGCACGACCCCTACCAGAGCTGCTGGGCGCACGACCCCATACCAGAGCTGCCGAAAACTTGCCCCACTTAGAGTGCAATATTTTGTAAATGTATTAAACATTTCAAAACGAAGTAGTGCTCTCAGAGCGAGCCCAGAATGCAGAGGTTATAAGAGGCATGACAATCTGTCAAAAATATCTGGTCAGGACAAGGAGGTGGCGCCACTTGGGCAGGTTGTACTGTATCTTCGTATTTCACAGCAGATCCGCTATCCTGACTGGCACACCCAGTACATGTTGTGGTAACGTGATTACATGTGAGACACAACATAGTGCTTGTTTAGTATAGAAGAGATAGCACAGGATTAGATAACATCCTGCCAGAGAAGGTACTTTCCCTGCGATTCTTTGACCTGCATCAAAGCCTGAAGGGGTCAGTCCACAAACCTCATCCTACGTACAGCAAAACCAAAGCCGGTGAGCCGGATCATAAGGTGATATACGTGCAATGTGCAGGAGCATGCTCACACTGTGGCCATTCCATAGACCAAACCCACAATCCTCCCCACCCCCAAAAAATAAGCAGATACCCTGCAGCAACTAAATAGTAATAGTACATGTAAATAACATAGGGTACATAGTTAACACTGCTTTGGCCGACCTCAATATAGAGAAGAGCATAGAGCAAGACTGGCCATAGTCTGAACGTGCTCCTACACATTGCATATACCGTATATACTCGAGTATAAGCCAAGATTTTCAGCCCCATTTTTTAAGGCTGAAAGTGCCCCTCTCGGCTTATACTTGATTCATTGTCCCAGGGGGTCGGCGGGGGAGCAGAAGGAGTCGACAGCTGTCACATCATACTCACCACCTCCTGGCGTGGTCTCTACACTTCCCTGCTTCTCTGATGGTCTCTAGCGCCGGAAGCTCTTCCTGTGTTCAGCGGTCACGTGGTACCGCTCATTAAAGTAATGAATAGGCGTGGAGCGCATATTCATTAGTTTCATGAGCGGTACCATGTGACCGCTCAGCACTGGAAGGAGCTGCCGCCCGGGACAATGGAAAACCAGGGAAGTGCAGAGACCGCAGCTGGAGGGCGAGTATGACGTGGAGGGTGAGCCACGCGATATTCACCTGTCCTCGTTCCACCGCCAGGCTGTGTCTTCCGCATTCTCTGGCTGTGACGTTCAGGTCAGAGGGCGCGATGACGTGGTTAGTGCGCGCCCTCTGCATGAACAGTCACTGCAGAGAGACAGACACAGCGGTGCGGCGGGGGAACGGGGACAGGTGAATATCGTATGTGTCGGGGGCCTGAGCCAGCGGCGACACCAGCAACTGGCCCCCGTAGCGCGCCGGTGTTGCCGCCTGCTCAGGACACCGGCACCTGGCCCACAGCAATGAGGGGCAAGTATGTCATTTTTTAATCGCAGCAGCAGCATATGGGGCATATTTTAATATGGAACATCTTATGAGGCCATTATTAACCTTTGTGCAGCATTATATGGGGTATATTTTTTGTATGGAGCATCTTATGGTGCCCATCATGAACTGTATGGAGCTCCTGATTCAATATGGATATTCAAAACATTTAACCTACTGATGTCTCAATTAATTTTACTTTTATTGGTATCTATTTTTATTTTTGAAATTTACCGGTAGCTGCTGCATTTTCCACCCAAGGCTTTTACTCGAGTCATTAAGTTTTCCCAGTTTTTTGTGGCAAAATTAGGGACCTCGGATTATACTGGAGTATATACGGTATACCAATTTATGATCTGGCTCATTTCTTTGGTTTTGCTGTAGTTGTTTCTTGCACTTTGTACTAACTGGGGGCATGGCTGCTCTTTTTTCAGCTACAGGAAAGATACGGTATATATATTGGTACCGCGTTAGCAGTTAAAATAATAATATTTAGAATAGAGAATCCTCCCATGGGCAGGTGCCTGGACAGTAGGGCCTGGATCCCATTCTGCCCTCATCTACAGTTAGGTCCATATATACAGTGGGGCAAAAAAGTATTTAGTCAGTCAGCAATAGTGCAAGTTCCACCACTTAAAAAGATGAGAGGCGTCTGTAATTTACATCATAGGTAGACCTCAACTATGGGAGACAAACTGAGAAAAAAAAATCCAGAAAATCACATTGTCTGTTTTTTTAACATTTTATTTTCATATTATGGTGGAAAATAAGTATTTGGTCAGAAACAAAATTTCATCTCAATACTTTGTAATATATCCTTTGTTGGCAATGACAGAGGTCAAACGTTTTCTGTAAGTCTTCACAAGGTTGCCACACACTGTTGTTGGTATGTTGGCCCATTCCTCCATGCAGATCTCCTCTAGAGCAGTGATGTTTTTGGCTTTTCGCTTGGCAACACGGACTTTCAACTCCCTCCAAAGGTTTTCTATAGGGTTGAGATCTGGAGACTGGCTAGGCCACTCCAGGACCTTGAAATGCTTCTTACGAAGCCACTCCGTTGCCCTGGCGGTGTGCTTTGGATCATTGTCATGTTGAAAGACCCAGCCACGTTTAATCTTCAATGCCCTTGCTGATGGAAGGAGGTTTGCACTCAAAATCTCACGATACATGGCCCCATTCATTCTTTCATGTACCCGGATCAGTCGTCCTGGCCCCTTTGCAGAGAAACAGTCCCAAAGCATGATGTTTCCACCACCATGCTTTACAGTAGGTATGGTGTTTGATGGATGCAACTCAGTATTCTTTTTCCTCCAAACACGACAAGTTGTGTTTCTACCAAACAGTTCCAGTTTGGTTTCATCAGACCATAGGACATTCTCCCAAAACTCCTCTGGATCATCCAAATGCTCTCTAGCAAACTTCAGACGGGCCCGGACATGTACTGGCTTAAGCAGTGGGACACGTCTGGCACTGCAGGATCTGAGTCCATGGTGGCGTAGTGTGTTACTTATGGTAGGCCTTGTTACATTGGTCCCAGCTCTCTGCAGTTCATTCACTAGGTCCCCCCGCGTGGTTCTGGGATTTTTGCTCACCGTTCTTGTGATCATTCTGACCCCACGGGGTGGGATTTTGCGTGGAGCCCCAGATCGAGGGAGATTATCAGTGGTCTTGTATGTCTTCCATTTTCTAATTATTGCTCCCACTGTTGATTTCTTCACTCCAAGCTGGTTGGCTATTGCAGATTCAGTCTTCCCAGCCTGGTGCAGGGCTACAATTTTGTTTCTGGTGTCCTTTGACAGCTCTTTGGTCTTCACCATAGTGGCGTTTGGAGTCAGACTGTTTGAGGGTGTGCACAGGTGTCTTTTTATACTGATAACAAGTTTAAACAGGTGCCATTTCTACAGGTAATGAGTGGAGGAAAGAGGAGACTCTTAAAGAAGAAGTTACATGTCTGTGAGAACCAGAAATCTTGATTGTTTGTTTCTGACCAAATACTTATTTTCCACCATAATATGAAAATAAATTGTTAAAAAAACAGGCAATGTGATTTTCTGGATTTTTTTTCTCAGTTTGTCTCCCATAGTTGAGGTCTACCTATGATGTAAATTACAGACGCCTCTCATCTTTTTAAGTGGTGGAACTTGCACTATTGCTGACTGACTAAATACTTTTTTGCCCCACTGTATTTGGACAGAGACAACATTTTTCTAATTTTGGTTATAGACATTACCACAATGAATTTTAAACAAAAATTCAGATGCAGTTGAAGTTCAGACTTTCAGCTTTCATTTGAGGGTATCCACATTAAAATTGGATGAAGGGTTTAGGAGTTTCAGCTCCATAACATGTGCCACCCTGTTTTTAAAGGGACCAAAAGTAATTGGACAATTGACTCCAAGGCTATTTCATGGACAGGTGTGGGCAATCCCTTCGTTATGTCATTCTCAATTAAGCAGATAAAAGGCCTGGAGTTGATTTGAGGTGTGGTGCTTGCATTTGGAAGGTTTTGCTGTGAAGTAAACATGCGGTCAAAGGAGCTGTCCATGCGGGTGAAACAAGCCATCCTTAAGCTGCAAAAACAGAAAAAAACCATCCGAGAAAATGCTACAATATTAGGAGTGGAAAAATCTACAGTTTGGTACATCCTGAGAAAGAAAGAAAGCACTGGCGAACTTATCAATGCAAAAAGACCTGGGCGCCCACGGAAGACAACAGTGATGGATGATCGCAGAATAATCTCCATGGTGAAGAGAAACCTATTCACAACAGCCAACCAAGTGAACAACACTCTCCAGGAGGTAGGTGTATCAATATCCAAATCTACCATAAAGAGAAGACTGCATGAAAGTAAATACAGAGGGTTCACTGCACGGTGCAAGCCACTCATAAGCATCAAGAATAAAAAGGCTAGACTGGACTTTGCTCAAAAATAGCTAAAAAAGCCAGCACAGTTCTGGAAGAACATTCTTTGGACAGATGAAACCAAGATCAACCTCTACCAGAATGATGGAAAGAGAAAAGTATGGCAAAGGCGTGGTACAGCTCAGGATCCAAAGCATACCGCATCATCTGTAAAACACGGCGGAGGCAATGTGATGGCTTGGGCATGCATGGCTGCCAGTGGCACTGGGTCACTAGTGTTTATTGATGATGTGACACAGGACAGAAGCAGCCGAATGAATTCTGAGGTATTCAGAGACATACTGTGGTAGCTCAGATCCAGCCAAATGCAGCCAAACTGATTGTCCATCTGTACTATGAAACGGCGACCAATGATTCAAAACATAAAGCCAAAGCAACCTAGGAGTTTATTAAAGCAAAGAAGTGGAATATTCTTGAATGGCCAAGTCAGTCATCTGATCTCAACCCAATTGAGCAGGCATTTCACTTGTTAAAGACTAAACTTCAGATAGAAAGGCCCACAAACAAATAGCAACTGAAAACCACCGCAGTGAAGGCCTGGCAGAGCATCAAAAAGGAGGAAACAGCGTCTGGTGATGTCCATGAGTTCAAGACTTCAGGCAGTCATTGCCAACAAAGGGTTTTCAACCAAGTACTAGAAATGAACATTTTATTTAAAATTATTTAATCTGTCCAATTACTTTTGGTCCCTTTAAAAACAGGGTGGCACAGGTTAAGGAGCTGAAACTCCTAAACCCTTCATCCAATTTTAATCTGGATACCCTCAAATGAAAGTTGAAAGTCTGAACTTCAACTG
Source organism: Ranitomeya imitator (assembly GCF_032444005.1). Classification (NCBI taxonomy): domain Eukaryota; kingdom Metazoa; phylum Chordata; class Amphibia; order Anura; family Dendrobatidae; genus Ranitomeya; species Ranitomeya imitator. The sequence continues at coordinate 98,326,436 of NC_091288.1, forward strand.
CATCTGAATTGTTTTGTTTAAAATTCATTGTGGTAATGTCAATAACCAAAATTAGAAAAATGTTGTCTCTGTCCAAATATATACGGACCTAACTGTATATTGAGGTCGGGTGACACAAGGTGAGGTTTTAATATTAGAGATAGGACCTGAATGGATATATCTTGTCACTGTGGGACGGCTTTGTGCTTTTTGGATCAAAATAGCGTTAAAAAAAGTACCCAATGTTATTTACATGTATCATTTGTTTTTTTTCCTTGTGATCCTACGTACAGGATAGGTGATGAACGCAAGATCATTGGGTGGTCCTACACCAGTAGTCCCACCCCGTCTACAGTTAGAAAGCTGCACTTGTTTTTTTGTCTCTCAGAGACATTGAATAAAGTGTAGTGTGAATGTGTTGACCTCTGATTTATTGTAAAATGGGACATAAAACTCTTATTCTCATGACTAATGGGGCGGTCAGTGTTTATGCAGCTATAACTTATCCTGTGGATTGGTGATCAACGCTGTCCATGGGACAATCCCTTTGATGGCATATCTGCGTGACAATCTGTTACCTTTATTATTAGAATTACCCATCGCTACAATCTCCATAGGGTCCAGCGTATATGTGATTCTTTTAATTTCTAAAGCAATATTCTTGCGCAAGCGACTACATAGTCAGTATGCTACGCCGCCTAATACTCACCTTTCTGGCCGGTGCGCTCCCGACGCTTCTCCTCGCTCCTCACCCTCTGGATTCCCTGGTGCTCGTCCCTTCGGCGGTCCGCGCATGCGCAGACGTGCCCCTATCACCACTGGGGCTTGTGGGAGGTCATGACCTTTTGGCTCCGCCCCCAATATGGCGGCGCCCGTCAGGTATTTCACTCCTGCATCCGTCCAGGTAAGACGCCTTTGCGTCTATTGTGTTTGTCGGCCTCTAGCCGGCGTCCCTTTAGCTTCTTTGGCTCCACTAGCGTTTACCCTGTCTAGGCTCGTGTCTCATTCTTGTCTTCTGCCTTCCCTGCCAGTCCTGTGTGCCACTCATCCTTGCCACTCCTGTGTTCCTGCCGTCTCATCCAGTCCTGTGTTCCTGCCGTCTCATCCAGTCCTGTGTTCCTGCCGTCCCCGCCAGCCCAGTGTGCCAGTCTTTCCTGCCTGCCCTGTGTTCCTGCCGTCTCACCCAGTCCTGTGTTTCGGATGTTCCCCATTTATCGTGTATCTCCTCCATACCGGTTAGTACTTAGTCTCAAGTAGTCTCTGCCCATCCGGTGTCTCTTCTGTTCTGGTTGCCTCAGTATCTCCATCTCTGTTCTGTCCTCTGACCCATCTTTGGTCCTATCTTCAGTTCGTCCCTTTGGCTCTGGCAGTTGCGGCTTCACCCTCCTTGGGCCTGTCCCAAACACTCCCTGTACAGGGGGAGGCTCCATCTGGTCCACTCGCCTTCGGGGGCTTTGAAGCCGTGACCCAGAGGGTCCACTTCTCAGATCCTAACAGTACGCAAAGGCCATGGATCCCGCTGGAGCTGCGGCCGCTCAGAAGGAACTAGTTTTCCTGCGGGAGAATCAGAGTCGGATGTTGTCCTTCATGAAATCCATGGACTCCCGACTTTCTGCCCTCCAGACCTCTGACCTCCAGACCTCTGACCCGGGGAATGCCTCTATACCAGTGTTGTAGTCTACTTGGATAACATCCTTGTCTTCTCTCCCGATCTATCCACCCATCGACGAGACGTTAGCCGGGTCTTACTTCGTCTAAGGGAGAATAATCTCTTCGCAAAGATTGAAAAATGAGTCTTTGAACATTCTTCTGTGCCTTTCCTGGGTTATATCGTTTCCGAGGATGGCCTAAAGATGGATCCTGAGAAGGTGTCTGCAGTTTTGAATTGGCCCCGTCCATCGGGAGTAAAAGCTATTCAGCGATTTCTTGGCTTTGCCAACTACTACAGACAATTTCTTCCTCACTTCTCTTTGTCTAAACCAATCTCCGCTCTGGTCCGCAAGGGGGTCTAACTCGGGTTGATTAGTCTCCTGTGGTTTTTTTCCAAAGCATTTTCTCCTCCTGAACGTAATTATTCCATCGGTGACAAAGAATTGTTAGCCGTCAATTTGGCCTTGGAGGAGTGGCGGTATCTTCTTGAAGGGGCTGTTCATCCTTTCGTCATTTTTACGGATCACAAGAATCTAGCCTATGTCCAGTTTGCCCAAAAGCTGAATCCTCGACAAGCTAGATGGTCCTTGTTCTTCGGACGTTTCGACTTCGAATTACATTTCCGACCTGGAAATAAAAACATCAAAGCTGACGGCCAATCTCGGTCTTTTCAACCGTTGGATGAAGAGGAGAGACATACACATATTCTTGATCCAGCTAAGATTGTTTCCTTGGCTCCTCTAGATATCTCTCCTCCTCCGGGAAAAACCTTCGTATCAAATCGTGACAAGTTGAAGGTCTTAAGTTGGGGTCATTCCTCCCAGTTCGCTGGACATGTTGGAGGTAAGAAGACTCTTTCCTTGATTTCTCGTCATTATTGGTGGCCTTCTCTTCGCCAAGATGTGCTGGATTTCGTTGCTTCCTGTTCCTCGTGTGCTCAGAATAAGGTTCCTCGACCGCTTCCTTCAGGTTCTTTGCTTCCACTTCCTGTGCCATCTGTTCCCTGGAGTCATATTGCCATGGACTTTGTCACCGACTTACCAAAGTCTTCTAATTGCACTGCAATCTTGGTGGTGGTAGACAGATTTTCCAAGATGGCCCACTTCATCTCTCTGCCTGGTCTACCATCTGCTCCTGACCTAGCGAAGATCTTTTCACTTCAAGTTTTTCGACTCCACGGATTCCCTCAGCATATCGTGTCCGACCGATGAGTCCAGTTTACCTCCCGTTTTTGGAGAGCCCTTTGTTGTCTTATGAAGGTATCGCTAGATTTTTCTTCTGCTTACCATCTCCAGTCCAACGGTGAGGTGGAGCGTGTAAATCAAATCCTTATATCTTATCTTCGTCATTTTACCAATGGTCACCATGATGACTGGGTGTCTCTCCTTCCCTGGGCAGAATTCGCCTACAATAACCACACTAGCGAATCTTCATCTAAGTCTCCTTTTTTTAATGTTTTTGGGCAACATCCCGGCATTCCTCTCCCTGTTCTCCCCACCTCAGGTGTACCGGCAGCGGATTCCTTGTCCCAGGAGTTTTCCAAGATTTGGCAGGAGACTAAAGGTACCTTCACACTGAACGATATCGCTAGCGATCCGTGACGTTGCAGCGTCCTGGATAGCGATATCGTTGAGTTTGACACGCAGCAGCGATCGGGATCCTGAATCGGCGTGTGTGACGCCGATTCAGCGATGTCTTCACTGGTAACCAGGGTAAACATCGGGTTACTAAGCGCAGGGCTGCGCTTAGTAACCCGATGTTTACCCTGGTTACCAGCGTAAATGTAAAAAAAAAAAAAAAAAAAAAAAAAAACACTACATACTTACATTCCGGTGTCTGTCCCCCGGCGCTGTGCTTCTCTGCACTGTGTAAGCGCCAGCCGGAAAGCAGAGCACAGCGGTGATGTCACCGCTGTGCTTTACGGCCGGCACTCACAGTCAGTGCCGAGAAGCACAGCGCCGGGGGACAGACACCGGAATGTAAGTGTGTAGTGTTTTTTTTTTTTTTAAGTTTATGCTGGTAACCAGGGTAAACATCGGGTTACTAAGCGCGGCCCTGCGCTTAGTAACCCAATGTTTACCCTGGTTACCAGGGGACTTCGCATAGTTGGTCGCTGGAGAGCTGTCTGTGTAACAGCTCTCCAGCGACCACACAGCGACGCTGCAGCGATCGGGATCGTTGTCTAGATCGCTGCAGCGTCGCTAAATGTGACGGTACCTTAAGGAGGCGCTAGAAAAGGCTAGTAGCAGAATGAAAAGGTTTGCTGACAAAAGGCGTTGGATGTCCCTCCTTATCGACCTGGCGATAAGATCTGGCTTTCCTCTCGCACATCAGACTTAAGGTTCCCTCTTAGAAGTTAGGTCCTCGTTACATCGGTCCCTTTGAGGTTTCTAGTCGAATTAATAACGTTGCATACAAACTGAAGTTGCCCGCTTCCCTAGGCATTCCTAACGCTTTTCATGTATCACTCCTCAAACCCGCAATTTTTAATCATTTTCATTCTGTTTCATCACATTCTCACCAACCTATTTCTTCCGATGCCTCTTTTGAAGTTAAGAATACTCTCGCTAAGAAATCTGTCAGGGGCAGGACGTTTTATTTGATTGATTGAAAGGGGTTTGGACCCGAGGAAAGGTCTTGGGAGCCTCTGGAGAACATCAATGCTCCTCTAGTCTTGACGAGGTTCCTGTCCAGTTCTAAAGGGGGCGGGGGGGGGGGGGAGGGTAAGAGAGGGGGTACTGTTACGCCGCCTAATACTCACCTTTCTGGCCGGCGCGCTCCCGACGCTCCTCACCGTCTGGATTCCTTGGTGTTTGTCCCTTCGGCAGTCCGCGCATGCACAGACGTGCCCCTCTCACCGCTAGGGCTTCTTGGAGGTCGTGACCCGTTGGCTCCGCCCCCAATCTGGCGTTGCCCGTCGGGTATTTCTCTCCTGCATCCGTCCAGGTAAGACGCCTTTGCGTCTATTGTGTTTGTCGGCTTCTAGCCGGTGTCCTTTTAGCTTTTTTGGCTCCACTAGCGTTTACCCTGTCTATCTCATTCTCGTCTTTTGCCTTCCCTGCCAGTCCAGTGTTCCTGACGTTCCCCATTTATCGTGCATCTCCTCCATACCGGTTAGTACTTCGTCTCAAGTAGTCTCTGCCCATCCGGTGTCTCTTCTGTTCTGGTTGCCTCAGTAGCTCCATCTTTTTTCTGTCCTCTGACCCATCTTTGGTCCTATCTTCAGTCGTCCCTTTGGCTCTGGCAGTTTCGGCTTCGCCCTCCTTAGGCCTGTCCCAAACACTCCCTGTACAGGGGGTGGCTCCATCTGGTCCGCTCGCCTTCGCAGGCTCTAAAGCCGTGACCCAGAGGGTCCACTTCTCAGGTCCTAACACAGTAGCGCCCATTCCCAAAACATTTCCACTGATTATTTTTCTTCTCATTAGGCCACACATACTTCTCATACAATATTTATATTGTAACAATGCTACTCACTTGGTAGCAACATGAAGTATCACAGGAACAATTTCCATTTAAAAGTCTGGCTGGGTTATGTCTGTTCTCATAAACCGCATCACATGAAAACTTAAATACAGCTGCTGGCCAGCACAAAGTAAAACATAAAGCAAAAAGTCCATACAATAGTGCTGGTTTGGCTGCTTAGCTTAAGGCCCCGTCACACATAGCGACGCTGCAGCGATACCGACAACGATCCGGATCGCTGCAGCGTCGCTGTTTGGTCGCTGGAGAGCTGTCACACAGACAGCTCTCTCCAGCGACCAACGATCAGGGGAAAGACTTCGGCATCGTTGAAACTGTCTTCAACGATGCCGAAGTCCCCGGGTAACCAGGGTAAACATCGGGTTACTAAGCGCAGGGCCGCACTTAGTAACCCGATGTTTACCCTGGTTACCATGTTAAAGTAAAAAAAACAAACGCTACATACTTACCTACCGCTGTCTGTTCCCGGCGCTGGGCTTCTCTGCTCTGGCTGTGAGCACAGCGGCCGGAAAGCAGAGCGGTGACGTCACCGCTCTGCTTTCCGGCTGCCCGCCGCTCACAGCCAGAGCAGAGAAGCCCAGCGCCGGGGACAGACAGCGGTAGGTAAGTATGTAGCGTTTGTTTTTTTTACTTTAACATGGTAACCAGGGTAAACATCGCGTTACTCAGCGCGGCCCTGCGCTTAGTAACCCGATGTTTACCCTGGTTACCAGCGAAGACATCGCTGAATCGGCGTCACACACGCCGATTCAGCGATGTCAGCGGGACCTCAACGATCAAAAAATGGCCCAGGCCATTCCGACACGACCAGCGATCTCACAGCAGGGGCCTGATCGCTGGTACGTGTCACACATAGCGAGATCGCTACTGAGATCGCTGTTGCGTCACAAAACTTGTGACTCAGCAGCGATCTCGCTATGTGTGACGGGGCCTTTAGAGTCCAGCCTATTAATCCTTTAGCAAAGCCACAAGATCCACATTATCTACACACCTCCATGCACAGCAACTGTGAGACTAACAGGCCTCATTTTACCCAGCCAGGGGTGGAGATATGGTGAGCAGCAGTCTCTCCCAACTTTTCAGTTGCTCCCAATCATCTGGACATTGACAATTAACCCCTCTTAGTACTATGTGTACTAGAGAATTACTCCAGGTTTATATCACAGAGGACATGCACCTCTGTGATACATATCTCTCATCCATGAAATGTTCGGCAGCTACCTTACAATATACACACACATTGAGTGAGATACAAAATGAATGTAATATATATTTATTACACACTGTGAGATATGGGAAACTGATATCTACTTGATATCATTTTCTTATCTGATGGAATCCCGTTAGATTCAGTTTGGCCCAAAATACTTACTCCAAACTCAGCCCCCCACCCTTTCATTCCGCCAGGCCATAAAGGAAAGTCAAATACACCTTATACAATGGGACCTCATTATCCAGGGAAATCACTTCCTTGGACAGAGCAGAGCAAAGGTTTTTTTTTTTTTTAATTAACTCCTGCAACAAGGACTTTTGAAGCTCTCTCCAAGAGGGGGCCGAAGACCATAGTTGCTGGGGGACATAGGGTCTATCACCAGGGTGTGAACTGGCTTTCCTTTGTTCGACTCAGACACAATGTGGCAAGGCTCTGAGATATTGAATCTGGAAAATGACCTATAACAGAATGCAATATCTCGGAGCCTAACCGAGCACATAACTGGAATCTGCACTCTTTTCCCCATGAGCCCATACCAGGCAACCACCCCTAGCACTCTTCATTATTGAGTTACCGAGCATAGCTACCAAGAATTAAATACATAAACACCAATAAAGAAGAAAGGGATGGATAAATATATAGTGTATAGCTAAAATAATAATTAGCTCACAATATTACCATAAGAAATCCATACAAAAATAGGCGTTTGTTGAGAAAATACAAAATATTTTATTATGGGTCATATAAACATATAAATACATATAGACAAGGTGAGAGATGAAAAAATTGACAGTTAAAACGTGGTGTGGGTAGATTGCATGAAACAGCCACACTAGTGAGAAACACATAGCTGTCCTGAACAAAATGCCTGCAGCATATGAAGGAATAGAGTGATCAGTGCCACAAGGAGGAGGGCCGCATGAAGTAACTAAAGAAATATAAATCAGCCCGGCAAAGTACGTCCTCTAGGCAGCATGGTCAGAAGTTATTATGAATGTCAATGAGTCCTAGATGTATATAGGTAGTAACTAGAAAATCATCATACCTTGGGACATAGTGATAGTCTGATTGGCATAGCGGTCCGGGACGTCCTCTTCTTTGCTTCCTGCCGCAGCTCCTGCACAGGCGTACATTATCTGCCCTGCTGAGGACAGAGCAAAGTACTGCAGTGAGCAGGCGCTGGGCCTCTCTGACTTTTCCCGGCGCCTGCGCACTGCAGTACTTTGCTCTGCCCTCAACAGGGCAGATAATGTACGCCTGTGCATGAGCCGCGGCAGGAAGCAAAGAACAGGACGTCATCATATGAAGATGGGAGGCACTGGACCGGGATGCCCATCGACCGGACCACATCGGGACTGCCCCTGGGTGAGTATAATCTAACTTGTTTTTCTTATCTTTCAGGTTACATCGGGGGGGCTTATGTACAGCATTACAGAATGCTGTAGATAAGCCCCTGATGCCAGCGGCCTTAGCTTATAGGCGAATTTTGTGGTGACAGATTCCCTTTAAAATGCAAATAATTAAGACAAGAAAAGGACTTTTCAGAAAGATGGAACAGAGGTACTCATGTTTACCCATAGATAGCAAAATGGAAACGGCTTTGTAAACAGAGACACTGCTGTTTCCTGCAAGACAAATGCTATACTTTGATCCAGACGTATGTCTCTGGAAGAACGTTAGAAATATTGGAATCATATAGATCGGATAGTGATGGGACATACATTTTCAGCTTCAGAACGAATCAGACAAAAAGATGCATGTTTTTTCATAATTAACACCTACCTATAAGCCACATTTAAATAGTGGGCAGACCGCTGTCCTACTCACCCTCTGTCGCAGCATCTCCATTGTCCCGGTGGCTCTCCTCTGCTCAGTGGTCACGTGGTACAGCTCAATAAGGTAATGAATATGTGCTCCACGCCTATGGGAGTGGGGACGCGTACAAATTCATTACCTTAATGAGCGGTACCACGTGACAGCTCAGCACAGGAGATGAGAGCTGCAGGGACAACGGAGATGCAGCGACGGAGGACGAGTATGATCTCTTGCCTCCACACACGCCTCCCTCACAGGGCACAGCATACACACACACACACACGCCTCCCTCACAGGGCACAGTATACACACACACACGCCTCCCACAAAGGGCACAGCATATACACACACACAGCCTCCCTCACAGGGCACAGCATACCCCCACACACACATGCCTCCCACACAGGGCAAAGCATACAAACACACCTCCCACACAGGGTGCAGCATACACACACCTCCCTCACAGGGCACAGCATACCCACACACACGCCTCCCTCACAGGGCACAGCATACACACACGCCTCCCTCACAGGGCAAAGAATACACATACACAGCCTCCCACACAGGGCAAAGCATATACACACGCCTCCCACACAGGGCAAATCATATACACACGCGCGCACGCGCCTCCCACACAGCGCACAGCATACAAACACACCTCCCACACGGTGCAGAATACACACACACGCCTCCCACACAGGGTGCAGCATACACACACCCGCCTCCCTCAGAGGGCAAAGCATACAAACACCTCCCACACAGGGCACAGCACACCCACACATGCCTCCCACACAGGGCACAGCATACACACACACACACACGCCTCCCTCACAGGGCACAGCATACACACACACACGCCTCCCACAAAGGGCAAAGCATATACACACACACACACACACACACACAGCCTCCCTCACAGGGCACAGCATACCCACACACACACGCCTCCCACACAGAGCACAGCACACACACACACGCCTCCCACACAGGGCAAAGCATACAAACACACCTCCCACACAGGGTGCAGCATACCCACACACGCCTCTCTCACAGGGCACAGCATACACACACACACACACACGCCTCCCACACAGGGCAAAGAATACACACACACACACAGCCCCCCACACAGGGCAAAGCATATACACACACACGCGTCTCCCACACAGGGAAAAGCATACACACACAGCCTCCCACACAGGGCAAAGCATATACACACGCCTCCCACACAGGGCAAATCATACACACACACACACACACTTCTCCCACACAGGGCACAATATACACAAACACACACGCCTCCCACACAGGGCACAGTATGCACACACACACAGTATACACATATATCACACACGACACAATATACACATATGTATCACACATATACAGTGCACAGTACACACATATCACAGTATACACATACATATCATACACAGCGCACACTATACACAATTATTACACACATATACATTGCACAGGGGGCACAGTATTCACATATGTATCACACACTGCCGTGGCACAGTATACACATATGCATCACCCATACATATGAGTAAACTGTGCCCCCTGTACAGTGTATGTGTGTATACTGCACAGGAGGCACAGTATGTGTGTGATACATACTGTATGTGTATACTGTGCCCCCTGTGCAGTGTATCACACATATATACTGCACAGGGGGCACAGTATACACAGGTGTATCACACACAGTGCACAGGATATACACATACGTATCACACACTACATTGAACAGGGGGCACAGTATACACATAGGCATCACACACTACACAGGAGGCAAAGTATAAACATATGCATCAGACACACTGCACAGTATACACATATGCATCACACACTGCACAGGAGACAGTATTCACATATGCAACACACACAGTATACACATATGCATCACACACTGCACAGTATATATACACACACAATGCACAGGGGGCACAGTATACACATATGCATCACACACACTGCACAGGAGGCACAGTATACACATATGTAACCCACACACACTGCACAGGGGGAACAGTATACACAAGTCACACACACACACACACTGCAAAGGGGGCACAGTATACACGTCACACACACTGCAAAGGGGGCACAGTATACACGTCACACACACTGCAAAGGGGGCACAGTATACACATCACACACACTGCACAGTATACACATGTCTCAAACACTGCACAGGGGCACAGTGTACACATATGTATCATACACACTGCACAGGGGCACAGTGTACACATATGTATCACATACACTGCACAGTGGGCACAGTATGCACATATGCCACACACATTGCACAGGGGGACAGTATGCACATGTCACACACACTGCACGTATACACATCTCACACATTGCACGGGGGCACAGTATACACATATGCAACACACACACACACACACTGCACAGGGGCACAGTATACACATATGTATCACACACACACACACTGCACAGGGGCACAGTATACACATATGTATCACACACACTGCACAAGGGCACAGTATACACATATGTAACACTGCATAGGGGGCACAGTATACACATCTGTAGCACACACACTGCATAGGGGGCACAGTATACACATCTGTATCACACAGACAGCACAGGGGCACAGTATTCACATATCTCACACACTGCACAGGGGCACAGTATACACATCTGTATCACACACTGCACAGTATACACATCTGAATCATACACTGCACAGGGGGCAGAGTATACACATGTCATACACGCACACACTGCACAGGGGGCACAGTATACACATGTATCACCCACACTGCACAGGGGGCACAGTATACACATCTGTCATACACGCACACACTGCACAGGGGGCACAGTATACACATCTGTCATACACGCACACACTGAACAGGGGCACAGTATACACATCTGTATCACACTGCACAGTATACACATCTGAATCATACACTGCACAGGGGCACAGTATACACATGTATCACCCACACTGCACAGGGGGCACAGCATACACATCTGTCACACACACACACTGCACAGGGGCACAGTATACACATTTATCACCCACACTGAACAAGGGGCACAGTATACATATGTATCACACACACTGCGCAGGGGGCACAGTATACACATGTATCACACACACTGCGCAGGGAGCACAGTATACACATGTATCACACACACTGCACAGGGGCATAGTATACACATGTATCACACACACAATGCACAGGGGTCAAAGTATACACATGTATCACACACGCACAAACTGCACAGGGACACAGTATACACATATGTACCACACACACTGCACAGGGGCACAGTATACACATGTATCACACACACTGCACAGGGGGCACAGTATACACATATGTATCAAACACTGCACAGGGGCACATTATAGACATATGTCACACACTGCACAGGGACACAGTATACACATATGCATCTCACACTGCACAGGAGGCAGAGTATACACATATGTATCACACACAGAAACACACACACTGCACAGGGGCACAGTATACACATGTCACACACTGCACAGTCAACACCTATGTATCACACGCACATACACAGCACAGGGGGCACAGTATGCACATGTGTATCACACACACTGCACAGGGAGCACAGTATACACATGTCACACACTGTAAAGGGGGCACAGTATACACATATGTAACACACTGCACAGCGGGCACAGTACACACACACGTATCACACATACTGCACAGCGGGCACAGTACACACACATGTATCACACACACACGCTGCACAGCGGGCACAGTACACACACACACATTTATCACACACTGCACAGGGGCACAGTACACACACACACGCTGCACAGCGGGCACCGTACACACACATGTATCACACACACTGCACAGGGGCACAGTATACACACTTGTATCACACACTGCACAGTATACACACATGTATCACACACTGCACAGTGGGCACAGTACACACACACACACTACACAGGGGCACAGTACACACACACACACACGTATCACACACTACACACATACTGCACAGGGGCATAGTATACACATGTATCACACACACAATGCACAGGGGTCAAAGTATACACATGTATCACACACGCACAAACTGCACAGGGGCACAGTATACACATATGTCACACACTGCAGAGGGACACAGTATACACATATGCATCTCACTGCACAGGAGGCAGAGTATACACATATGTATCACACACACACACACACACTGCACAGGGGCACATTATACACATATGTCACACACTGCAGAGGGACACACTATACACATATGCATCTCACTGCACAGGAGGCAGAGTATACACATATGTATCACACACACACACTGCACAGGGGCACAGTATACACATGTCACACACTGCACAGTAAACACCTATGTATCACACGCACATACACAGCACATGGGGCACAGTATGCACATGTGTATCACACACACACACACTGAACAGGGAGCACAGTATACACATGTCACACACTGTAAAGGGGGCACAGTATACACATATGTAACACACTGCACAGGGGGCACAGTACACACACTGCACAGCGGGCACAGTACACACACGTATCACACACACTGCACAGGGGCACAGTATACACATATGTATCACACACTGCACAGCGGGAACAGTACACACACACACACTACACAGGGGCACAGTACACACACATGTATCACACACTGCACAGGGGGCACAGTACACACACACACGTATCACACACACTGCACAGGGGCACAGTATACACATATGTATCACACGCTGCACAGGGGGCACAGTACACACACACACACGTATCACACACACTGCACAGGGGCACAGTATACACATATGTATCACACGCTGCACAGGGGGCACAGTACACACACACACACACACATGTATCACACACACTGCACAGGGGCACAGTATACACACACACACACACACATGTATCACACACACTGCACAGGGGGCACAGTACACACACACACACGTATCACACACACTGCACAGGGGCACAGTATACACACACACACACATGTATCACACACACTGCACAGGGGCACAGTATACACACATGTATCACTCACACACACACACTACACAGGGGCACAGTACACACACATGTATCACACACTGCACAGGGGGCACAGTACACACACACACACACACTGCACAGGGGCACAGTATACACATATGTATCACACGCTGCACAGGGGGCACAGTACACACACACACTGCACAGGGGCACAGTATACACATATGTATCACTCACACACACACACACACACACACTACACAGGGGCACAGTACACACACATGTATCACACACACTGCACAGGGGCACAGTATACACATATGTATCACACACACTGCACAGGGGCACAGTATACACATATGTATCACACGCTGCACAGGGGCACAGTACACACACATGTATCACACACACTGCACAGGGGCACAGTATACACATATGTATCACACGCTGCACAGGGGGCACAGTACACACACACACTGCACAGGGGCACAGTATACACACATGTATGACACACTGCACAGCGGGCACAGTATACACACATGTATGACACACTGCACAGCGGGCACAGTACACACATATATCAGACACATATACACTGCATAGGGGCACAGCATACACACACAGTGTACATATGACACACACACATACACCGCACACACCCGGGACAGGGCAGTGACACCGGCGCCCAGCAGTCTCCGGTGAGCTGTAGAGCAGAGCGGCCGCTCCTCCCGGCCTCCGTGGGATAACCCCGCTACTCCAGCCGGGCACAGCACACAGGAGCGGGTCTGTCTCCCGCCCCCCGCAGAGCCGAGGCCTCGGCCGGAACCGGCGCTTCTGTGCTGTGAGATTTGCCGGCGTTCTCTGGCCCGCTGCGGCATTACTAACTACAGCAGAAAGTGAGCGGAGCAATAGGGGGGAATGAGGAGACGTCCCATCTCCCGGCCTAGTGAGGCCCACCGGATCCTCGGCCTGTCCTACATTTAGCGCCCAGCAGCAGTGTGCCGCCAGCCGGCACGACCGCTTCACTGCAGGCCGAGGCCTCGCTCTGGCCCAGTGTTCTCCACTTACCTTTCCAAGCTGCTTTTTTTTCTCTCCTCCTTTCTCCCCCCTTTTCTGTTTGGCTGTCAGATCCCAGGACCTCCCCAGCCGGCTGCGATCCGGACCGGGGGCGCTGTTCCGCTCTGGATCTCCTCCTTCCAGCCAGGACCCCAGTAATAACTGTACGAAGCGCATTAATTTCTACGGGGGAAGGAGGGAGGGGGTGGAGGTCATAAAAAATCTCGTAGTAACAGAGCGGGGGCCGGAGCCTGGAAGGGAATCCCTGGATGTATTCTCCAGCAGGGAAGGCTGGGCTGCTCCTCCTGCGGCTGCCTCCGACAGCACCACTACCGGCGCTCCGAGGACATGACACCGGGCAATGCTCTGCCCTCAGCGGCCACCGCGGCTCACAAGCATCTGTCCGGGGGCAGCAGCGTCCACCTCAGTGTGCCCGGTACCGGGAGAATCCCCGGCTATATAGTGACGGAGAATACTCTGCATGGTAATAATGTCATAATGTGTGTAATAATGGATACTACTCCTACAGCTAGGTACTCTGTACAGTAATAGTGTATAATACTGCTATCTATATACTCTGTACAGTAATAATGTATAATACTCCTATCTATATACTCTGTACAGTAATAGTGTATAATACTCCTATATCTATATACTCTGTACAGTAATAGTGTATAATACTGCTATCTATATACTCTGTACAGTAATAGTGTATAATACTCCTATATCTATATACTCTGTACAGTAATAATGTATAATACTCCTATATCTATATACTCTGTACAGTAATAGTGTATAATACTCCTATCTATATACTCTGTACAGTAATAATGTATAATACTCCTATCTATATACTCTGTACAGTAATAGTGTATAATACTCCTATATCTATATACTCTGTACAGTAATAATGTATAATACTCCTATATCTATATACTCTGTACAGTAATAATGTATAATACTCCTATATCTATATACTCTGTACAGTAATAATGTACAATACTCCTATCTATATACTCTGTACAGTAATAATGTATAATACTCCTATCTATATACTCTGTACAGTAATAGTGTATAATACTCCTATATCTATATACTCTGTACAGTAATAATGTATAATACTCCTACAGCTAGGTACTCTGTACAGTAATAGTGTATAATACTGCTATCTATATACTCTGTACAGTAATAGTGTATAATACTCCTATATCTATATACTCTGTACAGTAATAATGTATAATACTCCTATATCTATATACTCTGTACAGTAATAGTGTATAATACTCCTATCTATATACTCTGTACAGTAATAATGTATAATACTCCTATCTATATACTCTGTACAGTAATAGTGTATAATACTCCTATATCTATATACTCTGTACAGTAATAATGTATAATACTCCTATATCTATATACTCTGTACAGTAATAATGTATAATACTCCTATATCTATATACTCTGTACAGTAATAATGTACAATACTCCTATCTATATACTCTGTACAGTAATAATGTATAATACTCCTATATCTATATACTCTGTACAGTAATAATGTATAATACTCCTATATCTATATACTCTGTATAGTAATAGTGTATAATACTCCTATATCTATATACTCTGTACAGTAATAATGTATAATACTCCTATATCTATATACTCTGTATAGTAATAGTGTATAATACTCCTATATCTATATACTCTGTACAGTAATAATGTATAATACTCCTATATCTATATACTCTGTACAGTAATAATGTATAATACTCCTATATCTATATACTCTGTACAGTAATAGTGTATAATACTCCTATCTATATACTCTGTACAGTAATAATGTATAATACTCCTATATCTATATACTCTGTACAGTAATAGTGTATAATACTCCTATATCTATATACTCTGTACAGTAATAATGTATAATACTCCTATATCTATATACTCTGTACAGTAATAGTGTATAATACTCCTATCTATATACTCTGTACAGTAATAATGTATAATACTCCTATCTATATACTCTGTACAGTAATAATGTATAATACTCCTATATCTATATACTCTGTACAGTAATAATGTATAATACTCCTATATCTATATACTCTGTACAGTAATAATGTATAATACTCCTATATCTATATACTCTGTATAGTAATAGTGTATAATACTCCTATATCTATATACTCTGTACAGTAATAATGTATAATACTCCTATATCTATATACTCTGTACAGTAATAATGTATAATACTCCTATCTATATACTCTGTATAGTAATAATGTATAATACTCCTATCTATATACTCTGTACAGTAATAATGTATAATACTCCTATATCTATATACTCTGTATAGTAATAGTGTATAATACTCCTATATCTATATACTCTGTACAGTAATAATGTATAATACTCCTATATCTATATACTCTGTACAGTAATAATGTATAATACTCCTATATCTATATACTCTGTACAGTAATAATGTATAATACTCCTATATCTATATACTCTGTACAGTAATAATGTATAATACTCCTATATCTATATACTCTGTACAGTAATAATGTATAATACGCCTATATCTATATACTCTGTACAGTAATAATGTATAATACTCCTATATCTATATACTCTGTACAGTAATAGTGTATAATACTCCTATCTATATACTCTGTATAGTAATAATGTATAATACTCCTATCTATATACTCTGTACAGTAATAATGTATAATACTCCTATATCTATATACTCTGTATAGTAATAGTGTATAATACTCCTATATCTATATACTCTGTACAGTAATAATGTATAATACTCCTATATCTATATACTCTGTACAGTAATAATGTATAATACTCCTATATCTATATACTCTGTACAGTAATAATGTATAATACTCCTATATCTATATACTCTGTACAGTAATAATGTATAATACTCCTATATCTATATACTCTGTACAGTAATAATGTATAATACGCCTATATCTATATACTCTGTACAGTAATAATGTATAATACTCCTATATCTATATACTCTGTACAGTAATAGTGTATAATACTCCTATCTATATACTCTGTATAGTAATAATGTATAATACTCCTATCTATATACTCTGTACAGTAATAATGTATAATACTCCTATATCTATATACTCTGTATAGTAATAGTGTATAATACTCCTATATCTATATACTCTGTACAGTAATAATGTATAATACTCCTATA
Source organism: Ranitomeya imitator (assembly GCF_032444005.1). Taxonomy (NCBI): domain Eukaryota; kingdom Metazoa; phylum Chordata; class Amphibia; order Anura; family Dendrobatidae; genus Ranitomeya; species Ranitomeya imitator. The sequence continues at coordinate 98,343,894 of NC_091288.1, forward strand.
TCTATATACTCTGTACAGTAATAATGTATAATACTCCTATATCTATATACTCTGTACAGTAATAATGTATAATACTCCTATATCTATATACTCTGTACAGTAATAATGTATAATACTCCTATATCTATATACTCTGTACAGTAATAATGTATAATACTCCTATATCTATATACTCTGTACAGTAATAATGTATAATACGCCTATATCTATATACTCTGTACAGTAATAATGTATAATACTCCTATATCTATATACTCTGTACAGTAATAGTGTATAATACTCCTATCTATATACTCTGTATAGTAATAATGTATAATACTCCTATCTATATACTCTGTACAGTAATAATGTATAATACTCCTATATCTATATACTCTGTACAGTAATAATGTATAATACTCCTATATCTATATACTCTGTACAGTAATAATGTATAATACTCCTATATCTATATACTCTGTACAGTAATAATGTATAATACTCCTATATCTATATACTCTGTACAGTAATAATGTATAATACTCCTATATCTATATACTCTGTACAGTAATAGTGTATAATACTCCTATATCTATATACTCTGTACAGTAATAATGTATAATACTCCTATATCTATATACTCTGTACAGTAATAGTGTATAATACTCCTATATCTATATACTCTGTACAGTAATAATGTATAATACTCCTATATCTATATACTCTGTACAGTAATAATGTATAATACTCCTATATCTATATACTCTGTACAGTAATAATGTATAATACTCCTATCTATATACTCTGTATAGTAATAATGTATAATACTCCTATATCTATATACTCTGTACAGTAATAATGTATAATACTCCTATATCTATATACTCTGTACAGTAATAGTGTATAATACTCCTATATCTATATACTCTGTACAGTAATAATGTATAATACTCCTATATCTATATACTCTGTACAGTAATAGTGTATAATACTCCTATCTATATACTCTGTACAGTAATAGTGTATAATACTCCTATATCTATATACTCTGTACAGTAATAATGTATAATACTCCTATATCTATATACTCTGTACAGTAATAATGTATAATACTCCTATATCTATATACTCTGTACAGTAATAATGTATAATACTCCTATATCTATATACTCTGTACAGTAATAATGTATAATACTCCTATCTATATACTCTGTATAGTAATAATGTATAATACTCCTATATCTATATACTCTGTACAGTAATAATGTATAATACTCCTATATCTATATACTCTGTACAGTAATAATGTATAATACTCCTATATCTATATACTCTGTATAGTAATCTATATACTCTGTACAGTAATAATGTATAATACTCCTATATCTATATACTCTGTACAGTAATAATGTATAATACTCCTATATCTATATACTCTGTACAGTAATAGTGTATAATACTCCTATATCTATATACTCTGTACAGTAATAATGTATAATACTCCTATCTATATACTCTGTACAGTAATAGTGTATAATACTCCTATCTATATACTCTGTACAGTAATAATGTATAATACTCCTATATCTATATACTCTGTACAGTAATAATGTATAATACTCCTATATCTATATACTCTGTACAGTAATAATGTATAATACTCCTATCTATATACTCTGTACAGTAATAGTGTATAATACTCCTATCTATATACTCTGTACAGTAATAATGTATAATACTCCTATCTATATACTCTGTACAGTAATAATGTATAATACGCCTATATCTATATACTCTGTACAGTAATAGTGTATAATACTCCTATCTATATACTCTGTACAGTAATAGTGTATAATACTCCTATATCTATATACTCTGTACAGTAATAATGTATAATACTCCTATATCTATATACTCTGTACAGTAATAATGTATAATACTCCTATATCTATATACTCTGTACAGTAATAATGTATAATACTCCTATATCTATATACTCTGTACAGTAATAATGTATAATACTCCTATCTATATACTCTGTATAGTAATAATGTATAATACTCCTATATCTATATACTCTGTACAGTAATAATGTATAATACTCCTATATCTATATACTCTGTACAGTAATAATGTATAATACTCCTATATCTATATACTCTGTATAGTAATCTATATACTCTGTACAGTAATAATGTATAATACTCCTATATCTATATACTCTGTACAGTAATAATGTATAATACTCCTATATCTATATACTCTGTACAGTAATAGTGTATAATACTCCTATATCTATATACTCTGTACAGTAATAATGTATAATACTCCTATCTATATACTCTGTACAGTAATAGTGTATAATACTCCTATCTATATACTCTGTACAGTAATAATGTATAATACTCCTATATCTATATACTCTGTACAGTAATAATGTATAATACTCCTATATCTATATACTCTGTACAGTAATAATGTATAATACTCCTATCTATATACTCTGTACAGTAATAGTGTATAATACTCCTATCTATATACTCTGTACAGTAATAATGTATAATACTCCTATCTATATACTCTGTACAGTAATAATGTATAATACGCCTATATCTATATACTCTGTACAGTAATAATGTATAATACTCCTATATCTATATACTCTGTACAGTAATAATGTATAATACTCCTATATCTATATACTCTGTACAGTAATAATGTATAATACTCCTATATCTATATACTCTGTACAGTAATAATGTATAATACGCCTATATCTATATACTCTGTACAGTAATAATGTATAATACTCCTATATCTATATACTCTGTACAGTAATAGTGTATAATACTCCTATCTATATACTCTGTATAGTAATAATGTATAATACTCCTATCTATATACTCTGTACAGTAATAATGTATAATACTCCTATATCTATATACTCTGTATAGTAATAGTGTATAATACTCCTATATCTATATACTCTGTACAGTAATAATGTATAATACTCCTATATCTATATACTCTGTACAGTAATAATGTATAATACTCCTATATCTATATACTCTGTACAGTAATAATGTATAATACTCCTATATCTATATACTCTGTACAGTAATAATGTATAATACTCCTATATCTATATACTCTGTACAGTAATAATGTATAATACTCCTATATCTATATACTCTGTACAGTAATAATGTATAATACTCCTATATCTATATACTCTGTACAGTAATAATGTATAATACTCCTATATCTATATACTCTGTACAGTAATAATGTATAATACTCCTATATCTATATACTCTGTACAGTAATAATGTATAATACGCCTATATCTATATACTCTGTACAGTAATAATGTATAATACTCCTATATCTATATACTCTGTACAGTAATAGTGTATAATACTCCTATCTATATACTCTGTATAGTAATAATGTATAATACTCCTATCTATATACTCTGTACAGTAATAATGTATAATACTCCTATATCTATATACTCTGTACAGTAATAATGTATAATACTCCTATATCTATATACTCTGTACAGTAATAATGTATAATACTCCTATATCTATATACTCTGTACAGTAATAATGTATAATACTCCTATATCTATATACTCTGTACAGTAATAGTGTATAATACTCCTATATCTATATACTCTGTACAGTAATAATGTATAATACTCCTATATCTATATACTCTGTACAGTAATAGTGTATAATACTCCTATATCTATATACTCTGTACAGTAATAATGTATAATACTCCTATATCTATATACTCTGTACAGTAATAATGTATAATACTCCTATATCTATATACTCTGTACAGTAATAATGTATAATACTCCTATCTATATACTCTGTATAGTAATAATGTATAATACTCCTATATCTATATACTCTGTACAGTAATAATGTATAATACTCCTATATCTATATACTCTGTACAGTAATAGTGTATAATACTCCTATATCTATATACTCTGTACAGTAATAATGTATAATACTCCTATATCTATATACTCTGTACAGTAATAGTGTATAATACTCCTATCTATATACTCTGTACAGTAATAGTGTATAATACTCCTATATCTATATACTCTGTACAGTAATAATGTATAATACTCCTATATCTATATACTCTGTACAGTAATAATGTATAATACTCCTATATCTATATACTCTGTACAGTAATAATGTATAATACTCCTATATCTATATACTCTGTACAGTAATAATGTATAATACTCCTATCTATATACTCTGTATAGTAATAATGTATAATACTCCTATATCTATATACTCTGTACAGTAATAATGTATAATACTCCTATATCTATATACTCTGTACAGTAATAATGTATAATACTCCTATATCTATATACTCTGTATAGTAATCTATATACTCTGTACAGTAATAATGTATAATACTCCTATATCTATATACTCTGTACAGTAATAATGTATAATACTCCTATATCTATATACTCTGTACAGTAATAGTGTATAATACTCCTATATCTATATACTCTGTACAGTAATAATGTATAATACTCCTATCTATATACTCTGTACAGTAATAGTGTATAATACTCCTATCTATATACTCTGTACAGTAATAATGTATAATACTCCTATATCTATATACTCTGTACAGTAATAATGTATAATACTCCTATATCTATATACTCTGTACAGTAATAATGTATAATACTCCTATCTATATACTCTGTACAGTAATAGTGTATAATACTCCTATCTATATACTCTGTACAGTAATAATGTATAATACTCCTATCTATATACTCTGTACAGTAATAATGTATAATACGCCTATATCTATATACTCTGTACAGTAATAGTGTATAATACTCCTATCTATATACTCTGTACAGTAATAGTGTATAATACTCCTATATCTATATACTCTGTACAGTAATAATGTATAATACTCCTATATCTATATACTCTGTACAGTAATAATGTATAATACTCCTATATCTATATACTCTGTACAGTAATAATGTATAATACTCCTATATCTATATACTCTGTACAGTAATAATGTATAATACTCCTATCTATATACTCTGTATAGTAATAATGTATAATACTCCTATATCTATATACTCTGTACAGTAATAATGTATAATACTCCTATATCTATATACTCTGTACAGTAATAATGTATAATACTCCTATATCTATATACTCTGTATAGTAATCTATATACTCTGTACAGTAATAATGTATAATACTCCTATATCTATATACTCTGTACAGTAATAATGTATAATACTCCTATATCTATATACTCTGTACAGTAATAGTGTATAATACTCCTATATCTATATACTCTGTACAGTAATAATGTATAATACTCCTATCTATATACTCTGTACAGTAATAGTGTATAATACTCCTATCTATATACTCTGTACAGTAATAATGTATAATACTCCTATATCTATATACTCTGTACAGTAATAATGTATAATACTCCTATATCTATATACTCTGTACAGTAATAATGTATAATACTCCTATCTATATACTCTGTACAGTAATAGTGTATAATACTCCTATCTATATACTCTGTACAGTAATAATGTATAATACTCCTATCTATATACTCTGTACAGTAATAATGTATAATACGCCTATATCTATATACTCTGTACAGTAATAATGTATAATACTCCTATCTATATACTCTGTACAGTAATAGTGTATAATACTCCTATCTATATACTCTGTACAGTAATAATGTATAATACTCCTATATCTATATACTCTGTACAGTAATAATGTATAATACTCCTATATCTATATACTCTGTACAGTAATAATGTATAATACTCCTATATCTATATACTCTGTATAGTAATAATGTATAATACTCCTATCTATATACTCTGTACAGTAATAATGTATAATACTCCTATATCTATATATACTCTGTACAGTAATAATGTATAATACTCCTATATCTATATACTCTGTATAGTAATAATGTATAATACTCCTATCTATATACTCTGTACAGTAATAATGTATAATACTCCTATCTATATACTCTGTATAGTAATAATGTATAATACTCCTATATCTATATACTCTGTATAGTAATAATGTATAATACTCCTATATCTATATACTCTGTACAGTAATAATGTATAATACTCCTATATCTATATACTCTGTACAGTAATAATGTATAATACTCCTATATCTATATACTCTGTACAGTAATAATGTATAATACTCCTATATCTATATACTCTGTACAGTAATAGTGTATAATACTCCTATATCTATATACTCTGTACAGTAATAATGTATAATACTCCTATATCTATATACTCTGTACAGTAATAATGTATAATACTCCTATCTATATACTCTGTACAGTAATAATGTATAATACTCCTATCTATATACTCTGTACAGTAATAATGTATAATACTATATCGATATACTCTGTACAGTAATAATGTATAATACTCCTATATCTATATACTATGTACAGTAATAATGTATAATACTCCTATATCGATATACTCTGTACAGTAATAATGTATAATACTCCTATATCGATATACTCTGTACAGTAATAATGTATAATACTCCTATATCTATATACTCTGTACAGTAATAATGTATAATACTCCTATATCGATATACTCTGTACAGTAATAATGTATAATACTCCTATATCTATATACTCTGTATAGTAATAATGTATAATACTCCTATATCTATATACTCTGTATAGTAATAATGTATAATACTATATCTATATACTCTGTACAGTAATAATGTATAATACTCCTATATCTATATACTCTGTACAGTAATAGTGTATAATACTCCTATATATATATACTCTGTATAGTAATAATGTATAATACTCCTATATATACTCTGTACAGTAATAGTGTATAATACTCCTATATCTATATACTCTGTACAGTAATAGTGTATAATACTCCTATATATATATACTCTGTATAGTAATAATGTATAATACTCCTATATCTATATACTCTGTACAGTAATAATGTATAATACTCCTATATCTGTATACTCTGTACAGTAATAGTGTATAATACTCCTATATATATACTCTGTATAGTAATAATGTATAATACTCCTATATATATATACTCTGTATAGTAATAGTGTATAATACTCCTATATCTATATACTCTGTATAGTAATAATGTATAATACTCCTATATATATACTCTGTACAGTAATAATGTATAATACTCCTATCTATATACTCTGTACAGTAATAATGTATAATACTCCTATATCTAGATACGCTGTATAGTAATAATGTATAATACTCCTATATCTATATACTCTGTACAGTAATAGTGTATAATACTCCTATATCTAGATACTCTGTATAGTAATAATGTATAATACTCCTATATATACTCTGTACAGTAATAATGTATAATACTCCTATATCTAGATACTCTGTATAGTAATAATGTATAATACTCCTATATATATTCTGTACAGTAATAATGTATAATACTCCTATATCTATATACTCTGTACAGTAATAATGTATAATACTCCTATATCTAGATACTCTGTATAGTAATAATGTATAATACTCCTATATCTATATACTCTGTATAGTAATAATGTATAATACTCCTATATCTATATACTCTGTACAGTAATAATGTATAATACTCCTATATCTATATACTCTGTACAGTAATAATGTATAATACTCCTATATCTATATACTCTGTACAGTAATAATGTATAATACTCCTATATCTATATACTCTGTACAGTAATAGTGTATAATACTCCTATATCTATATACTCTGTACAGTAATAATGTATAATACTCCTATCTATATACTCTGTACAGTAATAATGTATAATACTCCTATCTATATACTCTGTACAGTAATAATGTATAATACTATATCGATATACTCTGTACAGTAATAATGTATAATACTCCTATATCTATATACTATGTACAGTAATAATGTATAATACTCCTATATCGATATACTCTGTACAGTAATAATGTATAATACTCCTATATCTATATACTCTACAGTAATAATGTATAATACTCCTATATCTATATACTCTGTACAGTAATAGTGTATAATACTCCTATATCTATATACTCTGTACAGTAATAATGTATAATACTCCTATCTATATACTCTGTACAGTAATAATGTATAATACTCCTATCTATATACTCTGTACAGTAATAATGTATAATACTATATCGATATACTCTGTACAGTAATAATGTATAATACTCCTATATCTATATACTATGTACAGTAATAATGTATAATACTCCTATATCGATATACTCTGTACAGTAATAATGTATAATACTCCTATATCGATATACTCTGTACAGTAATAATGTATAATACTCCTATATCTATATACTCTGTACAGTAATAATGTATAATACTCCTATATCGATATACTCTGTACAGTAATAATGTATAATACTCCTATATCTATATACTCTGTATAGTAATAATGTATAATACTCCTATATCTATATACTCTGTATAGTAATAATGTATAATACTATATCTATATACTCTGTACAGTAATAATGTATAATACTCCTATATCTATATACTCTGTACAGTAATAGTGTATAATACTCCTATATATATATATACTCTGTATAGTAATAATGTATAATACTCCTATATATACTCTGTACAGTAATAGTGTATAATACTCCTATATCTATATACTCTGTACAGTAATAGTGTATAATACTCCTATATATATATACTCTGTATAGTAATAATGTATAATACTCCTATATCTATATACTCTGTACAGTAATAATGTATAATACTCCTATATCTGTATACTCTGTACAGTAATAGTGTATAATACTTCTATATATATACTCTGTATAGTAATAATGTATAATACTCCTATATATATATACTCTGTATAGTAATAGTGTATAATACTCCTATATCTATATACTCTGTATAGTAATAATGTATAATACTCCTATATATATACTCTGTACAGTAATAATGTATAATACTCCTATCTATATACTCTGTACAGTAATAATGTATAATACTCCTATATCTAGATACGCTGTATAGTAATAATGTATAATACTCCTATATCTATATACTCTGTACAGTAATAGTGTATAATACTCCTATATCTAGATACTCTGTATAGTAATAATGTATAATACTCCTATATATACTCTGTACAGTAATAATGTATAATACTCCTATATCTAGATACTCTGTATAGTAATAATGTATAATACTCCTATATATATTCTGTACAGTAATAATGTATAATACTCCTATATCTATATACTCTGTACAGTAATAATGTATAATACTCCTATATCTAGATACTCTGTATAGTAATAATGTATAATACTCCTATATCTATATACTCTGTATAGTAATAATGTATAATACTCCTATATATACTCTGTACAGTAATAATGTATAATACTCCTATATCTATATACTCTGTACAGTAGTAATGTATAATACTCCTATATCTATATACTCTGTATAGTAATAATGTATAATACTCCTATATATACTCTGTACAGTAATAATGTATAATACTCCTATATATACTCTGTACAGTAATAATGTATAATACTCCTATATCTATATACTCTGTACAGTAATAGTGTATAATACTCCTATATATATATATACTCTGTTTAGTAATAATGTATAATACTCCTATATATACTCTGTATAGTAATAATGTATAATACTCCTATATCTATATACTCTGTACAGTAATAATGTATAATACTCCTATCTATATACTCTGTATAGTAATAATGTATAATACTCCTATCTATATACTCTGTACAGTAATAATGTATAATACTCCTATCTATATACTCTGTATAGTAATAATGTATAATACTCCTATATATACTCTGTACAGTAATAATGTATAATACTCCTATATATACTCTGTACAGTAATAATGTATAATACTCCTATCTATATACTCTGTACAGTAATAATGTATAATACTCCTATCTATATACTCTGTATAGTAATAATGTATAATACTCCTATCTATATACTCTGTACAGTAATAATGTATAATACTCCTATCTATATACTCTGTACAGTAATAATGTATAATACTCCTATATATATTCTGTACAGTAATAATGTATAATACTCCTATATCTATATACTCTGTACAGTAATAATGTATAATACTCCTATATCTAGATACTCTGTATAGTAATAATGTATAATACTCCTATATCTATATACTCTGTATAGTAATAATGTATAATACTCCTATATATACTCTGTACAGTAATAATGTATAATACTCCTATATCTATATACTCTGTACAGTAATAATGTATAATACTCCTATATCTATATACTCTGTATAGTAATAATGTATAATACTCCTATATATACTCTGTACAGTAATAATGTATAATACTCCTATATATACTCTGTACAGTAATAATGTATAATACTCCTATATCTATATACTCTGTACAGTAATAGTGTATAATACTCCTATATATATATATACTCTGTATAGTAATAATGTATAATACTCCTATATATACTCTGTATAGTAATAATGTATAATACTCCTATATCTATATACTCTGTACAGTAATAATGTATAATACTCCTATATATACTCTGTACATTAATAATGTATAATACTCCTATATCTAGATACTCTGTATAGTAATAATGTATAATACTCCTATATATACTCTGTACAGTAATAATGTATAATACTCCTATATCTAGATACTCTGTATAGTAATAATGTATAATACTCCTATATCTAGATACTCTGTATAGTAATAATGTATAATACTCCTATATATACTCTGTACATTAATAATGTATAATACTCCTATATCTAGATACTCTGTATAGTAATAATGTATAATACTCCTATATATACTCTGTACAGTAATAATGTATAATACTCCTATATCTAGATACTCTGTATAGTAATAATGTATAATACTCCTATATCTAGATACTCTGTATAGTAATAATGTATAATACTCCTATATATACTCTGTATAGTAATAATGTATAATACTCCTATATCTATATACTCTGTACAGTAATAATGTATAATACTCCTATATCTAGATACTCTGTATAGTAATAATGTATAATACTCCTATATCTATATACTCTGTACAGTAATAATGTATAATACTCCTATATCTATATACTCTGTATAGTAATAATGTATAATACTCCTATATATACTCTGTACAGTAATAATGTATAATACTCCTATATCTATATACTCTGTACAGTAATAATGTATAATACTCCTATATCTATATACTCTGTATAGTAATAATGTATAATACTCCTATCTATATACTCTGTATAGTAATAATGTGTAATACTCCTATATCTATATACTCTGTACAGTAATAATGTATAATACTCCTACAGCTATATACTCTGTACAGTAATAATGTATAATACTCCTACAGCTAGGTACTCTGTATAGTAATAATGTATAATACTCCTATATCGATATACTCTGTACAGTAATAATGTATAATACTCCTATATCTAGATACTCTGTATAGTAATAATGTATAATACTCCTATATATACTCTGTACAGTAATAATGTATAATACTCCTATATATACTCTGTACAGTAATAATGTATAATACTCCTATCTCTAGATACTCTGTATAGTAATAATGTATAATACTCCTATATATACTCTGTACAGTAATAATGTATAATACTCCTATATATACTCTGTACAGTAATAATGTATAATACTCCTATATCTATATACTCTGTACAGTAATAATGTATAATACTCCTATATCTATATACTCTGTATAGTAATAATGTGTAATACTCCTATATCGATATACTCTGTACAGTAATAATGTATAATACTCCTATATCTAGATACTCTGTATAGTAATAATGTATAATACTCCTATATATACTCTGTACAGTAATAATGTATAATACTCCTATCTATATACTCTGTACAGTAATAATGTATAATACTCCTATATCTAGATACTCTGTATAGTAATAATGTATAATACTCCTATATATACTTTGTACAGTAATAATGTATAATACTCCTATCTATATACTCTGTACAGTAATAATGTATAATACTCCTATATATACTCTGTACAGTAATAGTGTATAATACTCCTATCTATATACTCTGTATAGTAATAATGTATTATACTCATATCTATATACTCTGTATAGTAATAATGTATAATACTCCTATATATACTCTGTACAGTAATAATGTATAATACTCCTATATCTAGATACTCTGTATAGTAATAATGTATAATACTCCTATATCTATATACTCTGTATAGTAATAATGTATAATACTCCTATATATACTCTGTACAGTAATAATGTATAATACTCCTATATCTATATACTCTGTACAGTAATAATGTATAATACTCCTATATCTATATACTCTGTACAGTAATAATGTATAATACTCCTATATCTATATACTCTGTACAGTAATAATGTATAATACGCCTATATCTATATACTCTGTACAGTAATAATGTATAATACTCCTATCTATATACTCTGTACAGTAATAATGTATAATACTCCTATCTATATACTCTGTACAGTAATAATGTATAATACTCCTATATCTATATACTCTGTACAGTAATAATGTATAATACTCCTATATCTATATACTCTGTACAGTAATAATGTATAATACTCCTATATCTATATACTCTGTACAGTAATAATGTATAATACTCCTATATCTATATACTCTGTACAGTAATAATGTATAATACTCCTATATCTATATACTCTGTACAGTAATAGTGTATAATACTCCTATATCTATATACTCTGTACAGTAATAATGTATAATACTCCTATATCTATATACTCTGTACAGTAATAGTGTATAATACTCCTATATCTATATACTCTGTACAGTAATAATGTATAATACTCCTATATCTATATACTCTGTACAGTAATAATGTATAATACTCCTATATCTATATACTCTGTACAGTAATAATGTATAATACTCCTATCTATATACTCTGTATAGTAATAATGTATAATACTCCTATATCTATATACTCTGTACAGTAATAATGTATAATACTCCTATATCTATATACTCTGTACAGTAATAGTGTATAATACTCCTATATCTATATACTCTGTACAGTAATAATGTATAATACTCCTATATCTATATACTCTGTACAGTAATAGTGTATAATACTCCTATCTATATACTCTGTACAGTAATAGTGTATAATACTCCTATATCTATATACTCTGTACAGTAATAATGTATAATACTCCTATATCTATATACTCTGTACAGTAATAATGTATAATACTCCTATATCTATATACTCTGTACAGTAATAATGTATAATACTCCTATCTATATACTCTGTATAGTAATCTATATACTCTGTACAGTAATAATGTATAATACTCCTATATCTATATACTCTGTACAGTAATAATGTATAATACTCCTATCTATATACTCTGTATAGTAATAATGTATAATACTCCTATATCTATATACTCTGTACAGTAATAATGTATAATACTCCTATATCTATATACTCTGTACAGTAATAATGTATAATACTCCTATATCTATATACTCTGTATAGTAATCTATATACTCTGTACAGTAATAATGTATAATACTCCTATATCTATATACTCTGTACAGTAATAATGTATAATACTCCTATATCTATATACTCTGTACAGTAATAGTGTATAATACTCCTATCTATATACTCTGTACAGTAATAGTGTATAATACTCCTATATCTATATACTCTGTACAGTAATAATGTATAATACTCCTATATCTATATACTCTGTACAGTAATAGTGTATAATACTCCTATATCTATATACTCTGTACAGTAATAATGTATAATACTCCTATCTATATACTCTGTACAGTAATAGTGTATAATACTCCTATCTATATACTCTGTACAGTAATAATGTATAATACTCCTATATCTATATACTCTGTACAGTAATAATGTATAATACTCCTATATCTATATACTCTGTACAGTAATAATGTATAATACTCCTATCTATATACTCTGTACAGTAATAGTGTATAATACTCCTATCTATATACTCTGTACAGTAATAATGTATAATACTCCTATCTATATACTCTGTACAGTAATAATGTATAATACGCCTATATCTATATACTCTGTACAGTAATAATGTATAATACTCCTATCTATATACTCTGTACAGTAATAGTGTATAATACTCCTATCTATATACTCTGTACAGTAATAATGTATAATACTCCTATATCTATATACTCTGTACAGTAATAATGTATAATACTCCTATATCTATATACTCTGTACAGTAATAATGTATAATACTCCTATATCTATATACTCTGTATAGTAATAATGTATAATACTCCTATCTATATACTCTGTACAGTAATAATGTATAATACTCCTATATCTATATATACTCTGTACAGTAATAATGTATAATACTCCTATATCTATATACTCTGTATAGTAATAATGTATAATACTCCTATCTATATACTCTGTACAGTAATAATGTATAATACTCCTATCTATATACTCTGTATAGTAATAATGTATAATACTCCTATATCTATATACTCTGTATAGTAATAATGTATAATACTCCTATATCTATATACTCTGTACAGTAATAATGTATAATACTCCTATATCTATATACTCTGTACAGTAATAATGTATAATACTCCTATATCTATATACTCTGTACAGTAATAATGTATAATACTCCTATATCTATATACTCTGTACAGTAATAGTGTATAATACTCCTATATCTATATACTCTGTACAGTAATAATGTATAATACTCCTATATCTATATACTCTGTACAGTAATAATGTATAATACTCCTATCTATATACTCTGTACAGTAATAATGTATAATACTCCTATCTATATACTCTGTACAGTAATAATGTATAATACTCCTATATCGATATACTCTGTACAGTAATAATGTATAATACTCCTATATCTATATACTATGTACAGTAATAATGTATAATACTCCTATATCGATATACTCTGTACAGTAATAATGTATAATACTCCTATCTATATACTCTGTACAGTAATAATGTATAATACTCCTATATCGATATACTCTGTACAGTAATAATGTATAATACTCCTATATCTATATACTCTGTATAGTAATAATGTATAATACTCCTATATCTATATACTCTGTATAGTAATAATGTATAATACTATATCTATATACTCTGTACAGTAATAATGTATAATACTCCTATATCTATATACTCTGTACAGTAATAGTGTATAATACTCCTATATATATATACTCTGTATAGTAATAATGTATAATACTCCTATATATACTCTGTACAGTAATAGTGTATAATACTCCTATATCTATATACTCTGTACAGTAATAGTGTATAATACTCCTATATATATATACTCTGTATAGTAATAATGTATAATACTCCTATATCTATATACTCTGTACAGTAATAATGTATAATACTCCTATATCTGTATACTCTGTACAGTAATAGTGTATAATACTCCTATATATATATACTCTGTATAGTAATAATGTGTAATACTCCTATATATATATACTCTGTATAGTAATAGTGTATAATACTCCTATATCTATATACTCTGTATAGTAATAATGTATAATACTCCTATATATATACTCTGTACAGTAATAATGTATAATACTCCTATCTATATACTCTGTACAGTAATAATGTATAATACTCCTATATCTAGATACGCTGTATAGTAATAATGTATAATACTCCTATATCTATATACTCTGTACAGTAATAGTGTATAATACTCCTATATCTAGATACTCTGTATAGTAATAATGTATAATACTCCTATATCTAGATACGCTGTATAGTAATAATGTATAATACTCCTATATCTATATACTCTGTACAGTAATAATGTATAATACTCCTATATCTAGATACTCTGTATAGTAATAATGTATAATACTCCTATATATATTCTGTACAGTAATAATGTATAATACTCCTATATCTATATACTCTGTACAGTAATAATGTATAATACTCCTATATCTAGATACTCTGTATAGTAATAATGTATAATACTCCTATATCTATATACTCTGTATAGTAATAATGTATAATACTCCTATATATACTCTGTACAGTAATAATGTATAATACTCCTATATCTATATACTCTGTACAGTAATAATGTATAATACTCCTATATCTATATACTCTGTATAGTAATAATGTGTAATACTCCTATATATACTCTGTACAGTAATAATGTATAATACTCCTATATATACTCTGTACAGTAATAATGTATAATACTCCTATATCTATATACTCTGTACAGTAATAGTGTATAATACTCCTATATATATATATACTCTGTATAGTAATAATGTATAATACTCCTATATATACTCTGTATAGTAATAATGTATAATACTCCTATATCTATATACTCTGTACAGTAATAATGTATAATACTCCTATCTATATACTCTGTACAGTAATAATGTATAATACTCCTATCTATATACTCTGTATAGTAATAATGTATAATACTCCTATATATACTCTGTACAGTAATAATGTATAATACTCCTATCTATATACTCTGTACAGTAATAATGTATAATACTCCTATCTATATACTCTGTATAGTAATAATGTATAATACTCCTATCTATATACTCTGTACAGTAATAATGTATAATACTCCTATCTATATACTCTGTACAGTAATAATGTATAATACTCCTATATATATTCTGTACAGTAATAATGTATAATACTCCTATATCTATATACTCTGTACAGTAATAATGTATAATACTCCTATATCTAGATACTCTGTATAGTAATAATGTATAATACTCCTATATCTATATACTCTGTATAGTAATAATGTATAATACTCCTATATATACTCTGTACAGTAATAATGTATAATACTCCTATATCTATATACTCTGTACAGTAATAATGTATAATACTCCTATATCTATATACTCTGTATAGTAATAATGTATAATACTCCTATATATACTCTGTACAGTAATAATGTATAATACTCCTATATATACTCTGTACAGTAATAATGTATAATACTCCTATATCTATATACTCTGTACAGTAATAGTGTATAATACTCCTATATATATATATACTCTGTATAGTAATAATGTATAATACTCCTATATATACTCTGTATAGTAATAATGTATAATACTCCTATATCTATATACTCTGTACAGTAATAATGTATAATACTCCTATATATACTCTGTACATTAATAATGTATAATACTCCTATATCTAGATACTCTGTATAGTAATAATGTATAATACTCCTATATATACTCTGTACAGTAATAATGTATAATACTCCTATATCTATATACTCTGTACAGTAATAATGTATAATACTCCTATATCTATATACTCTGTACAGTAATAATGTATAATACTCCTATATCTATATACTCTGTACAGTAATAATGTATAATACTCCTATCTATATACTCTGTATAGTAATAATGTATAATACTCCTATCTATATACTCTGTATAGTAATAATGTGTAATACTCCTATATCTATATACTCTGTACAGTAATAATGTATAATACTCCTACAGCTATATACTCTGTACAGTAATAATGTATAATACTCCTACAGCTAGGTACTCTGTATAGTAATAATGTATAATACTCCTATATCGATATACTCTGTACAGTAATAATGTATAATACTCCTATATCTAGATACTCTGTATAGTAATAATGTATAATACTCCTATATATACTCTGTACAGTAATAATGTATAATACTCCTATATATACTCTGTACAGTAATAATGTATAATACTCCTATCTCTAGATACTCTGTATAGTAATAATGTATAATACTCCTATATATACTCTGTACAGTAATAATGTATAATACTCCTATATATACTCTGTACAGTAATAATGTATAATACTCCTATATCTATATACTCTGTACAGTAATAATGTATAATACTCCTATATCTATATACTCTGTATAGTAATAATGTGTAATACTCCTATATCGATATACTCTGTACAGTAATAATGTATAATACTCCTATATCTAGATACTCTGTATAGTAATAATGTATAATACTCCTATATATACTCTGTACAGTAATAATGTATAATACTCCTATCTATATACTCTGTACAGTAATAATGTATAATACTCCTATATCTAGATACTCTGTATAGTAATAATGTATAATACTCCTATATATACTTTGTACAGTAATAATGTATAATACTCCTATCTATATACTCTGTACAGTAATAATGTATAATACTCCTATATATACTCTGTACAGTAATAGTGTATAATACTCCTATCTATATACTCTGTATAGTAATAATGTATTATACTCATATCTATATACTCTGTATAGTAATAATGTATAATACTCCTATATACTCTGTACAGTAATAATGTATAATACTCCTATATCTAGATACTCTGTATAGTAATAATGTATAATACTCCTATATCTATATACTCTGTATAGTAATAATGTATAATACTCCTATATATACTCTGTACAGTAATAATGTATAATACTCCTATATCTATATACTCTGTATAGTAATAATGTATAATACTCCTATATCTATATACTCTGTATAGTAATAATGTATAATACTCCTATCTATATACTCTGTATAGTAATAATGTGTAATACTCCTATATCTATATACTCTGTATAGTAATAATGTATAATACTCCTATATCGATATACTCTGTACAGTAATAATGTATAATACTCCTATATCTAGATACTCTGTATAGTAATAATGTATAATACTCCTATATATACTCTGTACAGTAATAATGTATAATACTCCTATATATACTCTGTACAGTAATAATGTATAATACTCCTATATCTAGCTACTCTGTATAGTAATAATGTATAATACTCCTATATATACTCTGTACAGTAATAATGTATAATACTCCTATATATACTCTGTACAGTAATAATGTATAATACTCCTATATCTATATACTCTGTACAGTAATAATGTATAATACTCCTATATCTATATACTCTGTATAGTAATAATGTGTAATACTCCTATATCGATATACTCTGTACAGTAATAATGTATAATACTCCTATATCTAGATACTCTGTATAGTAATAATGTATAATACTCCTATATATACTCTGTACAGTAATAATGTATAATACTCCTATCTATATACTCTGTATAGTAATAATGTATTATACTCCTATATCGATATACTCTGTACAGTAATAATGTATAATACTCCTATATCTATATACTCTGTACAGTAATAATGTATAATACTCCTATCTATATACTCTGTATAGTAATAATGTATAATACTCCTATATATACTCTGTACAGTAATAATGTATAATACTCCTATATCTATATACTCTGTACAGTAATAATGTATAATACTCCTATATCTATATACTCTGTACAGTAATAATGTATAATACTCCTATCTATATGCTCTGTATAGTAATAATGTATAATACTCCTATATCTATATACTCTGTACAGTAATAATGTATAATACTCCTATCTATATACTCTGTATAGTAATAATGTATAATACTCCTATATATACTCTGTACAGTAATAATGTATAATACTCCTATCTATATACTCTGTACAGTAATAATGTATAATATTCCTATATCTATATACTCTGTACAGTAATAATGTATAATACTCCTATATCTATATACTCTGTACAGTAATAATGTATAATACTCCTATATCTATATACTCTGTACAGTAATAATGTATAATACTCCTATCTATATACTCTGTATAGTAATAATGTATAATACTCCTATCTATATACTCTGTATAGTAATAATGTATAATACTCCTATATCTATATACTCTGTACAGTAATAATGTATAATACTCCTATCTATATACTCTGTATAGTAATAATGTATAATACTCCTATATCTATATACTCTGTACAGTAATAATGTATAATACTCCTATATCTATATACTCTGTACAGTAATAATGTATAATACTCCTATATCTATATACTCTGTAAAGTAATAATGTATAATACTCCTATCTATATACTCTGTACAGTAATAATGTATAATACTCCTATATCTATATACTCTGTAAAGTAATAATGTATAATACTCCTATCTATATACTCTGTATAGTAATAATGTATAATACTCCTACAGCTAGATACTCTGTACAGTAATAATGTATAATACTCCTATAGCTATATACTCTGTACAGTAATAATGTATAATACTCCTATATCTACATACTCTGTACAGTAATAATGTATAATACTCCTATCTATATACTCTGTATAGTAATAATGTATAATACTCCTATATCTATATACTCTGTACAGTAATAATGTATAATACTCCTATATCTATATACTCTGTACAGTAATAATGTATAATACTCCTATCTATATACTCTGTATAGTAATAATGTATAATACTCCTACAGCTAGATACTCTGTACAGTAATAATGTATAATACTCCTATATCTATATACTCTGTACAGTAATAATGTATAATACTCCTATCTATATACTCTGTACAGTAATAATGTATAATACTCCTATATCTATATACTCTGTACAGTAATAATGTATAATACTCCTATATCTATATACTCTGTACAGTAATAATGTATAATACTCCTATATATACTCTGTACAGTAATAATGTATAATACTCCTATCTATATACTCTGTATAGTAATAATGTATAATACTCCTATCTATATACTCTGTATAGTAATAATGTATAATTCTCCTATCTATATACTCTATAGTAATAATGTATAATACTCCTACAGCTAGATACTCTGTACAGTAATAATGTATAATACTCCTATATCTATATACTCTGTACAGTAATAATGTATAATACTCCTATATCTATATACTCTGTACAGTAATAATGTATAATACTCCTATATCTATATACTCTGTACAGTAATAATGTATAATACTCCTATCTATATACTCTGTATAGTAATAATGTATAATACTCCTATCTATATACTCTGTATAGTAATAATGTATAATACTCCTACAGCTAGATACTCTGTACAGTTATAATGTATAATACTCCTATATCTATATACTCTGTACAGTAATAATGTATAATACGCCTATCTATATACTCTGTACAGTAATAATGTATAATACTCCTATATCTATATACTCTGTACAGTAATAATGTATAATACTCCTATATCTATATACTCTGTACAGTAATAATGTATAATACTCCTATATCTATATACTCTGTACAGTAATAATGTATAATACTCCTATATATACTCTGTACAGTAAAAATGTATAATACTCCTATCTATATACTCTGTACAGTAATAATGTATAATACTCCTATCTATATACTCTGTATAGTAATAATGTATAATACTCCTATATCTATATACTCTGTACAGTAATAATGTATAATACTCCTATCTATATACTCTGTACAGTAATAATGTATAATACTCCTATATCTATATACTCTGTACAGTAATAATGTATAATACTCCTATCTATATACACTGTATAGTAATAATGTATAATACTCCTATCTATATACTCTGTGTAGTAATAATGTATAATACTCCTATCTATATACTCTGTATAGTAATAATGTATAATACTCCTATATCTATATACTCTGTACAATAATAATGTATAATACTCCTATATCTATATACTCTGTATAGTAATACTATATAATACTCCTATATCTATATACTCTGTATAGTAATAATGTATAATACTCCTATATCTATATACTCTGTATAGTAATCTATATACTCTGTACAGTAATAATGTATAATACTCCTATATCTATATACTCTGTATAGTAATAATGTATAATACATATATATACATATATATACATAATATATACACATATATATATACATATATATGTATAATATATACATACATAATAATGTATAATAAATATATCTATATACTCTGTATAGTAATAATGTATAATACTCCTATCTATATAATCTGTATAGTAATAATGTATAATACTCCTATATCTATATACTCTGTATAGTAATAATGTATAATACTCCTATATCTATATACTCTGTATAGTAATAATGTATAATACTCCTATCTATATACTCTGTATAGTAATAATGTATAATACTCCTATCTATATACTCTGTACAGTAATAATGTATAATACTCCTATCTATATACTCTGTATAGTAATCTATATACTCTGTACAGTAATAATGTATAATACTCCTATCTATATACTCTGTACAGTAATAATGTATAATACTCCTATCTATATACTCTGTATAGTAATAATGTATAATACTCCTATATCTATATACTCTGTATAGTAATAATGTATAATACTCCTATATATACTCTGTACAGTAATAATGTATAATACTCCTATATATACTCTGTACAGTAATAATGTATAATACTCCTATATCTATATACTCTGTACAGTAATAGTGTATAATACTCCTATATATATATATACTCTGTATAGTAATAATGTATAATACTCCTATATATACTCTGTATAGTAATAATGTATAATACTCCTATATCTATATACTCTGTACAGTAATAATGTATAATACTCCTATATATACTCTGTACATTAATAATGTATAATACTCCTATATCTAGATACTCTGTATAGTAATAATGTATAATACTCCTATATATACTCTGTACAGTAATAATGTATAATACTCCTATATCTATATACTCTGTACAGTAATAATGTATAATACTCCTATATCTATATACTCTGTACAGTAATAATGTATAATACTCCTATATCTATATACTCTGTACAGTAATAATGTATAATACTCCTATCTATATACTCTGTATAGTAATAATGTATAATACTCCTATCTATATACTCTGTATAGTAATAATGTGTAATACTCCTATATCTATATACTCTGTATAGTAATAATGTATAATACTCCTATATCGATATACTCTGTACAGTAATAATGTATAATACTCCTATATCTAGATACTCTGTATAGTAATAATGTATAATACTCCTATATATACTCTGTACAGTAATAATGTATAATACTCCTATATATACTCTGTACAGTAATAATGTATAATACTCCTATCTCTAGATACTCTGTATAGTAATAATGTATAATACTCCTATATATACTCTGTACAGTAATAATGTATAATACTCCTATATATACTCTGTACAGTAATAATGTATAATACTCCTATATCTATATACTCTGTACAGTAATAATGTATAATACTCCTATATCTATATACTCTGTATAGTAATAATGTGTAATACTCCTATATCGATATACTCTGTACAGTAATAATGTATAATACTCCTATATCTAGATACTCTGTATAGTAATAATGTATAATACTCCTATATATACTCTGTACAGTAATAATGTATAATACTCCTATCTATATACTCTGTACAGTAATAATGTATAATACTCCTATATCTAGATACTCTGTATAGTAATAATGTATAATACTCCTATATATACTTTGTACAGTAATAATGTATAATACTCCTATCTATATACTCTGTACAGTAATAATGTATAATACTCCTATATATACTCTGTACAGTAATAGTGTATAATACTCCTATCTATATACTCTGTATAGTAATAATGTATTATACTCATATCTATATACTCTGTATAGTAATAATGTATAATACTCCTATATACTCTGTACAGTAATAATGTATAATACTCCTATATCTAGATACTCTGTATAGTAATAATGTATAATACTCCTATATCTATATACTCTGTATAGTAATAATGTATAATACTCCTATATATACTCTGTACAGTAATAATGTATAATACTCCTATATCTATATACTCTGTATAGTAATAATGTATAATACTCCTATATCTATATACTCTGTATAGTAATAATGTATAATACTCCTATCTATATACTCTGTATAGTAATAATGTGTAATACTCCTATATCTATATACTCTGTATAGTAATAATGTATAATACTCCTATATCGATATACTCTGTACAGTAATAATGTATAATACTCCTATATCTAGATACTCTGTATAGTAATAATGTATAATACTCCTATATATACTCTGTACAGTAATAATGTATAATACTCCTATATATACTCTGTACAGTAATAATGTATAATACTCCTATATCTAGCTACTCTGTATAGTAATAATGTATAATACTCCTATATATACTCTGTACAGTAATAATGTATAATACTCCTATATATACTCTGTACAGTAATAATGTATAATACTCCTATATCTGTATACTCTGTACAGTAATAATGTATAATACTCCTATATCTATATACTCTGTATAGTAATAATGTGTAATACTCCTATATCGATATACTCTGTACAGTAATAATGTATAATACTCCTATATCTAGATACTCTGTATAGTAATAATGTATAATACTCCTATATATACTCTGTACAGTAATAATGTATAATACTCCTATCTATATACTCTGTATAGTAATAATGTATAATACTCCTATATCGATATACTCTGTACAGTAATAATGTATAATACTCCTATATCTATATACTCTGTACAGTAATAATGTATAATACTCCTATCTATATACTCTGTATAGTAATAATGTATAATACTCCTATATATACTCTGTACAGTAATAATGTATAATACTCCTATATCTATATACTCTGTACAGTAATAATGTATAATACTCCTATATCTATATACTCTGTACAGTAATAATGTATAATACTCCTATCTATATACTCTGTATAGTAATAATGTATAATACTCCTATATCTATATACTCTGTACAGTAATAATGTATAATACTCCTATCTATATACTCTGTATAGTAATAATGTATAATACTCCTATATATACTCTGTACAGTAATAATGTATAATACTCCTATCTATATACTCTGTACAGTAATAATGTATAATACTCCTATATCTATATACTCTGTACAGTAATAATGTATAATACTCCTATATCTATATACTCTGTACAGTAATAATGTATAATACTCCTATATCTATATACTCTGTACAGTAATAATGTATAATACTCCTATCTATATACTCTGTATAGTAATAATGTATAATACTCCTATCTATATACTCTGTATAGTAATAATGTATAATACTCCTATATCTATATACTCTGTACAGTAATAATGTATAATACTCCTATCTATATACTCTGTATAGTAATAATGTCTAATACTCCTACAGCTAGATACTCTGTACAGTAATAATGTATAATACTCCTATATCTATATACTCTGTACAGTAATAATGTATAATACTCCTATATCTATATACTCTGTAAAGTAATAATGTATAATACTCCTATCTATATACTCTGTATAGTAATAATGTATAATACTCCTACAGCTAGATACTCTGTACAGTAATAATGTATAATACTCCTATAGCTATATACTCTGTACAGTAATAATGTATAATACTCCTATATCTACATACTCTGTACAGTAATAATGTATAATACTCCTATCTATATACTCTGTATAGTAATAATGTATAATACTCCTATATCTATATACTCTGTACAGTAATAATGTATAATACTCCTATATCTATATACTCTGTACAGTAATAATGTATAATACTCCTATCTATATACTCTGTATAGTAATAATGTATAATACTCCTACAGCTAGATACTCTGTACAGTAATAATGTATAATACTCCTATATCTATATACTCTGTACAGTAATAATGTATAATACTCCTATCTATATACTCTGTACAGTAATAATGTATAATACTCCTATATCTATATACTCTGTACAGTAATAATGTATAATACTCCTATATCTATATACTCTGTACAGTAATAATGTATAATACTCCTATATATACTCTGTACAGTAATAATGTATAATACTCCTATCTATATACTCTGTATAGTAATAATGTATAATACTCCTATCTATATACTCTGTATAGTAATAATGTATAATTCTCCTATCTATATACTCTATAGTAATAATGTATAATACTCCTACAGCTAGATACTCTGTACAGTAATAATGTATAATACTCCTATATCTATATACTCTGTACAGTAATAATGTATAATACTCCTATATCTATATACTCTGTACAGTAATAATGTATAATACTCCTATATCTATATACTCTGTACAGTAATAATGTATAATACTCCTATCTATATACTCTGTATAGTAATAATGTATAATACTCCTATCTATATACTCTGTATAGTAATAATGTATAATACTCCTACAGCTAGATACTCTGTACAGTTATAATGTATAATACTCCTATATCTATATACTCTGTACAGTAATAATGTATAATACGCCTATCTATATACTCTGTACAGTAATAATGTATAATACTCCTATATCTATATACTCTGTACAGTAATAATGTATAATACTCCTATATCTATATACTCTGTACAGTAATAATGTATAATACTCCTATATCTATATACTCTGTACAGTAATAATGTATAATACTCCTATATATACTCTGTACAGTAAAAATGTATAATACTCCTATCTATATACTCTGTACAGTAATAATGTATAATACTCCTATCTATATACTCTGTATAGTAATAATGTATAATACTCCTATATCTATATACTCTGTACAGTAATAATGTATAATACTCCTATCTATATACTCTGTACAGTAATAATGTATAATACTCCTATATCTATATACTCTGTACAGTAATAATGTATAATACTCCTATCTATATACACTGTATAGTAATAATGTATAATACTCCTATCTATATACTCTGTGTAGTAATAATGTATAATACTCCTATCTATATACTCTGTATAGTAATAATGTATAATACTCCTATATCTATATACTCTGTACAATAATAATGTATAATACTCCTATATCTATATACTCTGTATAGTAATACTATATAATACTCCTATATCTATATACTCTGTATAGTAATAATGTATAATACTCCTATATCTATATACTCTGTATAGTAATCTATATACTCTGTACAGTAATAATGTATAATACTCCTATATCTATATACTCTGTATAGTAATAATGTATAATACATATATATACATATATATACATAATATATACACATATATATATACATATATATGTATAATATATACATACATAATAATGTATAATAAATATATCTATATACTCTGTATAGTAATAATGTATAATACTCCTATCTATATAATCTGTATAGTAATAATGTATAATACTCCTATATCTATATACTCTGTATAGTAATAATGTATAATACTCCTATATCTATATACTCTGTATAGTAATAATGTATAATACTCCTATCTATATACTCTGTATAGTAATAATGTATAATACTCCTATCTATATACTCTGTACAGTAATAATGTATAATACTCCTATCTATATACTCTGTATAGTAATCTATATACTCTGTACAGTAATAATGTATAATACTCCTATCTATATACTCTGTACAGTAATAATGTATAATACTCCTATCTATATACTCTGTATAGTAATAATGTATAATACTCCTATATCTATATACTCTGTATAGTAATAGTGTATAATACTCCTATATCTATATACTCTGTACAGTAATAATGTATAATACTCCTATAGCTATATACTTTGTATAGTAATAATGTATAATACTCCTATATCTATATACTCTGTACAGTAATAATGTATAATACTCCTATCTATATACTCTGTATAGTAATAATGTATAATACTCCTATATCTATATACTCTGTACAGTAATAATGTATAATACTCCTATCTATATACTCTGTATAGTAATAATGTATAATACTCCTATCTATATACTCTGTATAGTAATAGTGTATAATACTCCTATCTATATACTCTGTATAGTACGAGGCTGAAGTTGGTTTTTTAATTTGGCAATTTTTAGATTAGTTATTTCGTACACTCAAGTACTATGGGTCGGAAAAGGACGACTTAGTGTTCCAATAGGACAATAACATGAAGCATGCGTCGAGAGTGGCGAAGAAATGGTTCAGTGACAATTAAGTAAAGAACCTGGAATGGCTCCTACAGTCCCCAGACCTCAACCCAATCAAACACTTGTGGGTAAAATTGAAGCAAAAACTCTATACATACCCAAGTGCGTCTATCAGTATGCACCAACTTTCGGGACATGTGGCTAGGAGACGGCTAATGTTCCCACCCCGAAGGTCCATACGGACACCATACCCTTAACCCGAAAATTAGTGGGATCACATGAATGACATTGTTTAAAATGCCTGGGTATACTTTTAAGCAAATCAACATTTGTCTTCCTCTTTAGCAGCCAGTATGTCTCTTATGTGCTCTCTTACTCTCACTTTAAGAGCTCGTGTCGTCAGACTGATATAGATTTTCACACAAGAACAAGATGCATAATAAAGCACCGCTGTTGTTGAACATGTGATGGGTGTGTGATTTTAAAAACATGTCCTTGGACTTATCAATATTAGGGCATGCCACAGAATTCCCACATGGTTTGCAACCCCAAATAGATTGCTGGCTTTGATGTCCAGTGGAAAAAGGTGGAAAGGGGGCCTCAGGTGTATAATAGCTCCTGACCAAGATGTCACCCAAATTTTGGGATCGTCTGGCTGTAATAGAAGATTTAGGCCGGTGTTACACTCAGCGTATAAAAATACGGTCTGTAATTTACGGCCGTAATACGCAGAAAAAGTATCTCCTCCGTAGGCAGGGTGTGTCAGTGAGACACATATATATATATATATATATATATATATATATATATATATATATATATATATATATATATATATATATATATATATATATATATATATATATATATATATATATATATATTAATATTTCATCCAGCACGAGATAGCTGTAAAGCCGGTAATCCAATTGCTGGCTTTTGCTATCTCCTTCCTAAACCCGACATGATATGAGACCTGGTTTACATACAGTAAACCATCTCATATCCCCATTTTTTTTTTGCATATTCCACACTACTAATGTTAGTAGTGTGTATGTGCAAAATTTGGGCGCTCTAGCTATTAAATTAAAGGGTTAAATGACGGAAAAAATTGGCGTGGGCTCCCGCGCAATTTTCTCCGCCAGAGTAGTAAAGCCAGTGACTGAGGGCAGATATTAATAGCCTGGAGAGGGTCCATGGTTATTGCCCCCCCCCCCCCCCCCGGCTAAAAACATCTGCCCCCAGCCACCCCAGAAAAGGCACTTGGCCACTCTCTTCCCATTCCCGTGTAGCGGTGGGATATGGGGTGATGAAGGGTTAATGTCACCTTGCTATTGTAAGGTGACATTAAGCCAGATTAATAATGGAGAGGTGTCAATTTTGACACCTATCCATTATTAATCCATTTGTATGAAAGGGTTAAAAAAACACACATTATTAGAAAGTATTTTAATGAAATAAACACACAGGTTGTTTTAATATTTTATTGCTCTCTCGATCCACCTGAAGACCCTCGTTCTGTAACAAATTAAAAATAATAAACCAACAATATACATAAATTCCGTAGATCTGTAACATCCCACGATGTAAATCCATCTGAAGGGGTTAAAATATTTTACAGGCAGGAGCTCTGCTATAATGCAGCTGTGCTCGTGCCTGTAAAACCCCGGGGAATGAAGGTAATGTAGGTTAATGATCTATAGTTACCTTCATTCGCGGTGATATGCCCTCTGCTGGATGTCCTCAAATGAACTCGAGCCTGGGAGCTTTCCCCTCCCACCCCATCACTACCCATAATCCCGCCCCCCCACCCCATCACCACCCATAATCCCGCCCCCCCACCCCATCACCACCCATAATCCCACCCCATCACCACCCATAATCCCGCCCCCCACCCCATCACCACCCATAATCCTGCCCCCCCACCCCATCACCACCCATAATAACACCCCCCACCCCATCACCACCCATAATCCTGCCCCCCCCACCCCATCACCACCCATAATCCCGCCCCATCACCACCCATAATCCTGCCCCGGCCCCATCACCACCCATAATCCCGGCCCCATCACCACCCATAATACTGCCCTCCCACCCCATCACCACCCATAATCTCGCCCTCCCACCCCATCATCACCCATAATCCTGCCCTCCCACCCCATCACCACCTATAATCCCGCCCTCCCACCCCATCACCACCCATAATCCCGCCCTCCCACCCCATCACCACCCATAATCCCGCCCTCCCACCCCATCACCACCCATAATCCCGCCCTCCCACCCCATCACCACCCATAATCCCGCCCTCCCACCCCATCACCACCCATAATCCCGCCCTCCCACCCCATCACCACCCATAATACCGCCCCCCACCCCATCACCACCCATAATCCCGCCCCCACCCCATCACCATCCATAATCCCACCCCCCACCCCATCAAAACCCATAATCCCTCCCTCCCACCCCATCGCCACCCATAATCCCGCTCTCCCACCCCATCGCCACCCATAATCACGCCCCCCACCCCATCGCCACCCATAATACCACCCACCACCCCATCGCCACCCATAATCCCGCTCCCCCCACCCCATCACCACCCATAATCCCGCTCCCCTCACCCCATCACCACCCATAATCCCGCCCCCCACCTCATTACCACACATAATCCCGCCCCCCCCACCTCATTACCACCCATAATCCCACCCCATTACCACCCATATAACCCACCCCCCACCCCATTACCACCCATAATCCCGCCCCCCACCTCATTACCACACATAATCCCGCCCCCCCCACCTCATTACCACACATAATCCCGCCCCAATACCACACATAAACCCGGCCCCATTACCATGCATAATCCCGGCCCCATTACCACACAATCCCGCCTCCCACCACATTACTACACATAATCCTGCCTCCCCACCACATTACCACACAATCCCGCTCCCCCACCACATCACTACACATAATCCCGCCCCCTGCACAGTAGCTCCGTCCCAACCATATCACCACACATAATCCCGCCCCACCACATCACCACATAATCCCGTTCCCCAACACATCACCACACATAATTCTGCTCCCCCATCACCACACACAATCCCGCCCCACACCCCATCACCATGCATAATCCTGCTCCCCACCCATCACCACGAATAATCCCACCCCCCAACACATCACCACTCATAATCCCGCCCCCACCACATCACCGCACATAATCCCGCCCCCCACCACATCACCGCGCATAATCCCGCCCCACCACATTACCACAGATAATCTCGCCCCCCACCACATTACCACACAATCCCGCCCTCCACCACATTACCACACATAATCCTGCCCCCCACCACATTACCACAGATAATCCCGCCCCTCACCATATTACCACACATAATCCCCCCCCACCATATTACCACACATAATCCCGCCCCCCCATTACCACAGATAATCCCGCTCCCACCACATTACCACACAATCCTGCCCCCCACACATTACCACACATAATCCTGCCCCCCCATTACCACAGATAATCTTGCTCCCACCACATTACCACACAATCCTGCCCCCACACATTACCACACATAATCCCGCCCCCCACATCACACTCGCTAATCCCACCCCCTGCATAGTAGCTCCGCCTCACCACACATAATCCCACCCCCATCACATCACCATATAATCCCGCCCCCAACACATCACCACACATAATTCCGCCCCCACCCCATTACCACAGATAATCCCGCCCCCACCACATTATCACACATAATCCCGCCCCCCACCCCATTACCACACATAATCCCGCCCCCCCACCCCATTACCACACATAATCCCGCCCCCCCACCCCATTACCACACATAATCCCGCCCCCCCCATTCCATTACCACACAATCCCACCCCACCACATCACCACGCATAAGCCCGCCCCCCACCACATCACCACGCATAATCCCGCCCCCACCACATCACCACAGATAATCCCGCCCCCCCCACCATATTACCACACATAATCCAGCCCCCCACCATGTTACCTCACATAATTCCGCCCCACCACATCACCACATAATCCCACCCCCCACCACATTACCACACATAATCCCGCCCCCCACAATATTACCATGCATAATCCCGCCCCCCACCACATTACCACACATAATCCCCCATCACATTACCACACATAACCCCGCCCCCCACCACATCACCACACATAATCCCGCCCCCCTACCACATTACCACACATAACCCCACCACATCACCACACATAATCCCGCCACATCACCACACATAATCCTGCCCCCTACCACATTACCACGCATAATCCACATTGCCACACATAATGCCGCCCCCCTCCCTCCCCCCCCCCCACTACATTACCACACACAATCCCGTCCCCACACATTAAATTGTACCTGGTAGAAGTCAAGGAAAGATCTTTGAAAATTACTATACATTTAATTGTGTTTACAGAGAAATTTTAACTTAATTTATGTTTTGTTATGAAATTTGTTTAGATGCTGGAATGAATAAAAAATGCACATCTTACTGAACCCAGTTTGTTTTTTATTTTACACTGTGAATAAAATGTATTACTAGTATTATTCAGATTTTTAATGATTATTATTGTTATTAACTTCATTTTAAGTTAATTTACCACCTGTGTAAGCGCCATTGAATGTTGTCATTATTTACTTTAGTATAATCACCAGCAGTGTTAATTAGATAGCAATGAGTGTGCCGAGCGTTAGCTGGCTGGAAACCGCTAGTCTACTATATAATTGTCTAAGGGTCACTTCCGTCTGTCTGTCTTTCTGTCTGTCTTTCTCTCACGGATATTCATTGGTCGCGGCGTCTGTCATGGAAATCCAAGTCGCTGATTGGTCGTGGCAAAACGCCCACGACCATTGCCACGACCAATCAGCGACGGGGGCAGTACGGCGGCAACATCGCCACTCCTTCCTCCCCGCAGTCAGTGCCCGCTCCATACTCCCCTCCAGCCAGCGCTCACACAGGGTTAATGGCAGCGCTAATGGACCGCGTTATGCCGCGGTGTAGCGCACTCCATTAACGCTGCTATTAACCCTGTGTGACCAACTTTTTTACTATTGATGCGGTTAACGCTTCCTGGATCCAGGGGCCAAGGGAGGGTGAGTATATAACTATTTTTTATTTTAATTCTTTTTTTTTTAACAGGGATATGATGCCCACATTGCTATATACTACGTGGGCTGTGCAATATACTACGCGCGCTGGGCAATATACTACGCGGGCTGGGCAATATACTACGCGGGCTGGGCAATATACTACGTGGGCTGGGCAATGTACTACGCACCCTGGGCAATATACTATGCGCCCTGGGCAATATACTATGCACCCTGGGCAATATACTACGCGGGCTGTGCAATATACTACGCGCGCTGGGCAATATACTACGCGGGCTGCGCAATATACTACGCGGGCTGCGCAATATACTACGTGACTGGGCAATATACTACGTGACCGCAATATACTACGTGGCTGGCCAATATACCACGTGGCTGGCCAATATACCACGTGGCTGGGCAATATACTAAGTGGCTGGGCAATATACTATGTGGCTGTGCAATATACTATGTGGCTGGGCAATATACTATGTGGCTGGGCAATATACTATGTGGCTGGGCAATATACTACGTGGCTGGGCAATATACTATGTGGCTGGGCAACATAGTACGTGACTGGGCAATATGCTACGTGACTGGGCAATATACTATGTGGCTGGGCAATATACAGTCATGGACAAAAATTTTGAGAATGAGACAAATATTAATTTTTCCAAAGTCCACTGCTTCATTTTTTCTAATGGCAATTTGCATATACTCCTGAATGTCAGAGTGATCAGCTTAACAGCAATTACTGTACTTGCAAAGTCAATATTTGCCCAGAAAATGAACTTTAACCCCCAAAACACATTTCAACATCATTGCAGTCCTGCCTTAAAAGGAGCAGCTAACATCGTTTTAATGATTGATCCATTAACACAGGTGTGGGGGTTGATGAGGACAGGGCTGGCGATCAATCAGTCATGATTAAGTAAGAATGACATCACTGGACACTTTAAAAGGAGGCTGGTGCTTGGTATCATTGTTTCTCCTCAGTTAACCATGGTTATCTCTAAAGAAACACGTGCAGCCATCATTGCACTGCACAAAAATGGCCTAACAGGGAAGAGTATCGCAACTACAAAGATTGCACCTCAGTCAACAATCTATCGCATCATCAAGAACTTCAAGGAGAGAGCTTCCATTGTTGTCAAAAAGGCTCCAGGGCGCCCAAGAAAGACCAGCAAGCGCCAGGACCGTATCTTAAAACTGTTTCAGCTGCGGGATCGGACTACCAGCAGTGCCGAGCTTGCTCAGGAATGGCAGCAGGCTGGTGTGAGTGCTTCTGCATGCACTGTGAGGTGGAGACTCTTTGAGGCCTGGTTTCAAGGAGGGCAGCAAAGAAGCCACTTCTCTCCAGAAAAAAACATCAGGGACTGACTGATATTCTGCAAAAGGTACAGGGAGTGGACTGCTGTGGACTGGGGCAAAGTCATTTTCTCTGATGAATCCCCTTTTCGATTGTTTGGGACATCTGGAAAACAGCTTATTCGGAGAAGAAGAGGTGAGCGCTACCACCAGTCTTGTCTCATGCCAACTGTAAAGCATCTTGAAACCATTCATGTGTGGGGTTGCTTCTCAGCCACGGGAATCGGCTCACTCACAGTCTTGCCTAAAAACACAGCCATGAATAAAGAATGGTACCAGAATGTCCTCCAAGAGCAACTTCTCCCAACCGTCCAAGAGCAGTTTGGCGCCCAACAATGCCTTTTCCAGCATGATGGAGCACCTTGCCATAAAGCAAAAGTGATAACTAAATGGCTCATGGAACAAAACATAGAGATTTGGGGTCCATGGCCTGGAAACTCCCCAGATCTTAAAGGGACACTGTCACCTGAATTTGGAGGGAACAATCTTCAGCCATGGAGGCGGGGTTTTGGGGTTTTTGATTCACCCTTTCCTTACCCGCTGGCTGCAATATTGGATTGAAGTTCATTCTCTGTCCTCCATAGTACACGCCTGCGCAAGGCAAGATTGCCTTGTGCAGGCATGTACTACGGAGGACAGAGAATGAACTTCAATCCAATATTGCAGCCAGCATGCAGCCAGCGGGTAAGGAAAGGGTGAATCAAAAACCCCAAAACCCCGCCTCCATTGCTGAAGATTGTTCCCTCCAAATTCAGGTGACAGAGTCCCTTTAATCCCATTGAGAACTTGTGGTCAATCATCAAGAGACGGGTGGACAAACAAAAACCAACAAATTCTGGCAAAATGCAAGCATTGATTATGCAAGAATGGACTGCTATCAGTCAGTATTTGGTCCAGAAGTTGATTGAGAGCATGCCAGGGGGAATTGCAGAGGTCTTGAAGAAGAAGGGTCAACACTGCAAATATTGAATTGCTGCATTAACTCATTCTAACTGTCAATATAACCTATTGGTACTCATAATATGATTGCAATTATATTTCTGTATGTGATATAAACATCAGACAAACACTAATAAAAACCATAGGGCAGCAGATCATGTGAAAATATAATTTTGGTGTCATTCTCAAAAAATTTTGGCCATGACTGTAGTACATGACTGGGCAATATAGTACGTGACTGGGCAATATACTACACGGCTGGGCAATATACTACGTGGCTGGACAATATACTATGTGGCTGGGCAATATACTACATGACTGGGCAATATACTACGTCGGCTGTGCAATATACTACGTGGACATGCATATTCTATAATACCCGATGCGTTAGAATCAGGCCACCATCTAGTACTCTATATACTCATATAATATTCTGCATACTCGTATATAATAATACTCGTTATACGCATAATAATACTCATACTAATAATCATACTCTATATTTGTATCTAATAATGCCTATATTCTGCACACCATGTATAATAATGGTTATACTCTGTGGTAACACAAAACCCATATATTTGTAAACTTGGAACAATGCACAACTCGATAAATCAATGTCAAACTACCATATAGAAAACAAGCAGAGTGTATGTGTATGTGCCATAAAAGAAAAAATTATTGTGTATATTAAAATAATTATAAAATACAATTATAATACCAAAGGCTGCTAAGCTCAAAATGCAAGGATTCCTTCCAATTTAACCCATGGTGAGCCTTATGCATGTATATACAGTTGCATATAAATTCACAGAGCCTAAAAAGTGCATTAGTTACTAAGTACTCACATCCAAATGGATTTGCTAAAGGCATGAAAATAAATACCAAATACAGACGTACATATGCTGCCCAGGTGATAATAGTGGTTATCATACCGCCTCAATGCACGTTTCGTATTGTAACTTTCTCAGGAGGCATGTGTTGGGGAGGGGGGTCGTAGTTAAATAGACCAAACTGGTCAGTCATGAGCTTCAAATGTGGAGGTGTGTGTCATTTAACCCTGTCTGCAGTTCTGAACATAGTGATGTGAAAATGACGTGTCCATAAGATGTGGCGCATGTGCAGCATGAACAGGCAAGGCAAACATGATCATGGGATGCATTAAAAGAGGTCTGGATATGCATGATGAGGGCATTATACTGCCTCTGCAACAAAATTAATAAAGGGGATGGGAAACTACAATACCCAGAAAAATTATCAAAATTAGGATTATTTAGTCTAGAAAAGAGACGACTGAGGGGCGATCTAATAACCATGTATAAGTATATAAGGGGACAATTCAAATATCCGAGGATCTGTTTATACCAAGGAAGGTGACGATCACACGGGGGCATTCTCTGCGTCTGGAGGAGAGAAGGTTTTTCCACCAACATAGAAGAGGATTCTTTACTGTTAGGGCAGTGAGAATCTGGAATTCCTTTCCTGAGGAGGTGGTGATGGCAAACTCAGTCAAGGGGTTCAAGAGAGGCCTGGATGTCTTCCTGGAGCGTAGCAATATTGTATCTTACAGTTATTAGGTTCTTTAGAAGGACTTGGATTTGGGGATTTTTTGTGACGGAATATAGGCTGAACTGGATGGACATGTCTTTTTTCAGCCTTGCTAATTATGTTACTATGAATCACTGATAGAAGGCAT
Source organism: Ranitomeya imitator (assembly GCF_032444005.1). Lineage (NCBI taxonomy): Eukaryota > Metazoa > Chordata > Amphibia > Anura > Dendrobatidae > Ranitomeya > Ranitomeya imitator. Next base: position 98,381,315 of record NC_091288.1, read on the forward strand.
TTCAGTTTCCAGTAGAGCGAAAGCACAGCCGCGTGGTCATAGAGACAGCAACTGCGCAAATGACCCAGTGCATCACTTGCCGAAATGCCAGCGAGACACACACCACACAAATGCGCATAGGCACACCGGATAATATGTAAGAACATATAATGAAGAGTCTACTGTATATATATATTGTGACAGGGTCATTGGCACAGTGTATGAAGGGAAATATGTGTCACTGTGCATATTAGCTTCAGTGATGTGAAACCAGAATAGTTTTCCTCCAGCACGCTATGTGTTGAGAGGGTTAAGTTAATATGGGCTGGTTTTAGCAGACTTTCATAGAGCGGGTGGGAGGAGGTCCACTGTATCTCCACATGCAGAGTCCTGACAGTCGGACCTGTGTGATGTCAGGATCATGTGATCATCACGTTTTGTTAAATACCTGGCCATGAGAGTCAGTGGGTGTGGTGTGTTAGGAGAGGTGGAACTCCCACATAGATCCTGGAGCAGCTAAGGAAGCTGTGCGTGTTGCCTGCAGGGCAAGGACTCTGTTTAAACTTTACCTTTTGGTTTTGTTTTTTCGTTATGCCAGAAAGGCTTTGGTTATTTTTCCTGATAAAGAAGAAATATAAGCCAGCTCACCTGTGATGCATAAACCAAACTTCAGCAGCACAGACCCGCTGTGTCCAGGCGTATAAAGTCCAAAAAATAGAAGAGAATGTCCAGCTTCACCGAATCCTTAAAATTGTTTTCTTTATTCACAAACTTTAAGCATAGAGGATACAGACTTCAGCACGAACCATATGGGTAAGAATCTCAACGCGTTTCTGGAGACTGAGCTCCCTTAAGGCCCCTTCACATTAAGCGACGCTGCAGCGATACCGACAACGATTCGGATCGCTGCAGCGTCGCTGTTTGGTCGCTGGAGAGCTGTCACACAGACCGCTCTCCAGCGACCAACGATGCCGGTAACCAGGGTAAACATCGGGTAACTAAGCGCAGGGCCGCGCTTAGTAACCCGATGTTTACCCTGGATACCATGCTAAAAGTAAGAAAAAAACAAACACTAGATACTTACCTACCGCTGTCTGTCCTCCAGCGCTGCGCTCTGCTTCTCTGCTCTCCTGTACTGTCTGTGAGCCGGAAAGCAGAGTGGTGACGTCACCGCTCTGCTTTCCGGCTCACAGCCAGTGCAGGAGGAGTGCAGAGCACAGCGCTGGAGGACAGACGGCTGTAGGTAAGTATCTAGTGTTTGTTTTTTTTTACTTTTAGCATGGTAGCCAGGGTAAACATCGGGTTACTAAGCGCGGCCCTGCGCTTAGTTACCCGATGTTTACCCTGGTTACCAGTGAAGACATCGCTGGATCGGTGTCACACACGCCGATCCAGCGATGTCTCCAGGGAGTCCAGCGACGAAATAAAGTTCTGGACTTTGTTCAGCGACCAACGATCTCCCAGCAGGGGCCTGATCGTTGGTCGCTGTCACACATAACGATTTCGTTAACGATATCGTTGCTACGTCACAAATAGCAACGATATCGTTAACAATATCGTTATGTGTGAAGGTACCTTTAATCATGACCTATGATTAAGGGAGCTCAGTCTCCAGAAACGCGCTGAGATTCTTACCCATATGGTTCGTGCTGAAGTCTGTATCCTCTATGCTTAAAGTTTGTGAATAAGGAAAACTCTTTTTTACGGATTGGGTGAAGCTGGACATTCTCTTCTTTTTTTGGACTTTATTTTTCCTGACCCCTGCTGAAGTTTATGCTGTTCATAATAAACAAGCAGGTGAACTACCACCAGTGATCACTGGTGACATTATACACAGGAACTCTGTATACAGTGCCAGTGTACAGGTAATACAGTGATCACTGGTGACATTATACACAGATCTGTATACAGTGTCAGTGTACAAGTAATACAGTGATCATTGGTAACATACACAGGAGCTCTGTATATAGTGTCATTGTAAAGGTAATACAGTGATCGCCAGTGACATTATACCCAGGAGCTCTGTATATATTGTCGGTGTACAGGTAATACAGTGATCACTGGTGACACTGGTTATACACAGGAGCTCTGTATATTGTATACAGTGTATAGTGTGCGTGTACATGTAAAACACTGTCATTTACCCCTAAAAACCGCTGACTTTTTTTTGCTTTACTCTCTATCGCTTTCGTCCACAGCAAGGGCTCACCATTTCCCGGATACCCTGCCAGGCCAGTCCGACCCTGATGTTAGTTATTTAAAAAAAAACAGTGGCCTCATCTCTTGTAGTCAGCACCTGGTGCCTGGGAATAGCGCTAACTATACTGCTTTTCCCAACCGGCAGAGCATTTCATTCTGGTATGTGTCACATGGATGTCATCCGTATGTCTTCAGTGTGCATGACGTATTGACGTCCATGCTTCCGGAAGAAAACGGACATGTCCACATTTGGGTCACGCAGATACACGGTCTATGTGAACACACAGAGATGTATGCAACCCCATAGATTTAAAAGGGTCGACGTGTGTACATGTACTGGAGACACTGATGTGTGAAGGGGGCCTTATTCTTTAATCTCCAGCGTCTGGTAGTCTGATCACTACATGTTTTATGTGTTAGTCATTTAAAGTTATTTGGTAATTATTATTTAGTATTGTTGGCCGATTTTGCAATAAATCATTATTAAATTTCCTCAGACTACCTGCATGTTTCCCCTAGCCTGCCCACCTCTCATTTTTATAAGACTGTATGCACACAGAGGTTTTTTTAAGAAGTATTTTGGTACAGGTCCACTCCAAAAGATTCGTGAAAAATCAATTAAAAAATGCTTGAAAGATCCATCTTGTTTGTTTCTATTGAAAAACAACTGAACGGACTGCAGGAATAAGGTGCGCCAAGTTCGTAAAGAGGTGCACGCTATAGCTGCCATGCACCTCCACAAAGATTTTACTCCATTCTTTAAAATGGCATCAAGTTTGATTAATTAGGCGGGTAAACTGTGCAATTCACCATCTTAGCTCCATCCACTTTGGTGAAGCTTCCAGTGTAAAACCATCAAAAGTGGCACAACTTGAAGTTCTGCAAAACCACACAGAGTTTATTTTCTGAATGCTAAAAAATACAAGTTTTTCAAGAGGAATTTTCAAGAAACACTGCCTCTTTTGGCATGCTTTTTCGCCGCCCCTAAGGTGTGTTCACACTGCATCTTTTTTCGCCATATTCAAAAAACCCTCAGCATAAAGTGCTTCACGAAACTCCTTTTCACCTGCATTTTATAAACCTGAAGTATTTTTTCTCCTTTTTTGGCCATTTCCTGAGTTTTTGCCATAAACAGGTTTTTTTGTGCTTTTTCTGGCATTTTTTGAACATCTATTAGGTTGTGTTCTCATGTAGCATAAATGCTGTATGTTTTTCCACTATGTTTTTTCAGAATATCTGCATTTAACCATCCCAGTAAAGTCATTTCATGAAAGAGTCATGCCCACTGTACAGCTACAGACGCTGTTGATCTGTGTGTTTTTTGTTTTGCAATATTTCTCCATAGGTGGCTGAAAAAAATACTTGAAAAAAAGAGTTACATTTATAGGTGCAGAATCATGGTTTTTCTACAGAAAAAAAGTCAAATCTACACCAATAACACTGTACAGTAGAGGTATTACGGCACTCCCGGGTTCATAGATGAGGTACTTAAGTAGTGTTCCAACCCGTTGATAAGTAAGGAACTTGGCACTCAAAATGCAGTGAATTAAATAAATCCTTTAATGGCAATCCAAGCAGCTGTTGTTAACGTTTCGGTGATAACATTGGACCTTCATCAGAACTAATTGCCTTGTTGAATTTTTCTTATTTTCTGCCAGGTTGCAGTGCTGTGTTAATTTCGAATTGCGTCACTGAGGAGTGGCGCTCACTCAGGGGTCTTTTTGCTATCGCCACTAAGTTTCTATATAATTTAATCTTCCTTTATTTTGTGCCTGCTGTGTTCTACTATTTGGTGTTACGTTAGAATATACGATTACTTTGAGTTTATAGCCTTGCACTGAACTTTACATATGTTGCCAATTTGCTCTGGAGGATCTGTCATCTGTCATAATGTGAGCAAACGGTAAACCGCTGCAGAATATGTTAGCGCTATATAAAAATAAAGATTATTATTATTTATCTTTATCTGCCTGTTATTAGATTATTACGTTTGACGATCTTAACCCTCACACTTTATTCAGCCTTTTGCATTGCACTTTATTCATATGACCAGATAGTTTTAATTTATTGATTACTTGGCATTTCTTTAAGTAGTGTGTGCCTTTCATATTTTTACAGAGTATTTGTTTTTAAGCCCTCAAACCCAACCTCCCCTCCCCCCAAGGTGGTTTGCACATTAATGACCAGGCCAATTTTTACAATTCTGACCACTGTCACTTTATGAGGTAATAACTGGAACGGTTGCAGATCCCGCAATTCTGAGAATGTTTTTTCGAGACACGTTATACTTCATGTTGATCGTAAAATTTCTTCGATATGACTTGCGTTTGTGTAAAAACCGGAAATATGGTGAAAATTTTGCCATTTTCAAACTTTGAATTTTTATGCCCTTAAATCAGAAAGATGTGTCACACAAAATAATTAATGAATAACATTTTCCAGATGTCTACTTTACATCAACACTATTTTTTAAACAAAATTTGTTTTCGTTAGGAAGTTAGAATCGTTAAAAGTTGACCAGCGATTTCTCACAACAAAATTTAGAAAACCATTTTAGTTAGGGATCACCTCCCATTTGAAGTCACTTTGAGGGGTCTATATGATAGAAAATACCCAAATTGACACCATTCTAAAAACTGCACCCCTCAAGGTGATCAAAACCACATTCAAGAAGTTTATTAACCCTTCAGGTACTTCAAAAGAATTTTTGTAATGTGAAAAAAAAAAATGAACATTCAACTTGTTTTTACAATTTTTTTTTTACTTCAGATGCTAATTTTTTTTATTTTGACAAGGGTAACAGGAAAAAATAGACCTCCTGAGCATGCCGATACCCCATATGAGGGAGAAAACCACTGATGGGCGCACGGCAGGGCTCAGAAGGGAAGGAGCGCTATTTGACTTTTTAAATGTAAAACTTCCTGGAATCATTAACGGACATTATGTCCCGTTTGGAGAGCCCCTGATGTGCCTAAACAGAGTAAACCCGTCACAAGAGACCTCATTTTTTAAATTAAACCCCTCAGTGAATGTATTTAAATGTGTGGTGAGCGCCTTAAACCCACAGGTGCTTCACAGAAGTTTGTATCGTTGAGCCGTGAAAATAATTATATTTTCCCCACAAAAATTTTAAAGGGAACCTGTCACCCCCCTCAGGCGTTTGTAACTAAAAGAGCCACCTTGTGCAGCACTGATGCTGCATTCTGACAAGGTGGATTTTTTAGTTATGATCCTTGCACACGCTGAAATAAACGCTTATAAAATGTGCCCCCTCATACCGTGAAATGGTCCCGGGGGTGAGTCTTTCTCCCCTAATCAGACGCAGCACAGCCATCACAGCCGGGCCTGTGCGTGCCGGGCGCCGACTCCTCTTGCTTCATTAGCGTCCCTGGCGCCTGCGCTGTAAGTTCGAAGAGCAGCGCAACTGCACATGCCCTGAAAAAATACAGCGCAGGCGCCGGGAACGCTAATGAAGCAAGAGGAGGCGGCGCCCGGTGCGCACAGGCCCGGAGTGACGGCTGTGCTGTATCTGATTAGGGGGGAAAGACCCGCCCCCGGGACCATTTCACGGTATGAGGGGGCACATTTTATAAGCGTTTATTACAGCGTGTGCAGGGAGCATAACTAAAAGAGCCACCTTGTCAGAATGCAGCATCAGTGCTGCACAAGGTGGCTCTTTTAGTTACAAACGCCTGAGGGGGGTGACAGGTTCCCTTTAAACCCAAATTTTGCATTTTCAGAAGGGTAACAGGAAAAATTGCTACATACAATTTGTTGTGCAATTTCTTCTGAGTATGCAGATATGTGGGGGAATACTACTTTTGAGGCGCAGTGCAAAGTTCAGAATGGAAGAGGCGCCATATTGGAGTTCAGATTTTGTTGGAATGGTTTGAGGGTGCTATGTCACATTGCCGGAAACCCTGAGGTGCCAGAACAACAGAAACCCCCATATGTGAACTCATTTTAAATACTACACTCCTCAATGGATTCATCTAGGGGTGCATTGATCATATTAACACCAAATGTGCCTCACAGAACTTTTACCATTGAGCGGTGAAGAAAGAATAAATTACATTTTTACTACTAAAATGTTGTTTTAGCATCAAGTTTTTATTTTGTATAAGGGATAATAGGATTTTTTTTTACAACAAACTGAGGTCCATTTTTTCCTGAGTGCACCAAGACCCTACATGTAATTGGGAAATATTTTTCAGGCACAGTGCAAAGCTCACATTGCAAGGAGCACCAGATACCACTGTTGTGGTTTTCAGGTGCCATGACCCACTGGGAGAGCCCATGAGGTGACAGAACAGCAGAACCCCCCCATAAGTGACCCCACTTTACAAGCCAGACATCTCAATGAATTCATCTAGGGGTGCAGTGATCATATTGACACAACGGGTGTGTCACAGAATTTTATACCATTAGGCAGTGAAGAAAAAATAACTACATTTTTACCACCAAAATTTGGTTTTAGCCCCAAATTTTACATTTTCACACAAGAAGTGGGTAAAAATGGCACCATAATTTGTCCCACAATTTCTACTGAACGTGGCAATACCACATATGTGGCTTTACAATACTACTTAGCCACACAGAGAGACTCGGGAGGAATGGAGCGTTATTTGCCTCCTGGAGAACAGATTTTCCTAGAATAGTTTGCGGACTCCATATACAGAGCCCCTAATTGCTAGAAGAGCAGATTCCCCCCTCACGTGACCCCATTTTGGAAATTATACCCCTTTGGGAATTTATCTACAGGTGTATCGCCGGCCGCGACCAATCAGTGAAGCCAGGGCCAGCTGCAGGTTTTTGAGGGCCCCGGGCGAAAGAGTCTCACAGCCCACGTAGCATATAACACAGGCCATGTAGTATATAGCACAGCCACGTAGTATATAGCACAGGCACGTAGTATAGCACAGGCACATAGTATATAGCACAGCTACGTAGTATGTAACACAGCCACGTAGTATATAGCACAGCCACGTAGTATATAGCACAGCCCATGCAGTGCGTAACACATCCACATAGTATATAGCACAGCCACGTAGTATATTGCACAGCCACATAGTATATAGCACAGGCACGTAGGATATAGCACAGCTACGTAGTATATAACACAGCCACGTAGTATATAGCACAGTCACGTAGTATATTGCAGAGCCACGTAGTATATAGCACAGCCCACGTAGTACATAGCACAGCCCACGTAGTATATAGCACAGCCCACATAGTATATAGCACAGCCCACATAGTATATAGCACAGCCCACGCAGTATATAACAGCCCACATAGTATATAGCACAGCCATGTAGTATATAGCACAGCCCACGTAGTGTAGAGCAGGGGTGTCAAACTGCATTCCTCAAGGGCTGTAAACAGGTGATGTTTTCAGGATTTCCTTGTACTGCACAGGTGATAATTTAATCACCTAAACACATAATGATTACAGCACCTTGTGCAAAGCTAAGGAAATCTTGAAAACACGCATGGTTTGCGGCCCTCGAGGAATGCAGTTTGACACCCCTGGTGTAGAGCACAGCCCACGCAGTATCTAACACAGCCCACGTACTACATAACACAGGTCATGAAGACACAAAAGAGAATAGTAAAACCAAAAACACTCAGTTTGAAAAAATGTTGCAGTAATCCGCAAGTGCTAGTAAAAGATGTAAAAAACAGGGTTTTTGGTTGATACATTTTTTGCAAAAAATGTATACTAAGCTGCTCTACCAATCTTCACGGTATACCCTTATCAGAGCAGTCCTAACTAATGTATGCAATCCCTATCTGATGTATTTAAAAACCTGATCATCTGAAGGTGAGAATAAAATGATTTTTTTTTATTACTATTTTTAACATTATGTTTTTACTATTGATGCTGCATAGGCAGCATCAATAGTAACAAGTTGGTTACACTTACAGGGTTAATGGCAGCGTTAACAGACTACGCTACACCGCGTTATACCGCGGTGTAACGCAGTCCATTTAGCGGACTGCTAAAACGCTATGTGGGCGCTGACTGGAGGGGAGTATGGAGGGGGCACTAACTGAAGGGGAGTAGGGAGGGGTCAATTCGCAGCCAGACTGTGCCTGTCGCTGATTGGTCGCACCCAGCCGGCCGCGACCAATCAGCGATGCAGGATTTCCGTGACAGACGGAAGTACAAACAGACTGACAAACAGATGGAAGTGGACCTTAGACGATTATATACAGTACATAGATGCCATTCCTCCTGTGGTATTAGTGATTAGGCGACTTTATTCTTCAGGTCGGTGCGATTACTACGATACCAAATGCCAGATTTATATCTGGTTTTTATGTTTGGTTGCTGTCACACACTAAAAGACACTTGCTAATGCAAAAATAGTTGTTGCACCACTATATTTTGAGAGCTATAATGTTTCCATATATTGGCCAACAGAGTCATGTAAGGGCTTATTTTTTGTGGGACAAGTTAATGTTTTTGTTGGTACCATTGTCAGACACATGACGCTTTTTGATCACTTTCTATTCCAATTTTTGGGAGGCAGAAAGAACAAAAAACAGTAATTCAGGATTTTTTTTTTGGGGGGGGGGTAGTTTATGTCGTTCCACTTGTGGTAAAATTGATAAGGCAGTTTTATTCTTCTGGTCAGTATGATTGCAGCGATATTACATTTTTTTTATGTTTTGGCGCTTTTACACAAAGTATTTTACAGAAAAAATTATTTTTGCATTATTTCATTCTGAGAGCTATATCTTTTTTTATTTTTCTGCTGATGGAGCTATATGGCAGCTTGCTTTTTTGCAGGACAAGATGATGCTTCAGCAGTACCATATTTATTTATATTCGTCTTTCTGATCGCGTTTTATTCCACCTTTTGCTCAGCATTGTTTTTTGCCTAATTTTTTTTTCATTTTGCATGATGTTCACTAAAGGGGTTAACTAATGGGACAGTTTTATAGATCGGGTCGTTCCGGACGCGGTGATGCCAAAAATGTATACTTTTATTGTTTATGTCATCTCCCCTGTATGTAGTATATACCTGCTGTATGTCATCTCTTCCGCTATATACCTATGTGTCATCTCTTTTATATAGTATATTCCCGTATGTCATCTCCTCCTGTATATAGTATATACGTATGTCATCTCTTCCTGTATATAATATATACGTGTGTCATCTCCTCCTGTATGTAGTATATACGTGTGTCATCTCCTCCTGTATGTAGTATATACCTGTATGTCATCTCCTCCTGTATATAGTATATACCTGTGAGTCATCTCCCCTGTATATAGTATATACCTGTAAGTCATCTCCTCCTGTATATAGTATATACCTGTGTCATCTCCCCTGTATATAGTTTGTACCTGTATGTCATCTCCCCCTGTTTATAGTATATACGTGTGTGTCTTCTCCTCCTGTATTAGACCTCGTTCACACGTTATTTGGTCAGTATTTTTACCTCAGTATTTGTAAGCTAAATTGGCAGCCTGATAAATCCCCAGCCAACAGGAAGCCCTCCCCCTGGCAGTATATATTAGCTCACACACACATAATAGACAGGTCATGTGACTGACAGCTGCCGTATTTCCTATATGGTACATTTGTTGCTCTTGTAGTTTGTCTGCTTATTAATCAGATATTTATTTTTGAAGGATAATACCAGACTTGTGTGTGTTTTAGGGCAAGTTTCATGTGTCAAGTTGTGTGTGTTGAGTTGCGTGTGGCGACATGCATGTAGCGACTTTTGTGAGATGAGTTTTGTGTGGCGACATGTGCGTAGCAACTTTTTGTGTGTCGAGTTGCATGTGACAGGTTAGTGTAGCAAGTTGTGTGCAGCAAGTTTTGCGCGTGGCGAGTTTTATGCGTGGTGCGTTTTGAGAAGGTGCAAGTTTCGTGTGAGGCAACTTTTGCATGTGTTGCAACTTTTGTGCATGTGGCAATTATTAAGCGTGTGCAAGTTTTGCCTTTGGCAAGTTTTCCATGAGGTGAGTTTTGCACGTGTGGCTAGTTTTGCGTGAGCCTTGTTTTGCATGTGGCGAGTTTTGTATGTGGCGAATTTTGCGCGTGGCGAGTTTTGAGCGGTGACTTTTGTGTTTCGACTTTTATGTGGCGAGGTTGGTGTATGTGTGGTGAAATGTGTGCTGAGGGTGGTATATGTGTTCAAGCATGTGGTAGTGTGTGGCGCATTTTGTGTGTGTTCATATCCCCGTGTGTGGTGAGTATCCCATGTCGGGGCCCCACCTTAGCAACTGTATGGTATATACTCTTTGGCGTCATCTCTCTCATTCTTTAAGTCCCCCTTGTTCACATCTGGCAGCTGTCAATTTGCCTCCAACACTTTTCCTTTCACTTTTTCCCCATTATGCAGATAGGGGCAAAATTGTTTGGTGAATTGGAAAGCGCGGGGTTAAAATTTCACCTCACAACATAGCCTATGACGCTCTCGGGGTCCAGACATGTGACTGTGCAAAATTTTGTGGCTGTAGCTGCGACTGTGCAGATGCCAATCCCGGACACGCACGCACGCACACACACACACACCTTTATATATTAGATAACATTTTTTTCATACAAATATTTATTTATTGGTACAATATCTTTTGATTTTTTTTAAAAATATCTTTACACTTTAAAAAAAAAAAAAGTCACTTTTTTTTACTTTCTCCCACCATGGGACAATCATTTTTTTCAGGCTGATTATTTGTATAGCATGGGGATGCAGCAGCATCCCTATGCTTTGCAAATTGTCAGCTCTGCACTGACACAAAGTTTCTGATCATGCACTGAACATGATCAAGCAACTTTCCTAGCTCTGGTGACCTGGTTGTCGTCACAATTAGGACCCCGCGTCACGCCGCGGGGTCTCTGATCCAAGGGCATACTAAGTACCCTTACTAAGTACCCTTAGTATCGCATTCAATCACAGCAATTAGGGGGTTTAAGTGCTGGAAGCGGTGCAGGACTGCTCCTCCTGGCACTTAGTGCCGGGTCTCAGCTGTCAGAATCAGCTGACACCCAGCGGCGATCTCGTGCACGCACAGCCTGTATGCAAGCATAATCGCAATGATGTAATAATCTGCCCCTGGTGAATAAGGCCCAGAGCACAGGGACGTATTATTACACCCAATGTCAGAAAGGGGTTAATGTTGTACACGTGGCCAACTCCCTCTTGAACACAGACATGTCTTTTACTAATATTTTACATCTCATACCTTATTTCTTGACCACTTGGTTTTATGAAAAGATTATGTTATATTACATTATTTTTTGCACATCACTTTACTTATGGGATTAACCTTGGATTATTACCGTAACCCCTTAGTGACAGGGCCAATTTAGTACTGTCAAGAGATCGCGGCGGCCATTTTCCCAAAGCCGAGTTTGCATCTCGGCTTTGGGAAAATGGCCGCCGCGATCTCTTCTGCGCACGCGCGGCATCCTGCGGCCATTTTCCTGAAGCCCCGTGCAGCAAAGCACTCCATCTGCGCACGCGCGGCCCCAGGAAGATGGCCGCCCCCACCGATGAAAGGGATAACAGCGCAGATCGCGCGCTGTTTCTTCACGTGCGCGCAGGGAATTCGGAACTTGGACATGCGCACACCACTACGCCACCAACGGAAACCTGGGGAAGAAAAGAGCGATGTCACCACGCCCACCTGACCAGACCAGCCTGATTGACAGGCGAAAACGGCGACTTTGGTAATGTATTTCTCAGCATAGGTGGGGAATCAGGGTACACTACATACACTATAGTAATGCACAGCGCAGGCCCTATTTAACAGTATTTATATCTCAATCTGAAAAAACGGGGTGACATGGTTCCCTTTAATGACCAAGCCAATTTTTACACTTCTGACCACTGTCACTTTATGAAGTTATAGCTCTGGAACGTTTCAGCGTATCCCACTGATTTTGAGACTGTTTTTTCATGACATATTGTGCTTCATGCTAGTGGCAAAATTTATTCGATATAATTTGCGTTTAATTATGAAAAAAATGGAAATTTGGCAAAAATTTTGAAAATTCTGCAATTTTCAAACTTTTAATTTTTGTACACTTAAATCAGATAGTGGTGTCATCCAAAATAGTTAATAAATAACATTCCCCATATGTCTACTTTACATCAGCACAATGTTGGAAACAATTGTTTTTTGTTAGGATGTTATAAGGGTTAAAAATTGACCAGCGATTTCTCATTTTTCCAACAAAATTTACAAAACCATTTTTTTAGGGACCACCTCACATTTGAGAGAGGGAAAATATAACAGAAAATACCCAAAAGTGACACCATTCTAAAAACTGCACCCCTCAAGGTGCGCAAAACCACATTCAAGAAGTTTATTAACCCTTCAGGTGCTTCACGAGAACTAAAGTAATGTGGAAAGAAAAAATGAACATTTTTACTTTTTTCACAAAAAATGTACTTTGGAACCAATTTGTTTATTTTCACAAGGGTATCAGGAGAAAATGGACCACAAAATTTGTTCTGCAATTTCTCCTGAGTATGCCAATACCCTGTATGTGAGGGAAAGCCACTGTTTGGGCACACGGCAGGGCTCAGAAGGGAGAGAGTACAGTTTGACATTTTGAACACAAAATTGGCTGGAATCAATGGTGGCGCCATGTTGCATTCGGAGACCCCCTGATGTACCTACACAGTGGAGCCGCCCCAATACTAACTCCAACCCTAACTCCAACACATCCCTAACCATAATCCCTACCCTAACCATAAACCTAACCACAAACCTAACCCCAACACACCCCTAACCGTAATTCCAATCCTAACTTTAGCACAACCCTAACTTTAGCCCAACCTTAACCCTAGCCCAATCCTCAGCCTAACTTTAGCCCAACCCTAACTTTAGCCCAACCTTAACCCTAGCCCCAACCCTAGCCCAATCCTCAGCCTAACTTTAGCCCAACCCTAACTTTAGCCCAACTCTAACCCTAATGGAAAATTGGAAATACATTTTTTTAAATTTTATTATTTTTACCTAACTACAGGGGTGATAAAGGGGGATTTGATTTACTATTTTTTTTATTTTGATTACTGTGATATGGTCTATCACAGTGGTGAAAATGAACCAATAGGAAAATTTTCCTATTGTTGCCAGCCAGCAGATCTCGGTCGGCGCACCGCGCATGCGCCCATTTTCTTCCCAGAAGACGTTGGCAGCCCGGGTAACTTCACGTGGAGTTTCAGGGACACTGGAGGTACCAGGGGGATCGAGGAACCACATTTCTCTCTTCTCTGATGTGCGATCACATCAGTGGAGAAAATAAATGGGAAATAAGACTTTTTTTTTTTTTTTACTTGCGGTCACCATTATTCCATTAATAAAGGCAATCGCAACACTGGGGTTGGTAAAAACTGACCTGAATCATGTTCTCTGGGGTCTCGGCTACCCCAGTAGCCGAGAACCCCAGAGAAATTCTGGCTCTGGGGGGCACTATACACTTATTTCTCAGCGCCATTAAAAAGTGGCGCTGAGGCATAAGTACCCTTAACTGCCGCCATTAAAAGGCGTATTGGCAGTCGTTAAGGGGTTAAGTAGTTGGCCATTTTGCACAGCACTTTCATTATAGGCACATGGTTGCTCCTCATTAGTGTTGAGCGATACCGTCCGATACTTGAAAGTATCGGTATCGGATAGTATCGTCCGATACCCGAAAAATATCGGATATCGCCGATACCGATATCCGATACCAATACAAGTCAATGGGACATCAAGTATCGGAAGGTATTCTCATGGTTCCCAGGGTCTGAAGGAGAGGAAACTCTCCTTCAGGCCCTGGGATCCATAGGGATGTGTAAAATAAAGAATTAAAATAAAAAATATTGATATGCTCACCTCTCCGGCGGCCCCTGGACATCACGCTGCTAACCGGCCGGCTTCTTTGTTTAAAATGAGCGCCTTTAGGACCTGCGAATGACGTCGCGGCTTCTGATTGGTCGCGTGCCGCCCATGTGACCGGCACGCGACCAATCAGAAGCCGCGACGTCATTCGCAGGTCCTTAATTCCTAGAATTAGGAGTTTTGTGAATGAGAATGACGTCGCGGCTTCTGATTGGTCGCGTGCCGGTCACATGGGCGGCACGCGACCAATCAGAAGCCGCGACGTCATTCGCAGGTCCTAAAGGCGCTCATTTTAAACAAAGAAGCTGGCCGGTTACCAGCGTGATGTCCAGGGGCCGCCGGAGAGGTGAATATATCAATATTTTTTATTTTAATTCTTTATTTTACACATCCCTATTGATCCGATACCGATACCCGATACCACAAAAGAATCGGATCTCGGTATCGGAATTCCGATACCGCAAGTATCGGCCGATACCCGATACTTGCGGTATCGGAATGCTCAACACTACTCCTCATTTAAAATGTAACCTCCTTTTAAGCAATCTATAGCTGCTTTTGACTCACATGAGTATAATAAAAATGTGTGTTAAATACATGGTAGTTTATTTGAATTACAGCCAGGAAAAATCTTTATTATTATTTTTCTGAATGAGGTAGCATACTTTATGTGAGGATATGGCGGCTTACTAAAGACTATAGGACAAATGGACATAGAGAGACTTTTTCCAGCATGGATCACCGGTTTTATTGTGTTTTATTCAATATTTTCTTGCTGTGTTTTATTAGTGATTTGCTTGCTCCTCAGTTCATCCTCAGAAATCAATGTTACATACACTAACAGTAAATAGAGGAAGACAAGCAGGCTAGATCTTATGTATAGCTAAGGCCAGACAGTAGATTTTTAAAGGTAAGACTGTGTGCACACGTTCCGGATTTTTCGCTATAAAAACGCGATAAAACTGCAAAAAAAACGCATCCATTAAGCATCCTATTAATAGAATGCAATCCGCAATTTATGTGCACATGTTGCATTTTTTCCGCTAAAAAAAACGCATCACGGTAAAAAACGCAGCATGTTCATTAATTTTGCGGATTTTTAGCGGATTTCCTGCTATTTAATGCATTGGGAAGCTCTGGAAAAAAACACAAAAAATCCGCACGAAAAAACGTGAGAAAAGCGCAAAAAAATGCATGCGGATTTACGGCAGAAAATGTCCGGTTTTGATCAGGAAATTTCTGCAAAGAATCCTGATGTGTGTACATAGCCTAAGGGTACCGTCACATTTAGCGACGCTGCAGCGATATAGACAACGATGCCGATCGCTGCAGCGTCGCTGTTTAGGTTGTTGTGTGGTCACTGGAGAGCTGTTACACAGCTCTCCAGCGACCAACAATGCCGAAGTCCCCGGGTAACCAGGGTAAACATCGGGTTACTAAGCGCAGAGCCGCGCTTAGTAACCCGATGTTTACCCTGGTTACCGTTGTAAAAGTTAAAAAAAACAAGCAGTACATACTTACATTCCGGTGTCTGTCCCCCGGCGTCAGCTTCCCTGCACTGTGTCAGCGCGGGCCGGCCGTAAAGCAGAGCACAGCGGTGACGTCACCGCTGTGCTCTGCTTTACGGCCGGCCCGCGCTGACACAGTGCAGGGAAGCTTGCCGGGGGACAGACACCGGAATGTAAGTATGTACTGCTTGTTTTTTTTTAACTTTTACAACGGTAACCAGGGTAAACATCGGGTTGCTAAGCGCGGCCCTGCGCTTAGTAACATGTTTACCCTGGTTACCAGTGAACACATCGCTGGATCGGCGTCACACACGCCGATTCAGCGATGACAGCGGGTGATCAGCGACCAAAAAAAGGTCCTGATCATTCCCCAACGACCTCCCAGCAGGGGCCTGATCATTGGTCGCTGTCACGCATAACGATTTCGTTAACGATATCGTTGCTACGTCACAAAAAGCAACGATATCATTAACGAAATCGTTATGTGTGAAGGTACCTTTAATGTAAAGCAATCATTCTATCAATCCATTGTTCTACCAGCCTAGGTCCATTGTGTGGATGGAGATAGAAGACCCAGGGGAGCCGTCACCACAGGGGATCTCACATCAGTCTCAGGTGATGGAATATGTTTTGTTCTGTGAACTAAAGAAAATGTTTAAGGGGGAGGGAGGAAAAAGGCACATGGGTTGAATCAGGCAGTTGTTGGAGTGACTTTGATGTGAGAAGATCTGAGATGGGATGAAGGGATGATCTATGGAGTTTTGGAGATAGATTGTTGGCTGGAGGGGTATCCATCAGGTTCGGTCGGTCGTGATATCCATCATTTGGAGGAACATACTGTAGGCTGTGACTGTACGCTATGTCAGCTGGAGATACCAAAAGCTGTGGGCCAACTAAAAGTTGGGAGACAGTGGGTATCACCTGGTACGGGGCCAATGGAACTACTGATCTCAGATTGGGAACTTGTGGACTGAGGACATTGTATGTTGGTCATCTACCTGGATTTGTTGTACAACCATGGATGTATGGAATAAAAAATAGTTCCATCGTTAACCTGCCTAGGTGATTATTACAGCCCACAACCTCAGATCTTCACAAGTAGTGGCAGCAGTGGGATCACCTATCTCTGGACAGCATACCAGGGAAAGTTACTGAGCAGTGACTTGGCAGAAGAGATGGCAGACTTAAGGTACTGTCACACTAGACGATATCGCTAGCGATCCGTGACGTTGCAGCGTCCTCGCTAGCGATATCGTCCAGTGTGACAGGCACCTGCTGTGCTGTCGCTGGTCGGGGAAGAAAGTCCAGAACTTTATTTCGTCGCTGGACTCCCCGCAGACATCGCTGAATCGGCGTGTGTGACACCGATTCAGCGATGTCTTCACTGGTAACCAGGGTAAACATCGGGTAACTAAGCACAGGGCCGCGCTTAGTAACCCGATGTTTACCCTGGTTACCATCCTAAAAGTAAAAAAAACAAACACTACATACTTACCTACAGCCGTCTGTCCTCCAGCGCTGTGCTCTGCTCTCCTCCTGCACTGGCTGTGAGCGTCGGTCAGCCGGAAAGCAGAGCGGTGACGTCACCTTCCGGCCGCTGTGCTCACACAGACAGTACAGGAGGAGTGCTGGGGATGTCTTCTATGCCGATGTACACCAGAGTGGAATGGGGACTGTGGAGTTTCTTCGCCAGGACGACATGGAATATTCCTTGAGGAAACTGGATAATACAAAGTTTTGTTCTCATGAAGGTGAAACCTCTTACATTCGTGTCCGTGCTGAAAAAAGTGGGGGAGGAATGTGAGGATATTGCCGCTTAAAGACTGTAGGACAAATGGACGTAGAGCTGAAACTTTTTCCAGCAAGGAGCACCAGTTTGTTATGTGTTTTATTCAATATTTTCTTGCTGTGCTTTATTAGTGATTTGCTTGCTCCTTAGTTCATCCACAGGAATCAATGTTTGTATACACTGACAGTAAGTAAAGGAAGACAAGCAGGCTAGATTTTATGTATAGCTTAAGGCCAGACAGTAGATTTCTACTGTCTCAGATCTTCACACTTTGCATCTGTTTTTCCTTTTAATATATGTGTCTATTGTTCTTTGTTTAAATTAATATAAATTAATATATTTGACTCAATTGGGCATTGGTGTCCCCTCTTTTTGGAGGTTCTTGTTCTAACAGCCCACTGGTGCAACCACAGGGCACTGATTGGTTTTCATGACAGTTTGGAACCTGTTGAAGACCTCTTTGAATGCCAGCTTTGCCGGAGCTGTAAGACGCTAGCAAAAGTATTCACATCCCTTGGTCTTTTCGTGTTTTTCTACCTCACAACCTGGAATTTTTTTTTTTTTTAAGGGTTTGCATCAGTGCATGTAAAAAACATGCCTACAGCTGTGAACATGTGGTTTTCTTTTTATTGTAAAGCAAACAAACAGGACAAAATAACTGAAAACTTCAGGGTGCAAAACTATTCACCCTAAAGTCAGTACTTTGACATTCTCCTTTTTGCGGCAACTACAGCTGCAAGTTGCTTTGGATAAGTCTCTATGAGCTTTCCACATCTTGCATATGGGATTTTGTCCCATTCTTCAAGGCAAACTGCTCCAGTTCCTTCATGTAAGATGGTTTCCTCTGGTGAACAGACCTTCAAGTCTGACAACAGACATGCAATTCGATTAAGGTCTGGACTTTGACTAGGCCGCTGAAAAACATTTACATGTTTCCCCTTAAACAACTTGAGTGTTGATTTATGGTCATTGTGTCATAGTCTTGTTGGAAGGTAGACCTCCATATTGGTCTCAAATCTCTGTAAGACTAAAACAGGTTTTGCTTAAGAATATCCCTGTATTTCGCACCATCCATCTTCTTCTTGACTCGGACCATTGTCCGTCACTGCTGCCGAAAAACATCCCCACAGCATGATGCTGCCGTCACCATGTTTCACTGTAAGGATGGTGTTATTGAGGTGATGAGCTGTGTTGGTTTGGCGTCAGACATCGTGTTTACCTTGGTGGCCAAAAAGTTCAATTTTGTTCGCATCTGACTATTCCACATTCCTCCATACGTTTGGAGAGTCTCCAACATGTCTTTTGTCAAACTCAAAATGAGCTTTTCGCACAAAATTTGTAGATAAACGCTTTTTTCTGCCCTCTCTTCCATAAATACCACCTCTATGGACTATATTATTGTGGTTGTATGAACAGATACTCCAGGCTCTGCTTGGGAACTCTGCACCTCCTTCAGGGTTACCTTTGGTCTTTATGTTGCCTCTCTTATTAATGCCCTTCTGCTCTGGCTGAGAGTTTTGCTGGGTGGACCTCTCTTGGCAGGTTTGTTGTGGTACCATGTTATTTCCATTTGATGATAATGGATTTGATGGTGCCTCGGGACATCATCAGAGATTGGGATATTATTTTATAACCCATCTCTGACTTGTACTTCTCAACAACTATGTCCCTGACTTTTTGAGAGATCTCCTTGGTCTTCTTGGTGTTTGGTTGTGGTGTCTCTTGCTTAGTAGTGTTGCAGCCTCTGTGGCCTTTCAGAAAAGGTGTGTATATATTGGCAGACATGTGACACAGATTGCACACAGGTGGACTTACTTTCACCAAGCATGTGACTCATGATTCATGAAGATAGTTGCTTGCAACATAAATTTTAGGGCCTTTATCACAAAAGGGGTGGATACATATGCACATGACAATTTTTAGTTATTTGAGCCCATAAATTTAATTTATGTCTATATTGTTCTCACTTCACCAACTTAGACTGTTTAGTGCTGATATGTCACAAATGATATAACAAACATATTTAAACACGTTGTAATGCAACAAAATAGGTCAAAAGGCAAGAGGGTGAATATTTTTACAAGCCACTGTAAGTGTACTAAAAATATCTCAAGGCTATGTGTACAGTCTTTTAACTGAGTTTTTGGAGCAGAAACTCAAAAGTTTTTGAGAAGGAATTGGAGAGTTTCTGTTCTAAACATTAAAAAAAAAAAACTTTGAGTGACCACACCTTTATTGTATGTACACACAACATTTTTACAGGTGTATTCTGCCTAGAATAGCGCCACAAAACATAAACAATGTACAGCAATGTCAAAACGACCTTGCTGTGCACGTGTTCCGTCTTATGTTACTTCTTTTAACCTCTTCAGGGTTCTGAAATTGTGCAGTGGTTAAAATAAGTAGCATGTTCATTCTTTGAACGGCTTTGTTTGGAAATCTCCCTTGTCACATTATTGAAAGCATGAAGACACCAGTGGCAGAGTTGTCAGAAAAACAACTTAAAAGGTGTCGTTGAAGACTTTTAAAGAAAATGCTCAACACTGTTTTTCTGAATTGTTTTCACCTTATAAACTCGGCGATGCCATCACTTTTTTAAAGGCGTAATATGCACATAGCTTAAGTGGTTTTGAAAAAGTTTTTTTTTTGTCCTACATGGTGTTTTGCAGCCCTGATGACACCCGAATGCAAAACTCTATGACAGGTGACTTTAATTCCGTTTCTTTCCTGTTGTCTCATTCTTTATAGATTTCTGAATGTATTTTACCCCTATACCAATGCAGCCATAGGCATGTTATGTTTTTTTGTTTGTAACAAAAAATGTGATAAGTTGTAGTCCTGAATTTATCCTATTCCTTAATAATTTATTTATGCATTTATTCACTGCAGATATAGTTCTGAACATTGTGCAAAGCTGGGGACAGACAAGTATGAAAAATCATCAACGTTTCATCCAGAAAGCGTGTACAATTTTCATCCATGTGTCCATTTGTTTACAACTGTCTGACATTTGTTTTCATATATCGATTCAAAAATATACATGTTCAAATACAGTTTCCAAGGTCAATAATGGAAATGTATCCATAAAAATCTGATGATCCATATGATATTCAATTTTCTTTTTTTAATGAACCCAATACATTCAAGTGGGTGAGCCTTGTCCAAGATACAGAAGAGAATAGTGATCCTTTTCACAATGAACCCAATACAGGTCCTTCTCAAAAAATTAGCATATAGTGTTAAATTTCATTATTTACCATAATGTAATGATTACAATTAAACTTTCATATATTATAGATTCATTATCCACCAACTGAAATTTGTCAGGTCTTTTATTGTTTTAATACTGATGATTTTGGCATACAACTCCTGATAACCCAA
This sequence comes from Ranitomeya imitator, assembly GCF_032444005.1. Classification (NCBI taxonomy): domain Eukaryota; kingdom Metazoa; phylum Chordata; class Amphibia; order Anura; family Dendrobatidae; genus Ranitomeya; species Ranitomeya imitator. The sequence continues at coordinate 98,402,016 of NC_091288.1, forward strand.
AAAACCTGTCAGTTTCAGTTGGTGGATAATTAATCTATAATATATGAAAGTTTAATTGTAATCATCACATTATGGTAAATAATGAAATTTAACACTATATGCTAATTTTTTGAGAAGGACCTGTATAAGGTGGAGATGGAGGTAGATTAGTGGGGAATGTGGACAACTTCTGTGGTTGTGCAAATGCAGGCACAACCCTGTTAAAAACTTGTACACTTCTTGTCTGTCAGCTGCTGCTCCTTTCATGAGCAATGATGGACAAAACATGGTAATATACCAAACACTAGAGAAGAGAATGCAGGACACGGACGCTGCTGGTAATGACCATCTACAGAGAAGATGTAATTAAGGTTCATTTATTGGGAAGATATCTAGGCAACGTGTTACAATACCGAATTGTTATCTTCATCAGGCCAAATTTAGACACCAATTTGGTATCGAAATGCATAACCTGAATATCTTACCAATAAAATAACCTTAATTACAGGGTATATCTGTTTTTTAATGGCTATTATCAGCAGCAAACTCTCTATTTTCGTCTATATTGTTAAAGAGAATAGTGCATGCTAACATTTTTTTTTTTTTACTGTGTGGAAAAAAGCGTTCACCAAAAGAGCCCTACTGAATGACATTGATCAGACTTTTATTTGGAAAGTACACATTCGTATTATACGTACGTCTGAATGAGCCCTAAGTCACCAATTTCATCCTGTGCACTGGCATCCACTTTAGTGGTGTAACTTATGATAAATTTGGGTGGGTGTGACCACGACCTTTCCTGCCTATACTACACCCATATTGGCTTACCTGGCGGGAACTGGCAAGTTGCACGAAAATATTGCTACTTATTAAGGGGTTTACACCAGATTTCTGGCATAAGCACCTTAATGAATTGCTCCCTATGGAGTTTTGTCTGGTAAGCAATAAAGGGGAGCTCTGCAGTCCCTCCCATCAATCGCCCCGTTTCTATGAATGTAAATAGACATAACTTAAGATAAAAAAACAAAATGTGCAAATGACCTCAGTAAATAAATAGCAATTGTGCATAATAGTAAAATGGGGGTACGTAAGGTAACATAATTTTGATTTAAAAAAAAATAAATAAAAGCCATCCCACAACGTTATGGTGACCCCCTATTCGGACGGTTCTTACAGCTAGTATTAAAACGTTACCATAGAATTTATGTCAAATAACGTAAATGTGAATAATGGCTGAGCAGGAGCGGGACCCTGATTAATGGACAACCAGCAATGGGAAGCCATGTGGTATGAATAGCATCTTATATTCCAGTTCATCTCATTAGGATTTTAGAAATGTAAATAGCAAAATGAAAAAAAAAAATTGGTACTGCTATTTTTTCAATTGCTCAAACTAACAACATATAAAAATATGTATCCCAAACAGTGAATGCCCAGGCAAAAAAAATAACACCAGAATTGGAATCCATTAGTTGCTGCATTTCCCCCCAAAAAGTGTTCAAAAAAAGCGTTCACAACATTGTATTACCCCAAAATGGTAACAATAATAATATAAGCTCTGCCCACAAACAAGCCCTCAAATTGCTTTATCGACAGAATTGTTTTTTAAAAATAGGGATTTTTGTATACTCACCGTAAAATCCTTTTCTCCGAGCCACTCATTGGGGGACACAGAACCATGGGTGTTATGCTGCTGTCAATAGGAGGCTGACACTAAGTTGAGACAAAAAAAGTTAGTTCCTCCCCTGCAGTATACACCCTCGTGCTGGCTTCCAGAGACCCAGTTCAGTGTAAAAGCAGTAGGAGATCAGTAACATCTTACATATTATTAGAGTACAACAAATCAGAGAAAGTCGGTCTCCCTCTTTCCAAACTTTCTCCTCTCCAATCCATCTTGAATACGGCAGCCAGGGTCATATTTCTGTCCAGCCGCTTCACAGATGCCTCCATCTTGTGCCAGTCATTACACTGGCTACCCATTCGCTACAGGGTCCAGTATAAACTCATCTCTCTCACCCACAAAGCTCTCCACAGTTCTGCACCGCCTTATATCTCCTCTCTCATCTCTGTCTATTGCCCTACACGTGCCCTCCATTCTATAAATTACCTAAGACTAACATCCCCCGTAATCTGAACCTTTCACCTCCATCTCCAAGACTTCTCTCGTGCGGCGCCAGCTTTCTGGAATGTACTTCCCCAGACGATCAGACTGATACCTAGCCCCGACCTATTCAAGCGTGCTTTGAAAACCCATCTCTTCAAACAAGCCTACCACATCGACTACTCAGTAAACTAACTTTGTCCTGTTCTCTCCTTCCAAATATTATTCTGAATCTGCACCCTACTATCCATCTGTCTCCACACCCTCCATGCACACGATAACTGCACTTGATACTTGACTATTGCACTTAAACACACAGGCTGATGACCGGATCATGCAGCTTTTTATGAAAATCCCTATTTATTATAATTGCCAGACCTGAAATAACAAGCACTTTTTACCTATTGTGTCCCCCCATTTCCTTGTAGATTGTAAGCTTGCGAGCAGGGACCTCACCCCTAACGTCACTGTTTAAATTGTCTTAACTTGTACTGAATTTATTGTCTGTACATGTCCCCGCTTAATTGTAAAGTGCTGTGGAATATGTTGGCGCTATATAAATAAAAATTATTATTATTATTAAAAATTATTATTATTATTATTATAAGTCAAGAACCAAAAAAGAAACGAGCCATAAGGCTAACAGGGTGGGTGCTGTGTCCCCCAATGAGTGGCTCGGAGAAAAGGATTTTACTGTGAGTACACAAAAATCCCTATTTCTCCTTTGCCACATTGGGGGACACAGAACCAAGGGACGTCCCAAAGCAGTCCCTGGGTGGGGAACAATACAACCAAATAACTCTGTGTACCAACTGACTATAAATGGGCAACGGCCGCCTTCAGAATATGTCTGCCAAGGCCTGATTCCGCAGAAGATTGAGTGTGAACGTTGTAGTGCTTCGTGAAAGTATGGAGTATGTTGCGGCCTTGCAAACCTGCTCTGCCGACGCCTGGTGCCGAATGGCCCAGGAAGCACCCACTGACCAAGTTGAGTGTGCCCTAATCCCCGCCGGGATAGGTCTGCTCCTGACCCAATAAGATTCTTGAATAGCTGATCGGATCCATCTGGCTATCGTGGCTTTAGAAGCGGCTAAAGCTTTTTTGTGACCCTCCGGGAACACAAAGAGGGAGTCCGATTTGCGGAAGGGGGCAGTCCTAGAAATGTACCTCCTGAGGGCCCTCACCACGTCCAAGGTGTGAAGGGCCTTTTCAACCCGATGTCTTGGCTGCGGTCAGAAGGAGGGAAGAACGATATCTTCATTAAGGTGGAAGGATGAAACCACCTTGGGAAGAAAGGCCGGAGGTGGACGTAGGACTACCTTGTCCTGGTGGAAGGAAAGGAAGGGCACCCAGCATGACAGTGTGGCCAACTCTGAGACTCGCCTGATAGAGGTTATTGACACAAGGAAGGAGAACTTCCAGGAGAGAACAATCAGCGAGACATCCTGCAGAGGTTCAAAAGGGGACTCCTGAAGGACACCCAGGACCAAATTGAGATCCCACGTCTCTAAGGGCATTCTATAGGGGGGTACAACGTGGGAAACCCCCTGAACAAAAGTCCTGACTTGCAAGTCAGTAGCAATCTTGCGTTGGAACAACACAAATAATGCCGGGATCTGACCCTTGAGAGCACTGAGCGCCAGACCGGAATCCATGCCGGACTGGAGAAATTCCAGAATGGAGGGAATTGAAAAAACCAGGAGGAGGATGTCCACAGAGCCTGCACTAAGAGAAAAAGGCTTTCCAGGTGCGGTGATAGATGCGAGCGGAAGACGTCTTGCGAGCGCTTATCATGGTGGCAATGACTTGCTGGGAGAAACCAGCTTGAGTTAGGATCCAGGTTTCAACAGCCAAGCTGTTAAACGTAGGGCCCGAGCTCTGGTGGTAGATTGGCACTTGGCGATGCAGATCTGGGCGGTCTGGTAACCGCCAGGGAACATCGGCAACGAGCTCCGCATACCACGCGCGACGAAGCCAATCCGGGGCGACTAGAATCAAAGGAACCCCTTCCATCTTGGTTTTTCGGATTACCTTCCGTAGTAAGGGAAGCGGAAGAAACACGGGAAGTGGAACCGGTGCCATGGGGATATCATCACGTCCAATCCAATGGCTTGGGGATCTGTTATGAATAGGTAATTCAGAACCACAATGGACCTTGAAGTTCAGAGCACACAAAGTGACCTGACAATAACCAAAAAACATAGGACGAGCTCTGAGACTTGGGAACTCTGCTGACCGCAATCCCTAATCCTATCACACCACACTAGAGGTAGCCTTGGATTGCGCCTAACGCTCCCTATGCAACTCGGCACAGCCTGAGAAACTAGCTAGGCCTGAAGACAGAAAAATAAGCCTACCTTGCCTCAGAGAAATTCCCCAAAGGAAAAGGCAGCCCCCCACATATAATGACTGTGAGTAAGATGAAAACACAAACACAGAGATGAAATAGATTTAGCAAAGTGAGGCCCGACTTACTGAATAGACCGAGGATAGGAAAGATAGCTTTGCGGTCAACACAAAAACCTACAAACAACCACGCAGAGGGGCAAAAAGACCCTCCGCACCGACTAACGGTACGGAGGTGCTCCCTCTGCGTCTCAGAGCTTCCAGCAAGCAAGAAAAACCAATAAAGCAAGCTGGACAGAAAATATAGCAACAAAAAATAACACAAGCAGAACTTAGCTTATGCTGAGCAGACAGGCCACAGGAACGATCCAGGAGGAAGCAAGACCAATACTAGAACATTGACTGGAGGCCAGGATCAAAGCACTAGGTGGAGTTAAATAGAGCAGCACCTAACGACTTAACCTCATCACCTGAGGAAGGAAACTCAGAAGCCGCAGTACCACTTGTGACCACAGAAGGGAGCTCGACCACAGAATTCACAACAGGGATCCCGAGCTATGAAGTTGGGAACTTTTGCGTTAAGTCTGGACGCCATTAGATCCACGTCCGGAGTCCCCCAGCGAAGGCAAATCTGCTCGAAGATCTCCGGATGGATTTCCGACTCTCCCGAGGCGAGACGCCTGGAATGTGCACTGCAGAAATGATGGAGCAGTTGTTCTTGGCCCAAAGGAGAATGTGGGAGACCTCCCGCATCGCCGCTCTGCTGCGGGTCCCCCCTGATTGTTTATGTTCGCCACCGCTGTGACATTGTCTGATTGAATACGAATTGGGTGACCCGTGAGGAGGAAGTGGAAACATCTCAGGGCAAATCTGATCGTTCGAATCTCCAAGATGTTTACCGGAAGTCTCGACTTCCGAATGGTCCAACGCCCCGGGCAGTGTGGTGGCGAAATACCGCTCCCCAACCGAGGAGACTGGCGTCAGTAGTCACCACTAGCCAGTAGGTTGGGAGAAAGGACCTCCCCTGGCTGAGGGATGATTCTAAAGTCCACCATTTGAGCGCTTGCCTGATCGGCGGGGGCAGAGGATATGGCCGATCGAGGGATAAGGGACTCCTGTCCCAGTTGCCCAGCATAGCTTGTTGTAAGGGGCGGAGATGCAATTGAGCGAAGGGAACCGCTTCTATTGCGGCCACCATTTTTCCCAGAATCCTCATGACAAAGCGTCCGGGTTCCCTGCTGAAGCACTTGGGCCTTGGACCGAGGAAGCAGGACCAGCCCCTTGGACGTGTCCAGGATCATGCCTAGGAAGGAGATCCGTCGGGCTGGAACGGGGGAGGACTTGTCAGTTGATCAGCCAGCCCAGGCGTGAAAGGGTATCCAAAGTAATGCGGACACTTGCTTCGCAGGCGTGATAGGACGGATCTTTGATCGGGAGGTCGTCTAAGTATGGCAACACGACCATTCCTCGGGAGTGAAGAATGGCCATGACTGCCGCCATGACCTTTGTGAATACCCTGGGCGCGGTGGCAAGGCCGAAAGGTAAGGCCGTGAATTGAAAATGGTCCTCCTGGATGGCAAAACGCAGGAACCTTTGATGTGATGGGAAGACTGGGATATGGAGATAAGCATCTTTGATGTCTATTGATGCTAGAAACTCTCCTCTCTCCAATGAGGAGGTGACCGACCGGAGGGATTCCATCCTGAAGTGCCGTACCTTTGCATACTTGTTTAGGAGCTATAAATCCCAAATATGGCGCACCGTCCCATCTTTTTTGGAACGACAAAGAGGTTTGAGTAAAAACCTCTGAATCTCTCGTGTTCTGGAACCGGAACAATGACTCCGTTTCAGCGGAGAGATTCGATGGCGCGGTGAAGTGCACGAGACTGAGCTCCTGAACTTGGGAGACGAGGGGGAAAAAAACATGCCGGAGGGGAGGCGGAGAAATCTATTTTGTAACCAGAAGACACCAGGTCTCTGACCCATTCGTCGTGGATGACGGAAAGCCAGACATGTTGAAAGAGAAACAGGTGTCCGCCTACTCTGGTGGTGTCGACCAGAAAACTCCCCGAGTCATTGTGAAGAAAATCTGGAGGGCCTGGATCCCCTGGTTCTGGGTTGCCTAGGCTTACCTCGCCAGGACTGATTTGGCCTGTATGAGGGCCGAGGGTCTCTGTACGTGGAGATCGTTCTGATCTGGACAAAGCCGTGGAGGAGGACCAGAATGGGCTATTGCGAAAGGGCCGAAAGTGAAACTGTTGCTGACGCTGAGAAGCAGTATTAGGCCTGTGCTGCGGGAGGAATTTGCTTTTCCCTCTTGTAGCATCGGAAAAAGCTGGTCTAATTTTTCTCCAAACAGACGTCCGCTCTGAAAAGGCAGAGAAATCAGAGACTTTTTAGAGGAGGAATCCGTGCACCACTCTCTAAGCCATAATGTTCTCCTAATGGTGACGGCGTTTGAGGCAGCAACTGCCGCACAGTCTGCTGCGTCTAAAGACGCATACATCACATAGTCTCCAGCCGTAGCGATTTGTTTGGCAAGATCCGCCGACTCAGACGGAAGAGCCTGGTCCTGAACAGATTTTGCAAGGGCATCTGCCCAGAAAACCATTGCTTTTGCGACCCATACCGCCGCAAAAGAGGGGATAAAGAGGAACCTGAGGCTTCATATACTGAGCGAGCCAGGGAATCTATCTGGCGTTCTGTGAGATTTTTAATTGAAGCCCCATCAGGTACAGATAAAAGCGTTTTGGTAGCCAAACGCGATACCGTAGGATCTACTGTTGGAGGTTGCGTCCAATCTTTGACAAGATCTGCGGGAAAAGGGATACTTCAATCCCAGGGCCTTTTTGCCCGTAAAGCGCTTATCCGGTCGCTCCCTGTGTCGCCGGACTATATCTAAGAAATCTGGATGAGAGGCGAACACCCTATGGGATCGCTTGGTTCTTGTAAAAGATACCGCATTATCTGGAGCCGAATTAGGGTCATCAACCTTTAGCACGATTGACAGCTTCAATGAGGGAATCCACAGTCGATTGAAACTCCAGGTCCAAGGACGCCTCAGACTCATACTCAGAGTCATGATCGCTGCAAAGCCCTGGAGAGGGTGAGCGAGAAGTGGAGTTACCAGAGGCTGAATGGCGTGGTGAATGCTCAGGAGAGGTAGTGCGGATCCGTTTTTTGGATGACCGTACCTCCTTCAGGTGAGAGCAAGCCCCTGCTGGCCGATGATTCCCCTGTAAGGGAGGGGTCTCTTAACCCAGGTAAACGAGTGCCCCGCTCCCCAGAGGGGTCATGAAGGGATTCAATCGCTTTGGCCAGCGAAGCCATGGATTGTGAGTGACGCGGCCCACTCAGGGGGGCTAGATACACTAGGGTCGGTTGCGGCGGAGGGCTCCTGGGCACATTGGGCATCACAGGCTGGGCAGAGAGGAGGCCGAGGGAGAGGAGCCTGGCAGGTGGTACACGCAGTGAAAAAGGTGGTATGAACCTTTGTAGCCTTTTTATCCCTTGACTGCGACATGACGTATCCCAATATAAGTAAAAACGCTGCTAGTGGAAGCTATGAGGTGGTAAAGCTGCAGGGAAGCACATAGTGCAGTCTCCTTACCCAGGTAGTGTGTCCCGCAACCAGATGAGGCGGCGTGCTGAGTAGGGGAGAAGACCGGCTTCCAGGGCTTGACACGTGCAGACTAAGGGCGGCCAGAGCAGCGGTGTTGCAGGGATGATGGCTGCCGAGATTTGGGGGGTAGTCTCGCATAGAGCGAGAAGCCCAGGTCTGTGGGCAGAGCCGCTGGAATGATGCAATAGGTGGGCGGGGCCTATCGGGATGCGGCCTACACAAAGGCCGAAGCCGGGGACTAAATTTCTGGCTGCGGCCGGCGCGCACCCGCGGACTGCCGAGAAAGAGCCGCGGAGTCCTGCGGGGACCGTGCCGCTATGGAGCCCTCCTAAGCCTGCCGGAAAAGGACCCCTCCTGGGTGGCACTTACCCCGACATGAAGGGGATGCCAAATTTTGCAGGTCAGAGCTGTGCCCGGAGTAGATAGGATGGTGCAGGGTTGGGGGAGCCTCCATCCACCATCCCCCTTGAAAGGGGGGTGGAGAGGAACCGTCCACCTCCTTCCATCATCCGCTCTTTTCAGTGGTGATGCAGTGGGGGCTGCATGGACACCACAATGTAAAGTGCCTCTGAACATCCAAGGGTCAGACCTGGTGGGCAGGGCGAGATGTCCGGCAACAGGCCTGGCTGCAGAAGAGGATTCGTGGCGGTGACACTCCAGTGCTCGTCTGTTAAGGGAGGGGAGGAGAACGGTGCTCTTGAAGGGGCCCGTCGCCCCTAGAATCAGCTCAGGCAGTGGCATCCCACGTCGCAGGAGAGGATACGGAGAGGTAATACTCCCGTGCTCGCCTGTTGTAGGTTCGGGGAGATCAGAGCCTTGAAAGGTTCCGTCGCCCCCTTCATCCGGGTAGAAAGGTTAAATACAAAAGGTAAAAGTTCTGGTCTGAATAGCAGACCCAGTGTGCCTCCTACGGACACTAAGCTTGAACTGGGTCTCTGGAAGCCAGCACGAGGGTGTATACTGCAGGGGAGGAGCTAACTTTGTCTCAACTTAGTGTCAGCCTCCTAGTGACAGCAGCATAACACCCATGGTTCTGTGTCCCCCAATGTGGTGAAGGAGAAAATTGGATCTTAAAAAAATAGCGTCACAAGCAAAACTTCAATTTTTTTCCTTTTTTTTTTTTTTTTTTTTTTTTTAACAAAGCTGTGAATTTTTTTTCACCCCTAATATATTCATAAACATTTTAAGTTTATGTTCATATGACATCTTTAAGACATGGAGATGGTTTTCCTAGGCAAAGTTGCTTCAGAACACAACAGAAGTCTTTCCCGAAGCAGCTTTGCTGGGGGTTAGGACAGTTGCTAGCAGAAGCCGCCAGAAAAATATGCATGCCATTTCTTTTAACTGCTGTATGATTTCTGAACCCTGAAGCGGATAAAGGAAGCGACATCAGATGACATATCCGTAGCAATGCCATTTTTATGCATTATTTTTTGTTCCGTTTTTTTAGGCGAGTTAGGCAGATTATGTCTGAAAAAACATCAAACGCCATAATCATACTGACCTGTGCAATGACTTTGCCAGGTATTAGCCATCAACCAGTGAACACCGTAAGAAAAAAACATTTCACCACAATTGGAAAGTTCTCCCTGCTTTTCAGAAAAAGATATAGCAAAATAAATAGTGTCATTCATAAAAATACCTTGTCCCACAAAAGAAAACAAGCCCTTATACATCTAGGTCAAGTGAAAAATATAAAAGTTATGGCTCTTGGAAGAAGTGGAGGTAAAAAGGAAAGCTGAAGAATTCAGTCACCGGGTCCTTAACCAGTTCTTCACCAGGCACATTTTCAGGTTTCATCGTAAATGTGATTTTAAAACGGCGCTAAAAAAGAAAAATTCTCATTTGGATAGTAAGATAATATTTGCCTCTTTTTTGCGACACATGGCGCATAATGTTTACATTATTTTATATACGGTACATTTCATTTTTTGTTGATAGAGGAAAAATGTAAGAAAAATAGGAAATATGTGTTTCACTTTTTTAATTTTTATTATGGCCACAAAAGACTGGTAAGAACATTTTAAATTGTATTCCCCTTTTTGTACTATAAGGACTGCAACCTGTAAGTAGCATTTGTAAAGCGAAGAACTGAGAGGCAGATTTCACCAGGAATATAAGGAAATATCTGAAAACCTGAGAACTCACAGCAGCCATAAAAGAAAAAACAAAGTCTCATAAAAACAGGTTTTCTTTTAAGACAAAGCAGAGAGTGGATTTAAGAGGATAAGAAAGTATAAATGAAATACATACAAGTCTCCTTCCTACTGGATCTAGTCCTGGGTCTCAGATTCCAATGTAATAGAAACATTAAACAAAGAGCTGTGGACTGACTAAATTCTCTCGGCTGCTCCAAACATGGCAGTTAGCAGGATGCAAATACTGAGTTAGGCTACGTTCAGACTGGCGTTGTGCTAGTGTGCGTCGCGTTAGCGTCGGGCGACGCACGCGTCATGCGCCCCTATGTTTAACATGGGGGACGCATGCGTTTTTGTTTGTTGCGTTTTGCGACGCGTGCGTCTTTTTTGCCGCTAGCGTCGGACCAAGAAAACGCAACAAGTTGCATTTTTCTTGCATCCGATTTTCGGCAAAAAACGACGCACGCGTCGCAAAACGCAGCGTTTTTGCGTGCGTTTTGCCGCATTTTTCGGTGCGTTGTGCGTTGCGTCGCCGACGCAGCGGCGCACAACGCTAGTTTGAACGTACCCTTATTGAAGGGAGCAGCTGTCAAATGTATGAGGCCACCTATCTGCCAGGAAGACCTAAAGTTGAGTGAAAAAGTGTTTGCCCCTCCTGATTTCCTATTCTTTTGCATGTTTCTCACACTTCAGTGTTTTAGATCAAACAAATTTAACCCCTTAACGACCGCCGATACGCCTTTTAACGTCGGCCGCTAAGGGTACTTAAACAACAGCGCCGTTAATTAACGGCGCTGTGGAAAAAGTAAATAGCGCCCCCCAGAGTCGGATTTTCTCCGGGGTCTCGGCTGCTGGGGGTAGCCGAGACCCCAGAGAACATGATTCGGGTTTTTTTTTTACCGGCCCCGCTTTTGCGATCGCCGGTAATTAACCGTTTACCGGCGATCGCAAAAAAAACAAACACTCGATTTCCCTTTTAATTTCTCTGCCCTCCGATGTGATCGCACATCAGAGGACAGAGAAATGGGGTCCCAGGTAGCCCCCCAATACTCACCTGTCTCCCCGATGCTCCTCGTGGCTCCCGATGGGCGCCGCCATCTTCTTCCGGCAAAAAAATGGCGGGCGCATGCGCAGTGCGCCCGCCGGCCGGCACCGGGAGGATCTTTGGGGTCTCGGCTGCTGGGGGTAGCCGAGACCCCAAAGAACATGATCGGGGTCGGTTTTTCCGACCCCTGTTTTGCGATCGCCGGTAATTAACTGTTTACCGGCGACCGCAAAAAAAAAAAAAGCAAAGTGTAATTCTCTGTCCTCTGATGTGATCGCACATCAGAGGACAGAGAAATAGGGGGATTCGGGGACCCTATCATACTCACCGGTGTCCCTGGGTCCTCCTGCTGCTCCTCCTGGCCGCCGGGGAAAAGAAAATGGCGGGCGCATGCGCAATGCGCCCGCCATCTATCGCCATCTGACGGCCGGCAGAAGAGCAGTTGGGGCTAAAATTAGGGTTAGGGCTAGGGTTGGGGCTAAATTTAGGGTTAGGGTTGGGACTAAATTTAGGGTTAGGGTTGGGGTTAGGGTTGGGGCTAAATTTAGGGTTAGGGTTGGGACTAAATTTAGGGTTAGGGTTGGGGTTAGGGCCAGGGTTAAGGTTGGGGCTAAATTTAGGGTTAGGGTTGGGGCTAAATTTAGGGTTAGGGTTCTTTCACACTTACGTCGGTACGGGGCCGTCGCAATGCGTCGGCCCGACATACCGACGCACGTTGTGAAAATTGTGCACAACGTGGGCAGCGGATGTAGTTTTTCAACGCATCCGCTGCCCAATCTATGTCCTGGGGAGGAGGGGGCGGAGTTACGGCCACGCATGCGCGGTCAGAAATGGCGGACGCGACGTACAAAAAAACATTACATTGAACTTTTTTTGTGCCGACGGTCCGCCAAAACACAACTGATCCAGTGCACGACGGACGCGACGTGTGGCCATCCGTCGCGATCCGTCGGCAATACAAGTCTATGGGCAAAAAACGCATCCTGCGGGCACATCTGCAGGATCCGTTTTTTGTCCAAAACGACGGATAGCGACGGATGCCAAACGCAAGTGTGAAAGTAGCCTTAGGGCTAGGGTTAGGGTTGGGGCTAAATTTAGGGTTAGAGTTGGGATTAGGGTTAGGGTTGGCATTAGGGTTACGCTTGGGATTAGGGTTAGGTTTGGGATTAGGGTTAAGGTTAGGGTTGGGATTAGGGGTGTATTGGGATTAGGGTTAGGTTTGAGGTTAGGGTTGAGATTAGGATTAGGGGTGTGTTGGATTTAGGGTTTCGATTAGGGTTATAGTTAGGGTTGACATTAGGGTTGTTTTGGGGTAAGGGTTGTGATTATGGTTAGGGTTAGTGATTAGGATTATGGATCGGGTTGGAATTAGGGTTTGGGGTGTGTTGGGGTTAGGGTTGGAGCTAGAATTGGGGGGTTTCCACTGTTTAGGTACATCAGGGGGTCTCCAAACACGACAGCCAATTTTGCGCTCAAAAAGTCAAATGGTGCTCCCTCCCTTCTGAGCTCTGCCGTGCGCCCAAACAGTGGGTTACCCCCACATATGGAGCATCAGCGTACTCGGGATAAATTGGACAACAACTTTTGGGGTCCAATTTCTCCTGTTACCCTTGTGAAAATAAAAACTTGGGGGCTACAAAATCTTTTTTGTGGAAAATAAAATATTTTTTATTTTCATGACTCTGCATTATAAACTTCTGTGAAGCACTTGGGCATTCAAAGTTCTCACCACACATCTAGATAAGTTCCTTGGGGGGGTCTAGTTTCCAAAATGGGGTCACTTGTGGTGGGTTACTACTGTTTAGGTACATCAGGGGCTCTCCAAACGCGACATGGCGTCTGATCTCAATTCCAGCCAATTCTACATTGAAAAAGTAAATCGGCACTCCTCTTCCAAGCTCTGCGGTGCGCCCAAACAGTGGTTTACCCCCACATATTGGGTATTGACGTACTCAGGAGAAATTGCACTACAATTTTTGTGGTCTAATTTCTCCTGTTACCCTTGTGAAAATAAAAATTTGGGGGTAAAAAGATCATTTTTGTAGAAAAAATGCGATTTTTTATTTTCACGGCTCAACGTTATAAACTTCTGTGAAGCACATGGAGGTTCAAAGTGCTCACCACACATTTAGATAAGTTCCTTAAGGGGTCTAGTTTCCAAAATGGTGTCACTTGTGGGGGGGTTCCACTGTTTAGGCACATCAGGGGCTCTCCAAACGCGACATGGCGTCCAATCTCAATTCCAGCCAATTCTGCATTGAAAAAGTCAAACGGCGCTCCTTCACTTCCAAGTTCTGCTGTGCGCGTTCTGCTGTGCGCCCAAAAAGTGGTTTACCCCCACATATGGGGTATTGGCGTATTCAGGAGAAATTGCATAACAAAATTTATGGTTACATTTCTGTTTTTACAAATGTGAAAATAAAAAAAAATGGTTCTGAATTAAAATATTTGCAAAAAAAAGTTAAATGTTCATTTTTTCCTTCCACATTGTTTCAGTTCCTGTGAAGCACGTAAAGGGTTAATAAACTTCTTGGATGTGGTTTTGAGAACCTTGAGGGGTGTAGTTTTTAGAATGGTGTCACACTTCATTATTTTCTATCATATAGACCAGAGGTCCCCAACTCCAGTCCTCAAGGCCCACCAACAGGTCAGGTTTTCAGGATTTCCTTAGTCTTGCCCAGGTAATAATTGCATCACCTGTGCAATGCAAAGGAAATCCTGAAAACATGACCTGTTGGTGGGCCTTGAGGACTGGAGTTGGAGACCTCTGATATAGACCCCTCAAAATGACTTCAAATGTGATGTGGTCCCTAAAAAAAAATGGTGTTGTAAAAATGAGAAATTGCTGGTCAACTTTTAACCCTTGTAACTCCCTAACAAAAAAAAATTTTGGTTCCAAAATTGTGCTGATGTAAAGTAGACATGTGGGAAATGTTATTTATTTACTATTTTCGTGACATATCTCTCTGATTTAAGGGCATAAAAATACAAAGTTTGAAAATTGCTAAATTTTAAAAATTTTCGCCATATTTCCGTTTTTTTCATAAATAATTGCAAGTCATATCGAAGAAATGTTACCACTAACATGAAGTACAATATGTTACGAAAAAACAGTCTCAGAATCAGCGGGATCCGTTGAAGCGTTCCAGAGTTATAACCTCATAAAGTGACAGTGGTCAGAATTGCAAAAATTGGCTCGGTCATTAAGTACCAAATTGGCTCTGTCACTAAGGGGTTAAATAAATATTAGGCAAAGATAACACAAGTAAACACAAAATGCCGTTTTTAAATGATAGTATTATTAAGGGGAAAAGAAATCCAAACCTACAGGGCCCTGTGTGAAAAAGTGATTGCCCCCTAAAACTAATAACTGGCTGGGTCACCCTTAGCAGCCACAAACGCAGTCAGTCACTTGCGATAACTGGCAATGAGTCTTTTATAACACTCTAGAGGAATTTTGGCCCTCTGATCTTTGCAGAATTGTTGTAATTCAGCCACATTGGAGGGTTTCCGAGCATGAACCGCCTTTCTAAGGTCATACCACAGCATCTCAATAGTATTTAAGTCAGAACTTTGACTAGGCCACTGCAGAGTCTTAATTTTTCTTAAGCCATTCAGAGGTGGACTTGCTGGTACATTTTGGATCATTGTCCTGCTGCATAACCCAAGTGCGCTTCAGCTTGAGGTCACAAACAGACGGCTGGACATTCTCCTTCAGAATTTTTTGGTAGACAGTACAGGAAAGAAATATATCTTGGTACCGTGTCAGCCAGTGGATAGAAAAATATTTAGAATTGAGAGTCCTCAGTGGTTGATACCTTTTAATGGCTAACTGAAAAGATGGTAACAAATTGCAAGCTTTCGAGACGACACAGGTCTCTTCATCAGGCAAAGACTAAAACAAATTCTGAAGAATCACATATTTATCTATGTTGTGCATAAATATGTGATTCTTCAGAATTTGTTTTAGTCTTTGCCTGATGAAGAGACCTGTGTAGTCTCGAAAGCTTGCAATTGAACTCTCAATTCTAAATATTTTGGTAGACAGTAGTATTCATAGTTCCACTTACCACAGCAAGTCTTTCAGGTTCTAAAGCAGCAAAATAGTCTCAGACTATCACCACCATATTTTACTATTGCCATGATGTTCCTTTTCTGAAATGCTGTGTTACTTCTACGCCAGATGTAATGGGACATACACCTTCCAAAAAGTTCAATTTTTGTCTCGTCAGTCCACAGAGTATTCTCCCAAAAGTCTTGAGGATCATCAAGAGATTTTCTAGAAAAACCGAGACAAGCCTTTATGTTATTACTCAGTAGTGGTTTCTGTCTTGGAACTCTGCCATGCAGGCCATTTTTGCCCAGTCTCTCTTAGGCCGGGATCACACACAGCGAGATACGGCCGAGTCTCGCAGGTTAAAGCCAAGCTCTAGCACCGGCACTCCAGAGCAGAGCGTGTGGCCTCAAGGGAATACATGGGAGCTGCACGCTCCGCAGTGCCGGTGCCAGAGCTTGTTTTTAACCTGTGAGACTCGGCCGTATCTCGCTGTAGTGTGACTCCGTCCTTATGGTGAAGTCATGAACACTGACCTTAAAGGGACTCGGTCACCTGAATTTGGAGGGAACAATCTTCAGCCATAGGGGCGGGGTTTTCGGGTGTTTGATTCACCCTTTCCTTACCCGCTGGCTGCATGCTGGCTGCAATATTGGATTGAAGTTCATTCTCTGACCTCCATAGTACACGCCTGCGCAAGGCAAGATTGCTTTCACTGTGGTTTGCTGGAGTCCAAAAGCTTTACAAAATGGCTTTATAACCTGACAGGCCGATAGATCTCAATTACCGTTTCTCGTTTTTTCCAGAATTTCTTTTGATCAGGGCATGATGTCTAGCTTTTGAGGATCTTTTGGCCTACTTCACTTTGTCAGACAGGTCCTATTTAAGTGATTTCTTGATTGAGAACAAGTGTGGCAGTAATCCGGCCTGGGTGTGGCTAGGGAATTTGAAATTCCCAAAGATGTGATAAACCACAGTTAAAACATAAATTAAGGAAGGTGTAATCACTTTTTCACATAGGGCCCTGTAGGTTTGGATTTATTTTTCCCTTAGAATAAAGGCCTTCATTTAAAAACTGCATTTTGTGTTTCTTGTGTTATCTTTCTCTAGTATTTAAATTTGTTTGATGATCTGAAGCATTTAAGTGTGACAAATATGCAAAAAAAAAAAAGGAAATCAGGAAGGGGGCAAACACTTTTTCACACAACTGTATGTCTGGGCAGGTGAAAGTCCAACATTGAGGGCAATGAGAAGTGTGTACACATATGATGAACATGCCCTGATAAAAATGACATTTGCTGAACGTGCCTTGGGTTTACACCATGAGTAATACAGACAGCCAGAGCACAGATGTCAGACACCAGAAGTATACGTAATAAACCATTTAATAAGATTAGAAGTAGTTTGTACACACGATTTTGGATGTTTGGTGTGCCTCAAGATAGAGTTGCTTCAAAACAAGCACAGATGAAAAGTCAAAATCCTAAGTTGCTCTGACATAGGTCCTACAAAGAGCAAAGCAATAATCAGCTTCATTTCCTGATATAATTCAGTGAGCGGAACACAGATCTTAACAGTTTGCTGGATAACAGTTTAGCAGATGGATGGCTCTTCTATGGCTTGTGCTCCTTCAGTCACGGCCTTTACACACTTGGCCATAGTCTGTGATGCACGGGTAATGGGATCTGCAGAACGAGAGAGAGAGACAACAATGAGTCCTGAATACAGCTATACAAGACATTTTCTAGTTCGCACTGGGGATGAGCGAATAGCTTTGGACAACTCCTTATCCGAATAGAGGCATCGAGAACCCGGATACCAGGAGCGCTCCCGATAATCGGCTGTTCCAAGCCGCAGCTGCATGTGTCACGGCTGTGTGACAGTCACAACACATACACAGAAAGCCTGTTTGTTGTGACTCTCACACAGCCGCGACACATTCAGCTGCGGCTCGGAACAGCTGATTATAGAGAGCGCTCCAGGTATCCGGGTTCCCGATGCCGCTCTTCGGATAAGGAGTTATCCAAAGCTATTCGCTCATCCCTAGTTAGCACCATTCCAAAATAACAAAAATCTTTGAAAACCCCGGTTATAGTTTGCAATACAGTATTGATCAGTTTTATAACCAATTTGTAAATCTATTTCATTTCAACAGTAAATAAAAGGGGTTTTCTGGCCTGAGAAGAAAAGTCTCCTGCCACCCTATGTGTTTACCAAACAACGGCCAAGAACAAATAGCTCTATCACATCATATACGATATATTACCAATAAAATACATAACAGGAAAAGTAACAGGGATAGTGACACCTAAGTACCATGCCCAGCAAAAATATGATGCAATACAAGTGTAGGAGGGTATAAACGAGATAAACAGTCGGACAATGAAGGGAGGGATGATGGGACAAAATTAGTACACTCAAGGGTTAATATTATGGCTTACATAAATATGCAAGTGCACAGACAATATAAATAAATAGTCACAGTATATTACAGTACATCAATAGTAAAATATGTAAAGCAATCAAAAAAACAACCATACTATAGGCGGGGCCCCCCCCCCCCCCCGAGGAGGCATTGATCACGAAACGCGCGTCGGGGCCTCTCCCGTGTCCGGCATTTAGGTTGGTATCACCTTCATCATTATGCAGCATTTTCTGAGATGTCTACTCTGGGACTTGGGGACTTTAATTATTAATGATAACTTTACTCGCCTATAGTATGGTTGTATTTTTGATGGCTTTAAATATTTTACTATTGATGTAATATACTGTGACTATTTATTTATATTGTCTGTGCACTTGCATATTTATGTAAGCCATAATATTAAACCTTGAGTGTACTAATTTTGTCCCATCATCCCTCCCTTCATTGGGCTTATTTGTCCGACTGTTTATCTCGTGTATACCCTCCTACACTTGTATTGCATCATATTTTTGCTGGGCATGGTACTTAGGTGTCACTATCCCTGTTACTTTTCCTGTTATGTATTTTATTGGCTACTTTTTGTACTAACTCTTAATAAAAGTAATACATTTAATTGTATTCTGCTCTGTGATTCACTTTTTTGCTTGTGGTAATACACCCTATGTGATAGCAGACGGCCAACTTGTGGAAGTGAGCAATGCAAAACTATCACGATTTCCCAGCACTTACCTAATCAGCAGTCACGAGTCATTGAGAAAACAAAAAGAGACTCTAGCCGGCACGTGACTAGAGTTGAGCGAATATGTTAGGAAATGGTCGCCGAATCTGATTTTGCCATATTGGTACGCTATTCATGGCGAATTTATGTTTGATGATCGGTTCTAAACATATTTGTTCATTCTTACTCCCATTGACTCCAATGATGTTCAGCGAATATTGGAAAAATAATATTCGCCACCGATCATAATCGGGATCAAATTTTGAAAAATTCGCTCAACTCTACACGTGACCACAACCATGAAAATCACATACTTGTGGTCTAATGACAAAGGTGAAGTCAGCACAGTGTGCACATCACACACTGGCACAATTGGCAGCCTGCAGTCACTAATCACAGCCCGAAAAATTCCCTTAAAGTATGTGCACATGGTGTCTTAATAGGCCGGCAAACTTACTGAGGTTTTCTTAGGCAAATATAATATTAGAAAAAGACAGCATTTTTTTTTTCCAAAAGCAGCTTTATTAGCAAATTTCCGATTGTTATTGCAGTGGTTCTGCTGCCGGCATCTTTTTTTGAATAGTTTACACTATAACTAGCGAGTGACTTCCTAGCAGAATCAGTCTGTCGGATGAGCATGTAGCTTCAGTTAACCATTTCACAGTTTTCAAACTCTAAAGAAGCAGAACAAGACTGAATGGAGTCTCATGGCCAAGTTTTTGTCCAAGAAACTAAGGTTTGAAGGAGGATCTGGAGTGTTTCAGCTCAATTTCACCTGCAGAAACACAGCAAAAAGACCCAGTGTGCGCACACCCCTAAGGTATTCTTAGTACATATTAGTTTATTGCCTATGTGTTTTTATTATTTGTGACATCATTTCATATTTGCACTGTTATGCTAACAATTTATACTCCCAAGGGTATTAACATTTTCAACACAGCTGGACTTGCCCATTTCACTACACATTTGTGAGTAGCCGCAGCACAATCTGCAGTAACTGAGGTTTGTTACAGATTTTGACTTTCCATTGCAGCACACAGGAACTGACCTGCTGCAGATCTCATTCACTTTTATCTTACCTTATTCCACTACAAGCTTTACATCCAAAAATCTAGATGGAAAATCAGTAGCGATTCTGCGCTAATGAACAAGCATCATTATTTGGGCTGTGCTGGCTCACACCAGTTCTACTCTGGTCCCAGTACACAACACCAGTGAATAATGAACCTTTGCTGATCTGTAACACAAGCCTATTTATTGACGAATATATATTTATATAGTGGCCATTATATTTGAAGCTAGAAGACCATTAACCCCTTCATGACCATGGGATTTTTCGTTTTTCCGTGTTCGTTTTTCACTTCCCTCCTTCCCAGAGCCATAACTTTTTTATTTTTCCGTCAATTTGGCCATGTGAGGGCTTATTTTTTGCGGGACGAGTTGTACTTTTGAACGACATCATTAGTTTTAGCATGTCGTGTACTAGAAAACGGGAAAAAAATTCCAAGTGCGGTGAAATTGCAAAAAAAGTGCAATCCCACACTTGTTTTTTGTTTGGCTTTTTTGCTAGGTTCACTAAATGCTAAAACTGACCTGTCATTATGATTCTCCAGGTCAATACGAGTTCAAAGACACCAAACATGTCTAGGTTATTTTTTATCTAAGTGGTGAAAAAAAATTCCAAACTTTGCTAAAAAAAAAAAAAAAAAAAAAAAAAAAAATTGCGCCATTTTCCGATACCCGTAGCGTCTCCATTTTTCGTGATCTGGGGTCGGTTGAGGGCTTATTTTTTGCGTGCCGAGATGACGTTTTTAATGATAGCATTTCAGTGCAGATACGTTCTTTTGATTGCCCGTTATTGCATTTTAATGCAATGTCGCGGCGACCAAAAAAACGTAATTCTGGCGTTTTGAATTTTTTTCCCGCTACACCGTTTAGCGATCAGGTTAATGCTTTTTTTTAGTTGATAGATCGGGCGATTCTGAGCGCGGCGATACCAAATATGCGTAGATTTTATATTTTTTTAAATTGATTTATTTTGATTGGGGCGAAAGGGGGGTGATTTAAACTTTTATATTATTTTTATTTTTTTCACATTTTTTTTTACTTTTTTTTTTTACTTTTGCCATGCTTCAATAGCCTCCATGGGAGGCTAGAAGCAGGCACAGCACGATCGCCTCTGCTACATAGCAGCGATCTGCTGATCGCTGCTATGTAGCAGAATTGCACGTGTGCTGTGAGCGCCGACCACAGGGTGGCGCTCACAGCGACGGGCGATCAGTAACCATAGAGGTCTCAAGGACCTCTATGGTTACAATGGAGACGCATCGCCGACCCCCGATCATGTGACGGGGGTCGGCGATGACGTCATTTCCGGCCGCCCGGCCGGAAGCGGTAGTTAAATGCCGCTGTCTGCGATTGACAGCGGCATTTAACTAGTTAATAGGTGCGGGCAGATCGTGATTCTGCCCGCGCCTATTACGGGCACATGTCAGCTGTTCAAAACAGCTGACATGTCCCGGCTTTGATGCGGGCTCACCGCGGAGCCCTGCATCAAAGCAGGGGATCTGACCTCGGACGGTATAGTACGTCCGAGGTCAGAAAGGGGTTAATCCCTGACTTACCTGTCATATAGAAATCTTTAATTGACAACTGAGGAGCAACCAACGGGTCAGCGAGGAGCTGCTGGGCCGCAAGCTGAAATCCAAAGAAAAAACATTACTTGAGATCTGGGTTTTCCAGGCGACTTTCTGGCCAGCGTGCCGCTCTGAGTACCTGTGAGAGCTCCACGGCCTGCTTGAAATAATTTGCTTCTTCCACATCATCGTATCGCACCAGGTTAGGAGACACTTCATGTAGTCTGTTCCTTACGGCATCGAGGTTGTCATATGGGAGTGTCACACCTGCCAACTGTAAGACGGAAACATGTCAGATAAATGGAAGAAGATTAGTGATCAGACAGTTTCTTCAGCATTTCATAACTCCGTGCTGGACCATTCCTCCAAAATATTTATTAACCCCTTTGAGACTGGCCATTTTTCAATTTTTTTTAACTCTTTCCCACAGGCACATTACAGGATTTTCCTACACTTGTCTCATGTATAAGCTACACTGATAAAACAGGTATAGTGGACAGGCATTTGTTACAGCAACATTGCCCATTAGCCTCCAGGGAAGCGTGTGATTACATCATAGTACCTCGGACAGGGCCCGGATGATTTTCCAGTCTTCTCTTGCCATTCCAGGTGGACTGACTGCAAGCAATGTTTTCTGCGCTCTGCCTTCTGTATTGACATAAGTACCAGACTTTTCTGTATAAGCAGCTCCGGGAAGTATGACATCTGCCATAGGAGCCCCTACATCTCCATGATGACCTGGGTAATTGGAGTAGAATATAACATAGAAGGAATAATAATCTTATTAGAAAAGATCATATTTAACTTAAGAGTGTGTAGTGGTTCAGGAACCTCCTCAGGCTCAAACAAAGCCAGTGTAATACGATAAATACTAGTCAGGGAGGAGGGGGATGCAGCTGTAATATCTGTAACTTGGCATGTGAGAATGTGTGCGGTGACACCGAGGTCTCAGTTGTAGACTGCATACACAGTATATATAGACTGGACGCAGGGAATATAGTACAAGCCTCAGTGACTCACCTTGGTAGATAATGAAGCAACCTTTCGGCAAGTCCTGACGAGTGATGCATCCAGCATCTGCACCAAGCAGGAAGAGAACTTTTGGAGGATTTTTGCGTATTGCGTCCACCCCTGGTTTATAGCCCAGATCTAGCGCAGCAACTTGGCTGGCAACTCTGGTGAGACATTGAAAGACTGAACATATTGGTCTCTGTCCCAAACAAGGGGTCCAATATCTTATCTACACATCAGGATGCAGTTCAACGTTCACTTTGAGAGGACTCAAACTAAGAGCACGCGCTTGATATTTGGGATATCGACAGAATAATCCATAGTGCAAATACTGTTCCTGGCCAGAAACCGACCAAACAACTCATATGGCCCACTGTGATAAATCATCAATATGCTCATGCTAGGCCTACAATTGGAAAGCCAAGACTACAAACTAAAAACTAGGAATACACATGTGTGACTGTACAGGACACCGACAAAAACCCAGGAGTTTCCTATAGCAATACTTCAATGCTACTTAAGGGGCTGTCTGGTGAAAATAAGTCATCACCTATCTGCAGGAAAGGTGGTAACTTACTGATTGGTGGAAGTCCGACAGCAGAGACCAGCACTAATCGGGAAAACTGTATTCCCATTACAAAATGGAGTAGCACGCTCTATGAGGCTGCTGGCAAAGCCTAGCACAGCGGTCAGAAGTCCCCAAGGGAATGAAGAGAATGATGGTCGGGCCATGCGCACTGTTCCTCTATTCTAAGGGGTAAAAAGGGTTCCCCATTCTGTCGATCAGTGCAGGTCCCAGAGGTGAGACCCCAGTGAAAAAGGGGTTGTCTGGTGAAAACATGTTAAGTCTGAACTGTGAGCAACAAGTTACAAATGATGTAGCCAAAACTCTAATATAAGCAAATCATATGTACACCTACATCGACCGGCAATATGAGGAACGGTTAAGGTTTTCCCTACTAAACTGTCCATATAGCCAATTTATATGCTAAATTGACCCTCCACCCTGGTACTGTAAAGTAACTACACATTTGTCATATATAGGTACATTCTGGAGCCCTCCGATTCCCTTACACAACCTCCTCATGCATCCAAGATGGCTGGTGCAGTGGCGTATGGATTAGTGGCAAGTGTGACCCATACCTCCACAGCACCACAGGAATGGCAGGGGAGGCTCAGACTTACCACTGCTCCATAAGCAACTGCTGTGTCCATCTTAGATTCAGATAGACCGGAACACCATTCTCAATGAACAACACAGTGGAAGGCAAAAGAGGCATCAGGTAGAGTGACCATACATGACACAGGCACCAGGTAGCGCCCACACATGACAGAGGCACCAGGTAGAGTAACCATACATGTCAGGAGGCATCAGGTAGAGTGACCATACATGTCAGGAGGCATCAGGTAGAATGACCATACATGTCAGGAGGCATCAGGTAGAATCGGGTAGAGTAACAATACATGACAGAAGCACCAGGTAGAGTAACCATACATGTCAGGAGGCATCAGGTAGAATGACCATACATGTCAGGAGGCATCAGGTAGAATCGGGTAGAGTAACAATACATGACAGAAGCACCAGGTAGAGTGACCATACATGACAGAGGCACCAGGTAGAGTGACCATACATGACAGAGGCACCAGGTAGAGTGACCATAGGATTTTGCGTGACCGAGAGGCTTTTTGGATACTGTGTCTAAATATCCGAGCACCCTCTGGTTTAAATCTCAGAAGAGAAATGATGTTGTACTATTAGCTTTGTTGTATGTCGTAACAGATAATTTTGTTTTCTTTTTTCCATCAATATTTTTCCTGATATTTTTGTGCATTTTAATCTGATTTTTTTTTTCTTTCTTGTGTATGTTCTCACCAGGTTGGATTTTGGGTGTATGTTGATTGCCTTTTTAATTACTTATTTCTCTCACCTGTTTTGTTTATTTATATCGACCTGCTGAACCTCTTTCCTCATGCTGAAGACTAAGAACATGTTTGTGTTCAAAACGCGTTCAGTGAGGGCTGATATGTGATCCTATGCCCAGCCACTTATTGGGATTGACAATTTTATGGATTTGTTTCAATAAAGTTTATTGGATTTTAATACATTAGAATTTTCCCTTTTTCCTGGAGCAGGATTACCGAACCCAGAGTGACCATACATGACAAATAGGCTATGATCCAGATGCTTTGCATTCTCTGTGTGAGCAGTGCTGCAGATTATTTGTTTGCAATGGTGTGCCAAGCGGCCAATCCCTGATTGTAGGCTGGCTGTCTCATTGGTATTACCGTAGTCGCCATCTTTACTTGGGCCCACTGCACCATGACAGTGCATTTGATTCAAGGCATAGACAGGTAAGCACCTTTGCCTGTTTTTCTGTTTTTTCTAGAATAGTGGAGGTTTTATCCTCTTTTTCCTCCTTCTGTGGTTTTTACAAAACAAATATGTAGTTACTTTTCAGTGCCAGATTGCAGGGTGGCTATAGTACCAAACAATGGAGCCATCCTTGTACCACGACACTTCTGACCTCAGAGCTATAAACCGATGATATTTCAGCAATAATCATCATCACAAGAAGCTAAGTAAAGCAAAATAGTTATAGAGGAGCTATAGCTTGACGTTTTAGTTTAAGTGTTGCTTTATCCAAACTTTACCTCTGCAGAATATTCAGCACTTTCCAATTCTCTGAGACCCCGCTACTGCTCCTGGCATTTTGGGCAACAGCAGATACAGCGGCATGGATTGCTGCCCCATCTTTGCGCTGCAAAGCACTGCTGCCTACCACAATCATGGGTTTTTTGGCCTGGTTAAGAACCTACAAATACATACAGAAGTAAGATAATCACTTTACAGAGATGCAGTTATTCCAAGTAACCAAAAAAAAAATACAACACACCATAATCAGTGAAGCATCAGGAATAACGTAAGCATAAAAACTGTCTGCTTTACACCTGGGGACTGGTGATTTTTTTTTGTTTTTTTAAAAAGGGGTCATATCCAGGGCCTCATTTCGGCATCAGGTGGTGAGAAGCGCTGCGGATCTTGCAATGGCCACCTTCTAGGGATCAGCAGGCCTTGTACACAACAGTCAGCTAATTAGAATTGGAAAATAGCGGGAGATTTATCAGAAGCAATGGAAGCAGTGGCCGATCCTCCCGATTACAGAGGTGAGAAGCGCTGGGAAACCGCTAACTGCAGGAAGAAATACTGACTCCAGAGACGGCAGCAGACATTAGGGACATTTATTATTGCACTTAAACCCTTTTGCAGCACTGGCACTAAATTATGCCCCAACACCTCCACTTTCTCAGACGCGTACAGCACTGGTGTATTCCTCATATGATGGCTGCAATATCTTCACAGGAATGATGCATACTCAAAGAAAAAATGACAACATATCTATAACATGCCAGTCAAAGAAACCATGGTCTACAACATCTTCTTGTCACACTGCACAATTCTCCGCAATGATCGTTTGTCCCATTTGTAGTAATGGCTATACTCTACATCTGGCAGGCACAGACTATCCTGAGCTGGACATACCTTACTGAACGGATGTTTCCCACTTGCAATATCCTTGATTATCTGAGGAGACTCTCCCAAATGGTCGTAAGTGTAGGTCAGATCGACAGGACTTCCTACCACAGCCACCTGGAGGTCATTGTGAAGCCAGCTTATCAGAAGACACACATGGTTAATTCATTTTAAGATTTTCAGCAACTTGATTATAATAAAATGTCAGCTGGAGGAAATGTACATTTTTCATATAAGGAGCACATCTGATGCCACCACCATGAAGTGGCCATATCATGCAGCGGATATCAGTGGGGACACTCGGAGCCGGATGGGGGATGACCGGGTAAAAAGGGACAAACCTCTTGCGAATTCTTGCATTAAATAGTGGCGCTTCATATCGTGGGTTGGTACCAATAAGCAGTAAGACGTCAGCTTCCTCCACACCAGCAATCCTTGAATTCAGCAGGTAATTTGATCGCAGGTCAGAGCTATACATCAAGGGAAGAAACAATTAAAAAAGATTAAGGAACCGCAGCAACTTAATGCTAAGTTACATTTGTCCCACAATCACAACCTATCACGTGTCCACGGGCTGGATAGTTGATAAATTGTTTATTGCCGGGGTCCCGCCACCAATCACGAGAATGACTGGCCTCACGCTCTCCATGTGAATGGATCCGCAGGTCAGGGTGTGCACTGCTGCTCCAGTCAAAGTCTATGGGGCTGACTGGGATGTAGTCAAGGTCACAGACCCCAAATTTTCAGCAACATATCCTGGGGACAAGTGATAAAGGGATTCTCCCACAAACACAACTTAATACGACATGCAGCTCAAAAGTGGCTGTCTCATCAAGAGACCCTGTGACTATATACAAAACCAGTAGCCCTGCGCTCCGTGAGCCACAACAATGAGACACTCCCAGTCATGTCATTCTACATTTCCTATAAATGTCTGCCTCGCTGTTGCTTCCTTGTCCAAGTCAATTCACCAGATCACAGGCCCTTCCAGCTCGGAGCGGACAATCTCCGATGAGAGAAACCGTTTAAAAGGGTGGTCTGGGCTTCTAATATGGAAGTCAAATCTTCCAGATAGGTCATCAATGTCAGGTCAGTAGGTGTCTGACACTCGGCACCCCCACTGATCAGCTGTTGTCATGTATAAACTATACAAATCTTTATTAAGTAATCACAACACATATAAAAGCATTAAAAATGAGAGTATCAGACACAGGCAAGGCACACACAGGGCCTGTAAACACACATATCAATAGCAATCTAAACATTCATATGCAGAGAGGAGTTGCATATACACCTCAAAAGTGAAGGGTGGAACAAATACAGTCTTACCAAGCAGAAAAACCTAAATAAAGCAAATAATATACCACAATGAGGCAAACATGATCCAAACATATTGGAATAAGTATCCCAGAGGCAGATGTCTGTTAAAACTAGATGACATGTAGACTATAAAATAGCATAATAGAGAAAAATGTCTGACAAATCTCATAGAATGCCCTATGAAAACAAGATTTAAAAAAGGCAAAGAGGGAACATTCCTGGACTGAACTACATATGAACCAAGAAGACCATGATAAAATTCCCATAATAAGCAATATGTGAAAATAAGCATAAACCTATGTGGCAGCACCCCTGATGCGCATTTCGCGTACAGCTTCCTCAGGAGGATTTTGTGGTTAATTACGGTATGTGGGGGGACAGCCCTTAAAGGAAACCTGTCACCCCCTAAATCGAAGGTGAGCTAAGCCCACCAGCATCAGGGCTTATCTACAGCATCCTGCGCCGGAGCTGCAGCGTGAATACAAGAAGAGGACGTCATCGTAAGAAGATGGGAGGCGCTGGACCAGACCGCGACACCCATTGGACCGCAGCGGGACCGCCCCTGGGTGAGTATAATCTAACCTCTTTTTCTCATCTTTTAGGATACATCAGGGGCTTATCTACAGCATTACAAAATGCTGTAGATAAGCCCCTGATGCTGGTGGGCTTAGCTCACCTTCGATTTTGGGGGTGACAGGTTCCCTTTAATAATTTTAGCCCATTGGGTAACGAAGGCTAAGCATTGCATGGAGTTAAAGAGCACATCTCTGTTCAGTGTGTAGCCGCCTCTGCCGAGACCTATAGGTCACCTACTACCCCCCGATGTGCGATTTTCGGCAGAAGTGGCTAGACACTGAACAGCGCTGTTCAGCTCCATTCAACAATTTCCTATAGCTAGCCCCAAGACTGATAATATCTCGTCAGTTGTGGTCCCGAGTGTCAGACCCCTACTGACATCAATGATCTATCCTAAAAATTGGTCATCAATATTAGATGCCCGGACAACGTCTAATATTTTTTATGATATTTTTTGTGCAATAAAAATGACATATTAACTTTACTTAAGGCGATTCCAACATTATCTAGGTGTAGGAACAAATAAAAAGAAAAACAGAAAAATTTTTCAACAGTTAAAATGCAAAAAAAAATGGTCACTTATGGAACAACCTACGGTAACTATAAAAGGGTCACATGATTTAACCCCCTATGGTGAATGTTGTAAAATATAAAACAAAAAAACACATAAAAAATGCCATTTTCTGATCAGACAACCAAACAAATGAAAAATGTAAATGAAAAACTTGGGGCTAAAGAAACATTTTAGTGGAGAATCTTTTTCATTCCATTTTCTGTTACGTTTTAATTTAATATTTAAAATGGGGTCTTGTTTTTTGGCTCCTCAAAGTCTAAGCCAATTAAAGGCCTCTACATTTTGAAGTCTAACATCTAAAGGAGACATCTGGTAAATGTTATTTATTAACTATTTTGTGCTGTGTGACTGTTTTAAAAGCTCAAAAATTCAAAGTTCAAAAATTGATAATTTTTCTACATTTTTTAGATATTTCAGAGGTTTTTTATAAATAAAAATAAAATCACATCAACCTAAATTTCACATTAAAAAAGAAAAATGCGTAATGGAAAAAAACAATGTCAGAATAACTGGGATGGAAGGTGAAAATTGACTTAGGTGGGAAGATGTTAAAATAAAACTGAAGTACTATTTTTATTAGACAATTAATGTAAAGTCTATTACCCAGCTCCAGAATTTGGGAAAACTTCTTCAGTACACAGAGAATCCGAATTTAGACGGTTGAGCAAATCTTTGAGAGCAACTAAAGCCTCAGCATCCACCAGGCCTCCAGCAATAGCAGCAACATCTTTGCCCTGGACACACTGCAACTAAAATAGAAGATTTATAATTGGTAACGATTGTATAACTAGTTCTGCCACAATATACACAAGTACACAAGATGTATTGCATAATGTTGAAAGAGGGTGTCCCACCTAGTGAACTTCTTCACCAGGACCCCTTGGCAATCAACTAATAGTTGTAGGTCCAGGAGCTAAAAACCCAATTGAGGAAGCAGAAGAAATGAGGGATGCCATTAGGCTAGGACTACATGGCAACTTGGGCAGAAAAAACTTTTATGTTGCCAAATTTTGCTGGTTGTCACTGCTACATCGCAAGTGCAATACAAGTGAATGGAATCAAATTACGACCGCGAGCAAAAAAAAAAATCTACTATGGCTGGACTTTTTTTTACTTCCTTGTTGCAGTCACAGAACCCTCTGGGTCACAATATGATCGCCTTAACTGCGGTATAGTAGTGACACCCAGTAAACTCACCAAAAGACACAGCCCATTTTTGTTGATTTTCCTCACCATATTCGTAGAGCAATAACTTGTTTTTCCTTTGATGTTACTGTGTGAGGTCTTTTTCTTTGGGTTTGGGGGGAGGATATTTGTCTGAATACGGTATATTTGTAATGTTTTTATATTTTATTATATAGTTAAAAATGGCTTCATGTAACCAGGGTTGTGAAGTCGGTAAGCCAAACCTATGACTCCCCAGCACCGCTCACTACTGAGCATGTACATAAAGTGCAGCACAGATTCATCTCATCTACGACTCCCCAGCACCGGTCACTACTGAGCATGTACATAAAGTGCAGTACAGATTCATCTCATCTACGACTCTCCAGCACCGGTCACTACTGAGCATGCACATAAAGTGCAGCACAGATTCATCTCAATTAAAAGCCGAGATCCTTAAATCAGAAAGAGAACAGACATTTATAGGACATTTCATGATGTACAATAACAAATTGTATTGTGGTACCGTGTTAGCCAGAAAAATCGATGTGAATACTTTTCTGCCCAATGATGACAAACGTATTCTAGGAGTGATACCTTTATTGGCCAACCAGAAAATAATATGTTTGCAAGCTTTCAGAGAACAGTGGCTCCTTCTTCAGGCAAGATTACAAATAGTATTTGTAATGTAATGTATTTGTAATTTTGCCTGAAGAAGGAGCCACTGTGCTCTGAAAGCTTGCAAACATATTATTTTCTGGTTAGCCAATAAAGGTATCACTCCTAGAATACTTCTGTCATCATTGGGCAGAAAAGTATTCACATCGATAGGACCTTTCATAACTTTCCTAAATTCTTATGACAACATTTACATCACATCCTGCATTGTACTCCTGCACCCAATTTATTATGTATTTTAGCAGTAAGTCGGTCCATTTTATACTGACTACACATCCACCTCCAGTTTTGCATTTAACACAAGGTCACGTAGTCCTCTACAATGGGAGGCACTTTGTAATAACCCTCTTATCTAGTCACATTGGGTCACAAGGAGAGTACCTTCTGCCCCTACCATGACATCTATATGTCCTGACAAGAAACACGAATAGGGTTTACACTTATGGGACAACCTATTTAGGAATTCATTACTCATGTTTCTTGCACTACACTTAATGCATGCATTATTTTAGAGGTCTATAACGCTTACCACTCCAGCCACCCTCGTCAGTACATCTTCCCATGCAGCTGGAACCAGATAACCTTTGTCATCCTTGATCATTGGTTGAGTAAGTCTTTGACGCTTCAACCCATCATAAGCAAATCTGTTCACAGATAAATTATATCATTTGCGTAGAACATTAAAAATATTGTTGGCTAGATGCAAAGTAGTGAATAATGGGGAAAAAAACAAACCTGGTTTTATCAGAAATCCATTCTTCATTGATATCCTCATGCATTTTAGGCAATATTCTCATCACCTCTCCACCTCTAGTGCTGACCACAATGTTACTACCCAGAGCATCCAGGACATCAATGGACTCGGTTTTCCTATTTACAGTGTCAGACAAATAATTAACGTTCTTCTTTAGGGTTTTTTCAGTGGATATATAAAACATATCAAAGTTATAGATGTCCGGTTTATTGCGTCCAACTGTTGGAGACAATTCCCTATAGTACTGACTCATTAATTCTTACATAAACAAATTAAAAAATGGAAAGTTTCTGGTCTGATTGTCCACTTCTTGAGGAAACAAAAACTATATCCATTATAAGTCAGGGTTTTTGTTTCCTGAAGAAGAAGTGGGCTACACTTAGAACTGCATACAAAAATAAAAACAAAAGTAATTTTATATTATCTCCAGCATTTGACGTTTCTGTATCAGCTGGCAGCGTGGATACAGACCACAGACTTTCCATTTTTTTTTTATGGTGAAATCACCCGTGGATCTGCAGCAGCCATACAACCTGGGATCAGGTTAGCAAATATTCATACCCTCCTTGATTATTATTACCAGATAGCACAAAAATAGGGGTGTTATCTTTTCTCCTCAGCTGTTTACACCCAATATAAAAAATAAGCAATTTAACCAATGTTCACAGTTAAGCATACTGAACATAAAATTCACAAGTTTCAGATCTTTACGTACCTAGTTTCCCAGGGTCGAGCAGTGAATGCATATGGTTTGGAAGTTAACGCTCCAACAGGGCACAGATCTATGATGTTGCCAGACAACTCTGACATAAACATTTTCTCTACGTAAGTTCCAACTTCCATCTCATTTCCTCTTCCTGTTGTTCCAAGGTCGTCAACACCAGCAACCTCACTGGCAAATCTGTGAAGAAAGACCCCATTTACAAGAACCAGACACCATTTAAAAAAATGTCTTGAGCTCAAATTATAGATTTAAAATGATTGGACATTACAATTATACTGGGTAAGTATACTTATATTAGGCATTTCCTATAAAAAAAAAAAAAAAAAAATTATTTCGCTATCTACTGTGTGCCCTTAATCAAAATTACTTGATAATTATTGGAAAAATTACAAATCTAGAGATGAAAAAATGATAAAACTTTATTGGCTCTCAACAACAATTTTGTACATAGCACATAACCCCCACCCCATTTAAACATGGATGGGGCACAGACTAATACTTTCGGCTATGTGCACAAGTTCAGCATTTTTAGCCTTTATTTGGCCGATTTCCGCCAAAAAAACGCTTACATAAGCATCCTATCATTTTTAATGCATTCCGTATTTTTTTGTGTACATGCTGCATTTTTTTCCACGGCGGAATCACATTCCGGAGAAAAACGCAGCATGTTCATTTTTTGTGCGGAATCACTGCGATTCCGCACACATAGGAATGCATTGATCCGCTTGCTTCCCGCATGGGGCTATGCCCACCATGTGGGAAGTAAGCGGATCATGTGCGGTTGGTACCCAAGGTGGAGGAGAGGAGACTCCAGGCCCTGGGAACCATATAATTAAATTAAAATAAAAAAATTGTGATATTCTCACCTTCCAGCAGCCTTCTCGCTCCTCGCGATGCTCCAGTTCCCAGTTATGCCTTGCGACAAAGACCTGTGATGATGTAGCGGTCTCGCGTGATGCTACGTCATGTGGGGTCATTGCCGCGAGGCATTACTGGGAAAGGGAGCTGCCGGGAGCATCGTGAGGAGAGGGAAGGCTGCGGGGGACATCGGAAGGTGAAAGTATCACGATTTTTTATTTTTCTTTATTATTTTTAATATTATGTCTTTTTACTATTGATGCTGCATAGGCAGCATCGATAGTAAAAAGTTGGTCACACTTGATCAACCTGTCAATCAGTTTTCCTAGCGATGCTACAGATCACTTGGAAATCGCTAGCATTCTGCAAGGTAATTACGCTTGCAAAACGCTAGTATTTAGCGGGAATACGCATGCCAATTCTACGTATTTCCTGCGACAGGAGTTGCGGAATTGCAGCTTCAGGGTATGTTGCCTCCATTGATCAGTTGCAGACAAATTGTAACAATTTGTGCAGGCCACTGAAAAGAATAGTCATCCTCATTACACATAGAGGCACTAGGTCAGCCAAACTGGAAGCCACGCTCCATTGAGGTCCTGAGCAAGAAAGTCTCCCTCTGTAACATCCATATGATCTGGTAGAGCATACGAGTAGGGGATATTAAGCAGTAAGAGGCATAAGCCAGTCTATTATATAACACTAGATGGTGGCCCGATTCTAACACATCGGGTATTCCAGCTTTAAAAAAAATGTATTAATATTTCATAATTGAACTTTCATATGAATTTTATAAATGTTACTCAAATATATATGTTCTATCAAACTATGAACAACAGTGATAAGCAGTTCTGCTGGAGCTAGAGACATTTCTTACTTCTTGTGTGTCACTGTTCTCCACTGCCCTTATCTTATACTTGGTTAACCTCATTCTGCCCCAACCCCCCTACTTACAATGTATGAAACTGAAACTGAAAATGTGTTGCAAATTCTTAGTAGTAAAGCTCCTCCTCTAGACTAGATGTTTGGTGTGCGTCTTCCAAGCATCTCACAGCTGCTACTCAGAAGAGGAAGACTGTAAGAAGTATTATCCTTTCAACAAACTTTGCATCAGTTAACTGTGAGTACATGAGGAATAACAGTATTACTGACCACTATATCAGTTGTACGACTTGGCAATAATTTTGTACAATTGTTTTAAGGAAAAAGAAAATTTACAAAAGAAAATCCCATGGCAGACAATATGATCAGTGATGACAAAAATTCCACATTAAGTGTCACCTGCTTAACCCAGCAGAAAGTACGGCGGCGTCTAATAATCACTAAAATTGACAAATCTCCAGGCCCAGATGGGATACACCCCCGAGTACTGCAGGAATTAAGTACAGTCATTGATAGACCATTATTTTTAATCTTTAAAGAGTCCATAATAACAGGGTCGGTACCACAGGACTGGCATATAGCAAATGTGGTGCCAATATTCAAAAAGGGGACAAAAACTGAACTCGGTAATTATAGGCCAGTAAGCTTAACCTCTACTGTGGGTAAAATCCTGGAGGGCATTCTAAGGGATGCTATACTGGAGTATCTGAAGAGGAATAACCTCATGACCCAGTATCAGCACAGGTTTACTAGGGACCGTTCATGTCAGACTAATCTCATCAGCTTCTATGAAGAGGTAAGTTCCGGACTGGACCAAGGGAACCCAGTAGATGTAGTGTATATGGACTTTTCAAAAGCTTTTGATACGGTGCCACACAACAGGTTGATACATAAAATGAGAATAATGGGGATAGGGGAAAATATGTGTAAGTGGGTTGAGAGCTGGCTCAGGGATAGGAAACA
This sequence comes from Ranitomeya imitator, assembly GCF_032444005.1. Classification (NCBI taxonomy): domain Eukaryota; kingdom Metazoa; phylum Chordata; class Amphibia; order Anura; family Dendrobatidae; genus Ranitomeya; species Ranitomeya imitator. The sequence continues at coordinate 98,436,113 of NC_091288.1, forward strand.
AAGGGTGGTTATTAATGGAACACACTCGGACTGGGTCGCGGTTAGCAGTGGGGTACCACAGGGGTCAGTATTGGGCCCTCTTCTTTTTAACATATTTATTAATGACCTTGTAGGGGGCATTCAGAGTAGAATTTCAATATTTGCAGATGACACTAAACTCTGCAGGGTAATCAATACAGAGGAGGACAATTTTATATTACAGGGTGATTTATGTAAACTAGAAGCTTGGGCTGATAAATGGCAAATGAGCTTTAATGGGGATAAATGTAAGGTCATGCACTTGGGTAGAAGTAATAAGATGTATAACTATGTGCTTAATTCTAAAACTCTGGGAAAAACCGTCAATGAAAAAGACCTGGGTGTATTGGTGGATGACAAATTCCTATTCAGTGGCCAGTGTCAGGCAGCTGCTACTAAGGCAAATAAAATAATGGGATGCATTAAAAGAGGCATAGATGCTCATGAGGAGAACATAATTTTACCTCTATACAAGTCACTTGTTCAATCACACTTAGAATACTGTGCACAGTTCTGGTCTCCGGTGTATAAGAAAGACATAGCTGAACTGGAGCGGGTGCAGAGAAGAGCGACCAAGGTTATTAGAGGACTGCGGGGTCTGCAATACCAAGATAGGTTATTACACTTGGGGCTATTTAGTTTGAAAAAACGAAGACTAAGGGGTGATCTTATTTTAATGTATAAATATATGCGGGAACAGTACAAAGACCTTTCTGATGATCTTTTTAATCATAGACCTGAGACAGGGACAAGGGGGCATCCTCTACGTCTGGAGGAAGGAAAGTTTAAGCATAATAACAGATGTGGATTCTTTACTGTAAGAGCAGTGAGACTATGGAACTCTCTGCCGTATGATGTTGTAATGAGTGATTCATTACTTAAATTTAAGAGGGGACTGGATACCTTTCTGGAAAGTATAATGTTACAGGATATATACACTAGATTCCTTGATAGGGCGTTGATCAAGAGAATTAGTCTGACTGCCGTATGTGGAGTCGGGAAGGAATTTTTTTCCCCAATGTGGAGCTTACTCTTTGCCACATGGGGTTTTTTTTTGCCTTCCTCTGGATCAACATGTTAGGGCATGTTAGGTTAGGCTATGGGTTGAACTAGATGGACTTAAAGTCTTCCTTCAACCTTAATAACTATTATTTGGATTGTGAATGCAGAATTAAAAACCTGAGAATGTCAAAGAAGCGTCATATTAAATCAGCTGTATTTGAACATTTCACCATCACTCAAGATAGAAAACATTATGTCTGTCAGTGTATGACAAATGATCCAGACGAAAACAAATGCTGTGAAGCCAAGATCAGTGCATATTCAGGCAAAGATAAAAATGCTCCTACCAGAGCTTCTAATTTAAAGAGACATTTTACAGCGCTTTCATCTAGAAGTACTGAAAGCAGTGAATGAGAAAGACTGCACCAAACCAATGAACCAGTGCCCAGCTCTTCCAGCCAAACAAAGGAGCAGAGAACTTTGCAGCCATTAGTTGCAAAATATTTTGTCAGTGACAAAGTTACTGTGACGATGACAGTAGACACATTTAAAAAACAGATCATAGAGCTTGTTGTAAAGGATAGTGTGCCTATTTCAATATTTTCACTACCAGCTTTTATGTGTCTGAATGGGGAAATGGCCCGCAAGCTTGGTGTTTCTCTGGAGAGAGAGAGTATTAGAAAATTAGTAATAGAAGAAGCTTTTAAACAAAAGGAAGAACTTAAAAAAACTCTCAAGGGACGCTTTCTGTTTCTTAAAATGGATGCCTGCACACCTCACAGAGTGAACTATTTTGCCGTCAATGTCCGATTTCTTTGTGACAAAAATGAAATAGTTACCAAGACATTGGCAGTAAAAGACACCAAAGCTCATCACACCAGTGAGTTTCTCCAGGTCTTGGTGGAAAAGGTTCTGCAAGACTATGAACTTAAGGCCAGTTTCACACGTCAGTGTCTCCGGTACGTGAGGTGACAGTTTCCTCACGTACCGGAGACACTGACACACGTAGACACATAAACATCACTGCATCTGTTCAGATGTCAGTGATTTTTTGCGGACCGTGTCTCCGTGTGCCAAACACGAAGACATGTCAGTGTTCGTGGGAGCGCACGTATTACACGGACCCATTAAAGTCAATGGGTCCGTGTAAAACATGTACCGTACACGGACGTTGTCCGTGTGCAGTCCGTGTGCCGTGCAGGGGACAGCGCTACATTAAGCGCTGTCCCCCCCGCTGGTGCTGAATCTGCGATTCATATCTTCCCTGCAGCAGCGTTTGCTGCAGGGAAGATATGAATAATAGTGTTTAAAATACAGATCTATCTGTCCCCCGCCCTCCCACCCCCTGTGCGCCCCCCCGTTGTTCTGAAAATACTCACCCGCCTCCCTCGCTGGCTGTCGCTGCTTCCTGGTCTGGCCGCATCTTCTCCTGTATGCGGTCACCTGGGGCCGCTCATTTACAGTAATGAATATGCGGCTCCACCTCCCATAGGGGTGGAGCCGCATATTCATTACTGTAATCGTCGGCCCCACGTGACCGCATACAGGAGAAGATGCGGCCAGAACAGGAAGCAGCGACAGCCAACGAGGGAGGCGGGTGAGTATTTTCAGAACAGGGGGGGGCGCACAGGGGGTGGGGTGGCGCACAGGGGCTGGGGGGGCGCACAGGGGCTGGGGGGGCGCACAGGGGGTGGGAGGGCGGGGGACAGATAGATCTTTATTTTAAACACTATTATTCATATCTTCTATGCAGCAAACGCTGCTGCAGGGAAGATATGAATCACGGATTCAGCACGATGCAGGGGACAGCGCTAAACTTTAGCGCTGTCTCCTGCACGGTGCATGTGGTACCCAGTGGGCACACGGGCAGCACAAGTGTGCCACACTGATGTGCCACGTACGGACACGGATAACTCCAGTACCGATTTTATACGGTACTGGAATTATCTGGACGTGTGCAACCGGCCTAAAAAAGAGCAAGTTCTTTCTGTCGTAACTGACAATGCTTCAAATATGATAAGTACTATTAAGCTAATGAATGAGAGTAATGATGGTGACCAGCAGCTAGAAGAACATTCTGGGTCCACAGACACACAAATGTTTGAAATAGAGGAACACAGTATTGTAACTGAGGAGCAAACTGAAGTTGCTTCAGATGAACAGCAACATGATAGTTTAGATGATCTTGTGTAAACTGTGTCAATACGTTCTTTCATTCATCACATGCGCTGTGTTGTGCATACGCTACAGCTGGCTATAAGGCTATGTGCACACGTTCAGGATTTCTCGCAGAAAATTCCTGAGAAAAAAACGGACATTTTCTGCAAGAAATCCGCAAGAAAACCGCATGCGTTTTTGCCGCGGTTTTTTCCGGACACTTCCCAATGCATTTTGTAGTGGGAAATCCGCAAAAAAACGCAAAATTAATGAACATGCTGCGGTTTTTACCCCGATGCGTTTTTTTTTTCACGGAAAAAAACGCATCATGTGCACAAAACATGCGGAATTCATTCTAAATGATTGGATGCTTATTGTATGCATTTTTTTTGCGGTTTTATAGCGGTTTTATCAGAAAAAAACGCAACGTGTGCACACAGCCTTAGAGACAGTCTGCAAGAAGGACATGCTGCTGCACTGATTGGCAAGGTGAGAAAATTGGCTACTGTTGCCAGAACCCCTAAAGTTGACTCAATTTTGAAGAGACGTGCTGGAAATGGGGCTATTATTGATCAAGCCACACGATGGGGCAGTGCTTACTTAATGATTCAGCGCTTGGTTGAACTGAAAACCTTTCTTGTAGACATGGCTAACCCTCAACTGACGCAAAATGAAAGTCAGTGGAATCAGGTGACTGAGCTGGAAAAATTGCTAGAGCACCCATTTACAGTGACAAAAAAATTACAAGCAGAGGACTTAACTCCAGGTATTTTCTTAAAGGGGTGGAAGAACCTGATGTTTCGCCTGTCCCAAGGAGGAGGGTTAATTGCAAGTGGCATTGCTACATCAATGAAACGGAGAGAGGAGCTACTATTACAAAATAACATTCTTTTGGCAGCTGTTTATGTAGACCCAATGCATCGGATTCTTCTAGATGATCAACAGCTAATTAAAGGAAAAAAAGCTCTGTTTGAAATAGCAGTAAGGATGAAAGGGTTGCAGAACAGTCAGGAGGAACAAGAAGAATTTGGTTGTCCTGCCACATCTTTACCCTCATCAACTGATGAAGAATTTAATTTCGAAAAATATTTGGATATTTGGATCACAAGGACCGTGCAAAGCGTTCCCGCATAGAAGAGTCATCCCCATCAAAGAACACAGCCAGTACATTTCAGCAGAATTTTTCATGTGCACTAAAAGAAATTGAGAAATTTGACCGTTCATCAAAAATAACAGTGCAACAAGCGATTCCTCTGTATCCTGACATTGTCAGAGATGTTGCCCGAGTGGTTACTGCTTTGCCACCAACCCAAGTTAGTGTAGAGAGGTTGTTCTCTGCTCTCAAAATAATTCGATCAGATTTGAGGGCATCCATGAAGGAGGATCTGACAGAGACAATACTTTTTCTGAGGACAAATTTATAGATTTCTTCTTATTAACTGCATAACAGTGTTTATTGCATATTTACTTACAAGAGTTTAGAAAAGTTTATAAAAGTTATTTTCTATATTCTAATTGTATTATAATATAGTTTTTGCTCTAAGTGGTCTGATTACTTTTATGATGGTGAGAAACTGAATAAGCACGATGTTAATATTTGACAACAGTAAATTTATTGTTACGAATTGGCCATTTATGAAGGAGTCGGAGCCGGAGCCTGATTCGGAACCTGATAAAATCCAGGAGTCAGAGTCGCAACTGTGGCGTGAAAATCACATTGTCTGTTTTTTAACATTTTATTTGCATATTATGGTGGAAAATAAGTATTTGGTCAGAAACAAAATTTCATCTCAATACTTTGTAATATATCCTTTGTTGGCAATGACAGAGGTCAAACGTTTTCTGTAAGTCTTCACAAGGTTGCCACACACTGTTGTTCGTATGTTGGCCCATTCCTCCATGCAGATCTCCTCTAGAGCAGTGATGTTTTTGGCTTTTCGCTTGGCAACACGGACTTTCAACTCCCTCCAAAGGTTTTCTATAGGGTTGAGATCTGGAGACTGGCTAGGCCACTCCAGGACCTTGAAATGCTTCTTACAAAGCCACTCCTTCGTTGCCCTGGTGGTGTGCTTTGGATCATTGTCATGTTGAAAGACCCAGCCACGTTTCATCTTCAATGCCCTTGCTGATGGAAGGAGGTTTGCACTCAAAATCTCACGATACATGGCCCCATTCATTCTTTCATGTACCCGGATCAGTCGTCCTGGCCCCTTGGCAGAGAAACAGCCCCAAAGCATGATGTTTCCACCACCATGCTTTACAGTAGGTATGGTGTTTGATGGATGCAACTCAGTATTCTTTTTCCTCCAAACACGACAAGTTGTGTTTCTACCACACAGTTCCAGTTTGGTTTCATCAGACCATAGGACATTCTCCCAAAACTCCTCTGGATCATCCAAATGCTCTCTAGCAAACTTCAGACGGGCCTGGACGTGTACTGGCTTAAGCAGTGGGACACGTCTGGCACTGCAGGATCTGAGTCCATGGTGGCGTAGTGTGTTACTTATGGTAGGCCTTGTACATTGGTCCCAGCTCTCTGCAGTTCATTCACTAGGTCCCCCCGCGTGGTTCTGGGATTTTTGCTCACCGTTCTTGTGATCATTCTGACCCCACGGGGTGGGATTTTGCGTGGAGCCCCAGATCAAGGGAGATTATCAGTGGTCTTGTATGTCTTCCATTTTCTAATTATTGCTCCCCCTGTTGATTAATTCACTCCAAGCTGGTTGGCTATTGCAGATTCAGTCTTCCCAGCCTGGTGCAGGGCTACAATTTTGTTTCTGGTGTCCTTTGACAGCTCTTTGGTCTTCACCATAGTGGAGTTTGGAGTCAGACTGTTTGAGGGTGTGCACAGGTGTCTTTTTATACTGATAACAAGTTTGAACAGGTGCCATTACTACAGGTAATGAGTGGAGGAAAGAGGAGACTCTTAAAGAAGAAGTTACAGGTCTGTGAGAGCCAGAAATCTTGATTGTTTGTTTCTGACCAAATACTTATTTTCCACCATAATATGCAAATAAAATGTTAAAAAAACAGACAATGTGATTTTCTGGATTTTTTTTCTCAGTTTGTCTCCCATAGTTGAGGTCTACCTATGATGTAAATTACAGACGCCTCTCATCTTTTTAAGTGGTGGAACTTGCACTATTGCTGACTGACTAAATACTTTTTTGCCCCACTGTATGTAGTATATAGCACAGTCCACGCAGTATATAACACAGCCCACATAGTATATTGCACAGCCACGTAGTATAAAGCACACCCCACGTAGTATATAGCACACCCCACGTAGTACAGTTATATGAAAAAGTTTGGTCACCCCTATTAATCTTAAGCTTAATGTTTTATAAAAATTGTTTGTTTTTTTCCAACAGCTATTTCAGTTTCATATATCTAATAACTGTTGGACACAGTAATGTTTCTGCCTTGAAATGAGGTTTATTGTACTAAGAGAAAATGTGCAATCTGCATTCAAACTAAATTTGACAGGTGCATAAGTATGGGCACCCCACCAGAAAAGTGACATTAATATTTAGTAGATCCCCCTTTTGCAAACATGACAGCCTCTAGTCGCTTCCTGTAGCTTTTAATGAGTTCCTGGATCCTGGATGAAGGTATTTTTGACCATTCCTCTTTACAAAACAATTCCAGTTCAGTTAAGTTTGATGGTCGCCGAGCATGGACAGCCCTCTTCAAATGATCCCACAGATGTTCAATGATATTCAAGTCTGGGGACTGGGATGGCCATTCCAGAACAGTGTAATTGTTCCTCTGCATGAATGCCTGAGTAGATTTGGAGCGGTGTTTTGGATCATTGTCTTGCTGAAAGATCTATCCCCTGCGCAACTTCAACTTTGTCACTGATTCATGAACATTATTGTCAAGAATCTGCTGATACTGAGAGGAATCCATGCGTCCCTCAACTTTAACAAGATTCCCGGTGCCGGCATTGGCCATACAGCCCCAAAGCATGATGGAACCTCCACCAAATTTTACTGTGGGTAGCAAGTGTTTTTCTTGGAACGCTGTGTTTTTTGGCCGCCGTGCATAACGACTTTTTGTGTGACCAAACAACTCAATCTTGGTTTCATCAGTCCACAGGACCTTCTTCCAAAAAAAACATGGCTTCTCCAAATGTGCTTTTGCATACCTCAGCAGACTCGGTTTGTGGCGTGCTTGCAGAAACGGCTTCTTTCGCATCACTCTCCCATACAGCTTCTCCTTGTGCAAAGTGCATTGTATAGTTGACCGATGCACAGTGACACCATCTGCAGCAAGTTGATGCTGCAGCTCTCTGGAGGTGGTCTGAGGATTGTCCTTGACTGATCTCACCATTCTTCTTCTCTGCCTTTCTGATGTTTTTCTTAGCCTGCCACTTCTGACCTTAACAAGAACTGTACCTGTGTTCTTCCATCTCCTTACTATGTTCCTCACAGTGGAAATTGACAGGTTAAATCTCTGAGACAGCTTTTTGTATCCTTCCCCTGAACAACTATGTTGAATACTCTTTGTTTTGAGATCATTAGACAGTTGTTTTGAGGAGCCCATGATGCCACTCTTCAGAGGAGATTCAAACAGGAGAACAACTTGCAAGTGGCCACTTTAAGTAGCTTTTCTCATGATTGCATACACCTGGCTATGAAGTTCAAAGCTCAGTGAGGTTAGAAAACCAAAAAAAGTGCTTTAGTAAGTCAGTAAAAAGTAGGTCGGAGTATTTAAAACAAGAAAATGATAAGGGTGCCCATACTTATGCACCTGTCAAATTTTGTTTGAATGCAGATTGCACATTTTCTGTTAATACAATAAACCTCATTTCAAGGCAGAAACATTACTGTGTCCAACAGTTATTAGATATATGAAACTGAAATAGCTGTTGCAAAAAAAAACAACTATTTTTATAAAACATTAAGCTTAAGATTAATAGGGGTGCCCAAACTTTTTCATATAACTGTATATAGCACACCCCACGTACTATATAACACAGCCACGTAGTATATAGCACAGCCCATGCAGTATACACTATGTTCCAAATTATTATGCAAATGACATTTTTCTCGGATTTTCCTAAATGGTCGATGCAAATGACAGTCAGTCTAATAAAAGTCATCACCCGTTAAAGTATACATCGAATTTTATTGAAGAAACCTCCCAATGATAACAGTATAATCTCCAAAATGAATAAAAACTCAAAATGCACTGTTCCAAATTATTAGGCACAGTAGAATTTCTAAACATTTGATATGTTTTAAAGAACTGAAAATGCTCATTTGTGGAATTTGCAGCATTAGGAGGTCACATTCACTGAACAAAAAAGCTATTTAACTCCAAAACATCCTAACAGGCCAAGTTACATGTTAACATAGGAACCCTTCTTTGATATCTCCTTCACAATTCTTGCATTCTTGAGTTATTGGAGAGTTTCTGCTTGTACGTCTTTGCATGAAGTCAGAATAGCTCCCCAGAGCTGCTGTTTTGATGTGAACTGCCTCCCACCCTCATAGATCTTGTGCTGGATGATACTCCAAAGGTTTTCTATAGGGTTGAGGTCAGGGGAAGATGGTGGCCACACCATGAGTTTATCTCCTTTTATGCCCATAGCAGCCAATGACTCAGAGGTATTATTTGCAGCATGAGATGGGGCATTGTCATGCATGAAGATGATTTTGCTCCTGAAGGCATGTTTCTGCTTTTAGACCATGGAAGAAAGTGGTCAGTCAGAAACGCTATTTACTTTACAGAGGTCATTTTCACATCTTCAGGAACCTTAAAGGGCCCCACCAGCTGTTTCCCCATGATTCCGGCCCAAAACATGATTTCTCCACCTCCTTGCTGACGTCGCAGCCTTGTTGCGACATGGTGGCCATCCACCAACCATCCACTACTCCATCCATCTGGACCATCCAGGGTTGCTCGAAACTCATCAGTAAACAAGACTGTTTGAAAATTAGTCTTCATGTATGTCTGGGCCCACTGCAACCGTTTCTGCTCATGAACACTGTTTAGGGGTGGCCGAATAGTAGGTTTATGCACCACAGCAAGACTTTGAAGGATCATACACCTTGAGGTTCGAGGGACTCCATAGGCACCAGCAGCTTCAATTAACTGTTTGCTGCTTTGTAATGGTATTTTGGCAGCTGCTCTCTTAATCCAATGAATTTGTCTGGCAGAAATCTTCCTCATTATGCCTTTATCTGCATGAACTCTGTGCTCTGTTTCAGTCACAAATCTCTTCACAGTATAATGATCACAAAGTTTTTGTGAAGTATCTAATTTTTTCATACCTTGTCCAATGCATTGCACTATTTAACGCTTTTCAGTAGCAGAGAGATCCTTTTTATTTCTCATATTGCTTGAAAACTTTGGCCTGCTTAATAATGTGGAACATCATTTTTAAGTAGTTTTCCTTTAATTAGAATCACCTGGAAAACTAATTATCACATGTGTTTAAGATTGATTTCAGTTATCTATTGAGCCCTGAGACACAATATCATCCACAAGTTTATTTGAAAAACAAAACAATTAAATCTTTATGACACTTAAATCCAATTTGCATAATAATTTGGAACACAGTGTATAACACAGCCCATGCAGTATATAGCACAGCCCAAGTAGTTTATAGCACAGGGCACGCAATATATAACACAGACCACGTAGTATATTGCACAGCCACGTAGTATATAACAGCAACGTATATAGCACAGCCACATAGTATATAACACAGCCCACGCAGTATATAACACAGGCCATGCAGTATATAACACAGGGCACGCAGTATATAACATACCACACGTAGTATATAGCACAGCAACGTAGTATATAACATAGGCCACGCAGTATATAGCACAGGGCACATAGTATATAACACACCCCACGTAGTATATAGCACAGCAACATAGTATATAACACAGCGACGTAGTATATAGCACAGCCACATAGTATATAACAGCCCACGCAGTATATAACACAGGCCACGCAGTATTGACATAGGGCACGTAGTATATAACACAGGGCACGTAGTATATAACACATCCGACGTAGTATATAACAAAGCCCACGTAGTACATAGCAGTGTGGGCACCATATCCCTGTTAAAAAAAACAATTAAAATAAAAAATAGTTATATACTCACGTTCCGTCGGCCCCCGGATCCAGCCCAGGCCTTTAGCGATGCTCCTCGCGACGCTCCGTTCCCAGTAATGCCTTTCGGCAATAACTCGTGATCATGTAGCGGTCTCGCGAGACCGCTACGTCATGATCTCGCGAGACCGCTACGTGATCTCGAGTCATTGCCGCACTGCAATCTTGGGACCAGAGCGTCGCGAGGAGCGGGAAAGGTTGCGGAAGACGCCGGAAGGTGAGAATATAATGTTTTTTTAATTATTATTTTTAACATTATCTGTTTTTACTATTGATGCTGCATAGGCAGCATCAATAGTAAAAAGTGAAGCGGTGTTTAAATCCCGCCCCAATATCGCTGATTGGTCGCGGCTGGCCGGCCGCGACCAATCAGCGACCCGAAATTTCCATCACGGAAGTTACAGACAAACAGACGGAAGTACCCTTTAGACAATTATATAGATAGATCAGTAATGTACAATAACAGGCTGTTACCGAATACATCTGGTACACTGAATGCAACGTGTCATGATGGTCTTCACTAAGGGTCCGAGGTTCTTGTCCTCCACAGCACGTTTTCCTTCCATAAACCTGCTTCTATCACTACCAAACATCATTGACTGATCCTGCAAGAGAGAGAAAAAAGATACGTTACACAGTTCATCTTCATTCGGCTTAATGAGATGTTCTCAAGTTATCCCCTATCCATGAGAAAAGAGAGAACATTCCAATTGCTGGGGATCCGACCATCATGACCACCGATTCCGAGAATTGAGGCTCTGCAGAGCATCAGCTAAATGTAGCGGAGGTTGATCATGCACACTGCCTCTCCATTCACTCTAATAGGAGCCCAGAATCTCAGCCAAGCGCTGCACTTGGCAATCTATGGTGCGGTAGTGGGAATGAACGACCTGAGCTCCATTCACTGGGGGCTCTTCAGAGCCTTGGTTCTCAGGAGTGGTGGGGGCCACGGCAATAGAACACCCAACCATCGGAACATTATCCTTTATCTTGTGGATAGGAGATAACTTTTAACTTAAGAAAAACCCTTTACTATTCATTTAAGAATAGTACAAACACATATAAACCGTACATTACTGCAATACATGCGCGTCTACTCCACTTCTGCAGTATCTACTCAACATGGAGAACTGTTCATAGGAGGTCCAACGCTGCAAGTTATACCTTTCTGCAAGTTCTAACTATTTACACGGACAAACTTTACCTGCAAGTCACATTCTCCACCTTGATCACAAATAGGACAATCCAATGGGTGGTTTGCCAGCAAGAACTCCATTACTCCTTCCCTAATTGAAGCAAAAAGTGAACAGGTCATTATAGGCACAGAAATTGGTGTGCAGTCTTAGCTTTTCCTTCAATTCATGTTTTAAAATCAACTACTTTAAGGCTGTGTGCACACGTTGCTGATTTTTCGCGGTTTTTCGCGATAAAAACGCTATAACACCGCAAAAAAAAAAACAGCATACAATATGCATCCCATCATTTTGAATGAATTCTGCATGTTTTGTGCACGATGCGTTTTTTTCCGCGAAAAAAAAAAACGCATTGCGGTAAAAAACGCAGCATGTTCATTAATTTTGCGGGTTTTTTGCGGATTTCCCAAAATGCATTGGGAAATGTCCGGAAAAAAACGCATAAAACAAAAGCACCAAAAACGCGCAAAAAACGCATGCAGATTTCTTGCAGAAAATTTCAGGTTTTTCTCAGGAATTTTCTGCAAGAAATCCTGATTGTGTGCACATAGCCTAAGCCATTACCACTGATATACATGTTCAATGACCCTCTGGTTTGCTCACCTTGCTTTTCTGCTTTTTTCTGAATTTGTCAATATATTCCAACCTTTCATGACGGGCATAGCACAAGCTGCCACCGGCTGAGAACAGATGGAAAGTTGTACTGTGAGATTACTTTAAAGTGCAAGCCATTGGTGCTGTTTTACACATAATACAAGGTTAATAAATCAGTATTCTATATCATGAAAACAACAGTGCACAGAGAGGTTTTTATCATTTCTGGTGCCACAAACTCAAAAACAAGTGCAAATATATTGCTTTTCTCTGTGCACCAGCTCCAATGCTTCTAAAAAGTAGGTCATGTTGAGAAAACGGGGCATGGAGATTCACAGCACCACAAATTTACTAAACTACAATGTACAGAAGCTTCACCAGATGAAATTCCCCATAGATTATAATTTCTCATGCACTGACAGCACAAGGATGGACAGGCATTCGTCTTAATAAATTACTTCCATAGAGCAGAACAGAATATTGTAACTACTGGAAGTAATAGAACTGCAGGTGCAGCTAAAGGGATGTCTGGGTGATGGACTTATAGCTTTACACACCTTGGGAGCTTTCTCGATCTCTACAAGACACATGCGACAATTTCCAGCTACTGACAACCGTTCATGGTAACAGAAGCGCGGTATCTGTATGCCCACCTTCTCGCATGCCTAAGGGGGAGAACGAATGAGGCAGGTTTCATTACTTTAACACAAATTTACAATAATAAATTACAGTTCCCAGTCATTTATTAAAATCTCTTGTAATTCGGGATGGAAATTATGACCACTGCCCTGATTTATTGGACTATACCGAAATACAACAACAGAAAGAGACACACTCCTGGGTGAATGGTGGCCTTTGGATATGTTCAACCGATGTACCAGGAAAGCAACGAACGTCAAGGAAAACAAAGGCTAAATGTGAACACAGCTGAGCTATAATAATAGTGTATGCAAGAGAAAACCAAGAGAAGAGTCACAAAGTTCGAACAAAATAAAACAGTAGAATTGCTGTTTAGGAACAAGGAATAGAAACATGCGACCAGCCAGCGGTCACGGACCTTCGTGGTGGGCAAACAAGCAAAAGAAGGCAATCGCTCACCGCAGATATGAATGGAAATGTGTTTGACATGGGAAATGAATCTTATGTGCTGCAGCCCACTGAGTGGAGATTTACTTAGCTAAATATGAAAATTCAACAACAATTTGCCGAAAAAAACAAGTGTTTGCTGGGCGGACCGAAAATCACTACTCAATGTAAGTGTATGATATCCAGAACGAGGATCCCATGGACTTACACTGAGAGCAGGTGACCGTTACCTCTGACTTCCGGTCAGTCAGGAACTTTGGTCACAAGATGGTAGAATGGGACTGAAGCGCCGCTAAGAACAGAAGTTGGAGCCTAGTAAGTATTTTACTAGGGGCAGGGAACATACATTAGTGATACCACTCCAGCAGTGAAATAAAAGGGTTTTAGTCCCTTTCTACACCGTCCTTGACAAGGAGACTGGGTCGCTGGAAAAGGACATGGCCTACATTGCACCAAGATTTGGTACCAATGTCTCCCACGAAGGAAGATAACTAATAGATGGTATAACTTTAGAATAGAAAGTATAAAGAGGCGCCAGATTGAACCACTGGGATAAATCATGAGCATTCTAACATTATCTACTGTAAATGTCCATGGTCTAAGAATTAGTATCGATAAAACAGGATTTTTGGTTGCTTACCGTAAAATCTGTTTCTTGGAGCCTCCATTGGGGGACACAGGAACCATGGGTGTATGCTGCTGCCACTAGGAGGCTGACACTATGCAAATAAAAAAATTAGCTCCTCCTCTGCAGTGTACACCCCACCGACTGGCATTAAACTCTTCAGTTAGTGAGAAAGCAGTAGGAGAAAGAACAAGGTTGAAAAACCATAACCACAAACTTGAGAACTGTAAACGTGAGAACAGTCAGAGAACATATAACAAAAACATTGGGAGGGTGCTGTGTCCCCCAATGGAGGCTCCAAGAAACAGATTTTACGGTAAGCAACCAAAAATCCTGTTTTCTTTATCGCCTCTCATTGGGGGACACAGGAACCATGGGACGTCCCAACGCAGTCCCAAGGGCGGGAAAACAGACTTCCATCAGGTCAGAGGACTCACCACTGCCGCCTGCAGGATCCTTCTGCCTAGGCTGGCGTCCGCCGATGCGTAGGTATGGACCTTGTAAAATTTGGCGAACGTGTGGATGGAAGACCAAGTTGCCGCTTTGCAAAGCTGTAGGGCGGAAGCCCTGTGGTGCACCGCCCAGGAGGCGCCGACTGCCCGGGTAGAGTGAGCCTTAATCCCAGGAGGGGGCACTCTGTTCTTGACCCGGTAAGCCTCCAAAATTGCCGTTCTGATCCAGCGAGCAATAGTCGCTTTAGAAGCCGGCTGGCCTCTGCGCGTGCCATCAGGAATGACGAAAAATGAATCCGTCTTCCGGAAAGAGGATGTTCTATCCAGATAAATCCTCACTGCCCTGACTAGGTCCAGCTTGTTCAACGATCGCTCCAGAGGATGAGTCGGAGCTGGACAAAAGGAAGGTAGAACGATGTCCTCGTTGAGGTGGAAGGTGGAAACCACCTTAGGAAGAAAAGAAGGTGGAGGTCGGAAGACCACCTTGTCCTGGTGAATGACCAAAAACGGAGGGCGGCAAGACAGTGCCGCCAGCTCGGAAACGCGGCGAATGGACGTGATGGCCACAAGAAAGGCCACCTTCCAAGATAAAACTGATAGAGGAATCTCCCTAAGAGGTTCAAAGGGAGAAACCTTCAGAACGTCCAGTACCAGGTTTAGGTCCCATGCCTCCACAGGGGCCCTGTACGGCGGGACGGCGTGGGCTACCCCCTGAAAGAAGGTCTTAACCTGTGGCCGAGAGGCCAAGGTCTTCTGAAAGAGGATGGAAAGCGCAGAGACCTGACCCTTCAGGGAACTAAGAGCCAGGCCCGAATCCAGTCCTGCCTGAAGGAAGGCCAAAAGAGAAGGCAGGGAAAAAACCATAGGCGGCACGCGGTTGGACTCGCACCAACGGAAGTAGGCCTTCCAGGTGCGGTAGTAGATCCTGGAAGACGAAGGCTTCCGAGCCTGAATCATGGTGTGAATGACCCGGTCCGAAAGGCCGGACGCTCTTAGAACCGCGGTCTCAACAGCCACGCCGTTAAACTGAGCGACCGAGAATTCGGGTGGCAGATAGGACCCTGGGACAGCAGATCGGGCCTGTCTGGAAGGCGCCAGGGAGCGTCCGCGAGAAGGTTGACGAGCTCCGCGAACCAAGCTCTCCTGGGCCAATCCGGGGCGATCAGGATGACCGGCACCCCTTCCGCTTTGATCTTCTTCAACAGTTTGGGAAGTAATGGAAGGGGTGGGAACAGATAGGGCATCTCGAACTGTGACCAAGGAATGGCCAGAGCATCGACGCCCACTGCGAGAGGATCGCGTGACCTGGAGACGAATTGTGGAACCTTCCTGTTGATCCGAGACGCCGTGAGATCCACATCCGGAGTTCCCCATCGAAGACAAATCTGATGGAAGACCTCCGGATGCAGGGACCATTCCCCCGCCGCGAGACCCTCGCGGCTGAGGAAGTCGGCGGCCCAGTTTTCTACGCCGGGGATATGCACCGCGGATATCACCGGAACCGTTGCCTCTGCCCAAAGGAGGATCTTGGACACCTCGGCAAGGGCCAAGGAGCTCCGAGTCCCCCCCTGATGGTTGACATATGCCACAGCCGTGGCATTGTCCGTCTGGATCCGGACTGGAAGGCCCCTGAGAATCCTTTCCCAATGGCGGAGGGACAGAAAGATGGCCCGAATTTCGAGGACGTTGATCGGCAGCGCGGACTCCTGTAGCGACCAACGGCCCTGAACCGTCAGGTGGCGAAAAACCGCACCCCAGCCGATCAGGCTGGCATCCGTTGTCACCACCTGCCAGTGAACCGGAAGGAAGGACCTGCCCTGGGAGATGAGAGGAGACGTCAGCCACCAGTTGAGAGACCGCTTGACCCGAAAGGAGAGTCTGATCGGCCGATCCAGGGAGAAGACCGACCTGTCCCACTGAGACAGAATGGCTTGCTGAAGGGGTCGAGAATGGAATTGGGCGAAGGGAATCGCTTCCAAGGTAGCTACCATCCTCCCCAGAACCTTCATGGCCGATCGGAGGGAGGGAGGCCGAGGACCCTGGAGCAAGAGAATGTCCCGACAAAGGGTGGATCTCTTGTCCTTGGGAAGGAAGACTCTGGACTGACGAGTGTCGAAGAGCATGCCCAGAAAGATGATGCGCTGAGAAGGAATAAGGCAGGACTTCTTCCGGTTGACCAGCCATCCGAAACGGGATAAGGTGTCGAGAACAATGGACAAGCTTTCGTGGGCCTGAGCAAAGGACGGAGCCTTGATGAGGATGTCGTCGAGGTATGGAAACAGAACCAAGCCTCTGACTCTCAAAATGGCCATCAGCGCCGCCATGATTTTCGTGAACACCCTTGGCGCGGTTGCGAGACCGAACGGCAGGGCGACGAACTGAAAATGATCTTGTTGCACTGCGAAGCGCAGGAAACGGTGATGTCCGGGAAATATTGGAACATGTAGGTAGGCGTCCTGGATATCTATAGAGCATAGAAATTCCTGAGCCTCCATGGAAGCAATTACTGAACGAAGGGATTCCATCCTGAAGTGTCTCAGGCGAACCCTCCTGTTCAACAATTTGAGGTCCAGAATGGGACGAACCTTGCCGTCTTTTTTCGGTACCACAAAGAGGTTCGAGTAGAAACCCGTGTACCGTTCCTTTTCTGGGACGGGAACGATTACCCCGGATTTGAGCAGAGAAGCGATGGCTGCGAAGAAGCCCGGAACCAAAGCGGGATCTTTTGGAGGACGAGATTGGAAGAAACGATCTCTGGGTCGGGAGGCGAACTCTATTTTGTATCCCGAAGACACAACTTCCCTGACCCATGCATCCTCTACTGCGGAAATCCAGACGTCCCTGAAACGGAGAAGACGGCCCCCCAACCTGGGAGTTGGGCTGGAGTCTTGCCGAGAGTCATGCGGAAGTGGATCTTCCAGTCCTGGGCCTGGACGATCTACCCTGGGAATAGCGAGGACGCCAGGACGGAGTGGGCCTGAAGGACACCGCCTTCTTCTCTTGACGTGCCTGTGGCCTCTGTTGCTGCTGGGAAAAGGAGTTTGACGCAGCGAAGCGACGAAAAGGCCGGAACGAGCGAAACTGCCGTCTAGGAGGAGGGCGACGAGGTTTAGCCTGGGGGAGAAGGGAACTTGTGCCCCCAGTGGCGTCCTTAATGATCTGGTCCAGCTGGGAACCAAAGAGACGAGAGCCCTGGAAGGGCAGACTAGTGAGGGACTTTTTGGAGGACAAGTCCGCCTGCCAGGCCTTGAGCCAAACGGTCCGGCGGATGGCAACGGCATTGCTGGAAGCCTGAGCCGCACAAGACGCGACATCCAGGGAGGCGGAAACCAGGTATTCACCAGCGTGGGAAATCTGGTTGGCAAGTTCCGCTAATTGCGCGGGAGGAGCCCCGTCCAGGATACCTCGCCGCAGATCCTTGGCCCATTTTGAGATGGATTTTGAGGCCCAAGTGGAAGCAAAGGCCGGGCATAGCGCTGCTGAAGCCGCTTCGAAGGCAGATTTTGCGAAGGATTCTATAACTCTGTCGTTAGAGTCCTTCAGAGACGCTCCGCCGGACAGTGGGAGCACCGTGTTGGTGGACAGCCTGGACACAGGTGGATCCACCGAGGGAGAGACCGTCCAATTGGCGGTAAGATCTGGTGAAAAAGGATATAACACCCCCAGGCGTTTTCCCCTCTGAAAACGTCTGGTCGGATTCTCTCTCTCTCTGGTCAGGATTTCCTCGAATTCAGGATGAGGGGCAAAAAATCTTGAAGGTGGTTTGGCCCGTCTAAACGAAACCGCCTGATCTGCGGGTTCCGTAGAGGGATCCTTAATGCCGCAGGTTTGGTTTATAGCCCGAATGAGGTTCTGGACCGACTCACTCATGGTGGCGATTTGGCTAGGATCCAACTCCGACATCTCCTCTGAGGGCGCATCAGATAAAGCCTCGCCTGACTCAGGGGAGGAGGAACGGTGCGACACCAACCGCGGGGGAGGGCCGTGCGGCGAGATGGAACGCGAAGAGGACTCAGACCGACGTTGCTGTCTGGACCTTTTGTGGCTAATCAAGGAGGGCTCGGGCGGCGGTTCCTGCGACCCGCTGGCCACTGCAGGGGTCTGCAGGGGTAACCGATCCAGCGCGGACACCAGGGTTTGAGACACCCGTGTTAAATCGGCCACCGATTGTGACAGAGAAGCGGCCCAGCCTGGGATGGGGGGATCACTCTCGGGCGGAACAGCCGGGGGATCCTGGGCGGTGGGAACAATCGGGTTGCTGCAGGACTGACACAGCGGGGAGGACTGACCTGAGGGAAGTTTGCTGTTACAGGACGAACATGCAAAGTACGTGACTAAGGCAGAAGATGAAGAGGTAGGGGGACGAGAGCGGCCCCCTTTAGAGGTAGACATTTTTAGGGACCCTGAAGATGCCAGTGGGTTAGGGGACAGTGGGCAGAGGGGGGTGTCAGTCTGCAGTGCAGCTACTCACGGACCCGGTCCTGGAAGATGTCCCACTTGTCCTCGGCGGAGAACTTCCCTGAGGTGCTGATTCTGCGATGCTGAGCCACAGAAGATGCGAGTGCTGCTGCTGTGAGAAGCGGTGCACACCGGCCGAGGGACCCACGAGGAAGGGGGTGGAGCCAGACGCAGAGGCGCCGGTGGGCAGGGCGCAGTATGTCGGGCGGGAAAGAAGCCCGCCCGCAGAACCGGAAGTGAGGAGCCGAGAAACCGGAAGTAGGCCCCGGCGTAAGCCGGGACCTAAATTAGAGACCGGCGCCGCCGGAGAAGGGAACCGCGGCGCCGGAGCAGCGCGCCGCAGAGTCCGAGAAGAGCGGCAGTCCGCCAAGGCTGCCCGAACGGAACCGGCGGGGCCGCGGCGCCAGAGGCAGGCCCCGGCAGAAGCCGGGACCCAAACTAGAGGCCGGCGCCGCCGGAAAATCGCGGCGCCGGAGAATCGCGGCGCCGGAGCGTCGCCAGAGGATCGCGGCGCCGGAGCGCCGCCTGAGAATAGCGGCGCCGGAGCGCCGCTGGAGAGTGGCGGCGTCGGAGCGCCGCAGAAAGCAAGCGGCACGGCACCCTGCCAAGGACGCCGTGCAGACACAGGACACACCGCGGCCGCCGAGAAGCGAGACCGCAAGGGGGAGCGGCGCGGCAGCCCGCCAGGCCGAGACTCCACAAGGGAGACACCGTGGCTGTGCGGCCGCCAATGAAGGAGAGCCCCGGAGGAAAATGAGCCACAGCCCCCGTGGCTGTCCCTGGGATCCCCCCAAAACAAACGCCATGAGGGAGGACCGGGGGACATCTGGAGAAAAGATCCCGGGGGAATGGAGAGCCCGCCAGGGGGAAATACTCACCTAAACATCCCACGCCGTTACTAACCTGAGGGGAATGAGACGTCCACGGAGCTGTGATGGACGTCCTCGTCTCCTCCGACCGACAGGCTCTGGTAGGCGAGTGGGTGGGGGACGGAGCCAGGACCGGACTTCTGAGCACGCTTCTGTGCTAGGATCTTGGTCCTGGAGAGGGATCTATGAGGATACGGGGTGGCAGTACACGCCGTACTCATAGTCCGTATTGTGGGACTACAGGCGTGACTGCTCACCCTGTATCCCTCTGGAAGAAAACCTGAAAAGAAACGACGCACATTGAGGTAGATAAGGGTCTAATGAAAGACCCGTGTCCACCTCCTACTGACACTAAGCTAAACTGAAGAGTTTAATGCCAGTCGGTGGGGTGTACACTGCAGAGGAGGAGCTAATTTTTTTATTTGCATAGTGTCAGCCTCCTAGTGGCAGCAGCATACACCCATGGTTCCTGTGTCCCCCAATGAGAGGCGATAAAGAAATAGACCTAAATATATAAAAATGGTAAATCACAACCTCAGAGTGACACACAAAACGAAGTTTAGGTAAAAGGTGTTATTTAGTGCCCCATACATCTCGAGTTCCAGTCCTTGTGCTCGGCTAGAGCCTGACTGATCAGACTAGGATGGGTGCACTATAACTCTCCATGCGTGTGACCAAGAGGCGCTGGATAACCCCTTTAAGAAGAATTCTTGGGTAAGCATTCATGGTAAAAAAGAAATTATATACATCCTAAATACTAAAAAGAAATGAAGAAAGAATAACTGGAGTGTACCTGCAGCACTGTGGTGCCAGGCTCCACCATTATCGGTTTGCCATCCACAAACACCTCCAACATATTGCTGGCAGCTGTGCTTGTCTGTCGGACTATTAAAAAGAAATAAATTAGTATAAAAAACACAACAGAAAATATTAATAACATCGAAGTAAAATAGCTTTTTGTTAAGGAAGATTTTAAAAAAATCTGAGACAAATTGATACAAAAATATCAAATGAACTGAGTCAAGCAGACAGGAAAGTCCCATAGGACAACGCAGTAACCGGGTGCGGGATAGGCAACGCAGTAACCGGGGAGGGATAGGCAACGCAGTAACCGGGGGAGGAATAGGCAACGCAGTAACCGGGGAGGGATAGGCAACGCAGTAACCGGGGGAGGGATAGGCAACGCAGTAACCATGGGGCGGGATAGGCAACGCAGTAACCGGGGAAGGGTTAGGCAACGCAGTTACCGGGGGTGGGTTAGGCAACGCAGTTACCTGGGGCGGGATAGGCAACGCAGTAACCAGGGGGCGGGATAGGCAACGCAGTAACCGGGGAAGGGTTAGGCAACGCAGTTACCGGGGGTGGGTTAGGCAACGCAGTTACCTAGGGCGGGATAGGCAACGCAGTAACCAGGGGGCGGGATAGGCAACGCAGTAAGCGGGGAAGGGTTAGGCAACGCAGTTACCGGGGGTGGGTTAGGCAACGCAGTTACCTGGGGCGGGATAGGCAACGCAGTAACCAGGGGGTGGGATCGGCAACACAGTAACCGGTAACACAGTAACCGGTGGCGGGAAAGACAACGCAGTTACCGGGGGCGGGAAAGGCAGCATATAAAACAACTGGAGATAATGATCATAGAATATTTATCAAAGCTTGTATAAGGGAAGAATGGAACAGCAGCCAATATCCCTAAGGCCACGTACACATGACGTCTTTCTTCAGGCAGAATCCGCTAGAAAAACTTATGGTTAAACACTAAGAATAATGAATGTTAGCACTTCTAAGTAAAAACGACTTGCTCTGCATGTATTCAGGTGTCTTGAATGTCTTTTAACCACTTCAGGTTTCTAACATTAATAGGTTAAAAAAGTCATGTCTATTCTTCTGGTGTTTTCCTCTTTACAATACAAGCCAAAGGGAATGCTGAAAAAACGCCCAGCAGTCGCCCAGATGTCTTTTGGAGCATTTTCCAACTTGTTTATTTTTTATTATAAAAATGTTACTGGTTTCTTCATTTTTCAATGGAATGAAAAAACTTCTGAAAAGAAAAAAAAAAGCAAAAAACAAATCCCCCAAAAATTAGGAAAAACCTTTAGAAAAACATTAATAAAACGACTGAATAAAAGGAGACAAGATGTTACAGGGAAAAAAAAATGAGTTTCCTGAAGCATCTTCTACTTGAGAAAGCTGTCGGTTTCGCCTGAGCTCAGAAGACGCGGTGGGCTCATACCTCAGTAAGGGCACGGCTTTCCTTTTTCAGCATTTGTCTGGTGCTAGCTGTAATAAATCCTCCATTGTGTACAAGCATCATTTCCATCTAACCACCCAGCGCATACTCACCATTGCTTTTAGTGGCATTTGTCAGAGCTCTGCACACGGCAGGAAGAAGCAGCATGGTGCTGAGGAAAAAAACAAGTGACATATAAAAGCATGACTTAGTGAGAATGCTACCATATTGTCTGTGCAATGACTAAAGAAAAACAACTAGAAAGCAAATAAAACAGATTTTTCGCCCTGTAGTCCGCCCACTGGTTACATGCGGGGTATGACAGTGTGAGCTGCAGGTTAGCGGCCCGGACCCTCATTCTGTCCCACTGACAGCACATGGACCAATGGTAGACGATGCGCCAGTGCAGATGAGAACTGTACTCGGACACCTGGTTTCTGTATAAGCACGGCTAGTCTCCTCTGATTAGCATGTAACTAGCAGGCAGATCCTCCCATCTTCTGCTATACGGCGAGCGCTTGGGGCTGTACACAGAATCAGTCACGTTCACAACTTGTGCATATGGCTGGTCCACAAAGCTCAGCACTTGGCTACATTTTAACTTATAAAAAAAAGTTTACATATTTTCATCAAATGTCGAGTTCACCAATCTGCAAGCAACAGAAGTAAATTCAGTAAGCCCATTCTACAAGAAAATATCCGTGCAGAATAATGGGTACAGTGCAGATTTTAGGTGCAACAGTGAACTTATTACTGCTGTGGATTCCACACACAGAAGTCCCGGGCCACCACTGAAGACCCTGCTGAATAGGGCTAATCTTCATGTAGGCCCAGGGGAGTGGAGGCATTTATAAAGTGCAAGAGAATAATAATAATCTTTATTTTTATATAGCGCTAAAATATTCCGCAGCGCTTTACAGTTTTGCACACATTATCACTGTCCCCGATGGGGCTCACAATCTAGAATCCCTATCAGTATGTCTGGAACGTGGGAGGACCCGGAGGAAACCCACGCAAACACGGGGAGAACATGCAAACTCCTTACAGATGTTGTCCGTGGTGGGATTTGAACCCAGGACCCCAGCGCTGCAAGGCTGCAATGCTAACCACTGCGCCACTGTGCTGCCCTAAGAGAAGCGTGGAGAACATCCCTGCAATCAATGCTAAATCTATAACGTACACATTTTGATTCGGGGCATAGCGGAAGCCATTTGTAGTCACACCGAGGGAGCATGTAGCAACGTATCACACCCCATATGCGTCCTGACTTTATCTCATAGGCTCTGCTCTCAGATGTTGGGGAGAAGTAGACGCCCTGCACAGATCCCGCCTCCCACCATTAAAATCTTCTCTGGTGGGAACAATGACCTGACTCCCATGGACTTTAGGACAGTGAAGGTCCTAGTGATAGATGCGCTTTCATCTTTATGTCTTTCAGTTCCTATAACTTATGGATCCTCTCATAGCTGGAAATATTGTTTGCTCAGAATGACTGTTCAAATCAAGTACAGGCGCTCGGTGCATCATGGCGAGGTCAATCAAATGAAGAGTACACCTTCCCATCTGTTTGTTTTCATTGATCTGATCCTCTTTAAAGCCAAAGCTGTCAATCAAAGAGCGGGGGACCGTGGAACCACGGGATATAATGGGTACATGTTCTATCCACAATAATTGGATATCAGACATAATACAAAACTTGCATGTGTGAATGGAGACTTAGGGTTTGTTAACATGTATGATTTTGGGGAATATCCGCTCCCAAAAAAAGCCTAAAAAAAACAAAAACACTAGAAAGGCTCTTCCTAGCAGACCTCCCGGGCACTGTGGTAGCGCTGGCTGCAGCCCTCCCGGGCACTGTGGTAGCGCTGGCTGCAGCCCTCCCGGGCACTGTGGTAGCGCTGGCAGCAGACCTCCCGGCCACTGTGGTAGCGCTGGCTGCAGCCCTCCCGGGCACTGTGGTGGTGATGGCAGCAGCCCTCCTGGGCACTGTGGTGGTGCTGGCAGCAGCCCTCCCGGGCACTGTGGTGGTGATGGCAGCAGCCCTCCCGGGCACTGTGGTGGCGCTGGCAGCAGCCCTCCCAGGCACTGTGGTGGTGATGGCAGCAGCCCTCCCGGGCACTGTGGTGGTGATGGCAGCAGCCCTCCCGGGCACTGTGGTGGCGCTGGCAGCAGCCCTCCCGGGCACTGTGGTGGCGCTGGCAGCAGCCCTCCCGGGCACTGTGGTGGCGCTGGCAGCAGCCCTCCCGGGCACTGTGGTGGTGCTTGGAGCCGCCCTCCTGGGCACTGTGTTGGGCTGGCAGCAGCCCTCCCGGGCACTGTGGTGGCGCTGGTTGCAGCCCTCCCAGGCACTGTGGTGGCGCTGGCAGCAGACCTCCCGTGCACTGTGGTGGTGTTGGCAGCAGACCCTCACGGGCACTGTGGTGGTGCTGGCAGCAGCAGACCTCCCGGGCACTGTGATGGTGTTGGCAGCAGACCTCCCGTGCACTGTGGTGGTGTTGGCAGCAGACCCTCACGGGCACTGTGGTGGTGCTGGCAGCAGCAGACCTCCCGGGCACTGTGATGGTGTTGGCAGCAGACCTCCCGGGCACTGTGGTGGTGCAGGCAGCAGCCCTCCCGGGCACTGTGGTGGTGCTGGCTGCAGCCCTCCCGGGCACTGTCAGCAGACTGCCCGGGCACTGTGGGGGCGCTGGCAGCAGCCCTCCCAGGCACTGTGGTCAGGGCCGACATCAGCACCCGGGCAAGTGCCGGGCGCTGAGCAGGCAGGGGGCCCACTCGCCGTCGGGGACACTGGTATGCTATAGTGTCGGCCCCCACGAGTGGACCCCCTGCCTGCTCCGGGCCCCGGCACTTGCGATACTTACCTCTCCCGGTTCCAGCGCTGCAGCGTCTTCCATCCTCTGACTGTGACATTCAGGTCGGAGGGCACGATGACGTCACCAGTGCGCGCCCTCTGCCTGAGCAGTTGCAGCACAAAGAGCAGGAAGACGCCGACTGTGAGGAGCCCAGAGCAGAGTCAAGCAATGAGAGGTGAGCATTTCATTTTTTTTTTTTTAAATATTTGGAGCAATATATGGGGACTATCAGAAGGGGCCCATATATGGAGCATTATATGGGGCTAATCCTATATGGAGTATCTTGGGTCAATAATATAGGGAGCATCTTATGAAGCCAATTCTATAGGGAGCATTATATGGGGCCAATTCAATATGGAGCAGTATATGGGGCCAATTCAATATGGAGCATTATATGGGGCAAATTTAATATGGAGCATCTTATGGGGCCAATTCAATATGGAGCAGTATATGGGGCCAATTCAATATGGAGCAGTATATGGGGCCAATAATATATGAAGCATCTTATGGGACTAATTATATATGGAGCATTATATATGGCCAATTATATATGGGGCCAATTATTTTTGGAACATTATATGGGACCCATTCTGTAAGGAGTATTATATGGGCCCATTCTATATGGAGCAATATATGGGACTCAGTATACTGTATGGGGCCGATCATATACTGTATGGAGCATTATGAGGCCCATTATATATGGAGCAATAGATGGGGCCCATCAAATACTGTATGGAGCATTATATGGGGTCAATTCTGTATGAAGCAATATATGCGGCTCATTCTGTATGGAGCCCTCTGTGGTGCCCATTATACTGTATGGAGCATTATATGAGGCTCATTATTCTGTTTGGAGCATTATATGGGGCTCATTATTCTGTATAGAGGACTATGTGATGCAAATTATACTGTATGGGGAATATATGGGGCTCATTATTCTGTTTGGAGCAATATATGGGGCTCATTATTCTGTATAGAGGACTATACTGTCCGGTTTCTGAGCTAATTTAGAATGTGCAATAGATATCACTCCTGTAATGTAAGAAGTGAAATCTTTGGCATAATACTATGCCTATATTTCTCTGCCGTATCCGTGTATTATGAATTGTGGCATGTGTTAAAGGGGCCCACTGGGATTCTTTCGCCCAGGGCCCATGAAAACCTGGAGCCGGCCCTGACTGTGGTGGTACTATAGCAGCCCCCCCGGGCACTGTGGTGGTGCTGGCTGCAGTCCTTCCGGGCACTGTGGTGGTGCTAGCTGCAGCCCTCCTGGGCACTGAGGTGGTGCTGGCTGCAGCCCTCCCGGGCACTGTGGTGGTGCTGGCTGCAGACCCCCGGGCACTGTGGTGGTACTGGCTGCAGCCCTCCCGGGCACTGTGGTGGTACTGGCTGCAGACCCCCCGGGCACTGTGGTGGTGCTGGCTGCAGCCCTCCCGGGCACTGTGGTGGTGCTGGCTGCAGACCCCCGGGCACTGTGGTGGTACTGGCTGCAGCCCTCCCGGGCACTGTGGTGGTACTGGCTGCAGACCCCCCGGGCACTGTGGTGGTGCTGGCTGCAGCCCTCCCGGGCACTGTGGTGGTACTGGCTGCAGCCCTCCCGGGCACTGTGGTGGTACCGGCTGCAGACCCCCCGGGCACTGTGGTGGTACCGGCTGCAGACCCCCCGGGCACTGTGGTGGTACCGGCTGCAGACCCCCGGGTACTGTGGTGGTGCTGGCTGCAGACCCCCCGGGCACTGTGGTGGTACTGGCTGCACACCTCCCGGGCACTGTGGTGGTACTGGCTGCAGACCCCCCGGGCACTGTGGTGGTGCTGGCTGCAGCCCTCCCGGGCACTGTGGTGGTACTGGCTGCAGACCCCCCGGGCACTGTGGTGGTACTGGCTGCAGACCCCCCGGGCACTGTGGTGGTACTGGCTGCAGACCCCCCGGGCACTGTGGTGGTGCTGGCTGCAGACCCCCCGGGCACTGTGGTGGTGCTGGCTGCAGCCCTCCCGGGCACTGTGGTGGTACTGGCTGCAGACCCCCCGGGCACTGTGGTGGTACTGGCTGCAGACCCCCCGGGCACTGTGGTGGTACTGGCTGCAGACCCCCCGGGCACTGTGGTGGTACTGGCTGCAGACCCCCCGGGCACTGTGGTGGTGCTGGCTGCAGCCCTCCCGGGCACTGTGGTGGTACTGGCTGCAGACCCCCCGGGCACTGTGGTGGTACTGGCTGCAGACCCCCCGGGCACTGTGGTGGAGCTGGCTGCAGACCCCCCGGGCACTGTGGTGGAGCTGGCTGCAGACCCCCCGGGCACTGTGGTGGTACTGGCTGCAGACCCCCCGGGCACTGTGGTGGTACCGGCTGCAGACCCCCCGGGCACTGTGGTGGTACCGGCTGCAGACCCCCCGGGCACTGTGGCAGCAGCGCAGTCACCAGCAGTCAGAGCTGTCAAGGACACGGCAGTGACCCCGCGCGTCTCTCCGCCTCCGGCCGCCCCTCTACACTGCGGCCCCTGCAGCCCCCCAGGCCCGCACATCCCGCGCCCCTCACTCACCCCGCCTTCTGCCCTTCGGGGCTCTGCAGCTACTTGGCCTGACAACCCACAGCAGAGACTATCTGACCCCGGTCAATATGGCGGACTCGGCAATCTCCGGAGATACTCGGTTGTAGCGAACACTCGGCGATTTCCGGAGAGCTCTACAAAACTTCCGGTAGTGC
This sequence comes from Ranitomeya imitator, assembly GCF_032444005.1. NCBI lineage: Eukaryota > Metazoa > Chordata > Amphibia > Anura > Dendrobatidae > Ranitomeya > Ranitomeya imitator. Next base: position 98,463,481 of record NC_091288.1, read on the forward strand.
AGCGCGTCGCCGTTATACAGGTGAGTAAAGCTGGGAGCAAACCTTTCTACGCTGGTGACTGCATTTTCGTACTTTATGAATCAGAGAGGAATTACCGGGGATATTCCGGTATTAGAGCCCGTGGCTCCCGTTAGCTCCTGGGGTCGCGGCTCCGAGGCCCGGCTGCGCTCCTCCCCCTGGGTCACGTGCTCGCGCCTGACTATATAAGGCGCGGCGCCGGGCCCGCAGTTCTCTTTCGCACGCCTCCTCTGTACAGCAGTCATGGGCTTCGGAGATCTCAAGTCCGCGGCCGGCCTGAGGGTCCTCAACGAGTTCCTGGCCGACAAAAGCTACATCGAGGGGTCAGTGCCTGATACATGTCTGCGTGGAGCGAGCGGCGGCCATTGCTCCCGGCCTGCTGCTGGACACGTGCTGGGGAGCGCCCTCGGTGTACCACGTAGCATAATGGCGCCGCGGGCTCCGGTAGGAATGGCCCGCCAATAATGTGTGGCGAGGGCAGAGCCACGGCTGTGAGTGAGGCTGCGCTCACACGCTGCGTTTATTTATGCAAACTGAGCTGCTGCTTCCAGTACTGGCTGTGAGATCTGACGTCTCTTGCGCGTAACTTATGTTTTCCTGACTGGAGTGGTGAACGGTAATACGGAAATTACATCTGCTGCATGCACCACAATCCGCAATACGTGCAAAACGTTACCATGTGTTGTAGACAATATAATCTATCCAAATCTGCAGCTTTACTGCCAGGAGAGCAGGTCTTGAGTGCAGATAAAAGCAGCATGTGGATGTATCTCACTGTGTCTATTGCTGTATGGCAGTGTGAGCCCCTGCCCGGTGTATCACCCAGTGCACAGGACTGCCATCCTTACTGAGCCATGTCTGCCCCATTACTGGTCACATGGTGTATGGCAGTGTGAGCCCCTGCCCGGCATATCACCCAGTGCACAGGACTGCCGTCCTTACTGAGCCATGTCTGCCCCATTACTGGTCACATGGTGTATGGCAGTGTGAGCCCCTGCCCGGCATATCACCCAGCGCACAGGACTGCCATCCTTACTGAGCCATGTCTGCCCCATTACTGGTCACATGGTGTATGGCAGTGTGAGCCCCTGCCCGGGGTATCACCTAGTGCACAGGACTACCGTCCTTACTGAGCCTTGTATGGCGGCTTGGGACTCACCACTGTATCGATGGCTTCTGCAGTTTCCGCCATATGTAGTGCAGGAGTCGCGCACTTTATGCTAACCATAAGTGTCAGTAAAAACATAACTTCCCCTGTGCCGGCTGCGGGGCTAATGTTCTTTTTATGTTCAGAAAGAAGCTGCCAACACTTGGGTGAATGTTAGTGTTTAGGCCACGGTCACACGTTCAGTATTTGGTCAGTGTTTAACAGTATTTGTAAGCCAAAATCTGAGGAAAAGTATAAGGCTAGGGTCACATTGCGTTAGTGCAATCCGTTTAGCGCTAACGCAATGTTTTTAACGGGGCCCCGTCCCGGGGTCGCGGTAACGTCCCCGCTCGCGCAGATCCCCGATCTGCGAGAGCGGGGAACGGACCGCGGGCGCGCCTCGGACGCTGCAAGCAGCGTCCGTGGCGCGCCAGGAAACACCGGCGCGTCGCTAGCGCGTGCCGAACATGGCACGCGCTAGTGCTGCGCGTTCCCATTGCCGTGAATGGGCGCGCTAACGGACGCGTTGCACGGCGTTAATTTCGCCGTGCAACGCTGTCCGTCAGCGCGTTCCCATTAATGCAATGGGAACCTAGCCTAATAGACACCCGTCACCGCTTCTGTATTTATCACCCCCTCCTGGTCTTGGCTTGCGCATACTGAGGTAGCCTCCCCCAATATTGGAGTGCACATGGCATTACCCCTCTGCCCGTGCTCTGGTCACACACAGGCTGTCTGCTCCTCTGTGCAGTAGACCTGATGCTCTGTGGACTTGCAGTCATGACTGACCTGTGCCCATGTTGTCCTCAGGTACGTGCCCTCCCAGGCTGATGTAGCCGTCTTTGACGCTCTGTCTGGCGCTCCACCGGCTGATCTATTCCATGCGCTTCGTTGGTACAACCACATCAAGTCTTATGAAAAGCAAAAAGGCAGGTGAGTCCTGGCAGTCAGGGATAATGCTGCTTAGATATGTATTGTGGCCCATTCTTCTGGAGCTCCATGTATCTCCTACACCTGTCACTGCGGGCTGCTAATCTGATGAATGAACTAATCACCATCTTTCGGCTGATATGTGATGCACATGTTCTTTCTGACTTGACCTGCCATGGCCGGCTGTCACCTTATGGGTGCAATGTTTTATACTATGTTAACATGATAAAAATGTTGAAAGCTAAACAATGGGCACATAACCAAAAATCCTTGAAAGAGATGAAAATATGGCGTTTTAGGCCTGTTCGGATGAAGTTGATGGCCTCCGTTTAGTCTGTACACCAGGAGAAGCTTTTGATCTGCACACAGTGTCTATAAGGGTCTGATTATGTCAGATGAAATCTTACTTCCTTTGACTGTGGCCAGGCTTGTATGTTGGGGTACTGCAAAAGTATGTTCTGGTGAGGTAGACAGTGACTCCATACCCTGGTGTATAGGAATGCGACATTTTCCGACCTTTGGCTGGCTAGATACGGCAAGATTACAACTCTCCTGCCTGTGGTATGTAAGTATACCGCACTGCAGATGTATACATTGCAGTCGCAAATCCAGAGGTATGAGGGTTTCGTCTCTTATAGACTTGCATTGAGCACTTGTGACGTAGTTTATGACTTTTGGCCAGTTACATGTTGCTGTCACAAGATTGCGCTATGGGATTGGAGTGGTGCTGGGAAACTTGGTGTGTGCAATACCTGGCACAGGGACATTGCAGTAGAAGCATCACTTTCATGCTTAAAAAAAAAAATTGTGTGCAGTTTTAATATTGGCAGTGTATTACTGCAAGTCAGCACCAGAGTACAAGTCAGGAGACTCCAATCAGAAGTCCACTGATGTGACTAGGTCACTGGGCTGCATCTTTAATACGAGATAGAATATGCAACATGTATTTCACATATAAACGGGAACAATATTTTTGTAATGCAAGTGAATGATTGAGCCTTTCTCTTTAGCCTACCTGGTGTGAAGAAACCCCTGGGAAAATATGGCCCAGTGAATATTGAAGACACAACAGACAGTGCTGCTAAGAACGCTAAAGAGGATGATGACGATGACATTGATTTATTTGGCTCAGATGATGAGGAGGAGGTAAATGCTGTTCGTATTAAGAGTACTCAATTGCTGGCCAGAGTCGGCTTATACTCGAGTATATACAGTAAATAAGTGTCACTGTTGTAAATAAATGTCACTGTTGGAACCAGAAGAAGGCACAAGCTATAACTAATGGGAGCTGAACCGTGGAGTGAGATCGGTAAGAGACCCGTGAGCAGATAAGAGATTGTTGCTGCATCTGACTGGTAATGTGATGATTGAACTCAATCACCATCTTTCGGCTGATACGTGATGCACACGTTCTTTCTGAGTTTACCAGTTGGCACTTGTGGTTTTACCCTGTTGGTGCTGGGTTCAACTTGTAACTATTGCAACTTTTTTTTTTTTTATACAGGAAAATGAAGACTCCAAGCGCATTAGAGAGGAGCGCCTAGCACAATACGAATCAAAGAAATCCAAAAGTAGGTAGCCTGCACTTTGTATCTAGTGCTCATCTTGACAAATCTGTGTCTCAATTAAAGTAGTTATCTAACTTCTAAAATGTGTTGTTATACTTGAGAAGCCTTTAATTGTGACCAGGCTATCTAATGTTCAGTCATGTGCACGGTTTGTCCACAAATACTGGTCTGGAATTGTGTGGCCATGTGGCAGTTCCAGCATTCCTCCTGTGGCACAGAAATGTGTTCTACAGACTTTTCCTTTCAGTTACTCTGATGGGAGTCGTCTGTAGAGTCGACATATGTTCATCTGTGAGTTACTGTGATCTTTTTGGCTTGAGGCCACTAGCTGATGTTTGAAGCCTCTAGTTATTGTAGAGGTGGTTGTTTGTAGATCTGCTTGGCTAATGTCTTGTATTCTCCACAGAACCAGCACTTATTGCTAAATCTTCCATCCTGCTTGATGTGAAGCCATGGGATGACGAAACGGATATGGCAAAGCTAGAAGAATGTGTCCGCAGCATCCAGATGGATGGCTTGATTTGGGGCGCATGTAAGTACTTACCAGTGTGCATGTGGACTACAGGGCAGAACTTTTGGCATACATGATGAGCTAAATTGATCACCATCTTTCGGCTGATGGTAATGATGACTCTTTTATTTCTGATGTGCCACAACTAGAGGCTTTGTAGATGGACTACATGACTTTGTCTTCACCATTGAGTTGATGCAGTATTTTTCGGACTATAAGACAATTTTTTTTGGGGCGGGAAAAAATTGGGGTACGTCTTTGTCGGACGGAATATACTTACAAGTAGTGAAGGCAGCAGGAGTCGGGCAACTCTGCTGCTGTCTGATGCTGCAGGGCAATGATCACATTCCCTTACCAGGCTGGTGCGGGAGGGCTCTGCCAGCAGTTTGTGAAAGCCTGGAGCTCTCCGCACATCCATTACTGTGTTAGCCACTGGGCCGGCCATTTCCCAGAAGCCACCGTATTCGCAGCAATGGATGTGCGGGTGGGGCTCTGGCATTTCACAAAATGCTAGTGGAGCACCCCACACCAGAGTACCTCTGAACCTGCTGCATCAGTCTGGGATGGAGTCATTTTGCTGGACCACTGAACACCCCCTGTGACCACGCCCCACCAGTGCTGCCAATATGAATTCCATACTCCCCCCCCCCCCCCCCCCCCCCTCCCCTCCTCCTGGTGAGCTGACTTTGGACTGTAAGACTCACCCGCATTTGACACATTACATTTTTTTTTTCTCTATTTTTCTTCTGAAAATTTGGGGTGCATCTTAGTCTGGGAAAACACCGTACTTGATTTCCTGATGACTGCAATGTTTAGTTTTTCTGAAAAATGTATTTGACTCTGGTTTGTTCTGCAGGAACGCAATGGACCTCTTATTAGTAGTAGTTTTCTTTAAGACACACCAATGTAGTAATTTTCAGTCTTTCTATATGCAAGGTAAAATCTCTGTTTAGCTATAGAATTCTTATCGCCACTTTCTTCCCAACAGCCAAGCTTGTTCCGGTTGGATATGGCATCAAGAAGCTGCAAATCCAGTGTGTTGTGGAAGATGACAAGGTTGGCACAGATGTTCTGGAGGAAAAGATCACAGCATTTGAGGACTTTGTACAGTCTATGGATGTTGCTGCATTTAACAAAATTTAATTCCACAATTCATTTTTTTTATTTTGAGCACTTAATAAACTTGCTGTAACATCCAATGTACGGTCTCTTGTATTCGTGGGTTTTTTCTTATATGCAGTAGTGGCATCAAATTCTGCAGCTCTTTACGATCATCTTCATTGGAGCTCACAATCTAAATTCCCTATCAGTATGTCTTTAGATTGTATGGGTTTCCTCACACAAACTCCTTGATGGGATTTGATCCCAGTAATGCACTCAATACCCCCAGTCTGTGTGTTTTTAATTTTCCATTTGCCACGACAGCACCCACGAGAGAGGGGATCCGCCCCTAGGAACAGGAAACCTACAGAGATAAAAGGGGCGGCCCCCCCTCGCTCCTCAGTTGGTTTCCTGTTCCTAGAAAGGAACCCACAGAGAAGACTCTATGGAGTACAGAAGAGGAAAGTCCGCCTGAATGACGCCTGTCCGTCTCTGATGAGAGACCGTGGCTTCAGGACGGATGGACAGAGTTGGGGGTTCCTGCTGGCTCCCCCCTCATCTGCTACAGCTTGGAGCAACAATGTCCCTGCTGGGACATCGTTGTGGATTGTGACCAAGGAGTGGGAAGGTACCTCAGGTAAGGGGCCTCCGATTGCGGCGGTGCTACCTTGCAGAGAGGTCGGCGTCGCTTCTCCGTTCCTTTGATGGCGGCGGCCGGCAAGCAACAAGGGACGCCGGCGCATGTGCGTTGCTCCCTGGGCTAATACATGGGCCTTAAATTTAATTTCGTCAGGTCTCACCTTAGACCTCATCCGGATACCTCCGGATTCTTTTCTTCTTACATCCCTAAAATCCAGGCTGCAGCAAGAAGCACTGGAAACTGAAATAAAGTCTCTTTTGTCCAAACAAGTATTAATAAAAGTTCCACCATCTGAAATAGGAAAGGGCTTTTATTCTCCCTTATTTCTGATAACTAAGCCTGATGGGTCCTTTAGGACTATATTTAATTTGAGGAAGTTGAACACCTTCATAAGACCTAAAGCCTTTAAAATGGAGTCCATTCGGTCAGCCATTAAAAATTTATTTCCCAACTGTTACATGGTGGTGCTGGATCTTAAGGATGCTTACTACCATCTGCCTATACACCGGTTACACCAGCAGTTTCTTAGAGTAGCAGTTGTATTGGATGGTCAGGTTTGTCATCTGCAATACAGGGCAATGCCCTTTGGCCTATCTATGGCTCCGAGGGTGTTCACGAAATTGTTGTTGGAAGTAATGTCTTTTTTACGGTTGAAAGATACACTAGTCATCCTGTATCTAGATGATCTACTAATAGTGGGAAAAGACTCTCTACAATGTGAACAGAGATTGGAGGAGGTAGCCTTTTCATTGCAGTCTCTTGGTTGGATTATTAATTGGGAGAAATCCAGACTCCAGCCTGTTACATGTCAGAAGTTCCTTGGTCTCCTTTTAGATTCAGTTGATCAAGTATGTTGCCTGCCAGATAGTAAAAAGACCTCCATAATGGATAAAGTGAACTTAGCAATCAATAGGCGGAGTATGACTTTGAGAAGCGCCATGTCTTTGCTGGGGTCTTTAACTTCTTGTATTCCTGCAGTTGAGTGGGCACAGTTTCATACCAGGCAGCTGCAGAGATTTATATTACAGGAGAGTATTGAAAATCAGGGACGTCTAGATCAGATAGTTTTTCTTCCGTCAGAAGTTGTACACTCCCTCACATGGTGGTTAGATTGGAGAAATCTGTCAAAGGGAGTCGTATGGGTAATCACTCCTTCAAATATAGTCACCACGGATGCTAGTCCTGATGGTTGGGGAGCACATTTTCGGGATCAGATGGTCCAGGGTCTCTGGTCCAGATCAGAGTATAGTAATTCTTCTAATGTTAAAGAATTGAGAGCTATATTATTCCCTGCTCCACTTTCTTCCTCGGCTGCGAGGCTCTCACACGAGTTCTCTACGACAACACCTCTGCGGTGGCCTATCTAAACCGTCAAGGAGGTACGCGGTCGGACACTCTCATGGAGGTGACATCAGACATCATAATGTTAGCCGAAGCTCATCTGTTGTCCTTTTCAGCGGTACACATAAGAGGGGTAGACAACTTTCAGGCCGATTTTCTCAGTCGTCATACTCTTCATCAAGGGGAATGGATGCTCAACAGGAAGATTTTCAAAATGATAACTGCTCGATGGGGCATGCCTCAAATAGACTTGTTCTCAACAAGATCCAATCGACAGGTCAGGATGTTTGCCTCCCTATGCAGGCTAGACAATCCAGACATATTAGATGCCCTTCAGGTACCATGGACATTCGACCTGGCATACGCATTTCCCCCATGGAATCTATTGCCCATGGTGATGAGGAAGATAAGAGAAGGGGCAAGGGTTCTGTTAATAGCCCCCTTTTGGCCCAAGAGGCCATGGTTTTCATGGCTCAGAGCCATGTCGGTGACAGACCCGTGGATTCTGCCTCTGGCCGACAACATGCTGTCTCAAGGTCCGTTTTTCCATCCTCAGGTGAAGGGCATGAACTTAACTGCCTGGAATTTGAGAGGCAATTATTAAGCAGGAGAGGGTTTTCTAGTGGATTGATAGATACCCTTATGAAGAGTAGAAAGCCTTCTACCACCAACATTTATGTTAGAATCTGGAAAAAAATTTCTTCAGTTTCACACTACACAAATTTCGTCAGAGGTACCTATATTTTCAATACTGGAGTTTTTGCAAAAAGGACTAGAATTGGGGCTTTCGGTTAATACTTTGAAAGTTCAGGTTTCAGCATTAGGGGCCCTCTTCAGTTATGATATTGCAGGTGATAGATGGATATCCCGTTTTATATCTGCATGTGAACGGTCGAAACCAATAAATATCCCACAGGTGCCCCAGTGGGATCTATCTTTCGTCCTGGATGCATTAACACAAAGCCCATTTGAGCCTATTCATGCAGCCTCATTAAAGAACATTTCATTGAAAGCAATATTATTAGTAGCTTTGGTATCAGCTAGAAGAGTGAGTGATCTTCAGGCGTTGTCAATCGATCCTCCATACCTATCTATAACACCTGATAGAATAGTTTTGAAAACAGATCCATGTTACCTACCTAAGGTGGCCACTAGTTTTCATAGATCCCAGGAGATCGTATTACCTACTTTTTATAAGGACCACTCATCTCCAGAGGAAGTAAGACTTCATACCCTAGATGTTAAGAGGACTATTCTAGCCTATTTAGAGAGAACTAGGGACTGGAGGAAGAGTAGGGCCCTGTTTGTGTCTTTTCAGGGTAAAACCAAAGGATCCAGAGTCACGAAGGGGACGTTATCTCGTTGGATCAGAGAAGCCATAACCTTGGCTTATAGAGCCAAAGGAAGAGATCCTCCAATGCATGTGGGGGCTCATTCTACAAGGGCCGTATCAACTTCCTGGGCAGAAAGGGCAAACGTGCCAATAGAGCTTATATGTAAGGCCGCAACTTGGGCTTCACCGGGCACCTTTTATAGGCACTATAGATTAGACCTATCTGCTGCTTCTGATCTAATCTTTGGGGTTTCGGTTCTTGACTCAGTTAACCCACCCAATCTATAGTCTCTGAAAATCTCTCGTGGGTGCTGTCGTGGCGAATGGAAAATACCGGATTACTCACCGGTAATGCTCTTTTATAGAGCCCACGACAGCACCCATTCACATCCCTCCCTTTTCTTTGTATAGTTGCACGTGGTGCTTTTTTGGTGAGGTGTAAATATTAGAAAGATGTAGCATGAGGTTGTAAATATGTATATATATGTACAGTTAGGGCCAGAAATATTTGGACAGTGACACAAGTTTTGTTATTTTAGCTGTTTTCAAAAACATGTTCAGAAATACAATTATACTGTATATATAATATGGGCTGAAAGTGCACACTCCCAGCTGCAATATGATAGTTTCCACATCCAAATCGGAGAAAGGGTTTAGGAATCATAGCTCTGTAATGCATAGCGTCCTCTTTTTCAAGGGACCAAAAGTAATTGGACAATGGACTCTAAGGGCTGCAATTAACTCTGAAGGCGTCTCCCTCGTTAACCTGTAATCAGTGAAGTAGTTAAAAGGTCAGGGGTGGATTCCAGGTGTGTGGTTTTGCATTTGGAAGCTGTTGCTGTGAGCAGACAACATGAGGTCAAAGGAACTCTCAATTGAGGAGAAGCAGAACATCCTGAGGCTGAAAAAAAAAAAAAAATCCATCAGAGAGATAGCAGACATGCTTGGAGTAGCAAAATCAACAGTTGGGTACATTCTGAGAAAAAAGGAATTGACTGGTGAGCTTGGGAACTCAAAAAGGCCTGGGCGTCCACGGATGACAACAGTGGTGGATGATCGCCGCATACTTAATTTGGTGAAGAAGAACCCGTTCACAACATCAACTGAAGTCCAGAACACTCTCAGTGAAGTAGGTGTATCTGTCTCTAAGTCAACAGTAAAGAGAAGACTCCATGACAGTAAATACAAAGGGTTCACATCTAGATGCAAACCATTCATCAATACCAAAAATAGACAGGCCAGAGTTAAATTTGCAGAAAAACACTTCAAGAAGCCAGCTCGGTTCTGGAAAAGTATTCTATGGACAGATGAGACAAAGATCAACCTGTACCAGAATGATGGGAAGAAAAAAGTTTGGAGAAGAAAGGGAACGGCACATGATCCAAGGCACACCACATCCTCTGTAAAACATGGTGGAGGCAACGTGATGGCATGGGCATGCATGGCTTTCAATGGCACTGGGTCACTTGTGTTTATTGATGACATAAGAGCAGACAAGAGTAGCCGGATGAATTCTGAAGTGTAACGGGATATACTTTCAGCCCAGATTCAGCCAAATGCTGCAAAGTTGATTGGACGGCGCTTCATAGTACAGATGGACAATGACCCCAAGCATACATCTAAAGCTACCCAGGAGTTCATGAGTGCCAAAAAGTGGAACATTCTGCAATGGCCAAGTCAATCTCCAGATCTAAACCCAATTGAGCATGCATTTCACTTGCTCAAATCCAGACTTAAGACGGAAAGACCCACAAACAAGCAAGACCTGAAGGCTGCGGCTGTAAAGGCCTGGCAAAGCATTAAGAAGGAGGAAACCCAGCGTTTGGTGATGTCCATGGGTTCCAGACTTAAGGCAGTGATTGCCTCCAAAGGATTTGCAACAAAATATTGAAAATAAAAATATTTTGTTTGGGTTATGTTTATTTGTCCAATTACTTTTGACCTCCTAAAATGTGGAGTGTTGTAAAGAAATGTGTACAATTCCTACATTTTCTATCAGATATTTTTGTTCAACCCTTCAAATTAAACGTTACAATCTGCACTTGAATTCTGTTGTAGAGGTTTCATTTCAAAACCAATGTGGTGGCATGCAGAGCCCAACTCGCGAAAATTGTGTCACTGTCCAAATATTTCTGGCCCTAACTGTATATACCTGAACCTGTTAACTAAAACCTGGTGGCGGTTCCTCCTATTCTCTGTAAAACCACTGAGGAGCGAGGGGGGGCCGCCCCTTTTATCTCTCTGTAGGTTTCCTGTTCCTAGGGGCGGATCCCCTCTCTCGTGGGTGCTGTCGTGGGCTCTATAAAAGAGCATTACCGGTGAGTAATCCGGTATTTTCCTTGCATGGAATGGGTATTCCAGACAAATTAGAAGCGCGTTCATGAGGCACTGTTGGACTACTGGGGTCATTATTTTTAACCTGGAGCCCATGGGCGAATAATGCAACTGCTTTGTCATGCTTTTTTAATACACTACTCAAAAAAATAAAGGAAACACTAAAATACCACATCCTAGATATTACTGAAATATTCTAGTTGGAAATCTTTATTCATTACAGTAAAATAATATCTCCATGGAGGCCTGGATTTGGAATGATAGTCGATTTTCCACTTTGATTTTGACTAACAGGCTGATCCAACTTCAGTAGAAATTCCTCTTCTGATGAGATGGCGGATGTCCTGAGGGATCTCAAAGACCTGGATTAAAAGTAGAAAATCTGGAGAGCAAATAAAGTGCAAATAGGGTCTTAACTGGTTAAAAACATGGGGTGTATTGGGGAAAAGTACGCTCACCTTGTTCTGTTACAACATATAAAAAGCATGGATCAGCTGCTGCAAGACATGGGTCCAGGGACTGAGGATAATGGTGAAACGGTGTGTCCAAATCCGCGCTGCTGATGAAGGGCGGAAGATATTCTTCATAGCTTTATCAGCAGGGCAGATTTGGACACACCTTGTCTCAACATAGATCTGGATTAAAGCATCAGTCAACTGGACCGTCTGTGGCGCAAAGTGGCAATGATGGCTGGAGCAAGACATGATAGGTTAGGTTCGATACGATACACTTTATTGATCCTGTGGGAAATTATGGTATCACAGCAGCACGACTTAAAACATAAAAATCATAAAGTAATTACATAGTTGACTTGACAGTTTGTTGACAGAAGAATATTATACATTAGAATAGGACATACACAACGAGTGAACTGAAATGTAGAGAAATAAGTAGACATTCACCTTGGTGATTTAACCCTAATGTTATTGTTGTACATTCCCATGGCAGTTGGCACAAACTATTTCCTATATTTTTCCTTCTTACACCTCAGGAGTATAAGCCGGTTACTGAAGGTGCTCTTCTGTCTCATGAATACCTCATATAGTGGATGTGCATTATTGTTCATAATTGCCATACACTTTTTCAGAGTTCTTTTCTCCACTACCTCCCCAAAAGAGTCCAGCTTGCAGCCCACAGCAGAACTTGCCTTCTTAATAATCTTATTCAGCTTATTAGCATCAGAGGCCCGCACACTACTACCCCAGCACGTGATTGCAAAACAGATGGCACTTGCCACCACAGATTGGTAGAACATTTCTAACATTTTGCTACACACATTAAAAGACCTCCGTTTCCTTAGGAAATACAGTCTGCTCATCCCCTTCTTGTAGACAAACTCTGAGTGGCATCTCCAGTCCAGTTTGCTATCCAAATGGACCCCCAAATATTTGTAACTCTCCACCTGCTCTACCTCCTGACCAGCAATAGTGCTCGGTAAGCATTCCATCTTTATCCTGCTATAGTTAGCCACCAACTCCTTAGTTTTCTTAACATTTAGTTGCAGATAGTTACCATTGCACCAATCCACGAAATTCGACACCACCCTTCTATATTCCTCATCCCCCTGATCTCCCCTAATGCATCCCACAACCACAGAGTCATCCGAAAATTTTTGAAAGTGGCAAAGTGGGGATCGACGGGTCAGGCCATAGCATCAATCCCTTCATCGTGCAGGAACTGCTGACACGCTTCAGCCACGTGAGGCTTAGCATTGTCATTCATCAGAAGGAACCCTGTCCCACTGCACCAGCATATCGTTTCACAATGGGTCTGAAAATCTCGTTCTGGTGCCTCTAGATCAGAGGTCCCCAACTCCAGTCCTCAAGGCCCACCAACATGTCATGTTTTCAGGAATTCCTTAGTCTTGCCCAGGTAATAATTGCATCACCTGTGCAATGCAAAGGAAATCCTGAAAACATGACCTGTTGGTGGGCCTTGAGGACTGGAGTTGGGGACCCCTGCTCTAGATAACACATGGAGGGCTGTAACCCTCCAGAAATGCCTCCCTCCATCATTACTGGCACACTGCCAAACTGGTCATGCTGGAGGATGTTTGCAGGCAGCAGAATGTTCTCCAGATGTGAAGAGCCCAGGGTGCCAATGTTGAATCTGGCAAATGCTAATTGCCCTGCACAGTGTTGGGCTGTAAGCACAACACCCACTTGTGGATGTCAGGTGCTCATATCACCCTCATGGCGTCTCTCACAGTTTGAGCAGACACATGGATGTTAGTGGCCTGCTGGAGGTCATGTTGCAGGGCTCTGGCACTGCTCCTGTTGCCCCTCTCACAAAGGAGTAGGTAGCGGTTCTGCTGCTGGGTTGTTGGCTCTCCTACAGCAACCATCCAGTCTCCTGGTATCTGCTCCATGCTCTGGACACTGTGCTGATAGACACAGCTACCCTTCTTGTCACAGCTTGCATTGCTGTGCCATGCTAGATATGCAGCACTACCTGAGTAACTTCTGTGGCTTGTAGACACCACCTCCATACTACTATACAGTACCTCTAGGTGTGAGAGCAATGATAAAATGCAAAAGTGACCCAAACAGTCAAAGAATCAGAATTGGTCTGTGGTCACCAGCTGCAGAACCACTCCTTTATAATGGTTGCCCTGCTAATTGCCTTCATTTCTACCTGTTGTCTGTTCCATTTGCACAACAGCAGGAGAAATTGATTCAAAATCAGTGTTGCTTCATAAATGGACAGTTTGATTTTACAGAAGTGTGATTGACTTGAAGTTGCACTGTTTTGTTTAAATGTTCCCTTTATTTTTTGACCAGTGCATGTTAATCTTATAGCGCCATTTATTTCATGGTGCTTTAAATGTGAAAGGGGGTATAAATAATAAAAGTACAATCTAAAACAATACAAGTCAGTGATGGGTACAGGGGGAATGAGGACCCCCAAAATCTACAAACTATTCCCACTGCCTATGAATGACACAATCCTCTGTTCTGCATTTATCACTGCCTCCAATTTAAAAGGAACCTGCCATGAGCGTCACCTTACATCAACCATGGGCTGCATGAATTGGGCACTGGCTGCGCTATTGCAGCTAAATGTTTTACATTAAAAAGATGTTCATACAGTCTCCCCAGCAGATTGTGCACGCTCCCCCAGACTGATGGGTCTCAACACACGTCCGTCTAGGGCAGTGTTCCCCAAGTCCCGTCCTCAAGAGCCACCAACAGGTCATGTTTTCAGGATTTCCTTAGTATTGCAAAGGTGATAATTGCATCACCTGGACAGGCAAGCATTCAATGACGTGCAACACTAAGGAAGTCCTGAAAACATGACCTGTTGGTGGCTCTTGAGGACCGGAGTTGGGGAACATTGGTCTAGGGTGTCCTCCAAGACCTAGTTACTGGCCAGCTTCTGAAAGTTTCTCTGAAACACCAACATGCATGACTAAAGTGCATTTATTCAAATGTTCTACAACCCCTGGTGAAAATTATGGAATCACCTGCCTTGGAGGATGTTCATTCAGTTGTTTAATTTCTCTTTCCCCCATGATGGCACCACGGAGAGAGGGGTCTGCCTACAGGTGAAAAAGGGCGTACCTCTCTCCCACATCAGTTGGTTTCCTGTCCCTGACGGGGAACCTACAGCACGTACCTGAAGATACTTTGTGGGATACCAGGGGCTGATCCAGTCGGTTCCTGACAGGGGGCGCCCTGTCACGGCTGGGTCGAGCGGGTTTTCTCTCCCCCCTTTTCCCCTTCCCTGAAGCACCACGGCTGGGGTCTGCGGGCCTTATGGGTGAGTGTGAAGGGGGAGGCAGTGAAGAGGATCAAGCCTGCCTTCCCCACGGTAAAAAAAAAAGGAGGCAGGTGGCAGCGGTCACCGACATAGTCTCCCTACAACTGTACGGCGGTACATGGGAGTAGCGGCGGTTACCATTCCATGAGGTCCCAGGTGCAGAAGCCGGTATCTGGAGCGACACGTGGGACCGCTGAAACACCGGCGCCATTGCCGCCTGGGGGCTCCAAGCAGGTGTGCGGGCAGGTGCCGGTAGGCAGAACGCTGGGGCGCGCGGGCGTCCCCGCTTATATCTTCCCTTATGTGGCGCCCGTGGTCCGGAGAGCGACCGGAAGTCGAGCGGGCGCATGCGCAGATCACCACTTCCGCCGGAGGCGCAAGATATCAAAGGAGCGCTTCCAGGTGGGAAAACGTGGATAATTCAAACCTCCTTTGCACTAAACACAGTGCGGAGGCTACTATGAGCGACCAGGAGCAGCAGGATGCACAGGAGATTATACAGTTGTCTACTGAGCAAGCGCAGGTACAGCGGCACCAGCGCACACAGCATCAGCGCAAGGGAAACACTTCCTCTCAACAGCGCAGCAGCAGTGGACGCTCAGGGTCACAACGCAGCTGAGTTTCTGCGAAAACCACGCGACCGGTGACGAATCTAGTGGTGGATATAGTCCCCAGGCCTGAGACGGTATCTCTTATCCACAGGAGGGTGAGTGATCTACGTGAAAGTGCTGAGTTTAATACGGGGTTACTCTTTCTCCTAGGGAAGAAAATGTGCAGACAAATCAAAGCACAGAGTATGTGCTATATGTTCAGAAGAGCTTCCTTCCTCATGGGAGAAAAAGCTATGCAGCACTTGCATAGAGAAAACTATTCAGGAGGAATCCCCGCATTTGCCTCAGACCTAAAGTCATTAATAAAGAGCCAGGTGGAGAGTGCCCGCAAAGGCATTAAAACCTCAAAGAAAAAACGCAAATCAAGTCATAGGTCCCCTGAATCCAGTGTGGACGAGTCAGAAAGCGAAATATCTGATTCTAGTGGTTCATCAGCCTCCGAGACCTCTTCCCTATCCTCAGAAGGGGGACGCAGTTGCTTCCCTATCGAAGAGACAGACGCTCTCGTAAAAGCCGTCAGGACAACAATGGGTCTGGTAGATGAACGCCCTAAAAAAACGGTGCAGGATATAATGTTCAGTGGTTTGGAACAAAAGAAAAGAAGAGCATTCCCAATAAATGAAAAAATTCACTCTCTAATTAAGAGAGAATGGAAGAAACCAGACAAAAAAGTTCTCTTAACTCCCAAGAGAAAATACCCTTTCGATGACCCAGCCTGCTCATCTTGTAGTAAGGCACCAAAATTGGATGTGGCCATAGCAAAGGCCTCTAAAAAATTTGCCCTGCCCTTCGAGGACATGGGTACCTTAAAAGACCCTATGGACAAAAAAGCTGAGACTTTCTTGAAAAGCTCCTGGGAAGCGGCAGGGGGTGGACTAAAACCAGCCATCGCGGCCACTTGTACAGCCCGCGCCTTAATGGTATGGCTCGAGCACTTAGATTCCCAATTAAAGGAAAAAGTCTCAAGAGAGACAATTCAAAAGTCAGTGTCTGTGATGAAAGGTGCGGCAGCCTTTTTGGCTGACGCATCTGTAGATGCGGCTAGGTCAGCCTCCTTCTCAAATGCCGCGAGACGTGCCCTGTGGCTAAAGTGCTGGCCAGGGGACTTGCAAACAAAAACCAAACTATGCTCAATACCTTGTGAAGGCGAATTTTTATTTGGGTCAACATTAGACGACATCCTTGACAAAGCCGGAGATAAGAAAAAATCTTTTCCCGGGTTCCCCAATCAGTCTTACCAGGCGTCCCTTTCAGAACAGAAAGTTCATGTGGAGGAGACCCCCAAAAGGGAACAAAGATGGATGGGAAGACAAAAGGAATAAGAAGAGAGGCTTTTTGTTCAACAAACCCCACCCCCACCCCCCGACAATAAGAAATCACAACGAAGGTGTTCCCCGGGTCGGAGAGAGACTAATCGGTTTTCTTCCAGCCTGGGAAAAAATTTCAAACAGTCCCTGGATATTAGACATAATACGAGAAGGTCTCAAACTGAAATTCCGCACTCCTCCCGGCGATTCCTTCATGGTAACACCTCAGAGACAATCACACGAACAGTCAGCTGTCCAGGAAGAAATTTTGAACTTAATTCAGAAGGGAGTGTTGCAAGAAGTCCCATACCAGGAAAAAGGCATGGGCTTCTACTCTCCCCTCTTCCTTCGCAGGAAACCGGACGGATCGTACAGGGCGATCATAAATCTCAAAAGATTAAACAGTTTCCTCGAGATTTAACATTTCAAAATGGAGACAATAAAATCTTGCGTGAAAATACTCTTTCCCTTGTGTTTCATGACTGTTCTAGATTTACGAGACGCATATTACCATGTGCCTATCCACAGGGATCATCAAAAATATCTCAGACTGGCAGTGAATATCCAGGGGGAAGTGAAACACTACCAATTCCGGGCTCTCCCCTTCGGGTTAGCCATCGCACCTCGGGTGTTCACGAAAATAATGTCAGAAGTGATGGCCCACATACAGGAACAGAATGTCCTAATAGTTCCCTATCTGGATGACCTGGACGACCTCCTCGTGGTAGGGACCTCATTCCAACATTGCAAACAACAGTTGGATTTGGTCATGGCTTCACTGTCGAGTCTAGGTTGGCTGCTGAACATACCCAAATCCAGAATAGTGCCAACCAAGGTACAGGAGTACTTAGGGATAGTCCTAGACTCGATCACGCAGAAGTGCTATCTTCCTCAGGGGAAGATCCAAAAAATGACACAGGCTGTGTTACAGTTGACAATATCTCCAGTCACTACTCTAAGAAAAGCGATGTCCCTGCTGGGATCCATGACAGCCTGTATCCCGGCTGTGCAGTGGGCACAATGTCATACCCGGGACCTACAATGGGAAACTTTAGATTCAAGCATATCTCTGCGCGGAAATTTAGACGGGCAATTAAGTATCTCGTCAAGCACGATACACTCCCTAGTATGGTGGGCAGACCCAGTGAATTTAACCAAAGGGGTTCCTTGGGCACTACCGACGGAAAAAATCCTAACGACGGATGCAAGCCCCTGGGGGTGGGGAGCACACATAGACGATCAAGTAGCACAGGGGAATTGGAGCCAAAATCAAGAGCTAGTCTCTTCAAACATGAATGAACTGTTAGCGGTAAAATTGGCCCTAACGCACTTTCTAAAACTCCTTCACTCCCATCACGTAAAAATCTTTTCGGACAACCAGGTAGTGGTAGCATATCTAAACCACTAAGGGGGCACCAGGTCTCGAGCATTAATGGAGGTAACCCAATCCATCTTCCACATAGCAGAACACAATCTGAAGTCCTTGACAGCGCACCACATAAAAGGCTCAGAAAAACAAACAGCAGACTTCTTGAGCAGGACATGCTTAAAACAGGGGGAGTGGGAGCTAAAACAATCGGTATTCAACCAGATCGTAAAACTTTGGGGACAGCCAGAAATAGACCTATTTGCGAACAGTCAAAACCAGAAAGTAAAAACATTCTGCTCAATCAATCCCCGGGGGGGCCCAGTAGCTCTAGACACCTTTACAATTCCCTGGAACTATCGCCTTGCCTACGCGTTCCCTCCGATATCCCTCATTCCCTTAGTGCTGAGGAAAATTCGGGAGGACGGAGCAACAGTGATAGTAATAGCTCCATTCTGGCCCTGCAGAATATGGTTTTCTTGGCTAAGAAAAATGTCCATATCAAGCCCTTGGGTTTTACCAGACACATAGTCTTAATTACATAGTTATTAAGGTTGAAGGAAGACTATATGTCCATCTAGTTCAACCCATAGCCTAACCTAACATGCTCTAACATGTTGATCCAGAGGAAGGCAAAAAAAACCCATGTGGCAAAGAGTAAGCTCCACATTGGGGAAAAAAATTCCTTCCCGACTCCACATACGGCAATCAGACTAGTTCCCTGGATCAACGCCCTATCAAGGAATCTAGTGTATATACCCTGTAACATTATACTTTTCCAGAAAGGTATCCAGTCCCCTCTTAAATTTAAGTAATGAATCACTCATTACAACATCATACGGCAGAGAGTTCCATAGTCTCACTGCTCTTACAGTAAAGAATCCGTGTCTGTTATTATGCTTAAACCTTTTTTCCTCCAACCGCAGAGGATGCCCCCTTGTCCCTGTTTCAGGTCTATGATTAAAAAGATCATCAGAAAGGTCTTTGTACTGTCCCCTCATATATTTATACATTAAAATAAGATCACCCCTTAGTCTTCGTTTTTCCAAACTAAATAGCCCCAAGTGTAATAACCTATCTTGGTATTGCAGACCCCCCAGTCCTCTAATAACCTTGGTCGCTCTTCTCTGCACCCGCTCTAGTTCAGCTATGTCTTTCTTAAACACCGGAGACCAGAACTGTGCACAGTATTCTAAATGTGGTTGAACTAGTGACTTGTATAGAGGTAAAATTATATTCTCCTCATGAGCATCTATGCCTCTTTTAATGCATCCCATTATTTTATTTGCCTTTGTAGCCGCTGCCTGACACTGGCCACTGAATTTAAGATTGTCATCCACCCATACACCCAGATCTTTTTCATTGACGGTTTTGCCCAGAGTTTTAGAATTAAGCACATAATTATACATCTTATTACTTCTACCCAAGTGCATGACCTTACATTTATCCCCATTAAAGCTCATTTGCCATTTTTCAGCCCAAGCTTCTAGTTTACATAAATCATCCTGTAATATAAAATTGTCCTCCTCTGTATTGATTACCCTGCAGAGTTTAGTGTCATCTGCAAATATTGAAATTCTACTCTGAATGCCCCCTACAAGGTCATTAATAAATATGTTAAAAAGAAGAGGGCCCAATACTGACCCCTGTGGTACCCCACTGCTAACCGCTACCCAGTCCGAGTGTGCTCCATTAATACCCACCCTTTGTTTCCTATCCCTGAGCCAGCTCTCAACCCACTTGCACATATTTTCCCCTATCCCCATTATTCTCATTTTATGTATCAACCAAAACTTTTATCCCAGGGTCCGGTGTTTCACCCCAGTGTAAAGAACCTACACATGACAGCTTGGCTTTTGAAAGGAAGCTACTGAGCGATAAAGGCTTCTCCCCCAATCTAGTATCCACTCTATTACAAAGTAGAAAACTCGTAACCACCAAAATATATGGGAAAGTGTGAAAACAATTTATGTCTGTATCCGGCGCAGACCCATCCGGGGAAATCCCAATAGAGAAAATTCTTGAGTTCCTGCAGAAGGGATTGGAAAAAGGTCTAGCTACAAGTACTTTAAAGGTTCAGGTAGCAGCCTTGGGAGCTTTGTACAACCATGATCTAGCCAGAAATCGCTGGATCATGAGATTCATTAGGTCCTATTCCTCTCCATAATACTCCTCCATGGGATCTAAACCTTGTTCTATATGCTCTAACCAAACCTCCCTTTGAGCCCCTGGCAGACGCTCCTTTAAAGATCTTATCTCTAAAAACCACACTCCTAGTGGCCCTAACCTCGGCCCGCCGCGTTAGCGATACACAAGCGTTATCTGCATGCCTACCCTTTACTCAGATACTCGAAGACAGAGTCATTCTTAAAACTGACCCGGCTTACCTCCCTAAAATCGCGTCACAATTTCATAGACCGCAAGAGATCTCTTTGCCCTCCTTTTGTCCCAGCCCCAAAAATGAGGGGGAAAAAACATTGCATACCCTAGACGTAAAAAGTTGTCTGGTCCAATATCAGCCACTAGGGAGTGCAGGAAGGATAGGGCTCTGTTTGTCTGCTTCCAGGGTCCACGGAAGGGACAGAAAGCATCGAAAGCCACTTAAGCGAGATGGATAAGAGACGCCATCGCCCTATCCTACTCATCCTGTGGGACAGCCATCCCGGAGAATATAAAAGCTCATTCAACCAGACCAGTTACATAGTTATTAAGGTTCAAGGAAGACTATAAGTCCATCTAGTTCAACCCATAGCCTAACCTAACATGCCCTAACATGTTGATCCAGAGGAAGGCAAAAAACCCCATGTGGCAAAGAGTAAGCTCCACCTTGTGGAAAAAAATTCCTTCCCGACTCCACATACGGCAATCAGACTAGTTCCCTGGATCAACGCCCTATCAAGGAATCTAGTGTATATACCCTGTAACATTATACTTTCCCAGAAATGTATCCAGTCCCCTCTTAAATTTAAGTAATGAATCACTCATTACAACATCATGTGGCAGAGAGTTCCATAGTCTCACTGCTCTTACAGTAAAGAATCCACGTCTGTTATTATGCTTAAACCTTTTTTCCTCCAAACGTAGAGGATGCCCCCTTGTCCCTGTTTCAGGTCTATGATTAAAAAGATCATCAGAAAGGTCTTTGTACTGTCCCCTCATATATTTATACATTAAAATAAGATCACCCCTTAGTCTTCGTTTTTCCAAACTAAATAGCCCCAAGTGTAATAACCTATCTTGGTATTGCAGATCCCCCAGTCCTCTAATAACCTTGGTCGCTCTTCTCTGCACCCGCTCTAGTTCAGCTATGTCTTTCTTATACACCGGAGACCAGAACTGTGCACAGTATTCTAAGTGTGGTCGAACTAGTGACTTGTATAGAGGTAAAATTATGTTCTCCTCATGAGCATCTATGCCTCTTTTAATGCATCCCATTATTTTATTTGCCTTTGTAGCAGCTGCCTGACCCTGGCCGCTGAATATGAGTTTGTCATCCACCCATACACCCAGGTCTTTTTCATTGACGGTTTTGCCCAGAGTTTTAGAATTAAGCACATAATTATACATCTTATTACTTCTACCCAAGTGCATGACCTTACATTTATCCCCATTAAAGCTCATTTGCCATTTATCAGCCCAAGCTTCTAGTTTACATAAATCATCCTGTAATATAAAATTGTCCTCCTCTGTATTGATTACCCTGCAGAGTTTAGTGTCATCTGCAAATATTGAAATTCTACTCTGAATGCCCCCTACAAGGTCATTAATAAATATGTTAAAAAGAAGAGGGCCCAATACTGACCCCTGTGGTACCCCACTGCTAACCGCTACCCAGTCCGAGTGTGCTCCATTAATAACCACCCTATGTTTCCTATCCCTGAGCCAGCTCTCAACCCACTTGCACATATTTTCCCCTATCCCCATTATTCTCATTTTATGTATCAACCGAAACTTTTATCCCAGGGTCCGGTGTTTCACCCCAGTGTAAAGAACCTACACATGACAGCTTGGCTTTTGAAAGGAAGCTACTGAGCGATAAAGGCTTCTCCCCCAATCTAGTATCCACTCTATTACAAAGTAGAAAACTCGTAACCACCAAAATATATGGGAAAGTGTGAAAACAATTTATGTCTGTATCCGGCGCAGACCCATCCGGGGAAATCCCAATAGAGAAAATTCTTGAGTTCCTGCAGAAGGGATTGGAAAAAGGTCTAGCTACAAGTACTTTAAAGGTTCAGGTAGCAGCCTTGGGAGCTTTGTACAACCATGATCTAGCCAGAAATCGCTGGATCATGAGATTCATTAGGTCCTATTCCTCTCCATAATACTCCTCCATGGGATCTAAACCTTGTTCTATATGCTCTAACCAAACCTCCCTTTGAGTCCCTGGCAGACGCTCCTTTAAAGATCTTATCTCTAAAAACCACACTCCTAGTGGCCCTAACCTCGGCCCGCCGCGTTAGCGATATACAAGCGTTATCTGCATGCCTACCCTTTACTCAGATACTCGAAGACAGAGTCATTCTTAAAACTGACCCGGCTTACCTCCCTAAAATCGCGTCACAATTTCATAGACCGCAAGAGATCTCTTTGCCCTCCTTTTGTCCCAGCCCCAAAAATGAGGGGGAAAAAACATTGCATACCCTAGACGTAAAAAGTTGTCTGGTCCAATATCTATCAGCCACTAGGGAGTGCAGGAAGGATAGGGCTCTGTTTGTCTGCTTCCAGGGTCCACGGAAGGGACAGAAAGCATCGAAAGCCACGTTAGCGAGATGGATAAGAGACGCCATCGTCCTATCCTACTCATTCTGTGGGACAGCCATCCCGGAGAATATAAAAGCTCATTCAACCAGACCAGTTACATAGTTATTAAGGTTCAAGGAAGACTATAAGTCCATCTAGTTCAACCCATAGCCTAACCTAACATGCCCTAACATGTTGATCCAGAGGAAGGCAAAAAACCCCATGTGGCAAAGAGTAAGCTCCACCTTGTGGAAAAAAATTCCTTCCCGACTCCACATACGGCAATCAGACTAGTTCCCTGGATCAACGCCCTATCAAGGAATCTAGTGTATATACCCTGTAACATTATACTTTCCCAGAAATGTATCCAGTCCCCTCTTAAATTTAAGTAACGAATCACTCATTACAACATCATGTGGCAGAGAGTTCCATAGTCTCACTGCTCTTACAGTAAAGAATCCACGTCTGTTATTATGCTTAAACCTTTTTTCCTCCAAACGTAGAGGATGCCCCCTTGTCCCTGTTTCAGGTCTATGATTAAAAAGATCATCAGAAAGGTCTTTGTACTGTTCCCTCATATATTTATACATTAAAATAAGATCACCCCTTAGTCTTCGTTTTTCCAAACTAAATAGCCCCAAGTGTAATAACCTATCTTGGTATTGCAGATCCCCCAGTCCTCTAATAACCTTGGTCGCTCTTCTCTGCACCCGCTCTAGTTCAGCTATGTCTTTCTTATACACCGGAGACCAGAACTGTGCACAGTATTCTAAGTGTGGTCGAACTAGTGACTTGTATAGAGGTAAAATTATGTTCTCCTCATGAGCATCTATGCCTCTTTTAATGCATCCCATTATTTTATTTGCCTTTGTAGCAGCTGCCTGACCCTGGCCGCTGAATATGAGTTTGTCATCCACCCATACACCCAGATCTTTTTCATTGACGGTTTTGCCCAGAGTTTTAGAATTAAGCACATAATTATACATCTTATTACTTCTACCCAAGTGCATGACCTTACATTTATCCCCATTAAAGCTCATTTGCCATTTATCAGCCCAAGCTTCTAGTTTACATAAATCATCCTGTAATATAAAATTGTCCTCCTCTGTGTTGATTACCCTGCAAAATTTAGTGTCATCTGCAAATATTGAAATTCTACTCTGAATGCCCCCTACAAGGTCATTAATAAATATGTTAAAAAGAAGAGGGCCCAATACTGACCCCTGTGGTACCCCACTGCTAACCGCTACCCAGTCCGAGTGTGCTCCATTAATAACCACCCTTTGTTTCCTATCCCTGAGCCAGCTCTCAACCCACTTGCACATATTTTCCCCTATCCCCATTATTCTCATTTTATGTATCAACCTTTTGTGTGGCACCGTATCAAAAGCTTTTGAAAAGTCCATATACACTACATCCACTGGGTTCCCTTGGTCCAGTCCGGAACTTACCTCTTCATAGAAACTGATCAAATTAGTCTGACATGAACGGTCCCTAGTAAACCCGTGCTGATACTGGGTCATGAGGTTATTTACATTCAGATACTCCAGTATGGCACCCCTTAGAATGCCCTCCAGGATTTTACCCACAGTAGAGGTTAAGCTTACTGGCCTATAATTTCCGAGTTCAGTTTTTGTCCCCTTTTTGAATATTGGCACCCCATTTGCTATTCGCCAGTCCTGTGGTACAGACCCTGTTATTATGGAGTCTTTAAAGATTAAAAATAATGGTCTATCAATGACTGTACTTAATTCCTGCAGTACTCGGGGGTGTATCCCATCCGGGCCCAGAGATTTGTCAATTTTAGTGATTTTTAGACGCCGCCGCACTTCCTGCTGGGTTAAGCAGGTGACATTTAATGTGGAATTTTTATTACTAGTCATTTTGTCTGCCATGGGATTTTCTTGTGTAAATACTGATGAAAAAAAGTCATTTAGCATATTGGCTTTTTCCTCATCCTCATCCACCATTTCACCCAGACTATTTTTAAGGGGGCCAACACTATCATTTTTTAGTTTCTTACTATTATTTTTACTCTCTCTGGCAATGAGTCTCTCTGTCTCAATCTTTGCTGCCTTGATTTGCTTTCTACAGAATTTATTTAATTTTTTGTATTTATTTAATGCCTCATCACTACCTACTTCCTTTAATTCTCTAAATGCTTTCTTTTTGTCACTTATTGCGCCCCTTACAGCTCTATTTAGCCATATTGGTTTCCTCCTATTTCTAGTATGTTTATTCCCATACGGTATATACTGTGCACAGGTCCTATCCAGGATGCTACACATCTGCAAAGAGTTTGTATGTTCTCTCCGTGTTTGCGTGGGTTTCCTCCGGGCACTCCGGTTTCCTCCCACATTCCAAAGACATACTGATAGGAATTCTAGATTGTGAGCCCAATCGGGGACAGTGATGATAATGTGTGCAAAAACTGTAAAGCGCTGCGGAATATGTTAGCGCTATATAAAAATAAAGATTATTATTATTATTATGCTAATAAAGGTCTCCCATTTTCTTCGTGTATTTTTATGTCTCAGTATATCGTCCCAGTTAATTGCACCAAGATCCTCTCTCATCCGTTGGAAATTTGCCCTCCTGAATTTTAGTGTCCTTGTAACCCCTCTATTACACATCTTTTTAAAGGATACATGAAAACTTATTATTTTGTGATTGCTATTTCCCAAGTGACCCCCAACCCTTATATTTGCTATGCGGCCTGGCCTGTTGGTTAATATTAGGTCTGGCAGTGCCCCCCTTCTTGTTGGGTCCTGAACCAGTTGTGAAAGGTAATTGTCTCTCATAGTTGTCAAAAACCGATTACCATTGCTGGAACTGCAGGTTTCTGTTCCCCAATCTATTTCAGGGTAGTTGAAGTCCCCCATAATAATGACTTCTCCTTGAGTCGCAGCTTCATCTATTTGCTTTACGAGGATATTCTCCATTGCTTCCATTAATTTTGGAGATTTATAACAAACCCCTATCAATAATTTATTTATTTTTTTCCCCCTCCCCTTATCTCCACCCACAGGGATTCTACATTTTCATTAAATTCACCTATATTATCACGCAGGATGGGTTTTAAGGACGATTTTACATATAGACACACCCCTCCCCCTCGCTTATCTGTACGGTCATTTCTGAACAGGCTATAGCCCTGCAAGTTAACAGCCCAGTCATGTCTCTCATCCAGCCATGTCTCAGATATCCCCACCATGTCATAATTATGCTCCAACAACATTAGTTCTAATTCGTCAATTTTGTTGGCGAGGCTTCTGGCATTAGTATACATGCACTTGATGTTCCTCTCTGTAACTCTATTTCTTAAATTATTAACTGTTCTAACCCCACCCCCCATGCCACCGCCACCCCCAACTTCCTTATTTGTGCCCAGGTCTCTGTCTGCACTATCTTCCCCTCCTATACATTGAATACCCTCCCCCCCAATCCTTAGTTTAAACACTCCTCCAACCTTCTAGCCATTTTCTCCCCCAACACAGCTGCACCCTCCCCATTGAGGTGCAGCCCGTCCCTAGCGTAGAGCCTGTAGCCAACTGAGAAGTCGGCCCAGTTCTGCAGGAACCCAAACCCCTCCTTCCTACACCAATTCTTGAGCCACTTATTAACCTCCCTAATCTCCCGTTGCCTCTCTGACGTGGCACATGGTACAGGCAGTATTTCGGAAAATACCACGTTGGAGGTCCTTGCTTTCAGCTTGCAGCTTAGGCTAGGGTCACATTGCGTTAGTGCAATCCGTTTAGCGCTAGCGGATTGCGCTAACGCAATGTTTTTAACGGGGCCGCGTTCCGGGGTCACGGTAATGTCCCCGTTCTCTCAGATCCCCGATCTGCGAGAGCGGGGAACGGACCGCGGCGCGCCAGAAAACACCGGCACGTCGCTAGCGCGTGCCGAACATGGCACGCGCTAGTGCTGCGCGTTCACATTGCCGTGAATGGGCGCGCTAACGGACGCGTTGCACGGCGTTAATTTCGCCGTGCAACGCTGTCCGTTAGCGCGCTCCCATTAACGCAATGGGAACCTAGCCTAATTCCCTCAAATCATCTTTAAGGACCTTCCACGTACCTCTAACTTTGTAGTTTGTGCCAATGTGCACCATGACCGCAGGGTCCTCACCAGCCCCTCCCAGTAATCTGTCCACCCGATCAGCGATGTGTCGGACTCGAGCGCCAGGTAGGCAGCACACCGTTCGACGATCCCTGTCTTTGTGACAGATTGCCCTATCTTTTCCCCTAATAATTGAGTCTCCCACTACCAGCACCTGTCTGGCCTGCCCTGCCCTATTTCCCTTCTTACTGGAGCAGTCACTCCTCCGGCTTTCAGAGGACATGCCTGGCTGCAGCAGTGCTACTCCTGTACTGGCACCCCCCTCATCTGCCAACTTAGCAAACTTATTGGGGTGTTCCAGATCAGGACTAGCCTCCCTGGCACTCTTCCCTCTACCCCGCTTCCTAACTGTCACCCAGCTTGCTACTTCATCGTCCTGCAGTTCCATCCCACCATCCCCCGCCTCATCTATCACATTGAACGTCTGCTCAGTGAGCAGAAGACTCCTCTCCATATTGTCTATGGATCTCAGTGTTGCCAGCTGCACATTTAGATTCAGAATCTGGGTTTCCAAATGCACAACGTGCTCACATCTCGCACAGCAGTATGCACCCTCGATCGGCTGCTCAAGGATTGCATACATGTGGCAAGATGTGCACTGGATGGCATTAACAAGAATGGAGCACATTTCCTAATGGGGATTGCACCAGACAGAAAAGTTAAATAATAATAAAAAATAAGTAAATAAATACAAAGTATTAATAAAAAAACACATCAATTCCTCCCTTGGAAACTCCCTGAATACTAAGTCACTGAATCACAAGTCACACTTACCGCCGTTCACACTTACGCTCAGCTCACACTCAGCTCGCACACACTCGCTATGCTGAAGATTTATAGATTTTTTTTTTCTCTAGTTCCCCTTAACAGCAATCCACCTTGCTGTTCAAATGCATCATCCTGGGCGGAGAGAGCTGGCGCTTCAATACAACAGATATGTAGAGCTGCCACTTGGTCTTCCCAGTCTACATTTTTCAAACATTACCGTTTAGACTTGACCTCCTCTGATCTCACCTTTGGGCGAAGGGTTCTAGAGGCAGTGGTCCCTCCCTAAGAGTTACAATCTATGCAAATCTCTCCGTGGTGCCATCATGGGGGAAAGAGAAAATCGTAGTTACTTACCGATAACGGTATTTTTCTGATCCCATGATGGCACCCGTATATTCCCTCCCTTTTCACACACAGGTTTGCACATTATAATGTACTAGTAATTAGCTTTAGTCACGGTGCCTGTGTTAAGTTAAATTGGCTAAGTTTAATTTGTGCAAATATTGAGTTGCAGCTGAAGTTCTGTATAAGGCTATGTAAACCAACTGATGTGGGAGAGAGGTACGCCCTTTTTCACCTGTAGGTTTCCTGTCCCTGGGGGCGGACCCCTCTCTCCGTGGTGCCATCATGGGATCAGAGAAATACCGTTATCGGTAAGTAACTACGATTTTTATAGAAAAAAAGCAGATCACAGACATGGCACAAAACTAAAGTCATTTCAAATGGCAACTTTCTGGCTTTAAGAAACACTAAAAGAAATCAAGAACAAAAAATGTGGTAGTCAGTAATGGTTACTTTTTTTAACCAAGCATAGGGAAAAAATTACAGAATCACTCAATTCTGAGGAAAAAAATATGGAATCATGAAAAACAAAGCAAAAAAACACTCCAAAACATCACTAGTATTTTGTTGCACCACCTCTGGCTTTTATTACAGCTTGCAGTCTCTGAGGCATGGACTTAATGAGAGTCAAACAGTACTCTTCATCAATCTGGCTCTAACTTTCTCTGATTGCTGTTGCCAGATCAGCTTTGCAGGTTGGAGCCTTGTCATGGACCATTTTCTTCAACTTCCACCAAAGATTTTCAATTGGATTGAGATCCGGACTATTTGCAGCCATGACATTGACCTTATGTGTCTTTTTTTCAAGGAATGTTTGCACAGTTTTTGCTCTATGGCAGGATGCATTATCATTTTGAAAAATGATTTAATCATCACCAAACATCCTTTCAATTGATGGGATAAGAAAAGTGCCGAAAATATCAACATAAACTTGTGCATTTATTGAAGATGTAATGACAGCCATCTAACCAGTGCCCTTACCTGACATGCAGCACCATATCATCAATGACTGGAAATTTGCATATTCTCTTCAGGCAGTCATCGTTATAAATCTCATTGGAACGGCACCAAACAAATGTTCCAGCATCATCACCTTGCCCAATGCAGATTTGCAATTCATCACTGAATATGACTTGTCATCCACAGCCCATGATTGCTTTTCTTTAGCCCATTGTAACCTTGTTTTTTTCTGTTTAGGTGTTAATGATGGCTTTCGTTTAGCTTTTCTGTATGTAAATCCCATTTCCTTTATGCAGTTTCTTACAGTTCGGTCACAGACGTTGACTCCAGTTTCCATCAATTCGCTTCTCATTTGTTGTGCATTTCCTGTTTCAGAGACATATTGCTTTAAGTTTCTGGTCTTGATGCTTTGATGTCGTCCTTGGTCTACCAGTATGTTTGCCTTTAACAACCTTCCCATGTTGTTTGTATTTGGTCCAGATTTTAGACACAGCGGACTGTGAACAACCAACATCTTTTGCAACATTATGTGATGATTTACCCTCTTTTAAGAGTTTGATAATCCTCTCTTTTGTTTCAATTGACATCTCTCGTGTTGGAGCCATGATTCATGTCAGACCACTTGGTGCAACAGCTCTCCAAGGTGTGATCACTCCTTTTTAGATGCAAAATAAGAAAAAATCTTGGCACTCAAGAAGAATTTTGGTGTAAAGAAGAAGATCCTTTAATGTGCATCCACAAAGATATAAGTTTGAACGTTTTCGGTCCACATTCGGACCTTTATCAGAACAATTTTACTGGTATGGAAAAAATTGAAAAGATAAACATAAGTGAATCATCACACAAAACCAGGAAAATAAAATATAACAACTATGCACATATCAGTACATGGACAATAAAGTAAAAAACAAAAAATAACACACAGACGAAAATGTAGTATGTCTTATTCGAAGAGTAGAGAAAATAATTGCAAAAAAACCTTCCAAAGGTAGTGAGGCACAAGCAGTACCAATGTGCTGGAGGCTAGAGCTGGATTCTCATCAAGGAGACAAAATTGTATAAAAGTAGAATTACACAGATGGAGATAAAACAATGAGTGCTATGGTGAAAAAGGATAAAGGTAGTAGGTAAAGCGCATATAGGGTCAGTGTTGGTTCCAACTGGATTATTCAACTGGCCTGGGAGATAAGAAGAATAAGAAGAGGTTAATATTAAAACTCGGATGTCTAATGTTGTATCCCAAGGTGGCAAGAACGTAGGTTGAGGTGGCCAGCTCCACAGGTCTATGCTGTCATGGTACAAAACTTATTCAGGAGTACAGTACAGAGTTGTTAAATGGTGGTGTACCCAGATAACATGGTGAATAGCAGGATGCATACAATGCCATATATGTTATGATACGGTGGTCTAGGAGCAACATGGAACGAGCTCTGAAAGAAGTGGTAACTGTACTGACCGCAGTCCCTGAGCTCAACACAATACTAGAAGTAGCCGTGGAATGCTCCTAACTCTCCCTAGGCATCTCGTCACAGCCTAAGAGCTAACTACCTCTAAAGATAGAAGCAGGAAAGCTATCTTGCCTCAGAGAAAATCCCCAAAGGATAGATTAGCCCCCCACAAATAATGACTGTGAGTGGAAAGGGAAAAGACATACACAGAATGAAACCAGGATGAGCACAGGAGGCCAGTCTAACTAAATAGATAGGACAGGATGGAATACTGTGTAGTCAGTATAAAACACTACAAAAATCCACGCAGAGTTTACAAAAAAATCTCCACACCTGACTAAAGGTGTGGAGGGCAAATCTGCCTCCCAGAGCTTCCAGCAAGACAGAATTAATTCACACTGATAAGCTGGACAAACATAGAAAGCACAGAATGGATAAGTCCACAATCTATGGACAGAAAAGGGCAAGCAAAAACTTAGCTTAGCTGCACTGGTCAGGATAACAGGGAACTCCAAAGAGATGTGAATCCAACCAGGAACCATTTACAAGTGGCACTGGCTGAAGATAGAGCCAGACTTAAATAGCCGAGCAGAAGAGACGATAAGTGGAGGCAGCTGATGACAGCTAACTCCAAGGAGCAGCCATACCACTAGAAACCACAAGAGGGAGCCCAAGAGCAGAACTCACAAAAGTGCCACTTACAACCACCGGAGGGAGCCCAAGAGCGGAATTCACAACAGTACCCCCCCTTGAGGAGGGGTCACCGAACCCTCACCAGAGCCCCCAGGCCGATCAGGACGAGCCAAGTGAAAAGCACGAACCAAATCGATGGCATGGACATCGGAGGCAACAACCCAAGAATTATCCTCCTGGCCATAACCCTTCCACTTGACAAGATACTGAAGCCTCCGCCTCGAAAAACGAGAATCCAAAATCTTCTCAACCTCATATTCCAACTCTCCCTCAACCAACACCGGGGCAGGAGGGTCAACCGAGGGAACAACGGGCACCACATATCTCCGCAACAAAGATCTATGGAAAACATTATGAATTGCAAAAGAGGCAGGAAGAGCCAAACGAAAAGACACCGGATAAATAATTTCAGAAATTTTATAAGGACCAATAAACCGAGGCTTAAACTTAGGAGAAGAAACCTTCATAGGAACATGACGAGAAGACAACCAAACCAAATCCCCCACACGAAGTCGGGGACCAAAACACCGACGGCGGTTGGCAAAACGTTGAGCCCTTTCCTGAGACAACGTCAAATTGTCCACCACATGAGTCCAAATCTGCTGCAGCCTGTCCACCACAGAATCAACACCAGGACAATCAGAAAGCTCAACCTGCCCAGAAGAAAAACGAGGATGAAAACCAAAATTACAAAAGAAAGGTGAAACCAAAGTAGCCGAACTAGCCCGATTATTAAGGGAAAACTCGACCAACGGCAAGAAAGACACCCAATCATCCTGATCAGCAGACACAAAGCATCTCAAATAGGTCTCCAAGGTCTGATTAGTTCGCTCAGTTTGGCCATTAGTCTGAGGATGAAACGCCGAAGAAAAGGACAAATCAATGCCCATCCTAGCACAAAAGGCCCGCCAAAATCTAGAGACAAACTGAGAACCTCTGTCAGACACAATATTCTCCGGAATGCCATGCAAACGAACCACATGCTGAAAAAATAATGGAACCAGATCTGAGGAGGAAGGCAACTTAGGCAAAGGTACCAGATGGACCATTTTAGAGAACCGGTCACAAACAACCCAGATAACAGACATCTTCTGGGAAACAGGAAGATCCAAAATAAAATCCATGGAAATATGCGTCCAGGGCCTCTCAGGGACCGGCAAATGCAAAAGCAACCCACTAGGGCGGGAACAGCAAGGCTTGGCCTGGACGCAAGTCCCACAGGACTGCACAAAAGCACGCACATCGCGCGACAAGGAAGGCCACCAAAAGGACCTAGCAACCAAATCTCTGGTACCAAAAATCCCAGGATGCCCAGCCATCACTGAACAATGAACCTCAGAAATTACCTTACTTGTCCATCTATCAGGAACAAACAGCTTCCCCACTGGACAGCGGTCAGGCTTATCAGCCTGAAATTCCTGAAGCACCCGCCGCAAATAAGGGGAGATAGCAGAAAGAGTCACCCCCTCCTTAAGAATGCCAACCGGCTCAAGGACTCCAGGAGAATCAGGGCGAAAAACTCCTAGAGAGGGCATCAGCCTTAACATTCTTAGATCCCGGAAGATACGAGACCACAAAATCAAAATGGGAGAAAAACAGGGACCATCGAGCCTGTCTAGGATTCAGCCGCTTGGCCGACTCGAGGTAAATCAGATTCTTATGATCGGTCAGGACCACAACACGGTGTTTAGCTCCCTCAAGCCAATGTCACCACTCCTCAAACGCCCACTTCATAGCCAACAACTCCCGATTGCCGACATCATAATTGCGTTCCGCAGGCGAAAACTTTCTGGAAAAAAAAGCACACGGTTTCATCAAAGAACCATCAGACTCCCTCTGAGACAAAACAGCCCCTGCCCCAATCTCAGAAGCGTCGACCTCAACCTGAAAAGGAAGAGAAACATCCGGTTGACGCAACACAGGGGCAGAAGTAAATCGGCGTTTAAGCTCCTGAAAGGCCTCAACAGCCTCAGAGGACCAATTCGTCACATCAGCGCCTCTCTTCGTCAAATCAGTAAGGGGCTTAACCACACTGGAAAAGTTGGCAATGAAACGGCGATAGAAATTAGCAAAACCCAAAAATGTTTGAAGACCCTTCACAGATGTGGGTTGGATCCAGTCATGAATAGCTTGGACCTTAACAGGATCCATTTCTATAGACGAGGGAGAAAAAATAAAACCCAAAAAAGAGACCTTGTGAAGTCCGAATAGGCACTTAGACCCCTTCACAAATAAAGCATTATCACGAAGGATCTGGAACACCATCCTAACCTGCTTCACATGAGACGCCCTATCATCGGAAAAAATCAAAATATCATCCAAATATACGACCATGAATTTATCAAGATAATTGCGGAAAATATCATGCATGAAAGACTGGAACACAGATGGAGCATTAGAGA
The DNA here is from genome assembly GCF_032444005.1 of Ranitomeya imitator. Classification (NCBI taxonomy): domain Eukaryota; kingdom Metazoa; phylum Chordata; class Amphibia; order Anura; family Dendrobatidae; genus Ranitomeya; species Ranitomeya imitator. Next base: position 98,496,925 of record NC_091288.1, read on the forward strand.
GCCCAAATGGCATCACAAGGTATTCAAAATGGCCTTCGGGCATATTAAATGCAGTTTTCCATTCGTCACCCTGTTTAATACGAACAAGATTATATGCCCCTCGGAGGTCAATCTTAGTAAACCAACTAGCCCCCTTAATCTGAGCAAACAAATCAGTAAGCAAAGGCAAGGGGCATTGGAATTTGACCGTGATCTTATTAAGAAGACGATAATCAATACAGGGTCTCAAGGAGCCATCCTTCTTAGCAACAAAAAAGAAACCCGCTCCCAATGGTGACGAAGAGGGCCAAATATGCCCTTTCTCCAAAGATTCCTTAACATAGCTCCGCATGGCGGCATGCTCTGGCACAGACAGATTGAAAAGTCGGCCCTTAGGGAACTTACAACCAGGAAGGAAGTTAATAGCACAATCACAGTCCCTGTGCGGAGGAAGGGAACTGGACTTGGGCTCATCAAATACATCCTGGAAATCCGACAAAAACTCAGGGACCTCAGAAGAGGGGGAAGAGGAAATTGACATCAAAGGAACGTCGCTATGTACTCCTCGACAACCCCAACTAGTCACCGACATAGTTTTCCAATCCAGCACCGGATTATGTTCCTGTAATCATGGAAATCCCAGTACAACAACATCATGCAGGTTATGCAACACCAGAAAACGGCAATCTTCCTGATGTGCAGGAGCCATGTACATAGTCATCTGTGTCCAGTACTGAGGTTTATCCTTGGCCAAGGGTGTAGCATCAATACCCCTCAAAGGAATAGGGCTCTGCAAAGGCTGGCAAGGAAAAACCACAGTGCCTGGCGAATTCTAAGTCCATTAAGTTCAGGGCAGCGCCTGAATCCACAAATGCCATGACAGAAAAGGACAACAATGAGCAAATCAGGGTCACAGATAAGAGAAATTTAGGCTGTATAGTACTAATGGTAACAGACCTAGCGACTCTCTTAGTACGCTTAGGGCAATCAGAGATAACATGAGCCGAATCACCACAGTAAAAACACAGCCTATTCTGACGTCTGAATTCCTGCCGTTCTATTCTAGTCAAAATCCTATCACATTGCATAGGTTCAGGACTTTGCTCAGAGGATACTGCCATATGGTGCACAGCTTTGCGCTCGCGCAGACACCGATCAATCTGAATGGCTAGAGACATAGATTCGCTCAAACCGGCAGGCGTAGGAAAGCCCACCATAACATCTTTAAGGGTTTCAGAAAGACCTTTTCTGAAAATAGCAGCCAGAGCCTCTTCATTCCATTTAGTGAGCACAGACCATTTTCTAAATTTCTGGCAGTATAACTGCCGCTTCCTGAACTTGACACAAGGCCAACAGGGTTTTTTCCGCATGATCCACAGAATTAGGTTCGTCATACAATAATCCGAGCGCTTGAAAAAATGCATCTACATTCAATAATGCCGGATCCCCTGATTCAAGAGAAAAAGCCCAGTCTTGAGGATCACCATGCAGCAAGGATATGATGATTTTTACTTGCTGAATGGGATCACCAGAAGAACGGGGTTTCAAAGCAAAAAACAATTTGCAGTTATTTTTAAAGTTCAAAAACTTGGATCTGTCCCCAAAAAACAAATCAGGAGTAGGAATTCTGGGCTCTAAAGCCAGAGTCTGGACAACATAGTCCTGGATACTCTGTACTCTTGCAGCAAGTTGATCCACACGAGAAAACAAACCCTGAACATCCATGCCAAAGCATATATCCTGAACCACCCAGATATCAAGAGGAAAAGGAAAAAAAAAAAGACAAACTAGAGCACAGAAAAAAAAATGGTTCAGAACTTTCTTTTCCTTCTTTTGAGATGCATTTAATTCATTTTTGGCCACTTGTACTGTTATGATACGGTGGTCTAGGAGCAACATGGAACGAGCTCTGAAGGAAGTGGTAACTGTACTGACCGCAGTCCCTAAGCTCAACACAACACTAGAAGTAGCTCCACAAGAAACCACAAGAGGGAGCCCAAGAGCAGAACTCACAAAAGTGCCACTTACAACCACCGGAGGGAGCCCAAGAGCGGAATTCACAACACATATAGTGGGAGCCATAGACAGAATAGATACTAGTGGTGGTGGGCAATTAAGTTGCTCCAATACATGTAATATTAATAATAATTTTTATTTATATAGCGCCAACATATTCTGCAGCACTTTACAATTAAGCGGAGACATGTACAGACAATAAATTCAATACAAGTTAAGACAATTTAAACAGTGACATTAGGAGTGAGGTCCCTGCTCGCAAGCTTACAATCTACAAGGAAATGGGGGGACACAATAGGTGAAAAGTACTTGTTATTTCAGGTCTGGCAATTATAATAAATAGGGATTTTCATATAAAGCTGCATGATCCGGTCATCAGCCTGTGTGTTTAAGTGCAATAGTCAAGTATCAAGTGCAGTTATCGTATGCATGGAGGGTGTGGAGACAGATGAATAGTAGGGTGCACATTCAGAATAATATTTGGAAGGAGAGAACAGGAAAAAGTTAGTTTACTGAGTAGTTGATGTGGTAGGCTTGTTTGAAGAGATGGGTTTTCAAAGCGCGCTTGAATAGGTCGGGGCTAGGTATCAGTCTGATCATCTGGGGAAGTACATTCCAGAGAGCTGGCGCCGCACGAGAGAAGTCTTGGAGACGGAGGTGCGAGGTTCGGATTACGGGGGATGTTAGTCTTAGGTCATTTGTAGAACGGAGGGCACGTGTAGGGCGATAGACAGAGACGAGAGAGGAGATATAAGGCGGTGCAGAACTGTGGAGAGCTTTGTGGGTGAGAGAGATGAGTTTATACTGGACCCTGTAGCGAATGGTAGCCAGTGTAATGACGGGCACAAGATGGAGGCATCGGTGAAGCGGCTGGGCAGAAATATGAGTCTGGCTGCTGCATTCAAGATGGATTGGAGAGGAGAAAGTTTGGAAAGAGGGAGACCGATCAGAAGAGAGTTGCAGTAGTCCAGACGAGAATGAATAAGAGCAACAGTGAGAGTCTTAGCAGTTTCAAAGGTGTGAAAAGGTCAGATTCTGGAGATGTGTTTAAGATGCAGGTGACAAGAGCGAGTGAGTGATCAGATATAGGGAGTAAAGGAAAGGTCGGTGTCGAATATGACCCCAAGACAGTGGGCATGCTGCTTGGGAGTTATGGTTGAACCCTCCAGGGTAATTTCGATGTTGGGTAGAGTGAGGTTAGTAGAAGGGAGAAACACAAGAAGTTCCGTTTTGGAGAGATTTAGTTTCAGATAGAGGGAGGACATGATGTTAGAGACAGCAGACAGACAATCCTTGGTATTTTGAATTAGGGTAGGGGTGATGTCAGGGGAAGAAGTCTATAATTGGGTGTCATCAGCATAGAGATGATACTGGAACCCAAATCTGCTGATTGTTTGTCCAATAGGGGCCGTGTATAGAGAGAAGAGGAGGGGGTCTAAGACTGAGCCCTGCGTAACCCCGATAGTAAGGGGACGAGGAGAGGAAGAGGAGCCGGCAAAAGATACAGTGAAGGAGCGGTCAGAGAGGTAGGAGGAGAACCAGGAGAGGGCTGTGTCCTTGAGGCCTATGGAGCAGAGCAGTGTGAGAAGGAGCTGGTGATCCACAGTGTCAAATGCGGCAGAGAGATCCAGGAGAATCAGTCTGGATTGGTCTATAATTGGGTGTCATCAGCATAGAGATGATACTGGAACCCAAATCTGCTGATTGTTTGTCCAATAGGGGCCGTGTATAGAGAGAAGAGGAGGGGGCCTATGACTGAGCCCTACGGAACCCCGATAGTAAGGGGACGAGGAGAGGAAGAGGAACCGGCAAAAGATACAGTGAAGGAGCAGTCAGAGAGGTAGGAGGAGAACCAGGAGAGGGCTGTGTCCTTGAGGCCTATGGAGCGGAGCATAGTGAGAAGGAGCTGGTGATCCACAGTGTCAAATGCGGCAGAGAGATCCAGGAGAATCAGCAGAGAGCAATGACCTTTGGATTTAGCTGTTATTAGATCATTAGAGACTTTAGTGAGGGCAGTTTCAGTGGAGTGTAAAGAGCGGAAACCAGATTGTAAGGGGTCGAGAAGAGAGTTATCCGAGGGATAGCGGATTAGACGTGAGTGGACCAAGCGTTCCAGGAGTTTAGAGATGAAGGAAAGGTTAGAGACAGGTCTGTAGTTAGCAGTGCAGTTCTGGTCCAGGGATGGCTTTTTAAGTAAAGGGGTTATGATGGCATGTTTAAATGAGGAGGGAAAGATACCTGAAGAAAGAGAGAGGTTAAATATTTTAGTCAGGTGAGTGGTGACCACTGGTGAGAGAGACTGCAGGAAATGTGAAGGAATGGGATCACTGTTGCAGGTTGTAGGCCGAGCAGATATAAGGAGCTTGGAAACTTCTTCTGTAACAGGCTCAAAGATGTCTAGTGAGCTTGAGGTGCGGCAGAGAAGGGGATCCAGGCACTGAGGAAATTGGGCTGAGATATCCTGATGGATGTGGTTGATTTTTTTCTAGGAAATAAGTGGCCAGATCCTCACCACTGAGATTGGTGATGGTGGCCTGTACTTTATGTTTCAGGAGGGAGTTAAGGTTTCAAAAAGTCGTTTTGGGTTGTTGGATAGTGAGGTGATGAGGGTGGTGAAGTAGGATTGTTTGGCCAGATGAAGGGCAGAGTTATAGGTTTTGAGCGTGAACTTATAGTGGATGAAGTCTTCTGCTAAGAGAGATTTTCTCCACTGCCGCTCTGCACACCTTGAGCAACGCTGAAGAAAGCGTGTTTGCATAGTGTGCCAGGGCTGCCGTTGTCTGTGTCGGGTCTTTCTGCATGTAGAAGGTGCTGCTTCATCTAGGGCATTCTTCAGTGCATTATGGAAGTGTGACAATGCTAAGTCTGGACAGGAGAGGGAGGAGATGGGGCTAAAGATGTGTGTAGGTTGTCCATAAGCTGCTGGGTATTAATGGAACGTGTATTCCGATAAGTGTGGTAAGAGGGTGTGTCCCGGGTGAGGAGACAATTCTTGACAGAGAAGGAATGAAGGTTGTGGTCCGAGAGTGGGAGAGAGGAGTTAGTAAAGTCGTGCAGCGATCCGGGATGGGAGAAAACCAGGTCCAGAGTATTCCCGTCCTCATGCGTAGGAGAAATAGTAAACTGTGAGAGGCCGAATGAAGAAGTTAGAGAAAGAAGATGAGAGGCAGATTGGGAGAGGGGATCATTGATGGGAATGTTAAAGTCTCCCATGATGAGGGTGAGGATGTCACAGGATAGAAAGTGAGTAAGCCAGGTGGCAATTTGGTCTAGAAACAGGCAGGAGGAGCCTGGAGGGCGATAAACAACCACCACTTGCAAGGAGAAGGGCTTAAAGAGTCTGATGGCGAGGACTTCAAAGGAAGGAAATGTAAGTGAGGGAAACGGGGGGATGACCTGGAAAGCACATTGTGATGAAAGGAGCAAACCAACACCTCCACCCTGTCTGTTCTCAGGTCTGCTGGTATGTGAAAATTTCAGCCCACCAAACGAGAGAGCGGCAGCGGCGGTGGTGTCTGAGTGCTGGATCCAGGTTACTGTAATAGCCAGAAGGTTAAGGGAATTAGAGAGGAAAAGATCGTGAATGTAAGTTAGTTTGTTACACACAGACCGTGCATTCCAGAGAGCACAGTGGAAAGCAAAAGGAGAAGGCATGCACTGAATGTTAATGAGAATGTTAATAAGATACATGTCCATATGGAAGGCAAGGGAAAAAAACAACGCTTAGGCTACTTTCACACTAGCGTTTTTTTTAATCCGTCGTTTTGGGCAAAAAACAGATCCTGCAAATGTGCCCGCAGGATGCGTTTTTTGCCCATAGACTTGTATTGCCGATGGATAGCAACTTATGGTCATACGTCGTGTCCGTCGTGCACTGAATCCGTCGTCCTTTGGTGGACCGTCAGCACGATAAAACATTCAAGGGAACGTTTTTTCGTACATCGTGTCCGCTATTTTCTACCGTGCATGCGTGGCCGGAACTCCGCCCCCTCCTCCCCGGACTTCAGAATAGGCAGCAGATACATTGAAAAACTGCATCCTCTGCCCACGTCGTGCAAAATTTTCACGTGTATCGGTACGTCGCACTGACGCTTAGCGACGGAGCCGTACCTACGCAAGTGTGAAAGAAGCCTTAGGCCTCTTTCACACTTCCATCTTTCAGCTCCCATCACAATCTGTCGATTTTTGAGAATGCAGGATCCTGCATTTTCTCATAGACTTGTATTAGCGACAGATTGTGACGGATGGCCATCTGTTTCATCCGTTGTGCGCTGGATCCTGAGTAAAAAAAACAGTCCGTCAGGCAGAAAAAACATTCAGAGGAACTTTTTTCTGCACGTCGGAAAATTGGTCGCTGACTGTGAAAAGCAGGAATCCAGCAACGGGTCCCGTCTTTTCAAACTAAGCATGCGTGGAAGAATTTCCCGTCAGGGAAATTCTCTCTCGCTCGCTCTCTTTCTACTATTGATGCTGCCTATACAGCATCAATAGTAACAAAATATAATGTTAAAAATAACAAAAAAATAAAAAATCGCAATAGTCTCACCTACCGGCGACCCGTGCAGCGATGCTCCTGGCAGCTAGCGTCCCTAGTAATATATTGCGAGAAGTCGACTTCTTGCGAGATTTCGCAATGTATTACTAGGAACGCTAGCTGCAGGGAGCATCGCTGCGCGGGACGCCGGTAGGTGAAAATACTGTGATTTTTTATTTTTTTTAACCTTGTTTGTGTTGTGTATGCGTTTTCGCAGCGGAAAACCACTGCAGAGACGCATACACAACAGGTGCACATAGCCTCGTCGGGTCCGTCAGAAAGACGGGCCCAGTGCACCCGGTTTTTTACAATCTGCACAGGATCCGTCTTTTCAACATTTTGACGAATCCTGTGCAGATTGTAAAAATCGGAAGTGTGAAAGAAGCCTTACATGGAGCTGGATTGTATTATGTCGCTATTAAGATTACCTGGATGCAATGTGAGATCCTGTGGATGTCAGCGCACGTGGAGTACGGCGGAAGCCGCTCAGAGAGATGCTGTCATGGTCAGGACATGGTTAATGTCCTGTCAAGGTTAATTTTGCTAGCCTCTTTTCCAAAATGGGAGGGGTATTTATACTTGCTCCTAACCTGGTTTCTCTGTCAGCTATAGATTCTGTTTCTGTCTGAATGCGTGACTCCTGGAGTGTGTGCCCGGCTTGCATAGCGTTGTCTTGCTTTCCGTGCTTTACCCTGTTTGTGTTCCTGGCTACTGAACTCTGACTTTGCTTCTGACGATCCCCTGTGTCTCCGTTTTGGTACCTCGTAATCTCCTGGCTATGACTTCTGCTTGTTTAATTATTCTTTAGTGCTTGTCCCTTCTCTGTTTCCCCGGCGTCTGGCTCTGCCCCTTTCCTCCTCCCACTCTGTCACATGGTCTAAGGTCCTGTTCATTACTTGTACACTCTCTTTCATGTCAAAGGTCCCGTAGGTTCAGGTTAGTAACTTGGCATCTTGCTCAGCTGCTGTGTGCAGCTTCCCCTGCAGCATAGATACCCAGGCGCCGTGACAGACGTGCTGTGCATGCGGCCTGCTATGCTGGTTATAAAGGGGCAGGGACTAGGGTATGTCACGTGACCGGATCGTGATCACATGACTTATCTGTGTTCTGCTCCATACCACCAGTGCAGTGTGAAAGATCCGGACCAGCACTGTGTGTAAAATAGTGCTGTTCATAGCAAGGACCTAATATCTCCTTACTATGAACAGCACTATTTTAGGCCTCTTTCACACGTCAGTGTCTCCGGTACGTGTACTGACAGTTTTCTCACGTACCGGAGACACTGACACACGTAGACCCATTCAAATGAATGGGTCTATGCACATGTCTCCGTGTTTTCACGGACCGTGTCTGTGTGCAATACACAGAGACATGTCCGCTTTTCTCCGGCAGCACGTACCGCAATACGTCCCGCACACGTGCACACGGAGAACAGTGTGCACTCTCCTATGTGTGCACGCACCGCCCGCAGGAGAGACAGTGCTACAGTAAGCGCTGTCCCCCCTGCTTGTGGTGCTGAAGCCGGCATTCATTCTTTCTCCCCAGCAGCGTTCGCTGGAGAGAAGGAATGAAAGATCAAGGGGTTTTTTTGTGTGTTAAAAATAAAGTTTGTGGGTCACCTCCCACCTCCCATCCCCTGTGCGCCCGCCCGCTTGCCGAGAAATACTCACCCAGCTCCTGCGATGTATGCTCTCAGCGCCGGCAGCAGGTCCTGTGTTAGCGGTCACATGGTACCGCTCATTACAGTGATGAATATGCGCATATTCACACGGACACGGATAACTCCAGTACCGATTTCTCCGGTACCGAAATTATCTGGACGTGTGAAAGAGGCCTTACACACAGTGCTGGTCCGGATCTTCTTTCACACTGCACTGGTGGTATGGACCAACCACAACAACTATACCATAGAAAGCCAAAAAGAGTGAACCCACACAGAGGATCAATATGCCCTGACGAAGGAAGAGATTCCGAAACGCGCTTCGGGGTGCGCGGTGACGGGACTTGGTGACCCTCCATTAAGGTATATCTCCATTGCAGATATAGGCATTATCGTTGTACACTTGCTTCTTGCACTCTGCACTTTATTGGTGTGTCTTTTTGAGCCTGCAGCTGTGTGCTGTTCAATTCTGTGGCTCTGCACACATACATTGCCTTTTTTGCACCAGGATTATTTTTTATATAGCAATCATTGATATGGCTACTTTTGCACTCTTATTAATTATTCATATTTATCTTTTTGCACTTTTTTTATATTGTTATATTTTTTATTGACTTTCACTAAATTTTATTGCAAATAATCTGCATTGGTCGATATTGGAGGTCACCAATTTATATCTATTATGACAATTGTATAATATATTTTTTTAATTGTCCTGTCATATATTCGCGTACTTTCTTATTTTTTATCTTGATTTTTTAATTTTTATATATTGTTGCCACTTTCACCTTAATAAAGGCTAATGATGTTGATCCTCTGTGTGGGTTCACTCTTTTTGGCTTTCCATGGTATAGTTGTTGTGGTTGGTCCTTATCCTAGTGTTTAGTCACTACTTTTTCACAGAGCACTGTTATTGCTTATTTGAAGAAAATAGATATATATTCACTGATATTATTTTTATTTTGGTGTATCTGTGTTTCCTAACTGGTGGTATGGAGCAGAACACAGATAAGTCACGTGATCACGATCCAGTCATGTGACATATCCCTAGTCCCTGCCCCTTTATAACCAGCATGGCAGGCCGCATGCACAGCGCGTCTCTCTGAGCGACTTCCGCTGCATTCCACGAGTGCTGACATCCACGGGATCTCCGATTGCATCCAGGTAATCCCCACAGTGGCATAATACAATCCAGCGCCATGTAAGCGCTGTTTTTGTTTCTTTTCTTTCAACTTAATTGCCCACCACAACTAGTACTAGTATCTATTCTGTCTATGGCTCCCACTATATGGCATTGTATGTATCCTGCCATTCACCATATTATCTGGGTACACTGTAATAGAGTGCAGGGTTGAGTATGTCACCACGGAACAGACAGACCAACTGTTGAGGGGAATTTATTAACAGGAGTAAGATTCTCCTCGCAGGGAGTAAATGGGGTTAATAGAGGTAAATCAAACAGTAAACAGTTAAGCAAGAACAAAAGGGTTAACGAGTGTTCTTGTGACTTATCAGTCCAGGGAGGTCCTGACTGGAGGGTCCTAATTCCAGCGTGGGTACAGTCACCAGCAGAGTCCGCTTTCATGTACTCACAAGATGCAGTCTTTAGCTTTTACAGCACAGCCAGGAATCAGGGGCTCCACACTGTTAAGTCTCTCACCAAGAATCACAGTCTTTGTACTGATACTGCGGAGACCAGGGAATATAAGTCTCTTCTCTGTTTCCTGGAAACTCTGGGGTTAAGTCTCTGCAGCCTGTTCTTCTCAAAGTGAAACTGAAACCGGGAAGTAGCACAGTCTCCTCAGTCACTGCCCAGGAGTCTCTGTTAGCCTGGCAGCTTCTCTTTAGTAATGTCACACACACACTGGGCAGTTACTTATCACACTCAGGAATCTTTGCTTGTCCCTGCGGTCACCAGGGCTGCGGTCACCAGGGCTGCGGTCACCAGGGCTGTACTAGAGTCACTGTCAGGGGAAGAGTCTTCTCAGACTATGGAGGCTTCCAAGTCCCCACTCTCACTCCAGCCTTAGTGCCCTCACGGGGAGCACTCTGTCATGGGGAGCGCGACGCTGCAGCCTGCCCTCTCTCTGTGCAGCTGTCTCCTCTCCCTGGCGCGCTCTGCTCTCCCGCACTTTTGTGACCACACCTCCGTCTATTCCTCCCTGCCCCAGCCGTCACATGGTCCCTAGTGTCCAGAGCAGAATGTCTTCCCCCCGACAACCCAGCTGTCTGACTAAGTGGTTCCAGGTAACGAGCAGGGACAGCAACCTCCTTACAACACCACCATTTAATAACTCTGTACTGTACTCCTGAATAAGTTTTGTACCATGACAGCATAGACCTGTGGAGCTGGCCACCTCAACCTACGTTCTTGCCACCTTGGGATACCACATTAGGCATCCGAGTTTTAATATTAACCTCTTCTTATTCCCCTTATCGCCCAGGCCAGTTGAATAATCCAGTTGGAACCAACACTGACCCTATATGCGCTTTACCTACTATACCAGGTCTCTGTGGACTACCTTTTTCTATGTTCATTGTATCACCGGTGTCCTTTTTCACCATAACACTCATTGTTTTATCTCCATTTGTGTAATTCTACTTTTATACAATTTTGTCTCCTTGATGAGAATCTAGCTCTAGCCTCCAGCACATTGGGTACTGCTTGTGCCTCACCACCTTTGTGATTATTTTCTCTACTCTTCAAATTAGACATACTACGTTTTCATCTGTGTTTGTTTTTTGCTTTATTGCCAATGTACTGATATGTGCATAGTTGTTATGATATTTTATTTTCTTGTTTTTGTGTGATGATTCACTTATGTATATCTTTTCAATTTTTTCCATATCAGTAAAATTGTTCTGATGAAGGTCCGGATGTGGACCGAAAACTTTCAAACTTATATTTTTCTGGATGCACATTAAAGGATCTTCTTCTTTACACCAAAATTCTTCTTGAGTGCCAAGTTTTTTTTTCTTATTTTGGATTCCTGGGCTTGATACCCTACTTGAGCACATATACTGATTATTAGTACGAGTGCCGTGTTGCTTCTTTTTCCTTTTTAGGGTATGTGCACATGTTGCGGATTCTCTGCGGATCCACAGCGTTTTTTGAGAAACAAAATGCTGCGCACACTTTGCGGAAAATTCGCTGCGGAAATGTTGCTGTTTAAAAGAATTAGCAAGTCACTTCTTTTTTTGTGAATCTGCAGCGTTTTTGTACCCATTCCATTATAGAAAACCGCAGGGATAAAAAACGCAGCAAATCCGCAAGAAAACCGCAGCAATAACGCACAAAAAATGCTGCGGAAATGCGACAAATCCTCAGGTGTGTTTTCTGTCAGGAGAGGCAGAATCCGCACCAGAAATTCCTAAGCCTAATCTGCAACGCGTGCACATAGCCTAAGATGCAGACTAACGAGCAGATCTAATTTGATGCAGGTGTTATTTTTGGGTATGAAAATTTACAGGGTGATTCCATAATTTTTTCCTCAGAATTGAGTGATTCCATAATTTTTTACCTATGCTTGGTTAAAAAAGTAACCATTACTGACTACCACATTTTTTGTTCTTGATTTCTTTTAGCGTTTCTTAAAGCCAGAAAGTTGCCATTTGAAATGACTTTAGTTTTGTGCCATGTCTGTGATCTGCTTTTTTTCTACAAAATTAAACAACTGAATGAACATCCTCCAAAGCCGGTGATTCCATAATTTTTGCCAGGGGTTGTAGTAGTGTGGCATAAAATAACGTTTTTGGGCAATGCTCTGCTCACTTTTCAAAAAGTTGGCATAAAAACTCAGTTGCAACATTTTTTTTTCCACAGCTACAAATTGCTCAAAGTTTTTACATTACAAGCTATCGTGAATCACGGCCTTGGATGTTACTTGAATATGATTCTGCTTACCTTGGAAAAGACTAGTCCAGTCACAAGCAGCTGCTGTAAACCCATAATTTGGAAATTAAAGGACTTATTTATATATGTGGAATCAAAATAATCTTTCTAAAACTTGTTACATGTCAATGTAACTCTTGTCTGAATATTTTCTAGAAATTCTTAGCATCTATGGTATTTTGGGAGCAGAACAGTAGAAGGTGCGTATCTGAACCCAGCAGATGAGGAATGCCAAGGTCATGACTTGGCGTGTGTGCAGCAATGGAGCCTACGGCTGCTGTGCAAACTCCATTTTAATCTTAAAATGAATGATGTCAGGGCACTGTTCTTATTATGTGATGGATCTGTTTATAGGAGGAGAAAAATGAAATTTATAGCACAGATCTAATGGTGATAAAAAAAACCCTGCAAATAACATCTGACAATGCAGTAATGATATTAGAACAATCCACATAGCCACACTCACTCCACATGCAGGGCCCCGTCCACACGGCCCACGTTGTTAGCGCACACGGGCGGAGACACACTCACCTCGAAAGCCACGCTGCAAAACTCACTGGCTGCAAAATCCCAGCCACAGAGAGCTACAGTCAGGGCCGCTGCCTTCAGAGTATCAGTGCGCGGCAGGCACAGGCCACATCTACCTCCATCATGTCTAGAATGGAGTTGCTCCTGTGAGGCATGATGTAAAGGGAAATGGAGGAGCCTCATTGATTACACCGCTGTGCTCATAAGTTACTGTGCACGTGTGAGGGAGGGGATGAGAGACATGAGAGGAAAATGAGAGGTGTGAGGGGGAAAATGAGAGATGTGAGGGAGAAAATGAGGTGTGAGGGGGAAAATGAGAGGTGTGAGGTGAAAATTAGAGGTATGGTGAAAATGAGAGTTGCGAGGGGAAAATAGTGGAGTGAGGCGAAAATAGTGGAGTGATCGGAAAATGACAGGTGTGAGGGGGAAAATGAGAGGCGTGATGGAAAAATTAGAGATGTGAGGTGCTGCTGCAGTATGAGGCTGTGTATAGAGAAGAGTGAGGCGCTGCAGGTGGAGGCTGTGTATAAGGCCACATTCACACGTTCAGTATTTGGTCAGTATTTTACCTCAGTATTTATAAGGCTACTTTCCCACTTGTGTTTTTTGCTGTCCGTCGTGGTGCAGTAAGATGACGTATCGACGGATGTCACGAAAATAGGGGAAAACGTGTGTGACTGATCCAGTCTAATGACGGATGCGTCTTACACAAATTTCGGGATTTAAATGTCTGGGGACGAGAGAGAGAGACTTTTTCCAGATCTGAAAATCCTCCCAGGCATGCTCAGAGGGGAAAAACGAGATCCGTCGCTGGATTGCAGTGTGTGATGGTCAGCGACGGATCCTGCGTCCATAGACTTCCATTATATCCATCGACGGACAGCACAGGATGCGTCACTGACCGATTTTCCGACGTGCAGGAAAAAACGTTCCTATGAACGTTTTTTTCGCACGACGGACTGCTATTTTCCGACGGATCCAGTGCACGGCGGATGAAATGGATGGCCATCCATCACAATCCGTCGCTAATACAAGTCTATAGGAAAATGCAGGATCCTGCAAATTTTTTTTGCAGAAAAACGACGGATTGTGACGGATTAAAAAAAACGCAAGTGTGAAAGTAGCCTTAGCCAAAACCACGAGTGCGAGAAAAATACAGAAGTGGTGACATGTTTCTAATAACCTTTTCCTCTGATTGTTTTACTCCAAGTTTTAGTTTACAAATATTGAGGTAAAAATACTGACTAAATAACGTGTGAACAAGGTCTAAAGGAGAAAAGTGTGGTGCTACAGAAGAAGTAGGCTGTGTATGCGATACACTTTATTGCAATTAATGCAATTTCTTTCGGGATCAAGTGTTTCCAATTGTATATGGAAGAAGAGTGTGAGGTGCTGCCGGAGGAGGCGACTATAAAGGAGAAAAGCTGTGCTGCAGAAAAATGCTGTGTATAAAGGAGGAGCGTGAGGTGCAGGAGGAGGCTGTGTAAAAAGAAGGAGCATGAGTTGCAGGAAGAATAAGGCCCCTTAACTGCCACCATTAAAGGTATCGACAGTTGTTAAGGGGTTAATATTGTGTTAAAAAAACCTTTTGCTTCAACAAAATGGCGCCAGTTGTGTTCCGTGTACCAGTGCGGGAGCGTTGCTATGTTCAACAGTGACAATTTCTTCCTCTTGTGCGTGTTCCCACACTGGTCCTCGGAACACAGCGGGCTGCGCATGTGCAGATTGAGAGCATTGCTTGCCAATAGATGCTATTGTGCATGTGCCAGCATCGTTTTGTTGAAGCAAAATGTTTCTTTTTTGAAGACCACAGTATTAAATGCACAGTATTTAAAATAGGAAGCACATCACTGACGGTTCAGTGTCCTATGATTTAAGCACAGAATGATCATGATGAGGCCAGAGCACCAAAAAAGATCTGCATACCGCCACACCCCGGAGCACCAGCATCTCATTAACTTTAAACATCAAAAATAGATTTAAAAAAAAAACTCGAATGAGTTGAAAATAAAATAATATCAATACTTGGGTAATCATTTAGTTAATTTGTTTTGCAAATCTATAGTGTTGGATATATGATGTGAAATGTTTTTATGTGCAATATAATCATTATAATTTGTTATAACTAACCACAGTTAGTTACTATGCCAGGGCAACACTGGGCTCTTCAGCTAGTATATAATATTTCTGCTGCTCCCCTGAGTGTTACGTTTTGATTTTTGTGTTATACAGTGGGGAAAAAAGTATTTAGTCAGCCACCAATTGTGCAAGTTCTCCCACTTAAAAAGATGAGAGAGGCCTGTAATTGACATCAAAGGAAGACCACAACTATGAGTCAAAATGAGAAATCAAATCCAGAAAATCACCTTGTCTGATTTGGCAAGATTTATTTTGCAAATTATGGTGGAAAATAAGTATTTGGTCATTAACAAAAGTTCATCTCAATATTTTGTTATATATCTTTGTTGGCAATGACAGTGGTCAAACATTTTCTGTAAGTCTTCACAAGGTTGGTACACACTGTTGGTGTTATGTTGGCCCATTCCTTCATGCAGATCTCTAGAGCAGTGATGTTTTGGGTCTGTCTCTGGGCAAGACGGACTTTCAACTCCCTAAAAAGATTTTCTATGGGGTTGAAATCTGAAAACTGGCTAGGCCACTAAAGGACCTTCATATGCTTCTTAAGAAGCCACTCCTTCATTGCCCTGACGGTTTGCTTGGGATCTTTATCATACTGAAAGACTCATCCATGTTTCATCTTCAATACCCTTGCTGATGGTAGGAGATTTGCACTCAAAATCTCACGATACATGGTCCCTTTCATGTACACGGATCAGTCATCCTGGTCCCTTTCCAGAGAAACAGCCCCAAAGCATGATGTTGCCACCCTCATCCTTCACAGTAGGTATGGTGTTCTTTGGATGCAACTCAGCATTTTGTCTCCTCCAAGCACAACGAGTTTTGTTTCTACCAAACAGTTCTACTTTGGTTTCATTAGACCATATGACATTCTCCCAATACTCTTCTGGATAATCCAAATGCTCTCTACCAAACTTCAGACTGGCCTGAACATGTACTGGCTTAAGCAGGGGGACACGTCTGGCACTGCAGGATCTGAGTCACTGGCGGCGTAGTGTGTTACTGATGGTAGCCTTTTTTACGGTGGTCCCAGCTCTATGCAGGTCATTCACTAGATCCCCATGTGGTTCTGGGATTTTTGCTGACCGTTCTTGTGATTATTTTGACCCTAAGAAGTGAGATCTTGCGTGGAGCCCCAGATCGAGGGAGATTATCAGTGGTCTTGTATGTCTTCCTCTATTTTCTTATCATTGCTACCACAGTTGATTTCATCATGCCAAGCTGCTTGCCTATTGCAGATTCAGTCTTCCCAGCCTGGTGCTGGCTACAATTTTGTTTCTGGTGTCCTTCGACAGCTCTTTAGTCTTCACCATATTGTAGTTTGGAGTGTGACTGTTTGAGGTTGTGGACAAGTGTCTTTTATACTGATAACAAGTTCAAACAGGTGTCATTACTACAGGTAATGAGTGGCGGACAGAGGATCCTCTTAAAGAAGAAGTTACAGGTCTGTGAGAGCCAGAAATCTTGCATGTTTTTAGGTGACCAAATACTTATTTTCAACCATAATTTGCAAAATAGATCTTGCCAAATCAGACAAGGTGATTTTCTGGATTTGTTTTCTCATTTTGACTCTCATAGTTGTGGTCTACCTATGATGTCAATAACAGGCTTCTCTCATCTTTTTTAAGTGGGAGAACTTGCACAATTGGTGACTGACTAAATCCTTTTTTTCCCCACTGTATATCCACTATATGGTTCCTGAGGTTTAGAAAGTAAACAAAACTTTAAGAACTTACAGGCAGGTAGTTGCTATCTACAGGTACTTATCACAAAATTAGAATATCATCAAAAGTTTATTTCAGTTCTTCAATATAAAAAGTGAAACTCATATATTATAGAGTCATTACAAACAGAGATATCTATTTCAAGTGTTTATTTCTGTTAATGTTGATGATTATGGCTTGCAGCCAATGGAAACCCAGAAGTCTTTATCTCCGTTAATTAGAATAAATCACAAAAAATACCTGCAGAGGCTTGCTAAGCATTGTCCCTTAGTCTGTTTCAGTAGGCTGCACAATCATGGGGAAGACTGCTGACTTGACAGATGTCCAGAAGGCAGTCATTGACATACCACACAGAGGGTAAGCCACAAAAGGTCATTGCTAAAGAAGCTGGTTGTTCAGAGTGCTTTATCCAAACATATTAATGGAAAGTTGAGTGGTAGGAAAAAGTGTGGTAGAAAAAGGTGCATAAGCAACCAGGATAACTGCAGCCCTGAAACAATTGTTAAGAAAAGGCCATTTAAAAATTTGAGGGAGATTCACAAGGAGTGGACTGCTGCTGGAGTCATTGCTTCAGGAGCCACCACACACAGACATATCTAGGACATGGGCTACAAGTGTCGCATTCCTTCTGTCAAGCCACTCATGACCACTAGATAGGGTTGAGCGAAACGGGTCGGCCAGATTCAGAAGTCGCCGACTTTTGGCAAAGTCGGGTTTCATGAAACCCGACCCGACCCCTGTGTGGGGTCGGCCATGAGGTCGGCGATCTTCTTATCTGGAATCGGAATTCCGATACCAAGTTTTGATATGTTTAAGATATCGGGAATCGGTATCGGAATTCATATGTAAGTGTAAAATAAAGAATAAAAATAAAAAAATATTGATATACTCACCCTCGGACGCTCCCTGGTTCTCACCGGCAGCCTTCCTTCCTAAGAATGAGTGCCTGAAGGGCCTTCGATGACGTCGCGGCTTGTGATTGGTCACGTGAGCGGTCACATGGGCGGTCACGCGACCAATCACAAGCCGCGACGTCATCTAAGGTCCTTCAGGCGCTAATTCTTAGGAAGGAAACGTCCGAGGGCGCGTCCGAGGGTGAGTATATTCCTAATAGGTACAGTTAGGTCCATATATATTTGGACAGAGACAACATTTTTCTAATTTTATTTATAGACATTACCACAATGAATTTTAAACAAAACAATTCAGATGCAGTTGAAGTTCAGACTTTCAGCTTTCATTTAAGGGTGTCCACATTAAAATTGGATGAAGGGTTTAGGAGTTTCAGCTCCTTAACATGTGCCACCCTGTTTTTAAAGGGACCAAAAGTAATTGGACAGATTCAATAATTTTAAATAAAATGTTCATTTTTAGTACTTGGTTGAAAACCCTTTGTTGGCAATGACTGCCTGAAGTCTTGAACTCATGGACATCACCAGACGCCGTGTTTCCTCCTTTTTGATGCTCTGCCAGGCCTTCACTGCGGTGGTTTTCAGTTGCTATTTGTTTGTGAGCCTTTCTGTCTGAAGTTTAGTCTTTAACAAGTGAAATGCATGCTCAATTGGGTTGAGATCAGGTGACTGACTTGGCCATTCAAGAATATTCCACTTCTTTGCTTTAATAAACTCCTGGGTTGCTTTGGCTTTATGTTTTGGGTCATTGTCCATCTGTAGTATGAAATGAGGACCAATCAGTTTGGCTGCATTTGGCTGGATCTGAGCACAGAGTATGTCTCTGAATACCTCAGAATTCATTCGGCTGTTTCAGTCCTGTGTCACATCATCAATAAACACTAGTGACCCAGTGCCACTGGCAGTCATACATGCCCAAGCCATTACACTGCCTCCGCCGTATTTTACAGATTATGTGGTATGCTTTGGATCATGAGCTGTACCATGCCTTTGCCATACTTTTCTCTTTCCATCATTCTGGCAGAGGTTGATCTTGGTTTCATCTGTCCAAAGAAAGTTCTTCCAGAACTTTGCTGGCTTTTTTAGATGGTCCAGTCTAGCCTTTTTATTCTTGAATCTTGTGAGTGGCTTGCACCGTGCAGTGAACCCTCTGTATTTACTTTCATGCAGTCTTCTCTTTATGGTAGATTAGAATATTGATACACCTACCTCCTGGAGAGTGTTGTTCACTTGGTTGGCTGTTGTGAAGGGGTTTCTCTTGGCCATGGAGATTATTCTGTGATCATCCACCACTGTTGTCTTCCGTGGGCGCCCAGGTCTTTTTGCATTGATGAGTTCACCAGTGCTTTCTTTCTTTCTCAGGATGTACCAAATTGTAGATTTTGCCACTCCTAATATTGTAGCAGTTTCTCGGATGGGTTTTTTCTGTTTTCGCATCTTAAGGATGGCTTGTTTCACCTGCACGGAGAACTCCTTTGACCGCATGTTTACTTCACAGCAAAATCTTCCAAATGCAAGCACCACACCTCAAATCAACTCCAGGCCTTTTATCTGCTTAATTGAGAATGACATAACGAAGGGATTGCCCACACCTTTCAATGAAATAGCTTTGGATTCAATTGTCCAATTACTTTTGGACCCTTTAAAAACAGGGTGGCACATGTTAAGGAGCTGAAACTCCTAAACCCTTCATCCAATTTTAATGTGGATACCCTCAAATGAAAGCTGAAAGTCTCAACTTCAACTGCATCTGAATTCTTTTGTTTAAAGTTCATTGTGGTAATTTCTTTAACCAAAATTAGAAAAATGGTGTCTCTGTCCAAATATATATGGACCTAACTGTATATACTCACCCTCGGACGCGTCCTGGTTCTAACCCGCAGCCTTCCTTCCTAAGAATCAGCGCCTGAAGGACCTTAGATGACGTCGCGGCTTGTGATTGGTCGAGTGACACCCATGTGACCGCTCACGCGACCAATCACAAGCCGCGACGTCATTGAAGGTCCTTCAGGCGCTCATTCTTAGGAAGGAAGGCTGCCGGTGAGAACCAAGGCGCGTCCGAGGGTAAGTATATCAATATTTTTTATTTTGATTCTTTATTTTACACTTAAATATGGATCCCAGGGCCTGAAGGAGAGTTTCCTCTCCTTCAGACCCTGGGAACCATTAGAAACCCAATGCGCTGCATTGGGTTTCGTGTTTCGGCCGACCCCGACCCCGACTTTTCTATAGGATCGGCCGATTTCACTCGACCCGACTTTTGAAAAAGTCGGGTTTCGTGAAACCCGACCCGATCCTATAAAAAGAAAAGTCGCTCAACCCTACCACTAGACAACGCCAGAGGCATCTTACCTAAGCCAAGGAGATAACTGCACTTTTTCTCAGTGGTCCAATTTGTTGTTTTCAGATAAAAGTAAATTTTGTATTTCATTTAGAAATCAAGGTCCCAGATTCTGGAGGAAGAGTGGAGAGGCACACAATCCAAGCTGCTTGAGGTCTAGTGTGAAGTTTCACAATTAGTGATGGTTAGGGATCTATGCCATCTGCTGGTGTAGGTCCACTGTGTTTTATCAAGACCAAAGTCAGCACAGCCATCTACCAGTAAATTTTAGAGCACTTCATGCTTCCCTCTGCCGATGTCACGGGGCTACCGCGACAGAGAGGTTCCAGAGAACCGCAGCGCTCTGGGCCTCGTTCACACACGATGAACAGAAGCTCTTCTCCTGAATTCTGACCTGGCTGTCTTGTGCCAGCAGGGCAGGAGTTAAACCTTGTTACTGAAGTTACTGAGAGCTTGGTCTCTCAGCTGATTTGGTTTTTGTAATCTCCGCTCCTATATAGACTCAGCTTTGACTACAACTGTTGTCAGTGATCAGTTCTGCTGCCTGGCTTGAAGTGGGAAGGAGCGTGGTATTAGGAGCTTGGAGGTTTATTTACAGAGATTGGTGTCTGCTGTTTTGGTTGCATGTTAAACCTGTTTTCCTTCCTAGTTTTTTCCTTCTCTTCCCTTCTCTGTGTTTCCTTTGTGGTTGTGTGAGCATTTGGTGAGTTTGAGATTTTAGTTACCTTGTCTGCATACCCTGTTTATTTGTCATATTTTTACACTGGTGCAGTCCACCTCCCTTGGGGGGGAGAGGGGGCCACTGATAGGGCCTCTACAGGAGACAGGGATACACTGGCGGCTCAGGCCTCCTAACCATTATAGGTACCCCTGAGATAAGGGAAAGTCGGCCCCATCATAGTGACAGGGACAGGTGCAGGTCCCAGTATGCCGTCCTGCCCCTTTATCGCCGTTAATGGCGTGACAGTATCACTGACCATAAAAATTTTCTTGGTCCAATATGGACCCCATTGCTGCTTTAGCTGGACAATTGCAGCAACTTAGTCTAGAGGTGGCTGACCTCTGCTCGGCGGTTGTACAGCATACTCCTGTGGCCACTGCAGGGGTTGCTACACCTCCACAAGCTTTGCTGGAGCCTAAAATTGCATTACCTGACAGGTTCTCTGGGGGCACGACAAATTTGTTACATTCAGGGAGGCCTGTAAATATACTTTAGTGTTGTGAATAAGGCAATTCAGTACCACAATGGACATAGAAGCCAGAGCACATACAGTGACCTGACAATAACCCAAAAACATAGAACGGGCTCTGAGACGTGGAAACTCTGCTGACCGCAATCCCTAATCCTCTCCAACACACACTAGAGGCAGCCGTGGATTGCGCCTAACGCTCCCTATGCAACTCGGCACAGCCTGAGAAACTAGCTAGCCTGAAGATAGAAAATAAGCCTACCTTGCCTCAGAGAAATACCCCAAAGGAAAAGGCAGCCCCCACATATAATGACTGTGAGTTAAGATGAAAAGACAAACGTAGAGATGAAATAGATTTAGCAAAGTGAGGCCCGACTTTCTGAACAGAGCGAGGATAGGAAAGGTAACTTTGCGGTCAACACAAAACCCTACAAATAACCACGCAAAGGGGGCAAAAAGACCCTCCGTACCGAACTAACGGCACGGAGGTACACCCTCTGCGTCCCAGAGCTTCCAGCAAGCAAGCAAAAAAACAAACAAGCAAGCTGGACAGAAAAAAACAGCAAACAAAATAACAAAAGCGGAACTTAGCTATGCAGAGCAGCAGGCCACAGGAAAGATCCAGGAGGAAGCAAGTCCTATACTAGAACATTGACTGGAGGCCAGGATCAGAGCAACAGGTGGAGTTAAATAGAGCAGCACCTAACGACTTCACCACATCACCTGAGGAAGGAAACTCAGAAGCCGCAGTACCACTCTCCTCCACCAACGGAAGCTCACAGACAGAATCAGCCGAAGTACCACTTGTGACCACAGGAGGGAGCTCTGCCACAGAATTCACAACAGTACCCCCCCCCCCTTGAGGAGGGGTCACCGAACCCTCACCAGAGCCCCCAGGACGACCAGGATGAGCCATATGAAAGGCACGAACAAGTTTAGGAGCATGGACATCAGAAGCAAAGACCCAGGAATTATCTTCCTGAGCATAACCCTTCCACTTAACCAGATACTGGAGTTTCCGTCTCGAAACACGAGAATCCAAAATCTTCTCCACAATATACTCCAACTCCCCCTCCACCAAAACCGGGGCAGGAGGATCAACAGATGGAACCATAGGTGCCACGTATCTCCGCAACAATGACCTATGGAATACGTTATGGATGGAAAAAGAATCTGGAAGGGTCAAACGAAAAGACACAGGATTAAGAACCTCAGAAATCCTACATGGACCAATGAAACGAGGCTTAAATTTAGGAGAGGAAACCTTCATAGGAATATGACGAGATGACAACCAAACCAAATCCCCAACACGAAGTCGGTGACCCACACAGCGTCTGCGATTAGCAAAACGTTGAGCCTTCTCCTGGGACAAGGTCAAATTGTCCACTACATGAGTCCAGATCTGCTGCAACCTGTCCACCACAGTATCCACACCAGGACAGTCCGAAGACTCAACCTGCCCTGAAGAGAAACGAGGATGGAACCCAGAGTTGCAGAAAAACGGCGAAACCAAGGTAGCCGAGCTAGCCCGATTATTAAGGGCGAACTCAGCCAAAGGCAAAAAGGACACCCAGTCATCCTGATCAGCAGAAACAAAGCATCTCAGATATGTTTCCAAGGTCTGATTGGTTCGTTCGGTCTGGCCATTAGTCTGAGGATGGAAAGCCGAGGAAAAAGACAAGTCAATGCCCATCCTAGCACAAAAGGCTCGCCAAAACCTTGAAACAAACTGGGAACCTCTGTCAGAAACGATATTCTCCGGAATGCCATGTAAACGAACCACATGCTGGAAGAACAATGGCACCAAATCAGAGGAGGAAGGTAATTTAGAGAAAGGTACCAAATGGACCATCTTAGAGAAGCGATCACAAACCACCCAAATGATTGACATTTTTTGAGAGACGGGAAGATCTGAAATAAAATCCATAGAGATATGTGTCCAAGGCATCTTCGGGACCGGCAAGGGCAAAAGCAACCCACTGGCACGAGAACAGCAGGGCTTAGCCCGAGCACAAATCCCACAGGACTGCACAAAAGAACGCACATACCGTGACAGA
The DNA here is from genome assembly GCF_032444005.1 of Ranitomeya imitator. Lineage (NCBI taxonomy): Eukaryota > Metazoa > Chordata > Amphibia > Anura > Dendrobatidae > Ranitomeya > Ranitomeya imitator. The sequence continues at coordinate 98,519,896 of NC_091288.1, forward strand.
GATGGCCACCAAAAGGATCTAGCCACTAACTCTCTGGTACCAAAGATTCCAGGATGACCAGCCAACACCGAACAATGAACCTCAGAGATAACTCTATTCGTCCACCTATCAGGGACAAACAGTTTCTCCGCTGGGCAACGATCAGGTTTATTAGCCTGAAATTTTTGCAGCACCCGCCGCAAATCAGGGGAGATGGCAGACACAATTACTCCCTCTTTGAGAATACCCGCCGGCTCAGATACACCCGGAGAGTCGGGCACAAAACTCCTAGACAGGGCATCCGCCTTCACATTTTTAGAGCCCGGAAGGTACGAAACCACAAAGTCGAAACGGGAAAAAAACAGCGACCAGCGAGCCTGTCTAGGATTCAACCGTTTGGCAGACTTGAGATAAGTCAAGTTCTTATGATCAGTCAAGACCACCATGCGATGCTTAGCTCCTTCAAGCCAATGACGCCACTCCTCGAATGCCCACTTCATGGCCAGCAACTCTCGATTGCCAACATCATAATTTCGCTCAGCAGGCGAAAACTTCCTGGAAAAGAAGGCGCATGGTTTCATCACCGAGCAATCAGAACTTCTCTGCGACAAAACAGCCCCCGCTCCAATTTCAGAAGCATCAACCTCGACCTGGAACGGAAGCGAAACATCTGGCTGACATAACACAGGGGCAGAAGAAAAACGACGCTTCAACTCTTGAAAAGCTTCCACAGCAGCAGAAGACCAATTGACCACATCAGCACCCTTCTTGGTCAAATCGGTCAATAGTTTAGCAATACTAGAAAAATTGCAGATGAAGCGACGATAAAAATTAGCAAAGCCCAGGAACTTTTGCAGACTCTTCAGAGAAGTCGGCTGAGTCCAATCATGGATGGCCTGGACCTTAACAGGATCCATCTCGATAGTAGAAGGGGAAAAAATGAACCCCCAAAATGAAACCTTCTGAACACCAAAGAGACACTTTGATCCCTTCACAAACAAAGAACTAGCACGCAGGACCTGGAACACCATTCTGACCTGCTTCACATGAGACTCCCAATCATCCGAGAAGACCAAAATATCATCCAAGTACACAATCAGGAATTTATCCAGGTACTCTCAGAAGATGTCATGCATAAAGGACTGAAACACTCATGGAGCATTGGCAAGTCCGAATGGCATAACTAGGTATTCAAAATGGCCCTCGGGCGTATTAAATGCAGTTTTCCATTCATCGCCTCGCTTTATACGCACAAGATTATATGCACCACGAAGATCTATCTTGGTGAACCAACTAGCCCCCTTAATCCGAGCAAACAAGTCAGATAACAGCGGCAAGGGGTACTGAAATTTGACCGTGATCTTATTTAGGAGGCGGTAATCTATACAAGGTCTCAGCGAACCATCCTTCTTGGCCACAAAAAAGAACCCCGCTCCCAATGGCGACGATGACGGGCGAATGTGCCCCTTCTCCAAGGACTCCTTTACGTAACTCCGCATAGCGGCGTGCTCAGGTACAGATAAATTAAACAGTCGCCCTTTTGGAAATTTACTACCAGGAATCAAATCGATAGCACAATCACAATCCCTATGCGGAGGTAGGGCATCGGACTTGGGCTCATCAAATACATCCCGGTAATCAGACAAGAACTCTGGGACCTCAGAAGGGGTGGATGATGAAATAGACAGTAATGGAACATCACCATGTACCCCCTGACAACCCCAGCTGGACACAGACATGGATTTCCAATCTAATACTGGATTATGGACCTGTAGCCATGGCAACCCCAACACAACCACATCATGCAGATTATGCAACACCAAAAAGCGAATATCCTCCTGAACATGGTCAGCTGGGTCCAATACTGAGGCTTATTCTTGGCCAAAGGCGTAGCATTAATTCCTCTCAGTGGAATAGGACACTGCAAGGGCTCCAAGAAAAACCCACAACGCCTGGCATACTCCAAGTCCATCAAATTCAGGGCAGCGCCTGAATCCACAAATGCCATGACAGAATAGGATGACAAAGAGCAGATCAAAGTAACGGACAAAAGAAATTTTGACTGTACTGTACCAATGGTGCCAGACCTAGCGAACCGCTTAGTGCGTTTAGGACAATCAGAGATAGCATGAGTGGAATCACCACAGTTGAAACACAGCCCATTCTGACGTCTGTGCTCTTGCCGTTCAACTCTGGTCAAAGTCCTATCGCACTGCATAGGCTCAGGTTTATGCTCAGATAATACCGACAAATGGTGCACAGATTTACGCTCACGCAAGCGTCGACCGATCTGAATGGCCAGAGACATAGACTCATTTAGACCCGCAGGTATAGGAAATCCCACCATGACATCCTTAAGGGCTTCAGAGAGACCCTTTCTGAAAATAGCTGCGAGCGCACCTTCATTCCATTGAGTGAGCACGGGCCACCTTCTAAATTTCTGACAGTAAATCTCAATCTCATCCGGACCCTGACACAGATCCAGCAAATTTTTCTCTGCCTGATCCACCGAATTAGGTTCATCGTACAGCAATCCGAGCGCCAGGAAAAACGCATCAATATTACTTAATGCAGGATCTCCTGGCGCAAGGGAAAATGCCCAGTCTTGAGGGTCGCCACGCAAAAAAGAAACAATAATTCTCACTTGTTGAACTGGGTCACCAGAGGAGCGAGGTTTCAAGACCAGAAACAGTTTGCAATTATTTTTGAAATTCACAAACTTGGCTCTATCACCATAAAACAAATCAGGAATAGGAATTCTTGGTTCTAACATAGGCTTCTGAACCACCAAATCTTGAATCTTTTGTACATTTATAACGAGATTATCCATTGAAGAGCACAGACTCTGAATGTCCATGTCCACACCTGTGTCCTGAACCACCCAATTGTCTAGGGGAAAAAAAAGGCAAAACACAGTGCAAAGAAAAAAAAATGGTCTCAGAACTTCTTTTTTTCCCTCTATTGGGAATCATTAGTAGGGTTGAGCGAAACGGGTCGAACATTTTCAAAAGTCGCCGACTTTTGGCGAAGTCGAGTTTCATGAAACCCGATCCGACCCCTGTGCGTGGTCGGCCATGCGGTACGCGACTTTCGCGCCAAAGTCGCGTTTCAATGACGCGAAAAGCGCCATTTCTCAGCCAATGAAGGTAAACGCAGAGTGTGGGCAGCGTGATGACATAGGTCCTGGTCCCCACCATCTTAGAGAAGGGCATTGCAGTGATTGGCTTGCTGTCTGCGGCGTCACAGGGGCTATAAAGGGGAGTTCCCGCCGACCGCCATGTTACTGCTGCTGATCTGAGCTTAGGGAGAGGTTGCTGCCGCTTCGTCAGAAGCAGGGATAGCATTAGGCAGGGTCCATTAACCACAAAACCGCTTGTGCTGTAGCGATTTCCACTGCCCAACACCACCTTCGGTGTGCAGGGACAGTGGAAGCTCCTTTTTTTTTTTTTTTTCCTCAGCGCTGTAGCTCATTGGGCTGCCCTAGAAGGCTCCCTGATAGCTGCATTGCTGTGTGTACGCCGCTGTGCAAACCAACTGCTTTTTTCAAAGCACAAATCCTCTTGTTCCTTCCTTTCTGCACAGCTATCTTGTTTGTTTGTCCACACTTTTTATTTAATTTGTGCATCAGTCCACTCCTTATTGCTGCCTGCCATACCTGGCTGAGATTACTGCAGGGAGATAGTAATTGAAGGACAGTTCCTTTTTTTTTTTTTTTTTTTTGTGGGAGATTAAGATTGACATTTCTGCTAGAGTGCCATCTCTGTCTGTGTCATCTCTCACTCAGTGGGCCATAGAAAGCCTATTTATTTTTTTGCTTGATTTGGGTTCCAAAATCTACCAGAAAAAATCACAACATCAATCAGTGGGAGAAAAATATTGGCCTCAGGGCTTGTGTGCCACTCCTTACTCCTGTGTGTGCCATCTCTCACTCAGTGGGCCATAGAAAGCCTATTAATTTTTTTGCTTGATTTGGGTTCTAAATTCTACCTGAAAAAATCAATAAATCAATCAGTGGGAGATTAATATTGGCCTTTGGGCTTGTGTGCCAGTCCTAAGCGTGCCATCTCTCTCTCTCTCAGATAGTGGGCCATAGAAAGCCTATTTTTTTATTATTTTATTGGGTTTATAAATTTTCCCTGGAAAAAAAAAAAAAGTGGGAGATTAATATTGGCCTCTGGGCTTGTGTGCCAGTCCTGAGCGTGCCATCTCTCTCACAAATAGTGGGCCATAGAAAGCCTATTTATTTTTTTGGTTGATTTGGGTTCATAATTCTACCTGAAAAAATCAATCAATCAATCAATCAGTGGGAGAAAAATATTGGCCTCAGGGCTTGTGTGCCACTCCTTACTCCTGTGTGTGCCATCTCTCACTCAGTGGGCCATAGAAAGCCTATTAATTTTTTTGCTTGATTTGGGTTCTAAATTCTACCTGAAAAAATCATTAAATCAATCAGTGGGAGATTAATATTGGCCTTTGGGCTTGTGTGCCAGTCCTGAGCGTGCCATCTCTCTCACAAATAGTGGGCCATAGAAAGCCTATTAATTTTTTTGCTTGATTTGGGTTCCAAAATCTACCAAAAAAAATCACTAAATCAATCAGTGGGAGATTAATATTGGCCTCTGGGCTTGTGTGCCACTCCTGACTCCTGTGTGCGTCATCTGTCACTCAGTGGGCCCTAGAAAGCCTATTTTTTGTTTTATTTGTTTTCTAAATTCTCCCTGAAACAATCATTTTATTTTCTTTGGTTTCTAAATTATTCCTGAAAAAAATCATTTTTTTTGTATTTTTTTTTCTCTCAAGTCTCCCTGAAAAAAAAAAAAAAAAAAAAAAAATCTGTGGGAGATTCATATTGCCCCTTCTGCTTGTGTGCCAGTCTTGACTCCTGGGTGTGCCATCTCTCTCTCTCTCCCCAATTGTGTGCCATAGAAAGCCTATTAATTTTTTTGCTTGATTTGGGTTCCAAAATCTACCAAAAAAATAACTAAATCAATCGGTGGGAGATTAATATTGGCCTCTGGGCTTGTGTGCCACTCCTGACTCCTGTGTGCGTCCTCTCTCACTCAGTGGGCCCTACAAAGCCTTTTTTTTTTTTTTTTTCCTAAATTCTCCCTGAAACAATCATTTCATTTTATTTGTTTTATAAATTCTTCTGTAAAAAATAATTTTTTTTTAATTTTTTTTTTTTCTGAAGTCTCCCTTTTAAAAAAAACAAACACAAATCAGTGGGAGATAAATATTTACATTTGCGCTTCAGTGACAGTCCTGCGTGTGTGCCATCTCATTTGTTGCCAACAACAACAGAGTGTGTAACATTGTGGCTGATTTTCGTTGTGGTCTCACCCACCTGTAAAGGGGTAGCTAAATCATTACTGAAGTTATAGCTCACCGTGTAAGTTGTGTGACAGCAACAAATACCGTTCGTTTGGTAACGTTTTTAAAACAATGAGGAAGTCTGGTGGAAGAGGTCGTGGCCGGGGGCGTTCATTGTCAGCTGGTAATGAGGGTAGTGGTAGTGGTGGAGCATCAGGTGGTCGTGGGAAAAAAAATATTGCACCTAAGTCTGGAGCTGTGGAGCCAGGTTCGTCGTCTGGCTACACAAGGCCTCGAACCCTCCCTTTTCTGGGAGTAGGAAAACCGCTTTTAAAGCCGGAGCATCAAGAGCAAGTTTTGGCTTATCTTGCTGACTCAGCCTCTAGCTCTTTTGCCTCCTCTCGTGAAACTGGTAAAAGTAAAAGCAGCGCGTCGTTAGTGGATGTTCACGGTCAGGGACAAGTCGCTTCCTTGTCCTCTTCAGCAAAAACAACAACAGAGAAGAATGCAGCAGGCGACACAACGGGTTACTCCATTGAGCTCTTTACACATACCGTCCCTGGCTTAGAAAGTGAAGCAGTTAACAGTCCATGCCCATTACAAGTTGAATCTGACATGGAGTGCACTGATGCACAGCCACAGCCAGACTACTATGCTGGTCCTTTGACTCAGACCACAACATTGCCCTCGCAGGGTGCTGATCAAGAATCAGACCCTGATGAGACTATGTTGCCCCATCACGAACGCTATACCACCGACCGACACGGTGACACAGACGAAGTTGCACACGAGCTACAAGAAGAGGTAATAGATGACCCAGTTCTTGACCCCGATTGGCAGCCATTGGGGGAACAGGGTGCAGGCGGCAGCAGTTCTGAAGCGGAGGAGGAGGGGCCGCAGCAGGCATCAACATCGCAACAGGTTCCATCTGCCGGGCCCGTATCTTGGCCAAAACGCGTGGCAAAGTCAAAACCTGTTGGAGGACAGCGTGGCCATCCAGTTAAAGCTCAGTCTGCAATGCCTGAAAAGGTATCCGATGCTAGAAAGAGTGCAGTCTGGCATTTTTTTAAACAACATCCAATTGATCAGCACAAAGTAATCTGTCAAAAATGTTCAACTACCTTAAGCAGAGGGCAGAATCTGAAAAGTCTCAATACAAGTTGCATGCATAGACATTTAACCACCATGCATTTGCAAGCTTGGACTAACTACCAAACGTCCCTTAAGGTTGTAGCACCCTCGGCCAATGAAGCTACACATCAACGCAACATCCCTTCCGGCAGTGTAGGGCCACCATTTTCTGCACCACCTGCAGTATCTGTGCAGGTTTCTTTGCCAGGCCAAAGCAGTCAGGGTCAGGGAATCTCCAGTTTCGTAGTAGGAAACACTGCATCTAGGGCACCGGCGGCAACAATACCATCTCCCACCGTCTCTCAGTCTGCCATGTCCACCGGCACCCCCGCTAGTTCCACGATCTCCAGCTCTCCAGTCCAGCTCACCCTACATGAGACTATGGTTAGAAAAAGGAAGTACTTAGCCTTGCATCCGCGTACACAGGGTTTGAACGCCCACATAGCTAGACTAATCTCGTTAGAGATGATGCCCTACCGGTTAGTTGAAAGCGAAGCTTTTTAAAGACCTGATGGACTACGCTGTACCACGCTACGAGCTACCCAGTCGACACTTTTTTTCCAGAAAAGCCATCCCAGCCCTCCACCAGCATGTTAAAGAGCGCATCGTCCATGCACTCAGGCAATCTGTGAGCACAAAGGTGCACCTGACAACAGATGCATGGACCAGTAGGCATGGCCAGGGACGTTACGTGTCCATCACGGCACACTGGGTAAATGTGGTGGATTCAGGGTCCACAGGGGACAGCAAGTTTGGGACAGTTCTGCCTAGCCCACGGTCTAGGAAACAGTTGGCTGTAGCCGTTCGCACCCCCTCCTCCTCCTCCTCCTCCTCGTCCTCCTGCAGAAGCGAGAGCTCGTCCACAGACCGCAGTCGCACAACCACTCCATCCGCAGCTGCCACTGTTGCACACCAGGTCTCCCATTATGGGGCAGCTACTGGCAAACGTCAGCAGGCTGTATTGGCTATGAAGTGTTTGGGCGACAACAGACACACCGCGGAAGTTCTGTCCGAGTTCTTGCAGCAAGAAACGCAGTCGTGGCTGGGCACTGTAGATCTTGAGGCAGGCAAGGTAGTGAGTGATAACGGAAGGAATTTCATGGCTGCCATCTCCCTTTCCCAACTGAAACACATTCCTTGCCTGGCTCACACCTTAAACCTGGTGGTGCAGTGCTTCCTGAAAAGTTATCCGGGGTTATCCGACCTGCTCCTCAAAGTGCGTGGACTTTGCGCACATATCCGCCGTTCGCCTGTACACTCCAGCCGTATGCAGACCTATCAGCGTTCTTTGAACCTTCCCCAGCATCGCCTAATCATAGACGTTGTTACAAGGTGGAACTCAACACTGCACATGCTTCAGAGACTGTGCGAACAGAGGCGGGCTGTTATGTTTTTGTGGGAGGATACACATACACGGGCAGGCAGTAGGATGGCAGACATGGAGTTGTCAGGTGTGCAGTGGTCGAAGATTCAAGACATGTGTCAAGTCCTTCAGTGTTTTGAGGAATGCACACGGCTGGTTAGTGCAGACAACGCCATAATAAGCATGAGCATCCCCCTAATGTGTCTGCTGATGCAAAGTTTGACGCACATAAAGGATCAGGCGTCTGCACCAGATGAAGAGGAAAGCCTTGATGACAGTCAGCCATTGTCTGGTCAGGGCAGTGTACAGGACGAGGTAGCGGGCGAAGAGGAGGTGGAGGATGAGGAGGATGATGGGGATGAGTATATTTTTAATGAGGAAGCTTTCCCGGGGTCATTGGAAATTGGTGGCGTGGCAAGGGCGGGTTCTGGTTTTTTGAGGGACACAAGTGACGTAGATTTGCCTGCAACTGCCCCTCAACCAAGCACAACCGCAGATTTGACAACTGGAACTTTGGCCCACATGGCGGATTATGCCTTGCGTATCCTCAAAAGGGACACACGCATTACAAAAATGATGAACGATGACGATTACTGGTTGGCCTGCCTCCTTGAACCTCGCTATAAAGGCAAATTGCAAAATATTATGCCACATGAGAACTTGGAACTAATATTAGCAACAAAACAATCAACTCTTGTTGACCGTTTGCTTCTGGCATTCCCTGCACACAGCGCCCGTGATCGTTCTCACACGAGCTCCAGGGACCAGCAGACCAGAGGTGTTAGAGGGGCAGAAATCAGAAGTGGCGTTCGCCAGAGGGGTTTTCTGACCAGGTTGTGGAGTGATTTTGCTATGACCGCAGACAGGACAGGTACTGAAGCATCAATTCAAAGTGACAGGAGACAACATTTGTCCAGTATGGTTACAAACTATTTTTCATCCCTTATCGACGTTCTCCCTCAACCGTCATTCCCATTTGATTACTGGGCATCCAAATTAGACAACTGGCCAGAATTGGCAGAATATGCATTGCAGGAGCTTGCTTGCCCGGCAGCTAGTGTCCTATCAGAAAGAGTATTCAGTGCTGCAGGTTCAATACTAACTGAAAAAAGGACTCGTCTGGCTACCCAAAATGTAGATGATCTAACCTTCATTAAAATGAACCACAACTGGATTTCGAAATCTTTTGCCCCACCTTGCCCGGCTGACACCTAACTTTCCTATGAAAAGGTCTTGCCTGTGGACTCTTCTGAATGACTTTTCCAATCTCGTAATTTTCTGCACGTGATTGTCCAGCATACGACATGTTTACTCCTAACAAAATGGCCAAACTCCCCACACGGGGCCGTGGTATCGCCACTTTGCGCCAGCACCCGTGAGAGTGCTGTTTGTCTGAAGAGGTGGGTGTGCCCGCTTTTGGTCGACGGCACTGCCACTGGGTCCCTCATAGTACAATAAAGTGTCTCTGGCGGTGGTGGTGCACACCCAACGTCAGACACACCATTGTAATATGAGGGGCCCTGGGCCTGTACCGCCGGCCACAAGACAGTTCCCCCCCCCCCCAGCTCAAACAGTGCTCTACCACTAGCAAAATTATCTCTCACAGCTCCACCAATGTTTAGTCTATGCGCTGACATCCTTCAATGCCTGGCACTGACAATACCATTGTTTTGACATTTTTGTTATGTTAGGCCTTCGAAGCCTGTCTGCGGTCCGTTCTTTCTACAACTACTACACTGACCAGGCCACTGCTGGCCGTGTTCCCCTGGAACCAATTTAAACTTGCCTACAGCCAGCCCAATTTTGTTATGTTAGGCCTTCTTAGCCTGTCTGCCGTCACTCCTTCCACTAGACTTCCACTGACCAGACCACTGTTGCCCGTGTACCCCTGGAACCAATTTTAAATTGCCAACAGCCAAATGTTATTATGTTAGGCCTTTGATGCCTGTCTGCCGTCACTCCTTCCACTAGACTTCCACTGACCAGACCACTGTTGCCCGTGTACCCCTGGAACCAATTTTAAATTGCCAACAGCCCAATGTTATGATGTTAGGCCTTTGATGCCTGTCTGCCGTCACTCCTTCCACTAGACTTCCACTGACCAGACCACTGTTGCCCGTGTACCCCTGGAACCAATTTTAAATTGCCAACAGCCCAATGTTATGATGTTAGGCCTTTGATGCCTGTCTGCCGTCACTCCTTCCACTAGGCCTCCACTGACCTGTCTACTGCTGCCCGTGTTCCCATGGAACCAATTGTAAATTGCCTACAGCCAGCCCATTTTATTACGTTAGGCCTTCGAAGCCTGTCTGCGGTCCCTCCTTCCACTAGGCCTCCACTTACCTGTCTACTGCTGCCCGTGTTCCCCTGGAACCAATTTTAAATTGCCTACAGGCAGCCCAATTTATTATGTTAGGGCTTCGAAGCCTGTCTGCGGTCCCTCCTTCCACTAGGCCTCCACTTACCTGTCTACTGCTGCCCGTGTTCCCCTGGAACCAATTTTAAACTGCCTACAGGCAGCCCAATTTATTATGTTAGGGCTTCGAAGCCTGTCTGCGGTCCCTCCTTCCACTAGGCCTCCACTGACCTGTCTACTGCTGCCCGTGTACCCCTTGAACCAACATCATAAAATAAAAAAAAAAGTATTTTGCTTATAAAAAAGAAAATACTGGTGAGATATCAAATGCAGACATTTTAACATTAAAAACAAACACACAACTAAAATCTGGTACAGTACTAAAAATGGCCACCAGCTACAATTACTTTATCCTGCAAGTATTTAACTGAAAGGTTTTTTAAATTGAAAACACAGATATGGCATCCACCGAGTGTTGTCCTGTCGCGTCTTCTTTATATTATTGCCGAGAAGATGCAAAACAATGAAAATAATAAAATCATTAATTACCAAAATAATAGAGAAAGTCAACACCACATTGCAAATAAACATTCATTCCAAATAAAGAAGCAGGGCGCGTCCGAGGGTGAGTATATACCTAATAAGAATATACTCACGCTCGGACGCGCAATGCTTATTTCCAACAGCCTTCCTTCCTAAGAATCAGCCCTTCCGTGGTGTAGAGAGACGTTGTGTTACACTCCAAGGTGTTCCCCAGGTTGCCTTTCCTGAGCTTCGATCTTCCGGCTCTCGTTTAGTAGTTGTTGGAAACTACGCTGCATTAGGCCTTCAAATTGGGTATGGGGTGTAGAGAGATGGTGTGTTCCACTCCAAGGTGTTCCCCAGGTTGCCTTTCCTGAGCTTCGATCTTCCGGCTCTCGTTTAGTAGTTCTTGGAAACTACACTGCATTAGGCCTTCAAATTGGGTATGGGGTGTAGAGAGAGGGTGTGTTACACTCCAAGGTGTTCCCCAGGTTGCCCTTGCTGAGCTTCGATCTTCATGCTCTCGTTTAGTAGTTGTCGGAAACTACGCTACATTAGGCCTACAAATTGGGTATGGGGTGTAGAGAGAGGGTTTGTTACACTCCAAGGTGTTCCCCAGGTTGCCTTTCCTGAGCTTCGATCTTCCGGCTCTCGTTTAGTAGTTGTTGGAAACTACGCTGCATTAGGCCTTCAAATTGGGTATGGGGTGTAGAGAGAGGGTGTGTTACACTCCAAGGTGTTCCCCAGGTTGCCTTTCCTGAGCTTCGATCTTCCGGCTCTCGTTTAGTAGTTGTTGGAAACTACACTGCATTAGGCCTTCAAATTGGGTATGGGGTGTAGAGAGAGGGTGTGTTACACTCCAAGGTGTTCCCCAGGTTGCCTTTCCTGAGCTTCGATCTTCCGGCTCTCGTTTAGTAGTTCTTGGAAACTACACTGCATTAGGCCTACAAATTGGGTATGGGGTGGAGAGAGATGGTGTGTTACACTCCAAGGTGTTCCCCAGGTTTCCTTGCCATTGCTTCGGTCTTCCGACTCTCGTTTAGTAGTTGTAGAAAAGTACACTGCATTAGGCCTACAAAATGGGTATGTGGTGGAGAGAGATGGTGTGTTACACTCCAAGGTGTTCCCCAGGTTGCCTTTCCTGAGCTTCTATCTTCAGGCTCTCATTAAATTGTGGTTAAATGGAACAACTGCATTTGGCGTACTAGTTGGTTTGGGGCCTACTATCGGTGTCTGCCACTCCTTGCTGTTCTCCTGGTTTCCTGTCCTGAAATTCCATTTTCAGGCTCTCGTTAAGTAGTTGTTAATGTTAGACTGCATTTGGCCTACTAGTTGGGTTGGGGCCTACTATCGGTGTCTGCCACTACTTGCTGTTCTCCTCCACTGAACAAAGCTGTGCCGCCTGTTTACTACGGTTGCCAATTTTGAACTGCATTTCGACTACTTACTGATTTGGCCCTACTCTCTGTGTCAGCCTCTCATTCCAGTTGTCCTCCACTGCAATGCCCCCTGGTTATTCCTGTGTTACCAATTTTGAACTGCATTTAGCCCACTTTATTCTTTGGGCCTATATCTGTGTTTCCACTTCATCGTGCCCATTGCCCAGCCAGTGATAGATGAGTCTGCTGGTACATTGACCCATAACGCAACATTCCCCGTGCATGCTACACAACAACATTGTGACCCTGCTGAAAGTCAGGTTGCTCTTCCCGCATACCATACCACCTTACACGGGGACAAAGAGGAAGGTGCAGATGAAAGTGCAGGTTCCTTCATCAGGTGGGGGGAGGAATACTAGTTGGCGACGTCACTGGCACAGGGCCTCTCATAGTACGCAAAAGTGTTGCTGCCGGTGGGAGGCGCCCCCGCCGTGCAAACACACCGCTGTACTTTGAGGGGCCCTGTGCCAGTGCCAATGCCAACAAGTGGGCCCCCCCTGCTTGCTCAGGATCACAGCACTTGCAAAGTTGAAATACTTACCTCTCCCTGCTCCACTGCCGTGACGTGGTCCAGATTTCCTGGGCCCACTAATTACTTGAACCAGCCCTACCCCATACAACTTTAGCCAAATGACCCCCAATTTCAAATGCCTTCCAATTATTATAAGGTAAATTACGCTTGACAAGCTTCATTAAGAAGAATGGATGGTTTTGACATTAAAATGGGCACTCTAGGTGTTTTCCTGGCCCCCACTCACTGCCGACTATGCTGCCCCATTGACTTGCATTGGGTTTCGTGTTTCGGTCGATCCCGACTTTTCGCCATAATCGGCCGATTTCACTCGACCTGACTTTTGAGATAGTCGGGTTTCGCGAAACCCGGCTCGACTCTAAAAAGGTCAAGGTCGCTCAACTCTAATCATTAGTACTTTGGGCCTCCAGTACTGTTGTGAATAAGGCAATTCAGTACCACAATGGACATAGAAGCCAGAGCACATACAGTGACCTGACAATAACCCAAAAACATAGAACGAGCTCTGAGACGTGGAAACTCTGCTGACCGCAATCCCTAATCCTCTCCAACACACACTAGAGGCAGTCGTGGATTGCGCCTAACGCTCCCTATGCAACTCGGCACAGCCTGAGAAACTAGCTAGCCTGAAGATAGAAAATAAGCCTACCTTGCCTCAGAGAAATACCCCAAAGGAAAAGGCAGCCCCCACATATAATGACTGTGAGTTAAGATGAAAAGAAAAATGTAGAGATGAAATAGATTTAGCAAAGTGAGGCCCGACTTTCTGAACAGAGCGAGGATAGGAAAGGTAACTTTGCGGTCAACACAAAACCCTACAAATAACCACGCAAAGGGGGCAAAAAGACCCTCCGTACCGAACTAACGGCACGGAGGTACACCCTCTGCGTCCCAGAGCTTCCAGCAAGCAAGCAAAAAACAAACAAGCAAGCTGGACAGAAAAAAACAGCAAACAAAATAACAAAAGCGGAACTTAGCTATGCAGAGCAGCAGGCCACAGGAAAGATCCAGGAGGAAGCAAGTCCTATACTAGAACATTGACTGGAGGCCAGGATCAGAGCACCAGGTGGAGTTAAATAGAGCAGCACCTAACGACTTCACCACATCACCTGAGGAAGGAAACTCAGAAGCCGCAGTACCACTCTCCTCCACCAACGGAAGCTCACAGACAGAATCAGCCGAAGTACCACTTGTGACCACAGGAGGGAGCTGTGCCACAGAATTCACAACACTTTAGGTTGCGTCCTCACACTTCAGGTTCAGAGGAGCAGAGGGTTGGAATTGTAGTATCGCTCCTACAGGGTGATCCCCAGGCCTTGGCTTTTTCACTTCCCGCTGACGCTTTGCCATTACGGACTGTGGAGGAGTTTTTTCGAGCCTTAGGTCAAGTGTATGATGATCCTGACCATGTCTCCCTTGCTCAGTCCACCATACGCCACCTTATACAGGGAGACCGGCCAGTAGAGGAGTACTGCTCTGAGTTTCGGAGATGGGCTATTGACACAAAGTGGAATGACTCTACACTCCGCAGTCAATTTTATCAGGGACTATCTGATAAGATAAAAGATGCCTTCGCCCTACAGGAGACACCAACCACACTGGAGGCAGCTATGTCTCTTGCGATCCGCATGGACCGCCGCCTGCGCCAGAGACTTAATGAATCGCCGCTATTCAGGGGTAACTCAGATTTGGACTCACCACAACCTGAGTCTCTAGGAGAACCTATGCAGTTGGGTGGTGCTTCTCGTTCTAAGGGGGCTGCAGTAGTACGACATAAGGGAGGTGCATGTTTTTTTTGTGGCAGAAGGGGTCATTTTGTGAATGTGTGTCCTTCTAGAAGACAACCGCCGGAAAAATATTGTGCCCGGGTTGCGGGGAGTTTGGCAACTCGGGTGTACTAGTTTCCTCCATAGGTAAACCACAATTTTTCTTACCAGCCGAGATTCTTCTTGGTGAAAGTAGGCTCAATATCTCTGCCTTTTTTGGACTCTGGGGCAGGGTTTAATTTAATTGATGCTGGGTTTGTTCAGGCACAGGGGTTTAAAACTCAAGCGTTGTCTAGACCCATACCTATAATTGCTATTGATTCTGCACCTTTGAGCCAAGGGACTTTCACTCAGATCGTCCGTGGGGTGAGCCTACAAATAGGGGCGTTGCACTACGAGTCAATAGATTGTTATGTTTTGGGGGGTTTGTCGTCGCTTGTAGTTCTCGGTATACAATGGCTCACATTACACAACCCGGTGTTAGACTGGCAGACTCGGGAGGTTACTAGATGGAGTGAGTTTTGTCAGGAACATTGCCTGGGCACTCGATTGGCCGGGTTGAGTTCTCAGGTTCTGCCAGAGTTCATCTCAGATTTTGAGGATGTATTCTGTGAGGAGGGGAGTCAAGAGCTACCTCCACACTGTACTTATGATTGCGCCATACGTCTCATTCCTGGTGCTAAACTGCCTAAGGCTTCTTTCACATGTCAGTGTCTCCGGTACGTGTACTGACAGTTTTCCCACGTACCGGAGACACTGACACACGTAGACCCATTCAAATGAATGGGTCTATGCACATGTCTCCGTATTTTCACGGACTGTGTGTCCGTGTGGTCCGTGCGGTCCTCAGTCGGCACATGGGCGGCACATGGCTGCCGCACGTATGCCACACTGATGTGCCACGTGAGCACACGGACACGGATAACTCCGGTACTGGAATTATCTGGACTTGTGAAACCGGCCTAAGAGTAGGCTATACAACATCTCTGCCCCAGAGAGACAGGCCATGAAGGACTATATCACGGAGAGTCAGGCCAAGGGTCATATCAGACCCTCGTCATCACCCATTGCTGTTGGGTTCTTCTTTGTAAAGAAGAAGGACGGGGGTTTAGACTTCCGTGAATTAAACCAAATTACGGTCCGGGATTCTTTCACGCTCCCTTATTCCGGACCTCTTTAATCAAATTGTGAGGGCTAAGTGGTTCTCCAAATTAGATCTCAGGGGGTCATATAATCTCATTTGGATAAAGGAGGGGGATGCATGGAGGACGGCATTTAATACTCCAGAGGGACATTACAAGAACATGGTTATGCCTTTTGGGCTATGTAATGCTCCTGCTGTATTTCAACACTTTGTCAATGATATACTTAGTCACCTGATAGGTAGGTTTGTGGTGGTATATTTCGATGACATCTTAATTTATTCCCCTGACCTCGAGTCCCATCAGGTTCATGTATGGGACAATAAACTATTTGCCAAACTTGAGAAATGCATCTTCCCGGTCAAAGAGATTCCGTTTTTGGGTTATTTCTTATCCCCCACAGGATTTCGTATGGATACGTCTAAGGTCAAGGCGGTCTTGGAGTGGGAGCGTCCTGAGGACCTTAAAGCCTTACAGAGGTTTTTAGGTTTTGCAAACTACTATCGCAAATTTATTAAAGACTTTTCAGTAGTAGCCAAACCTTTATGGCTACGTTCACATTTGCGTTGTTGGGCGCAGCGTCGCCGACGCAACCAACAACGCAAAACATAACGCTGCATTTTTTGACGCATGCGTTGCCATAAACTAGTAATGATCTTGAATTTTGGCGCAGGGAAAACGCTACAAGTAGTGTCTTCCGCGCCGTCTGGTGCATCAAATTGACACATGCATTGTAAAACGCAATACAATGCATACCGGTGCATGTCCATGCGCCCCGCATGTTAAAGATAGGGGCGCATGATGCATGCGTCGGTATGCGTCAATGAGGCTGCGCCCACCAACGCAAATGTGAACGTAGCCTAACAGACATGACCAATAGAGGCACGGACTTCTCTGTCTAGTCCAGTACAGCCTGCCAGGCTTTCGAGACTTTGAAGAAGTGTTTTTCCACTGCACCCATACTAATACAGCCTGACATCACGCAGCCATTTGTGATAGAGGTAGATACCTCTGAGGTGGGGGTGGGAGCTGTATTGTCACAGGGGATTTCTCCGCGTAAGTGGCGTCCATGTGCATTTTTCTCGAAAAAATTATCTCCTACTGAGAGGAATTATGATATTGGTAACAGGGAGCTGTTGGCAATTAAATGGGCATTTAACGAATGGCGCCATTTTTTGGAGGGAGCACTTCACCCAGTCATGGTGATCACAGATCACAAAAATCTGTTGTATTTAGAATCAGCGAAGCGTCTCACACCTAGGCAAGCTAAGTGGTCTCTGTTTTTCGCCAGGTTCAATTTCTACATTACGTATAGGCCAGGAAGCAAGAATGTCAAGGCTGATGCGTTATCCCATTGTTTTCCAGGGGGTGGGGATAATTGTGAGCCAGGTTCTATACTTCAGAAGGGTGTAATTGTCTCCGCAATTAATTCGGATCTTGAGAGAGAGGTGGTACAGGCGCAGGAACTTTAATCTTCGTCTTAGGGTCATTAATAAACATCATGATTCGGTTCTGGCCAGACACCTTGGAAATAAAGTTGCCACGGACCTCCTCACTCAGCGTTTTTGGTGGTCTGGGGTAAATCATGATGTACAGGAATATGTCGCTGCCTACTGTGTGTGTGCGCGTTACAAGACCCCTTTTACTCGCCCGTCTGGGTCTCTCCAACCTCTGGAGATTCCCAATAGACCTTGGACCCATTTGTCAATAGACTTCATCACCGACTTACCGGTTTCTGAGGGTAATACAGTTACTTTAGTCGTAGTTGACAGATTTAGCAAGATGTCACATTTTATTGCCCTTCCCACGTTATCTAATGCCAAGACTCTGGCACAGATCTTTATCAAGGAGTTTGTGAGATTACATGGTGTTCTTTCAGATATTGTGTCAGACCGTGGGGTGCAGTTTATTTCTAAGTTTTGGAGGGGTTTTTGCAGCCGGCTGGGGATTCATTTGTTGTTTTCTTCAGCTTTTCATCCTTAATCCAATGGTCAAACAGAACGTGTAAATCAAAATCTTGAAACTTATCTCAGGTGTTTCATTTCAGAAAATCAGGAGGACTGGTTTAAGAACTTTCCGTTGGCATAGTTTGCAATAAACAACCGTACTCATGAGTCCACTGGTAAGTGCCTGTTTTTCGGGGCATATGGTTTTCATCCTCAATTCAGTTCATTTAATAGGAAGGATTCCTCGGGGGTGCCTGAAGAGGAGAGGTTTTCTTCGTCCATCATGTCTGTATGGCAAGGGGTTCTTGATAAGTTAAAGAGGATGAGTTCCAGATATAAGAATGCGGCTGATCGGAGACGTATGAATGGTCCGGACCTATGTGTGGGTGATTGGGTATGGTTGTCCTCAAAGAATATTAAACTGAGAGTTCCCTCGTGGAAATTGGGCCCTAGGTTTATTGGCCCTTATAGGATTGTGGCCGTCGTCAATCCTGTTGCATTTCGGCTGGCTTTACCCTCAGTCGTTTAGTATCCATAATGTTTTTCATCGCTCCTTACTCAAGAGGTTTGTGGCGTCACTTAATCCATCACCTTTACCTCCCTCTCCGGTCCATGTTGATGGAAATCTCGAGTTCTAGATAGCCAGGGTCATGGATTCTCGATTTGTTCGCCGGTCTCTACAGTATCTAATACATTGGAAAGGGTACGGTCCTGAGGAGAGGATGTGGGTACCTGCAGCCGATGTCCATGCGATTAGGTTAGTCCGGGCATTTCATACAGCTCATCCTGAGAAACCTGGTCCTGAGGTTTCGGAGG
Organism: Ranitomeya imitator; assembly: GCF_032444005.1. NCBI lineage: Eukaryota > Metazoa > Chordata > Amphibia > Anura > Dendrobatidae > Ranitomeya > Ranitomeya imitator. Next base: position 98,538,198 of record NC_091288.1, read on the forward strand.
TCCCTCGTAGAAGGGGCGGGTACTGTCACGGGGCTACCGTGACAGAGAGGTTCCAGAGAACCGCAGCGCTCTGGGCCTCATTCACACATGATGAACAGAAGCTCTTCCCCTGAATTCTGACCTGGCTGTCTTACAGGGCAGGAGTTAAACCTTGTCACTGAAGTTACTGAGAGCTTGGTCTCTCAGCTGATTTGGTTTTTGTAATCTCCGCTCCTATATAGACTCATCTTTGACTACAACTGTTGTCAGTGATCAGTTCTGCTGCCTGGCTTGAAGTGGGAAGGAGCGTGGTATTAGGAGCTTGGAGGTTTATTTACAGAGATTGGTGTCTGCTGTTTTGGTTACATGTTAAACCTGTTTTCCTTCCTAGTTTTGTACTTCTCTTCCCTTCTCTGTGTTTCCTTTGTGGTTGTGTGAGCATTTGGTGAGTTTGAGATTTTAGTTACCTTGTCTGCATACCCTGTTTATTTGTCATATTTTTACACTGGTGCAGTCCACCTCCCTTGGGCGGGAGAGGGGGCCACTAATAGGGCCTGCACAGGAGACAGGGATACACTGGCGGCTCAGGCCTCCAAACCATTATAGGTACCCCTGAGAAAAGGGAAAGTCAGGGGCCCATTATAGTGGCAGGGACAGGTGCGGGTCTCAGTACGCCATCCGGCCCCTTTATCGTAGTTAACGGCGTGACAGCCGACAAGCTTTTTGGAGATGGAAATTTCATTCTCCAGCTAGACATGGCACCTGTCCACACTGCCAAATGTACCAATACCTGGTTTATATACAACAGTATCACTGTACTTGATTGTCCAGCAAACTCGACTGACCTTAACCCTATACAGAATCTATGGGGTATTGTCAAGAAGATGATGGGAGACACCAGACCCAACAATGCAGATGAGCTGAAGACTGCTATCAAAACAACCTGGGCTTCCAAAACACCTCAGCAGTGTCACAGGCTGGTTGCCTCCATGCCATGCTGCATTGTTGCAGTAATTGATGCAAATGGAGACATGACCAAGTATTGAGTGCATTTACTGGACATATACAGTATTTCAGTAGGCCAACATTTCGAATTTTAAAATTATTATTCAAGCTAATGTTATAAAGTAGTCTAATTTACTGAGATAATGAGTTTGGGGTTTTCATTGGCTGTAAGCCATAATCATCAACATTAACATAAATACACACTTGAAATAGATCACTCTGTTTGTAATGACTCTATATAATACAGCTCTGGCAAAAATGAAGAGACCACCACATCAAAACCCTGTCATGGGCAGCCCTATCTCCAAACCTGAACCCCATTGAAAACCTCCGGAATGTAATCAAGAGGATGACGGATAGTCACAAGCCATCAAACAAAGAAGAACTGCTTAAATTTTTGTGACAGAAGCAGTGTGAAAGACTGGTGGAAAGCGTGCCAAGACGCATGAAAGTTGTGATTAAAAATCTTGGTTATTCCACAAAATATTGATTTCTGAACTCTTCCTGAGTTAAAACATTAGTATTATTGTTTCTAGATGATTATGAGCTTGTTTTTTTTGCACTATTTGAGGTATTGTTGTTTCTACATGAAGAAGAACTTGTTTTCTTTGCATTATTTGAGGTCTGAAAGCACTGTTTTGTTTCGTTTTTTAATTTTGACCATTTTTCTTTGTCATAAAAAAAATACAAAATTTATTGCTTGGAAATTCGGAGACATGTTGTCAGAAGTTTATAGAATAAATTGACAATTTACATTTTACTCAAAAATATACCTATAAAGAGAAAAATCAGACAAACTGAACATTTTGCAGTGGTCTCTTAATTTTTGCCAGAGCTGTATATAAGTTTCACTTTTTGTATTGAAGAACTGAAATAAATTAACTTTTTGATGATATTCTAATTTTGTGAGAAGCACATGTATCTGCCTTTTCTGCTGTGCGATGCGATGTTGGTTTAGAGCTGTCACAGACAGAAATTGCCAGTGATTCTTGTTCCTGTGAGATTGCTTCAACAGCAGTTTCATAATTTACATTCTGCTATGCCGATGGGAGATCTGTTCTGATGTGATGCTGATTGACAGCCAGCTGCCCACTGCCTAAAGGGAAACAATCAGTATGATGTCAACAGAGTGAAGGGGAGGAGCTGCTCTGACATGAGGTCAGAAGCAGGAGTCACTGACTGAGCGGTCCACGGGCAGGACAGGCATGTAGTTAGCAACTACCTGACTGTAAGTTCTTAGGTTGTTTTTTTTCTATTGTTTTTAGTCCTGGTTAACCCCTTTAATTTCCAGTTCAGGTTGTTGCCTAACACATCAGTGCCTGTAATGCACAGCTACAATCTAATTCTTCTATCTCTCACTTTTATGGACAGTTTTATGGAATGTATTTTGGAGTTCATGAAGAAAATGGAGTGCATGGAATAAATCAACACATTAAAACTTTGCAGATGATGTTTTCTAGTTGCATGTGTACCCAGAACCCTATTCAAGACAAAGGTACTAGATACTGAGCCCTTGTGCTATCGTTTCTATTAAAATGTACATTGTTATACCTTCCTCTTTATTATGGGGTTTCCAATTAAGTTATTTTCCTTGCTGTCCAGTCTGTATACTCTCTTTTGCATCCTGCAGTCATACACCGCGCACAACAGGGGCACATTTATAAGATTATCTCAGCACAGGAACATTTTTTAACACATCCAATTGCGGAACTTATTTTTATTCCAAGATCTATTGATTAATATGTACTTTTTTGTGGAAGAACCCCTTCAACTATTGGCAGTCTTTGTTTAAGTTGTGACCCCGTGACCAATCAATCACTGTCTGCAGCGGTGACATAAGCAAAGTTGACATCATCACTGTGATTAGCGATTTGCTGCCAAGGTTTCATGTAAACCTGACAAACTATGCAATGACGTATCCAAAGAACGGCGCGGGATCACGGAAACATGACAGTCTCTAGTTTACCAATGTCAATAAATTGTGTCTAGAGAAAGTTATATCGATTTTAAACTATTCACAGTTCGGGAGGTAAGCTATAAGAAAATTGACTTTCCTCTGACAGAATTGCTCTTATAATAATAGACTTATTTTTATTCCAAAGTCTAGAATAGAATACTGACATTTGAAGTGGAAAAATTTACAAAAAAAATATCTATTCATATATAATTTGCAGTACAAACATAAAGAGTGCGATGTTTTAGGATAAATAAAATATTGAATGTATCTTTCTAGTTTACAGAAAAGGAATAGGTAAAGCACGGCAATAGGAGGGGCACAATGTGGTTATCGCTGGCTCTGGTTAGCGTGGGCACTGAATGGTATTATCGTTATCTAATGCTGTTATGTTGCTTTTCTATATTTACAAATCAGAATATTCTCTGGCATATGCAAGATTTTTATTTGATATACTTTTATATTGTCATTACTATGGTTTTTTACTGTCTATATTTGTACTGTGTGGAAATTTTGTACTGTTTTTAGATATAGGCAGAGTATAGTGATAATTTATTCGCTATATGTGGCTCTTCCAAGTTGGCGCTGGACTACAATTTGTGTTTTGTATAATAAAAGTCTACTATATAGGAGTACTATAGAAGCATTACTGTCATATGACCTGCTACACTTTTTACACATGCTAAACGGTAGTGAACTGGATGACTTACAACCCCGTGCACCTCAATTTTAGACTAGTACAGCCAACTGGACCATCACCATGAAGCCTCCATATTCGGCATACTGTTCCTACATAGGGCAGTCATTCTTCTAGAATCAAGATGGAGACTAACTGAATGTCACTTGCTGATATTTGTACATTGAAGCACAATACAAAGTAGAACTTGGCCTGTGAAACTCTTCCGGAAATCATCTGTTACCATGGCAGGTCTGTATCAACGATTGCACAGTCCATAGATGTGTTTTCCATCTTCTGTTCCTTTGAGAATGTTTTTGCATTTTATAATAGAACATGTCTGCATGTTAAAATAGCTATTGATATAATCTGCAAAATATTCTGTGTTCTATAATATCTATGTGCAGAATACACATATTATTTGTATTTCATCTCATCTTCATGACATTGTTTCGCAGAGTGTACAGTTGTTCTCTGACAGCGCCAGGTCATCACTTTTAACGCCTGTCTGGCTGATGTCTCGTATTGTGTTCTTAAATATCTCTGCTACTGAGGCCTCTAAACGTGTCCGGAAGGCTTTGCTTATCAGAACATAAAGGATGGGATTAATACAACTGTTAACAAAGGCCAGGCTTGTTGAAATGGGCATTCCAATCCAAAGCCATTCATTATAGGCATCACCGTGGTGAACATGCAATTCCAGCAAGCTAAATATGTGGTAAGGAGTCCAACAAAGGAAAAAGGCCACCACAATGGCCAGTACCATCCAGAAGAATTTACTGTTTGCCCTTGTGGTTCTTTTCATCTGGATGGAGAGGATTGCATAACAAATCACCATGGTTAGCAAAGGAAAGAGATATCCTATAAAGAACTTTACCAGTGTCAGAGAGGTGTGGATCTTCTGGACCATGGCATAATCATTTTCATGGAAATGGTTGAAGCATATGACAGTAGACCTTTTCATCTCTGTGTCTCGAAAATACAAGGAAGGGCTAGCAATAAATGTAGCTAGTAACCAAACAAAGCCACTTACAATTCCCGATGTCCTCATTGTCCGATGCTTCTGTGCAATGCTAGGCCACGCCAATGTTAGGTATCTATCCAGGCAAATGACTGTTAGGAAGAACACACTCGCGAACATGTTGAGAATTGCAATGAAAGAATTCAGCTTGCAAAGCATCTTCCCAAAAGGCCAGTGGAAGTTGGTGGCCACATATGTGATGTGCAGAGGCAGAAACAACACAAAGATTAAGTCGGCAATGGCCAGATTGAGAAACCAGACAGTGCTTACAGTTTTCTTCCATTTAAATCCAGTGAACCAGATGACAATGACATTTCCGGGTACTCCGAGAAGAAATGCCAGTGAGTAAATAACAATAGATGCCACATGAAGAGCGTGGGTTTGTTCTTCATTGTGCGATACCTCTTCAAAGTCGTCGTAGTCATACATATAGCTGTAGAGGTAGTCATGCGAAGAGTCATTCATTGTTCCGTTCATTTTCTAATTTGTGTAGCTGGGAAGAAAAAACAAAAGAAAAAAAGATGCTTCACAAATATTGCTCACGTTTCTAATGTGTAGGACTGAATGACCATTGCTCTTGTTACATACACAATTTTATATTATCATCTTAAAATTACTTTACTGGAACATAAAGAAAATCTGTCAGAATGATCCACTCACCAAAATGATTTGAATGGTCATTTTGGTTTCTGAAGGGTAATGTTATTCAGACCTGTTGCTGAGTGGCAAAAAAAAATTGCTGTTTTAATTTATGTACAAATGAGGCGAAAACGGGTTGTGCACTACTCACACAACCCCTTCTGAAAGCACCACTCCAGCGTTTTTTAAATTCAGCGCTGGAGTGGTGCCACTAATCTAAGTTCCCTCACTCTAGTAATATATTACCTACCGCAGTCTTCAGCTCTTCTCAGCACTATTTTGTTCATGTGTCGTCATCTTGTGAGTGCAACCTCTGACTGACTCGAAGGCAGAGGAAATAGTCACAAGCTCTGTGTAAGTCCAAGAGCGGCTTGTTCTGGCCTCGTCCTAGCTCTAGTAGAGTTATATTGAGTTGTGACTTCTTGATTGCTCAGTAAACACTGAAGCGATCCGGCATTCCACTAACTATGGAAAAGAGCTGGAGCAGCCCTGATAAAATATGAAGATGGCAGCTGGTTAGTAGACCAGGATAAGGAACTAAGTTTAGTAGCACCACTCAAGAGCTGCAATAAAAAAAAACACTGGAGTAGTACTTTAAATACTATATCTGCCCTTGTAAAATAAAAAGACCTTAGACTCATCTCCCACACCAGCATCGTTCCAGCAATGTCAGTCCCAGGTTTCTTGGAACACATGAGACCTGCAACAAATATTGAACTGCTGTCACAGCCTTTCATGAACCTTGGATGGCCAGGTGAGGTGTGAGCACTTCAGACTAATAGCAGCCGCTGATTGGCTGCAGGGCTCACTTGGTACAAAAATGTAACACAAGCCTCGGAAGGTCCAGCACCAACATCACTAGAACAGCATTGATGTGGGAGTAGAGTATAAGGTGGTTTATTTCATCTTACAAGGGTGATTATAGAATTTAAGAAGAGGTTGCCTGAATTGTGGTCAACCCCTTCAAGTGATTTGAAAATGTCAAAGCACTTCCCAAGCCTCTGTCCCCCATTCTTTTTTCTCCACCCATCCTCACCTTCCTCAGGTTGACTGACAACTCACTGGCTTGAGTGCACAGATCCAATTAAAATCAAGGAACCAGGAAAATCCAAAGAATGCATGTACTACATCACCACTGTCCTTTAAATATCCTGGAATTCATTCAATAAGAGGTTGTAGTTTGAACATCATAGTAGATGGATTGGAAAAATATCCTTGTGCAGTGTGTGCGCACCATGGAATATTGGCGTTATTGGGTAATACACTGGTCCTTTATAACTAGCGATGAGTGAATTTGTTCGGGTCCCTGCTTATTCGTCAAGCTATAGTGCTTACCAAAAAAAATTACTTCCAGATGCTACTGTTGTCATCGGCGCTATTGTGCAGCAGCCCAATTTTGTTTTTCTTCCAGCAAAATGGCGCTGCTGGCGATGCATGTGCAGTAGCATCTATTGCTTGCTAATAGATGCTACTGCACAAGCCCCGCCACCATTTTGCTGTAGTCAAATTTTGTTTTCCTTTAACAAAATGGAGCCGGCAGCAGCGCATGTGCTGTACCATATATCAGCAACCGATAGATGCTACTGCGCATGCGCTGGCGCATTTTTGCTGGAGGAAAAAATGGCTGCACCAGAATAGCACTGGCAGTGTGCAGTAGCATCTATATGTAAGAGACAGATGCTACTGCGCAGGTGCCGCCGCCGCCAGTGCCATTTTGCTAGATGTAATTTTTTTTTCTAAGCCTCACAAGAGACACAATATTATAGGTATTATCAACAATATTCTATATCAAGAATATTATCAACAGTAATATCAACACTATTCTATGCAGTATGTAAAATAGGGAGCAGATCAGTGACCTGTCATAATCCCATACAGATGCATATATGAAGACCCCACCTACTACCCCACCCACAGGCCGCCCTGAAGCACGAGCATATCATTAACTCAAAACTGAAAAAAAAAGATTGAACAACAGCCACAAGACGGATTTCATCATCCAAGGTATCATTGTAATCAGTATAACGCCACCAACCTGACAGTGTCTGTAGGTTACTGAGCACAATCCTGATGACAGGTTCCCTTTAAGTAGCAGCAAAACCACAGGAAGCATTTCAGTTTAGCACAGGGGTGGCAAATTAATTTTCCCAAGGGGTCACTTGAGAGATTGTCACTGTTGCGAAAGGCCAGATCAATTGACCAAACTTTATTCTGCTCATTATGATTGTTTTATATCATTGCATGTCATCTGACATGAGGGGTATAGACCTCCGTTGCCTTTGTGGATGCTCAGGGAAAGTTCTCCATTGTAGCCAGTTAACATCCAGGTAGAGAAATGCTCAAGAGTCCAGTCTTTAGAACAGTAGCTCACAATGAGAGTGCAACCCCCCATTTTTGGAGACCCCTAATTTCCATGGTCAGTGAGGGGTTGCAGGACTTACTATCGTGTAGACTCCAGAAGGCAGAATCATTTACTTTCAAATTCCAGCAGGGGTAATGCCTGAGACTTTGGTAATTTTGTGTTAAGGCGGTGGATGTTAGTAACTCTACAGATCGCGTCTTTTGGACGACTTAGGAAACTTGTTTAGAAACTGAGTATACAATAAATTAAATAAAGCAGTTACATTCTTATTTTCCAACCTCCCATCATACATATTGGGGAGTACTAGAGGTGTACAAGCTGAGCGCAACACCAACATATACAACTTTATCCTTTACAGTGGAGAACATCACTCACTATACATATATTGAATATCCTCATATAGCATTCATCAGGTTTTTGATACCAAATGGCAGTGTTCCCCAACTTCTGTCCTCAAGGACCACCAACAGATCACGATTTCAGGATTTCCTTAGGAAATGCCACCTGAACACTTTCAACATAAACTCTGAATATAAGGAAAACGAGGAAAGAACAGAACCTAAAACACTCAAAACAGATCTATTTTTCATGAGTTGTATTCTAAAAAATATGTTACAGACATCATAGTATACTAGGAGATGGGTCAATATTGATAAATCTGCCTCCACATTGTTGTAGTAAATCAGTGGGTACTGAAAGTAATAGACACGTTGTACTGTGACTGTTTTCCTATAAGTTATATAGTCTAATCATTACAAATCATTCTGCTAGGACATCTCAAAATATGTTTTCCAGGAAAAAATAAATAAACCTCAGAAATGTGAGTCATTTCCTAAAGGAATATAAACTCGGCTGAACAAATTTCACAAGATCAAATCAGTCCCAGATTGCTGTCAGTTAAAGGGAAATATCAAACACAGGTATTGTATGTATATTATCAGCCTGCGTATAAAGTGAGACTTCACAAATACTGGTTTAGATTTAGTAAAATACATCAGTTTGGTTGGTTGATTGCATTTTATCACATTAAGTTTTCTCCTTGAGTTGATTCCTCTTTTATTGACTTTGTAGTTATGACTTTGTAGGTGAGAGGCAATCTTTAGGACCTCCCAAAAGGGATATCACCCGTTTGCCTGAAGTCCTGAATGGCATCTATGTACTATGTAGATTGGTTATTGCATGGCTTGTCTGACAGTAAATTATTTACCGTATTTTCTGGTGTATAAGACGACCCCCCAACTTTACCATTTTAAAATATAAAATCTCCTTAACCCCTTAATCCCATAAGACGTACTATCCCGTCCAGGTGACCTGGGACTTAATTCCCAGGGACGGGATAGTACGTCATATGCGATCGGCCGCGCTCACGGGGGGAGCGCGGCCGATCGCGGCCGGGTGTCAGCTGACTATCGCAGCTGACATCCGGCACTATGTGCCAGGAGCGGTCACGGACCGCTCCCGGCACATTAACCCCCGGCACACCGCGATCAAAGATGATCGCGATGTGCTGGCGGTGCAGGGAAGCATCGCGCAGGGAGGGGGCTCCCTGCGTGCTTCCCTGAGACGATCGGTACACGGTGATGTACTCACCGTGTACCGAGTGTCTTCTCCCTGCAGTCCCCGGATCCAAAATGGCCGCCGGGCTGCATCCGGGTCCTGCAGGGAGCACTTCCGGGTCAGGATCAGGCTGCAGCTGCAGCTCTAATCCTGCACGGCTGTATGTCAGATCACCGATCTGATAGAGTGCTGTGCACACTGTCAGATCGGTGATCTGTGATGTCCCCCCCTGGGACAAAGTGAAAAAGTAGAAAAAAAATTTTTCACACGTGTAAAAAAAAAAAAAAAAAAATTCCTAAATAAAGAAGAAAAAAAAAAAATATTATTCCCATAAATACATTTCTTTATCTAAAAAAAAAACAAAAAAACAATAAAAGTACACATATTTAGTATCGCCGCGTCCGTAACGACCCGACCTATAAAAATGGCCCACTAGTTAACCCCTTCAGTGAACACCGTAAGAAAAAAAAAAAACGAGCCAAAAAAACAACGCTTTATTATCATAATGCTGAACAAAAAGTGGAATAACACGCGATCAAAAAGACAGATATAAATAACCATGATACCGCTGAAAGCGTCATCTTGTCCCGCAAAAAATGAGCCACCATATAGCATCATAACCCAAAAAATAAAAAAGTTATAGTCCTCAGAATAAAGTGATGCCAAAATAATTATTTTTTCTATAAAATAGCTTTTATCGTATAAAAGCGCCAAAACATAAAAAAAATGATATAAATGAGGTATCGCTGTAATCGTACTAACTCGAAGAATAAAACTGCTTTATCAATTTTACCAAACGTGGAACGGTATAAACGCCTCCCCCAAAAGAAATTCATGAATAGCTGGTTTTTGGTCATTCTGCCTCACAAAAAATCGGAATAAAAAGCGATCAAAAACTGTCACGTGTCCGAAAATGTAACCAATAAAAACGTCAACTCGTCCCGCAAAAAACAAGACCTCAAATGACTCTGTGGACCAAAATATGGAAAAATTATAGGTCTCAAAATGTGGAGACGCAAAAACTTTTTTGCTATAAAAAGCGTCTTTTAGTGTGTGACAGCTGCCAATCATAAAAATCCGATATAAAAAACGCTATAAAAGTAAATCAAACCCCCCTTCATCACCCCCTTAGTTAGGCTAGGTTCACATTGCGTTAATGGGTTAACGCTAACGGACAGCGTTGCACGGCGAAAATGTCACAATTAACGCCGTGCAAAGGGTCCGTTAGCACACCCATTGACAGCAATGTGATTTTCGGGTGTAGCGCATCGCTAGAGCGTGCCATTTTTGGCTCGCGCTAGCAAGGTGCCGTTCTTTTGTGGCGCGCCTCGGACGCTGCTTGCAGCGTCCGCGGCGCGCCCGAGGTCCTATCCCCGATCTTCCAGAGCGGGGACGTTAACGCGACCACTAAACACGACACCTAAAAAGACATTGCGTTAGCGCAATCCGCTAGCGCTAAAAGGATTTCCCTAACGCAATGTGAAGCTAGCCTTAGGGAAAAATAATAAAATTTAAAAAAATGTATTTATTTCCATTTTCCCATTCGGGTTAGGGCTAGGGTTAGGGCTAGGGTTAGGGTTTGGATTACATTTACGGTTGGGATTAGGGTTGGGATTAGAATTAGGGGTGTGTCAGGGTTAGGTGTGTGGTTAGGGTTACAGTTGGGATTAGGGTTAGGGGTGTGTCTGGGTTAGAGGTGTGGTTAGGGTTACAGTTGGGATTAGGGTTAGGGGTGCGTTTGGATTAGGGTTTCATTTATAATTGGGGGGTTTCCACTGTTTAGGCACATCAGGGGCTCTCCAAACGCGACATGGCGTCCGATCTCAATTCCAGCCAATTCTGCATTGAAAAAGTAAAACAGTGCTCCTTCACTTCCGAGCTCTTCCGTGCGCCCAAACAGGGGTTTACCCCAACATATGGGGTATCATCGTACTCGAGACAAATTGGACAACAACTTTTTGGGTCCAAGTTCTCTTGTTATCCTTGGGAAAATAACAATTTGGGGGGCTAAAAATCATTTTTGTGGGAAAAAAAAAGGATTTTTTATTTTCACGGCTCTGCATTGTAAACTGTAGTGAAACACTTGGGGGTTCAAAGTTTTCACAACACATCTAGATAAGTTCAGTGGGAGGTCTAGTTTCCAATATGAGGTCACTTGTGGGGGGTTTGTACTGTTTGGGTACATCAGGGGCTCTGCAAATGCAACGTGACGCCTGCAGACCAATCCATCTAAGTCTGCATTCCAAATGGCGCTCCTTCCCTTCCGAGCTCTGCCATGCGCCCAAACAGTGGTTCCCCCCCACATATGGGGTATCAGCGTACTCAGGACAAATTGGACAACAACTTTTGGGGTCCAATTTATTCTGTTACCCTTGTAAAAATACAAAGCTGGGGGCTAAAAAATCATTTTTGTGAAAAAAAAAAGAATTTTTATTTTCACGGCTCTGCGTTATAAACTGTAGTGAAACACTTAGGGGTTCAAAGTTCTCACAACACATCTAGATAAGTTCCTTGGGAGGTCTAGTTTCTAATATGGGGTCACTTGTGGGGGGTTTGTACTGTTTGGGTACATCAGGGGCTCTGCAAATGCAACGTGACTCCTGCAGACCAATCCATCTAAGTCTGCATTCCAAATGGTGCTCCTTCCCTTCCGAGCTCTGCCATGCGCCCAAACAGTGGTTCCCCCCCACATATTGAGTATCAGCGTACTCAGGACAAATTGGACAACAACTTTTGGGGTCCAATTTATTCTGTTTCCCTTGTGAAAATACAAAACTGGGGGTTAAAAAATAATTTTTGCGAAAAAAAAAAAAAATTATTTTAACGGCTCTGCGTTATAAACTGTAGTGAAACACTTGGAGGTTCAAAGCTCTCAAAACACATCTAGATAAGTTCCTTAGGGGGTTTAGTTTCCAAAATGGTGTCACTTGTGGGGGGTTTTAATGTTTAGGCACATCAGGGGCTCTCCAAACCAACATGGCGTCCCATCTTAATTCCAGTCAATTTTGCATTGAAAAGTCAAATGGCGCTCCTTCCCTTCCGAGCTCTGCTATGCGCCCAAAAAGTGGTTTACCCCCACATATGGGGTATCGTCGCACTCAGGACAAATTGCACAACAACTTTTGTGGTCTAATTTCTTCTCTTACCCTTGGGAAAATAAAAAATTGGGGGCGAAAAGATCATTTTTGTGAAAAAATAAGATTTTTTATTTTTACGACTCTGCATTATAAACTTCTGTGAAGCACTTGTTGTGTCAAAGTGCTCACCACACATCTAGATAAGTTCCTTAAGGGGTCTACTTTTCAAAATGGTGTCACTTGTGATGGGTTCCAATGTTTAGGCACATGAGGGGCTCTCCAAACGCAACATGGCGTCCCATCTCAATTCCAGTCAATTTTGCATTGAGAAGTCAAATGGCGCTCCTTTCCTTCCGAGCTCTGTCATGCGCCCAAACAGTGGTTTACCCCCACATATGGGGTATCGTCGCACTCAGGACAAATTGCACAACAACTTTTGTGGTCTAATTTCTTCTCTTACCCTTGGGAAAATAAAAAATTGGCGAAAAGATCATTTTTGTGAAAAAATATGATTTTTTATTTTTACGGCTCTGCATTATAAACTTCTGTGAAGCACTTGTTGGGTCAAAGTGCTCACCACACCTCAAGATAAGTTCCTTAAGGGGTCTACTTTCCAAAATGGTGTCACTTGTGGGGATTTCAATGTTTAGGCACATCAGGGGCTCTCCAAACGCAACATGGCATCTCATCTCAATTCCAGTCAATTTTGCATTGAGAAGTAAAATGGCGCTCCTTCCCTTCCGAGCTCTGCCATACGCCCAAACAATGGTTTACACCCATATATGGGGTATCAGCATACTCAGGACAAATTGGACAACAATTTTTGAGGTCCAATTTCTTCTCTTACTCTTGGGAAAATAAAAAATTGGGGGCGAAAAGATCATTTTTGTGAAAAAATATGATTTTTTATTTTTACGGCTCTGCATTATAAACTTCTGTGAAGCAATTGGTGGGTCAAAGTGGTCACCACACATCTAGATAAGTTCCTTAGGGTGTCTACTTTCCAAAATGGTGTCACTTGTGGGGGGTTTCAATGTTTAGGCACATGAGGGGCTCTCCAAACGTAACATGGCGTCCCATCTCAATTCCTGTCAATTTTGCATTGAAAAGTCAAATGGCGCTACTTTCCTTCCGAGCTCTGCCATGCGCCCAAACAGTGGTTTACCCCCACATATGGGGTATCATCGTACTCAGTACAGATTGTACAACAACGTTTGGCATCCATTTTATCCTGTTACCCTTGGTAAAATAAAACAAATTGGAGCTGAAATAAATTTTGTGTGAAAAAAAGTTAAATATTCATTTTTATTTAAACATTCCAAAAATTCCTGTGAAACCCCTGAAGGGTTAATAAACTTCTTGAATGTGGTTTTGAGCACCTTGAGGGGTGCAGTTTTTAGAATGGTGTCACACTTGGGTATTTTCTATCATATAGACCCCTCAAAATGACTTCAAATGAGATGTGGTCCCGAAAAAAAAATGGTGTTGTAAAAATGAGAAATTGCTGGTCAACTTTTAACCCTTATAACTCCCTAACAAAAAAAAATTTTGTTTCCAAAATTGTGCTGATGTAAAGTAGACATGTGGGAAATGTTACTTATTAAGTATTTTGCGTGACATATCTCTGTGATTTAAGGGCATAAAAATTTAAAGTTGGAAAATTGCGAAATTTTCGCCAAATTTCCATTTTTTTCACAAATAAACGCAAGTTATATCGAATAAATGTTACCACTAAAATGAAGTACAATATGTCACGAGAAAACAGTGTCAGAATCGCCAAGATCCGTTGAAGCGTTCCAGAGTTATAACCTCATAAAGGGACAGTGGTCAGAATTGTAAAAATTGGCCCGGTCATTAACGTGCAAACCACCCTCGGGGCTTAAGGGGTTAAAAGTCAGGGGTCTTCTTATATGCCGTGTGTCGTCTTATAGGGCAGGTGTCCAATGTGCATATTGTGGGTTGGAGTGGTCTCGATGACAAAGAGAGGGGGCGTCTCACATGGAAGGTGTAAGTGGAGTATCCCCCATTACTTCATTGTAGCAGCGATGCTCTCTGTGCTGGGGGGGGCGTCGTCGGCAGCAGCTCCTCTATGTGCAGAGTGTGATCTCCGTGCTTGGGGCGGCAGCAGCTCCTTTTTGTGCAGTGTGGGGGCTCTGTGCTTGGGGGTGGCAGCGGCGTATCTCTGTGCAGCATCGGGGCTCCACCGGCATTTCCTCAAAGCCCGGAGGCACCGGCAGCTCCATTGCTGCGGTGCGGTGGCCTCTGGGAAAACGGCCGCTGGGGGCAGCGCATGATCAGATTCAGATCTCGTCTCTCGAGATCTCCGGACGAGATCTGAATCTGAGCATGCGCCGCCCCCAGCGGCCACTTTCCCAGAGGCCACCGCATCGCAGCAATGGAGCTGCTGGTGCCTCCGGGCTTTGAGGAAATGCCGGCGGAGCCTCGATGCTGCACAGATATACACCAACGACGCCCCCCCAGCACAGAGAGCATCGCTGCTTTGCTGCAATGAGTAATGGGGGATACTCCACTTACACCTTCCCAGTGAGACGCCCCCCCTCTCTTCGTCATCGGGACCAACCCCCACCCACCATATGCACCCGCCCTATAAGACGAGACCCGGCGTATAAGACGACCCCCGACTTTTAAGAAGATTTTCAGGGGATAAAAGGTCGTCTTATACGCCGGAAAATACGGTATGTATTTTAGGTGTTGATTATTTGAAAATTACAAAGAGAGTTAAACTTACCTTCCTTAGTCCTCGCGGATACAGTGCAGGCCACTCTAGAGGTCTGCACAGGTCTGGAAGTGACAACACCGCTGCTGCGGCCCGGAGATTGGACGAGCATGACATTGGATGTGTCTCTGATGACCTGACCACTGTAGCCAATCACAGGCTGTAGTAGTAATGTGACTTTTGGATGGAGCAGACGCTGATTCCGGAGCCAGTGCAGATCTCTGCAGCGACCACAGTGGCGCTGGAAGTATTGTTTTAAAACAATCAATTCTTGAAAAAAAATATTTTACTGTTGAAAAATTCCTTTAAGCATTTTAGGGAATCTGGATGACAAACTCCGTGGCTGACTTACCCAAAATGTCTATTATTTTGGTTGTTACACAGCTTTCTAATGAACTTGTGTAGCAAAACAGTGGTAGTATATATTGTGAATAAAGCAAGAAACTTACCATAACACAGTTGTCCCTAGACACTGAGCAGGGTGTAGCCAGTGAGAAAATATAAAGCTGTGGAGCCTCCCTTCTGCCTAATTACATGGAAAACATACTTAGCACAACACCCAAACACTGATAGACTGGAAAATTATAGTTTTATAACAGGAGCAATAATCTGATTTTTTACAGCAAATCTCAAGATTTACTTGGATTTGTAATGTGCAAATTCATGTTATATTTAAGATTTACTATATTTATTTTGGATACACAACCTTTATTTTATTCCAAAAGTAGCTTATGTATACAAATAGAAGAAAACCAAATATTACTGATAGATGGAATAATTTTATGTGTGACTCAAGCTAAGTAAAACTTTGCCAAGTAAAGTATGCCATTCCTCTATTTCTAGCCTTGAATTCAAAATCTGGAACAGTGAATCCCTTCATAGACTTACAGAGTAGTGTTCATATTCGACTGGAGTTACTAAACAGAGGTACAGTATGTGTAAGGAGAACAAGGTAATGGAAATAAACAGCGATGCACTAAGCTTGCGACATCTCATCGTACTTAAGCCCCCAATGCACCTTAGATGGCTGTCATTCCGTAGGCCATCTTACCCATACACAAGAGCTCATGGCTCAGCCGATCGCTCCTGTGTGAGAGCCGCTACTAGACACCTCTGGCGGCGACAAGAAGAACAAAAGGATCAACTGTCTAAAATCAGAGATGCTAGATCCTTAACTCCCCTAACAACCATCTGTTTGAGGGACCCATACACATTAAACTGTCGGTTGAACTCATCGTTATCGGTGGGTTTCGCCCAACATTACGCTTTAGTCTCATGACTGTTGACCCCCATTTATTTCACTAGAAGGTATCTTTGTAAGAGGACTGTCAGCTCGCTTACATGTCTGTTTGAGTAACTACTTGTCTTCCTCAAATGAGTATGTGTTCTTAGAACCCTGCACTATGCCAGGTCTCTGTTAGTCCTCCTAGAAATGTGTGTATGAGTGTTACCCAATAGTGGTATGCTCGTACTCTGTCATATATGATGCTCTCCAATCAGAGTGTTCAAGGAGAGCCTGGAGGGTATAACTAAGTGAACACCTGGTTCTTCACGAGAGTGCCTGATAGTGTGCTTAGACTTGATGCCAGGTGTTACTCCAGGACAGGTCCCAGAGCCGTAGCAGCTTACCCCCAAAAGGGCAGGAAGCAGGAATGGTCAGGGACTGGAAGAGAGAATGTGAGATATGTAAACATTAGAGGTACAAGAACATAGACATACAGAGTTTTTCAGGAACAAGGGATGGCCTCAGGTACAGGATGACAGGTGCAGGTTCAGACTGGTGAGGGTAAGGGTATTGGGGTGTCCAAAGCGGATTAGGTTCAGGACTTGGTAGATGCAGGATGGACTTGGAAGCAGGAAACAGCAGAACAGGCAGGAACCAGTTCAGACAAGGTAGGCAGGATCAAGTATGGACAGGATCAGATTCAGAGAAAACAGGTACCTACAACTTGGAAACAGGAAACACACAGGATACTGAAGTTGCTAAGGCACCTCCCCTTTGGGAAAGGTGCCATAAATACCTAATGTCTTTCAGCCATTGGCTAGGGACATTTTCCGAAGCGCGCAGCCCCTTTGAAGAGCAGGGAGGGTGCTCTCAAAGCATTCTCCCAGGAGACCTGTGTGCCGTGCGCAGGCTGTGGGAGGAGAGAAACGCCGGCAGAGTGTGGAAGAGTAAGTGAACACGCCAGGGTCCATGCAGGGGGGAGGAAGGGGACATGCCAGGGGCACCGGTACTGTTGTAACACAGAGCTAACACTGCCAGACTCTAGATCAAAACTTACTTCCAAGCATTTGAGCTCAGGTAAAACTTCACAAAATTATGAAAATGTAAAAATCTTTATTTCATAGGAAAAGGTGTGCTAAAATAGATTAAAAATGATCACATCATAGAGACTACAGAGAGGTATCATCAGATGGATAATACCGATGATGATCTACTAATGCCGCCCTTCATTCTCTATCATGTGATCAAGGGTTTTTTGTATTTTAATTATGTATGCACACATTCTTTAGGTATAGATTTTGATATATTTTTCTTATTAGTTGGAATCGATTTATTGGTTTTAGGGTTTGACTCAGTAGTGTTGGCACTATTTTAAGTAAAATCGAACAAAGTCCAGCTCACCATGATCGACATCCTTGGAAACTCGGAGCACGGAACCGCTGTGTCAAGGCGTGGAGAAGTCAGGGAAGAAATGAGGAATCCAGCTCAACGAGATAGTGAAAAAACTCTTTTCTTTATTCACTTGAAAAATGTGTTCGGTAGAGGATAAAAACATCAGCCATTACAAAGAATAAAATGCGATATCAACGCGTTTCTGGTGATCAAACACCCTTATCATGACTAAGGGTTTTTGATATCTCTCGTTGAGCTGGATTCCTCATTTCTTCCCTGACCATTTTAAGTGCCATGTGTTTTAGATGGGGCATAACTGCAAGTTTACTGCATCTCTTAAGAAATCTAAAAACTTTGCATGGCTTTTATGATTCTGCCAATTTTGGTGGACTGCCAAATTCTGTAGAGAAACATCTCTTTTGACATGGGAAAGGTGACACCCAGTTTCTAGGAGCAGTAACCGAGGAATGGTACAATGCAGAGTTTTATTAAAATGTTCACATAATTGTATCTTTAATCAAACTCTCATATCCTGCAATGCAATTTTATTCAGGCTTCTCTCTATCCAGATCCTGCAATGCAAAGATACCCTGATTCCTCTCTGACTTCCTTTGGATCTTCATAGCCCTTTGGCATCTGCAATGATCTGTGCATCTGTCAGAAGTGGAAATACTTGCTCTGCTAGATATGTACAACTGAGGGTAGATTTCGTTATAAAGACGACTAGATGATTCATGACACTAACAATGTGCTTATGGCTTCAATAACCATCATAGGTCAAGAAAGGAAATGAAGTAATAGAGGAAAGAGGGTAAAAGATTGGCCTGTTTCCAGAAATGAACTAACTCTTCACGTCTTTAATGCAGATTCGCTTTAAATATGACACATTACATAACAAGTATTTAACAAGAGTATTGTATGCATATTCTTTTTTTATTAACTCTTATTTATTGGATGTTAGTTATTTTGTTTAATTGACCTGTAACATCTTTGCCAATTTCTGCCTATTTGTGCCTCTGTTTTCGCTTTGGCCACTGGGCAGCGACATCTTTATTGCTTGCTACCCGTGACAGCGGCAGTCCTATTATGTACCTGGGACTTTTGGTACTGCTTCATAAGGGCGCTATGGGGTTAATTTTGGTCTAGGTTTTTATTACTCCTTCCTGAGAGCCCTTGGTGGGGCAGTCAGCTATTTAAACCCCTGAAGTTCTGAATCCCATTGCCAGTTAATAGCATTGCTGTCCCAGAATATACCTTTTTGCTGAGCTCCCGTTTCTCTGTTCTGTTCTGATTATTGTCAATTTTTTATCTCGGCTTGACTTTTGACTTCCCGCTTGCTTTACAAGTGTGTCCCTGACATGTCCTCTTGGCTTTGACCCTGCTCGGTAACCCTTTCAGCCTATGGTTCATTTCTGCGGACTAATCCATTGGACCACTTTGTAAGACTAGATCCCTGTACAGTGGTTAATGAGTGAAGGTTGGGGTTCCTTTGATAGGTAGATGGAGTGGTTTGTGCCAAGTCTTTTCGTGGTAACCTTTTTGATCCTGTGTCTTCTGACAGATGTGACTTGACGAGTCTGTTTTATATTCTGTACAGGGATGGATATGTCAAACCTATTACTTTTCTCTATTTTGCAATTACTAGAACCTCTATACACAAAACATTCTAATATACAGTGCCTTGCTAAAGTATTCGGCCCCCTGGAACTTTTCAACCTTTTCCCAGATATCATGCTTCAAACATAAAGATACCAAATGTACATTTTTGGTGAAAAATCAACAACAAGTGGAACACAATTGTGAAGTTGAACAAAATTTATTGCTTATTTTACATTTTTGTGGAAATTCAAAAGCTGAAAAGTGGGGCGTGCAATATTATTCGGCCCCTTTAACTTAAAACTTTGTTGCGCCACCTTTTGCTGCGATTACAGCGGCAAGCCGCTTGGGGTATGTCTCTATCAGTTTTGTACATCGAGAGACTGAAATTCTTGCCCATTCTTCCTTGGCAAACAGCTCGAGCTCAGTGAAGTTTGATGGAGATCATTTGTGAACAGCAGTTTTCAGCTCTTTCCACAGATTTTCGATTGGATTGAGGTCTGGACTTTGACTTGGCCATTCTAACACCTGAATTCTTGCCCATTCTTATCTCAATAGAGCCATCAACTTAAAATAGTAATGCATTGACTGAGAAAGAATAGACAAATTGGTTCATGTGTTTTGCCTGCATGAATGAGATGTACAGTTGGCACCCTTTAAATTGTTCCAGAAAATGAAATATTTATCCCAGAAAATTATAGCAATTACACATGTTTTGTTATACACATATACAGTATATATCCTTTATCTGTAATGGAGCAACACAAAAAAATAGAGGTAAAAAAAGGAAAATTGGACATAATTTCACACAAAACCGCAAGAAATGGCTAGACAAAATTGTTGGCACATTTTCAAAATTGTGAATGAACAACTTTGTTTCAAGCGTGTAATGCTCATTAAACTCAGCTCTGGCAAGTAACAGGTGTAGCCAATATGAAAATCACACCTGATAAAAAGGGGAGAAGTTGACTCGATCTTTGCATTGTGGGTCTGCGTGTGCCACACTAAGCATGGAGAACAGAAAGAGGAGAAGAGAACTGTCTGAGGACTTGACAACCAAAATTGTTGAACAATATCAGCAATCTCAAGGTTACAAATCCATCTCCCGAGATATTTATGTTCAGTGGCGTAACTACCGCGGTCGCAGCGGTCGCCAGTGTGACCGGGCCTGGCAGGTCAGGGGCCCGGGCCCGGCAGGCAGGCTCGGACTGGCAGTGCCTCCCCCCGCTCCAGGGCCTCCCCCCCCGCCGCTGCCTTGAATACTCACCCTGCTCCAGCGATGGTCTCGGCGTCTGCACTGCAGCTCGTTCCTGCTTGAGCGGTCACGTGACACCGCTCATTAAGATCATGAATATGCGCATATTCATGATCTTAATGAATGGTGTCACATGACCGCTAAAGCAGGAAGAAGGTGCTGCGCCGGCGCCGCCGCCTGGAGTCGGGACAGAGCGCGAGGGATGTCGGCACGGCCGTGCAGTGGGACAGGTGAGTATGAGGGCCGGGGGGACGGGGGATGAAGGAGGACATAAGCCGGCGCGCCGAGCAGGAGCGGAGAGATAAGCCTGCATACAGGGGGGAATATAAGCCATGCAGGGGGGAATATAAGCCATGCAGGGGGGGATATGAGCCATGCAGGGGGGAATATGAGCCATGCAGGGGGGGATTTGAGCCATGCAGGGGGGAATATAAGCCATGCAGGGGGGAATATAAGCCATGCAGGGGGGAATATGAGCCATGCAGGGGGGAATATGAGCCATGCAGGGGGGAATATAAGCCATGCAGGGGGGAATATAAGCCATGCATACAGGGGGGGGAATATGAGCCATGCAGGGGGGAATATAAGCCATGCAGGGGGGAATATAAGCCATGCATACAGGGGGGGGAATATGAGCCATGCATACAGGGGGGGAATATGAGCCATGCATACATGGGGAGATATGAGTCATGCATGCAAGAGGGGTAATATGAGCTATGTATATGGGATAGGAGGGAGATGAGCCATGCATACAGGAGGGGGGTCATTATACAGTATTGAGCATCATGTGTGGCCGTTATACAGTATGGAGCATCATTTGTGGTCATTATACAGTATTGAGCATTATGTGGGATCATTATACAGTATGGAAAACTGTGTGGCCGTTATACACTATGGAGCACTATGTGTGGGTGGTCATTATACAGTATGGAGCACTGTCTGGCCATTATACAGTATGGAGCAATGTGTGGCCATTATACACTATGGAGCATCATGTGTGGCCATTATACACTATGGAGCATCATGTGTGGCCATTATACAGTATGCAGCATCATGTGTGGCCATTATACAGTATGCAGCATCATGTGTGGCCATTATACAGTATGCAGCATCATGTGTGGCCATTATACAGTATGGAGCATCATGTTTGGTGGCCGTTATACAGTATTGAGCATCATGTGTGGCCATTATTCTATGGGGGTTACATTGAGTTGTATGGCAGGGCTGCAGGGGGGGGCCCCATTTGGAAGTTCGCACCGGGGCCCCTAACTTTGTAGTTACGCCACTGTTTATGTTCCATTCTCCACGTGCACAACATAGTCAAGTTCACATCCCATGGCCCTGTAGCTAATCTCCATGGATGTGGACGGCAGAGAAAAATTGATGAAAAGTTGCAATGCAGAATTGTCCGGATGGTGGATAAGCTGCTCTAACCAAGTTCCAAAGAAAAAAACACAAAAATTGAGCTTGGATTAAGTTGGTACACATGCAGCACATTGGCCATAAAGCATATAAAACCTACAAGAAACAAAATGAACAAAAAACCCTGCTGTAACTAAAGTAAAAAGCAGGCATTACAACGTTTCTCCTCTCTCAAACGTAATCTGCAAAAGAAACCAGAGATGAAAGATCACTTTTTCTCCTTCATGTCAAAGATTTTTGAAAACTGTCACGCAGAACTAGCTCCCACTCTCAAAGACTCTGAAGAATGCTGGTTCCTACCCATGTTCGGAGTATACCACCATAAGAAACCAGGCCAGATCAGAGTCGTGTTTGATTCCAGTGCTAAATTTAATGATGTCTCCCTGAATGACGTTCTGCTGACAGGACCAGACCTCAATAACAAACTACTGGGTGTACTTATGCGCTTCCGTAAGGATTCCATTGCCTTCATCGCTGACATCCAGCAAATGTTCCATTGTTTCCTTGTGAGAGAGAGAGACAGGAACTTCCTAAGATTCTTCTGGTACAGAGACAATGATCCTACTAAAGAAGTCACAGAGTATCGCATGAAAGTGCACATCTTTGGCAACAGTCCTTCACCTGCAGTCGCCATTTACGGACTCAAAAGGTCGGCTCAGGAAGGAGAAGCAGAATACGGAGCAGATGTCAGACAATTCATAGAAAAGGACTTTTATGTCGACAACTGTCTAAAAGCCATGCCTTCAAATGAGTTGCAAAATACTCCGGTCACATGGAAGCGCACAGGACACAGATGAAAGGATTAAAAGTTTCTTTGTTTATTGAAATCCACAACGCGTTTCGACGGAACAGCTCCGTCTTCATCAGGTGGCTGTTCCGTCGAAACGCGTTGTGGATTTCAATAAACGAAGAAACTTTTAATCCTTTCATCTGTGTCCTGTGCGCTTCCATGTGACCGGAGTATTTTGCAACTTACAGTTTATTCCTCTCCTGAGGCACCCGGCAGGAGCTGCATCGGACCTTTCTCAATCAACATCTCCCCTGACCGCCAGCCTGGCGCTCCGTTAGCCTGTCCTTTCTGTAGCTATATGCCTTCAAATGAGACTGCCATCAGTCTTCTCAGGAGAGCTCAGGACATGCTTGCCTGCTCGAACCTTAGGCTTCATAAAATAGCCTCAAACAGCCAAGAACTCATGCAAGCGTTCCCATCTCAGGACCTATGTAATGGTCTCAGAGACCTGGACCTGGGGTCAGACCCCGCACCAATGCAACGCAGCCTCGGGCTTCTCTGGAATCTACAATCAGACACTTTCACCTTTCAGGTCAGCCAGGAAGAAAGGCCTTTCACACGTAGAGGCGTCCTGTCTACCATCAACAGTCTGTACGACCCCTTAGGTTTCGCAGCTCCTGTTACTATACAAGGCAAGGCCCTACTAAGAGACTTAACTAGGGAAACATCTGACTGGGATGTACCTCTGCCACCTGATAAGAGGATCCAGTGGGAAGAGTGGAAGAACTCGTTAGCGGCACTCTCCAACTTGCATATGCCAAGACCATACACCCATGTGCCATCTACTGAGATACAGAGCCAAAGACTGTACGTATTTGCAGATGCTTCTGTCAAAGCAATTGCCGCTGTTGCCTACCTCAAAACTGTAGACTCCAAATGTCAGTGCCACATTGGTTTTGTCATGGGAAAGGCCAAACTCGCACCACAACCAAAGCACACTATACCCAGGTTAGAGCTTTGTGCCGCAGTCTTAGCCGTTGAGTTAGCGGAGTTCATCGCATCCGAAATGGATATCGACCTGACACAGGCCAAGTTCTTCTCAGACAGCAAAGTAGTCCTGGGATATATCCACAACGAAACCAGGCGATTCTACGTTTATGTCAATAACAGAGTGCTACGAATCAGGAGATCAGTTCACCCACAGCAGTGGCATTACATACCCACAGACCAGAATCCCGCAGATCATGCAACTAGAGCAGTTGACGCAAGTCGACTAGGAAGCACAACGTGGCTCTCTGGACCAAAACTATTGTACATTGAGGAATGTTTTCCAGACACCTTCGAACTTGTAGGAGAGGACTCAGATGCTGAAATCCGCCCTCAGGTGTCTACACTACATACAATGACCTCTGTTATCCAGCTTGGATCTTGCAGGTTCGACAGATTCTCAAGTTGGAAGTCACTTACTCGAGCCATTACCTGCCTGACACATATAGCTCGCTCATTCATGGCTACCAGAACTCGTGACATGGAAAAATGTAAAGGAGCAGCGAGGCTTACCCACGAAAGCCTAATCACCTTAATGGCTGAAGCTGCAGCTATAATCAATGGAAGACCCCTGGTTCCAGTTCCTAACGACCCTGAGGAACCTTTGTTATTGACTCCAGCTACTCTACTTACCCAGAAAACAGGACTGTCCAGTGCCCCTCCAGGAGGATTTGATGCGAAGGACCTCTACAAGCGCCAATGGAGACAGGTACAAAGTCTTGCAAATACTTTCTGGGACAGGTGGCGCAAACAATATTTGTCTACCCTGCAGCCACGTACAAAGTGGCAATCTACTAAACCTAATCTGAACATAGGTGACCTTGTTCTTGTGAAAGACTGTCAGATTCACCGGAACCAGTGGCCACTTGGTCTAGTTACCGCAACGTTCCCGAGCAAGGACGGCAACGTCCGCAAAGTTGAGCTAAGGATGACCAAAGGGAATGAACCTAAGACATTTTCCAGACCGGTATCTGAACTGGTCCTATTGTTGCCTTCGGAAGAAAGGAGTAGTGACATCCGTTGATGCCAGACGGGGAGTGTTCTGTCTCCGCCATCTAATATTGTTACCCTGATTATCTGTTTGCGTAATTGCAGGTTTCTCAGTATGGATGTTCATATCTTTATTTGTTTTTAGTGCTTTGGCTCCCTCTAGCGGTCAGAGTTATGTTGGCAGTTCAATCTTGTTTTTGTATTATCCATGTCTGATTCTCCTCCTCCTTTGTAATGCATTATGGTAGCTCAGCCTCCATTTCCCTCCATTTTTCCTTTCACTTTCTTCGGTTTGCCTTCAAGGAAAGACGCTTCACTTCATCCCCCTTGCGATTGCATTGCCGGTATGTCTTTATGCTTCCTATAGATATTTCTGCTCTATATTAGCTTAGTTTAACCAGTTGTACTCCTAGTTTAGTCACTAGCTTTCTAAATGTTATGCATAATGTATATCATGTGTATTATGTATCTGTTCTATGCCATGCACTGATTCTATATATATCATTGTTCACAGTTTCACCGCATCAATATACCACTACGTTTAATAAAGCAGACTCAACCACAGTCTCCTTATTGGACACCGGTATAGCGGTTTAGCTGACTGTATAGCTACGTAGGAGCCTGCCTCAGCTAGTGAGGACAGAACAAATACTTTCAAGTAACTTTTTAGAATACCTTGAACTGTGTGTACATGAAGTACATGTACCCCATTTCTAACTATTATATGACTTTTATCCTGCATTTTCACCAGTTTGCCTTTTGTGGACTCTATCTCTAATTCAAATCCATTCTAACCTGGTAGGAGTAGACGAGCTGCTGTGATCTCTACAATACACAGCACAGTACACAGAGATGATTCTTGCTCTTCATTCATTCTTTAGCACACTGAGAAAAACAGCAGAAATACGTAATAAATAAAATAGCAATGCTGAGCTGTCTGATGTGAGACAAAAGACTTGTTGGAAAGCTCAGCACCATGGTTTTCTTTCACACTCTGCCTGAATTGTCCCCCTGCTCCTCTCTTCTCCTCTTTCGCCTCCTCCTCTCTTCATAGAGTATAGTGGGCTGGTCATATGGCACCACAGCGAGCCCGCAGTCCATCTTGTATGACCAAGATAGAGTTGGGTTGTTTCCTCAGAGTGGATAGCAAGTTCAAAAGGCAGAGGAAAAAATGTCTGATAAGTGGGGATGGAGCAGATTTCTCCATTAAGATATGTTACAAAGTTTCTGATATCTGCCTGTAGTATTGAGTTTTGCAAAGTGTTTTGGAAGTACAGTTCCATTTTAAGTTATTAATGATATTTATATTGTAAGATAAGTCAAAAATTGTCCGCTCTCTGGCTATAAAACTTTCAGAAAAGACAAATACATCATTTTTCAACAGAATCTCCCTGATTTTCAATACGCTTTGTCCGTATGTCAACAAGCTTTAGTATTCCCTCATTAAAAAATATTTTCGGCTGAGCTGCCAGCCAGAAATGCACCGGAGTCTTCAGCTCTTCATCAGACATGAATTTTCATTCTCGCAGAGCTTCTGTCAGGGGATCATAAAGCTGCTCACCTTATGAGGAAATATCAGGAATATAGTGAAGATGCTTTAACAGTTTTGTCATCATTTGTAGACATGGATGGGCGTCCAGCTCCTTCTGCATTGCTAACACTTAGGAGACCTTTCTTGACCTTCTCTGTCCATACACACTTCTTTGCCACACTTTCTCTTTTTGTATACTGTGCACAAAGTTTGTGATAAACATTGGTACTAGATATATCCTCAATCACAAGTCATCACTGCGCGTTGCTCTTTTGTGCAAATCCCAAGAGGCGCAGCCATTATTTCTTGCACTGCAGTCACGCATGACGTAACACACCTTGAAGGGGTACTGGCCTGTGTGGTCATTCATATTGCACTTTAATGAAGCGAGTGCTGGTGGGCATTGGGGCTAATTCACACTGAACTTTATCTTGAAGCAGTGTCATGGTACACCCCCCTGCATATTAATTGTTTCGTATCTTATTATTCAGTCTGGTGAGAGAATCATTGATGGGTCTATGTATGCAGGGGTGGATTAAGGGTAGCCAGGGCCCCGGGCTGTTCAGACACTGTGGACCCCCCCTTCCCCGGTCATGTGACGGGGGTCATGTGACGGGGGTCATGATGTACCTGAACCAGATTATTCCAGAAAAATGGCTGGGCCCTACTCTACTGTAACCTATTAAATATTTGTTAAAATATGCAATACAATTTAGGTATATTTTGATTTATTTTTCAATTTTTAAAATGACCAATAATATCACCTACAAAGAACAAATACCACCGCACCGCACCATGACCAGACACCATATTACCACCACAGTGATCAAATAATATCACATACAAGGAACAAATACCACCACACCATGTCAAGACCACATATTACCACCACTTGGTCACCAAATAGCACATTCAAGGGACAAATACTGCAACACCATTTACAGACCACATATTACCACCACATAGTGACTGAATACTACAATACTGATCAGTAATTAAAAAAACCCACAATACTAACACCATAAGTGCCAGTATTCACAGGAGATCTGTACTTAGTATGCAGTGTCTGTGTAGAGGTAATCCAGAGATCACTGGTGGTATTATACGCAGGAGCTCTGGATATAATGTATAGGTAATACAGTGATCACTGGTGACATTGTGCACAGGACCTCTGTATATAGTATATACACTGGCCGGTAGGGGCCCGGTGAGCAAACAAGACAGGGCCCGATGCGGGCCCCCTCTGCCCACCGGGTCCATACGCCAGTCAGGGCAGTAATGCCCTGATGGCGGCGGGCAATCTGAGCGGTAGCCCAGGGCCCCCACACACCACTGGGCCCTGGGCTGCCGCCTAGATTGACCCAATTATAATCCGCCCCTGGTTAGGAGCACAGCGTACAGACACTCAGATTGGAGCACAGCGGATCGGAGCACAGCGGTTAGGAGCACAGAGCACAGACACTCAGATTGGAGCACAATGCACTGACACTCGGATCCCACTCGCAGCAGAGATAGAGCCGAGTGTCATTAGCGTATCGCGTCTGATGCTCTTGTATCAGATGCCATACACTAGTGGGACCCTGGCCTAAAAGCCACTTCAGGGTCACGCTGAGCACAGTGTCACCCCAAGTGTCTGAACAGTGGTGACATCACACAGAAGAGGAGCAGAATGCGCTGGACACCGGAGAGCGCGGCTGCAGGTGAGTTAATTAGTACACTCTCACTATATTACATGCACATATACACACATTTAATACATTTGCATACATTATTTAAAAAATATAGATAGGAGAGCACCCACCTGTCACATCAGCTGCATTGGGTATCTGTTCCATGTGTACAATGATATGTAGAAGGGACTACTGTGACTATAAGGTGAGAGCAGGGAAGGATTTTACAGTCTAGAGCATTGATGGCGAGCCATTTAGAGACCGAGTTCACAAACTGCAATCCAAAATTCACTTAGGCTGGTTTCACATTTGCATTGGGCAGAGCTGCGGAGGGCTGTGTACTTCCTCTGCTAAGCCCTGCCCACTTTGGCACCTCTCCCATTCAGCTCCGCCTACATCTGCATGCGTCCTGCGTACCTATCTTTAACATTGGGTATGCAGGCCATGCGGATGTATGGGGAAGCGTATGCAGCAGTTAGTACAGAACGCCACTTGCACATGAGTGATGACGTCATCAGGGTGGATGGGGTTAGTGCCCAATGTGCTCCCATCCTCCCGGAAGAGGAGCGGCTACCAGAGAGCCCATAGCGATCTCTGTGCTGGCAGCTCTTTGTGTGCTGGTAGTTTCTGTGCAAAGGCTGAGGTAGCGATCCTGCTGCTGAGTTGTTGCCCTCCTACGACCCCTCCATGTCTCCTGGTGTACTGGCCTGTCTCCTGGTGGCGAATCCAGCCTCTGGACACTACACTGACAGACACAGCAAACCTTCTTGCCACAGCTCACATTGATGTGCCATCCTGGATGAGCTGCACTACCTGAGCCACTTGTGTGAGAGTCTGTCTCATGCTACCACGAGTGTAAAAGCACAACCATCATTTAAAAGTGATCAAAACATCAGCCAAAAAGCATTGGTACAGAGATGTGGTCTGTTGTCCCCACCTGCAGAACCACTCCTTTATTGAGTGTGTCTTAATAATTGCCAATAATTTCCATCTGTTGTCTATTCTATTTGCATGTGAAATTGATTGTCAAACAGTGTTGCTTCCTAAGTGGACAGTTTGATTTCACAGAAGTTTCATTTACTTGGAGTTATGTTCTGTTAAGTGTTCCCTTTATTTTTTTGAGCAGTGTATATTTATATATATATATATATATATATATATATATAGATAGATAGATAGATAGATAGATAGATACACACATATATATATCTAGCATATAACGGGAGATGCGTACTAATGTCGCAAGCCTCCAGCGCCTGCACACTGTGTCGCTGGAGTCAGACCATGTGCATACCGCACTACGATGCCATTTTTTTTTAGAGTAAGGGGCAGTGCTGTCTGATGTGATCAGGGCCTTCTCCACGATGTCGGCCCTGTGGTAGCGGCTTCACCGGTGGTGATTAGGAGACCGGTGTGTGCTGCACTGCCGGTGAGACACCAGGACTGTGTGTACAGCAAGTCCCAGCCGCCAGTCACCTTTCAGACCAGACTTTTTAAATCCATTTTAAAATTATAATGGTCGGTGCTCCTCATGTTGAGTGAGCAAGGGGAAACAAGCAACGCTTTTCAATCGCAATGGGGATATTTATCAAAGCTGCATCCCATGAACTAGAATGGACATTTAAGATATGCACCCACCAATCCTAAAATCACATTGTAATTAAAATGCAATAACGGGCAATCAACATATTGTATGTGCACCAAAATGGAATCATTAAAAACGTCAGATCAGCATGCAAAATATAAGCCCTCACACAACCCGAGACCATGAGAAATGGAGACACTATGGTATCAGAAAATGGCACAATTTTTTTTTTTTTTAACAAACTCTGGATTTTTTTTTCACCACTTAAATAAAAAAGAACCTATATATGTTTGGTGTCTGTTTGGTATCTATGAACTCGTAATGACCTGGAGAATCATAATGGCAGGTCAGTTTTAGCATCTGGTGAACATAGTAAAAAAAAACGTTGTGGAATTGCACTTTTTTTGCAATTTCACAGCACTTGGAATTTTGTTTCCTCTTTCTTTTGAGTACACAACATGGTAAAACCAATGGTGTCCTTCAAAAGTACAACTTGTCCTGCAAAATCAAGCCTCGCATGGCCATATTGAAGGAAAAATAAAAAAGTTATGGCTCTGAGACGAAACACAGAAACGCAAAAACAAATATGGCTGCGGCGCAAAAGAGTTAATGTTGGTTTAAAAACTCAAAAAAGAGTCAAAAAAAGTTAGAGAAGACCTCCAAGTGTTATGTACACATTTTCCAGTCAATATTTCACCAAAAATCAATTTATTGAGTAACATTCATCAGGGCTGGCAAAAGATTTGCTTATCTCATATTCAAATTCTCTCTTCAGAGAGGAAAAGGACTAGAACTCTAGTACCACCTATAGGAAGTAGCAATCCTAGAAGTCAATGTCGACCCTTTAAAGAGCTTTGTCACATGACTTAGGATAAAAGCCAAAACTAGAATCTAAATTTGCAGACACTGTGTTCCGGGTACTGCCCCTAATCAGTGCAAGGTGTGAGATCTGGATTGGCTGTCTGAGAGGCGTCTGACCGGGATTCAAGGGGTATCGCTTCTCCTTGCAGAGAGTGACCCGGTCAGACGCCTCTCACAATTTGCATTGACGAGGGGCAATACCCCGAAACACAGTGCCTGCAAATTGAGATTCTGGTTTTGGCTTTTATCCTAAATCATGTAACAAGGCTCATTAAAGGGTCAACATTAACTTCTAGGATTGCTAATTCCTATAGTTGGCACTAGAGTTCTAGTCCTCTTCCTCTCTGAAGAGACAATTTGCATACTTCCCAGAGGAGCATTGCAGCATGAAAGTCTCCTCATCTCGGCATGTTTGGCATGTCACTCTTCGCAAGGAGAAAGGATACCTCCTCTCATATTCAATGATTCCTTATACCTTAGTGCACACGCTGTATAATTCAGGAGCAGCACCTTGCTCTTTATTCCGTGTGTTAGGAGTTGCTGAAAAGTTTTTTTTTTCTTTAAATGTAATATTGACTGATATTATACTGAAATGATTCCTAGTGAATAGACCATGTTGGCAATGTGGCCCATTAGTCTATTCAGGGGTTGTCCACCTGTCACCTCCAGCGACTCCGCTTAGTAAGCGTGTTGCAACTGCAAGAGTTGGTAAGAATCAGTGTGGGGCCGGTCACTTTCCTCTTGCAGCTGCATTTGATAAATCTGCCACATTTTTAGACCATCTTGTCCAGATTTACATCACCTAGTTAGTTATTGGCTTATTTTGTGCCAAAATTGTGAGCTAAACTTTTGGTGAAATTTCTGGAACAGAATGTTAGACCCCTCCCCTCTCATATAAGCCACACCCCTTTCAGATAAGCCACGCCTCTTGTCAGACAAGGCACAGAAAGGGTTTAAAACACAGGAAGCAAATCATGAAATACAGATTATGCTGCACATAACTACAGAATTCTGTCACATTTCACTGATAAATCTCTCCCAGTGGCGTGTGATCAATATTTAGATTTGCAGTGAACATAAAACCACAATCTTATGACCATTAATTACATTATAGACACAAGGAAGGAAGGGGAATATGGAAAGTCCGCTCACCACGTCCAGGTGCATCTTATAGGATAGAGGCAGTTCGCACGGGGCCATCCCAGTCTCAGACATGATCATCAGATGCAAGAAAGGAGAAAGTGATCTCCAGCGACAAAATATCAAGGTGAAAAATGTCATATATAAAATCTAGCTTTTATTATTCCAAACATAAGACGGATGTGCTGGCCACCTTTAGAAAGCCATGAAAAATAGACCAACGCATTTCAGATTGGAGCCTTATTCATGGTGTGTGGCTCCATGATTAGGCTCCTACCTGAAACACGTTGGTCTATTTTACATGAGTTTCTAAGGGTGGTTAGCACATTTGTCTTATTATGTTAAAAGCTTAATATATAATTTTTAAAAGCAAGTTTATATACAGCTCTGGCAAAAATTAAGAGACCACTGCACAGTTTTATAAAAATCAGCTTCTCTACATGTCTGACAGCCATTCCATTCCAGTGTCAGTTGAATTCCAACCAAAGCACACCTCATTCTACTTAATGAGCTTCTGATTAGGGGATCACCTGAACCAAATCTTATTGAAAACACACTGCTGTGGTGTGCACAATCCCCTTGCAATAGGACAAGCTGGATGGCATAACAAGTTCTAGTAATATCCCAAAAGTAATAGGAGTGAAAAAATGACTTTGAACCATGACAAAGGAGTTGAAAAGAAAAGTCTTGAGTGAGAAAAAGGAGGGCTCAATTCTGGGTTTACTAGCAGATGGACACAGTGAGCGTCATGTTGCCTCTATCCTTAAAATTTCTCAGACGGCAGTCCATTACAACAAGGTCAAGCAGCAGACATTGGGGACAACAAAGCTACAGACTGGCAGGGGGTGACAGTCATCTTATTTGAATGTCACTCAGCAACCGCAGGATGACATCAAGTGACCTACAAAAGGAATGGCAAATGGCAGCTGGGGTGAAGTGCACGGCAATAACAGTTCGTAACAGGCTCCTAGAGGCAGGACTCAAGTCACTTAAAGCTAGAATAAAGTCTTTTATCAATGTGAAGCAAATGAGAGCCAGGTTGAAGGTTGCCAAAAACCATAAGGATTGGACCATAGAGGACTGGAGTTAGGTTATCTTCTCTGATGTCTAATTTTAAGCTTTGCCCAACACCTGGTTGTCTAATGGTTAGATGGAGACCTGGAGAGGTGTACAAGCCACAGTGTCTTGCACCCACTGTAAAATTTGGTGAAGGATCGGTGATGATCTGGGGATGCTTCAGCAGTGCTGGAATTGGGCAGATTAATCTTTGCGAAGGACGTATGAATTAAGCCATATACAAGGTTATCCTGTAAAAACAGTTGATTCCTTCTGCTCAGGCAATATTCCCCAACTCTGAGGACTGTTTTTTCCAGCAGGACAATGCGTCATGCCACACAGCTAGGTCAATAAAGGTGTGGATGAAGAACCACCACATCAAATCCCTGTCATGGCCAGCCCAATCTCCAGACCTGAACCCCATTGAAAACCTCTGGAATGTAATCAAGAGGAAGATGGATAGTCACAAGCCATCAAACAAAGGAGAACTGCTTCCATTTTTTTACCAGAAGTGGCATAAGGTCATCCAGGAGCAGTGTGAAAGACTGGTGGAAAGCATGCCAAGACGCATGAAAGCTGTGATTGAAAATCATGGTTATTCCACAAAATATTGATTTCTGAACTTTTCTTAAGTTAAATCATTAGTATCACTGACCCGCAGAAAAGTTATGTTTTATGAGTACTTGGCAGCTCTATACGAATAGGTCCGATAACACACACAGTGCATGATTTCATCTTATGCAAAAGCAAATATGTGGTCTATGTCATCTTTTGTCCATGTTTATTTTATTATATAGGCAAAACCATTCGCCCAATGACAGTAAGATTAAGGCTATATTCACACTTTGCGGATTTTGCTGCGGATCCGCAGCGGATTTGACCGCTGCGGATCCGCAGCAGTTTCCCATGAGTTTACATTTCAATGTAAACCTATGGGAAACAAAAAACGCTGTGCACATGCTGCAGAAAAATCCGCGCGGAAACGCTGCGGATTACATTCCGCAGCATGTCACTTCTTTTCTGCGGATTTTCACCTGCTCCAATAGAAAACTGCAGATGAAAATCCGCAGAAGAAAACGCAGTAAAAACCGCGATAAATCCGCAGTAAAAACCGCGATGGGTTTTCACTGCGGATTTTGCAATTCTGCTGCGGAAAAATCCGCAGTGGAATCTGCAGAGTGTGAACATAGCCTTAGAGAGCATTACAGATCAATATCCACAGGCAAGGGATCTTTACATTTTATTAAGCACATACAGGAAAAACATAATGCAGATCCTAATGTGTTACGTTTCGCCGGCTTGGAGGTGGTTAAAAATCCACCCCAAGGTGGCGATCGAAATAAAATTCTCCTACAACATGAAGCAAGGTGGATTATAAAGACAAACGCTCAAGGTCCAATAGGACTAAATGACAAACTTGACATGTCAATATTTTTATGATTGCAATAATGATTCATTCCAAATATTGCATCTTGTGATTGTAATAATTGTATATTCCAATGTTATTGTTTATGCATTTCCGCAGCACAAAGTGATTTTAATTGTTATGTGTAATTATATGTTGTTTTTACACTTACTCACTTTCTTCACTCACCTGTCGACTCCTATAAAAAGGAAATGACACACTTGATTGTGCACCTGGACCCGTGGAAGCGCATTTTGCGTGAAACGGCCGTAGTCCTTCTCCTCTCCCCCGCACCTAATCCTCTTTCCTGATGCCTCTCCGCATAATGTCTCACATCGCTTTAAGCGAATAGAGGACACTATCTTCAGCAAGAATCTGGTGAGTGCTGCATCTTTTGTTATTTAACAAGTTGGAAAGTCTGTCTGCTTTATATGCTAAGCACCACCCGGCATCTGCAAACACATAGACTGGTGGCTTGAAGTTTATGCCTAGACTTCTCCTATACTGTTACTGCCTGTGAAGATTAACACATCGAGTGCCGCTCAGTTCCTTTTCTGCGGGTCAGTGAACTTTCATGCTGTATGGTGAGCAGAGCACAGGTCAGCGTTAGTCAGGCATCGCTGTGTGTGATTTGTAACGTGATCAATGGAGGTTAGTCAAGCAGAAAATATGGAAGCTGACTTAAAGGGAACCTGTCACCCCGTTTTTTGAGATTGAGATATAAATACTGTTAAATAGGGCCTGCGCTGTGCATTACTATAGTGTATGTAGTGTACCCTGATTCCCCACCTATGCTGAGAAATACATTACCAAAGTCGCCGTTTTCGCCTGTCAATCAGGCTGGTCAGGTCGGGTGGGCGTGGTGACATCGCTCTTTTCTTCCCCAGCTTTCCGTTGGTGGCGTAGTGGTGTGCGCATGTCCAAGTTCCGAATTCCCTGCGCGCACGTGAAGAAACAGCGCGCGATCTGCGCTATTATCCCTTTCATCAGTGGGGGCGGCCATCTTCCTGGGGCCGCGCGTGCGCAGATGGAGTGCTCTGCTGCACGGGGCTTCAGGAAAATGGCCGCGGGATGCCGCGCGTGCGCAGAAGAGATCGCGGCGGCCATTTTGCCAAAGCCGAGATGCAAACTCAGGAAGATGGCCGCCCCCACCGATGAAAGGGATAACAGCGCAGATCGCGCGCTGTTTCTTCACGTGCGCGCAGGGAATTCGGAACTTGGACATGCGCACACCACTACGCCACCAACGGAAAGCTGGGGAAGAAAAGAGCGATGTCACCACGCCCACCCGACCTGACCAGCCTGATTGACAGGCGAAAACGGCGACTTTGGTAATGTATTTCTCAGCATAGGTGGGGAATCAGGGTACACTACATACACTATAGTAACGCACAGCGCAGGCCCTATTTAACAGTATTTATATCTCAATCTCAAAAAACGGGGTGACAGGTTCCCTTTAAGCACAGTCTCGGAGCATGGTTTAATGGCAGGAAGAGAGGGTGCGGCGGAATTCTTTATGGAATGTAACCATAAAGAGGAATTGGAAATGATAAGCACTAAAACATTGGAAAATAAAATCCACAATTTGGCCGAAAGAGAAATCAGACTATATTGGACAATTAAATCATTAAAGTCGTACGTAGAATGTGAACGTGTTCCTAGAGGACTCCGAGTGTTTAAAGACATCTCGCAATTTATGGATGATATTTCATTTAAGAAGGCATGGGAACAAATTCATCTTCAGTGTTCCCAAAATTTATTACTATTAGTGATTTCTCAGTATGAAAAGGAGTATGGAATTCTATGCGAGCAATTAGAGAAAGCCAAAAAAGAACTGTTGTCAAGAATAACGGAAACGCAATATACCGTATTTTTCCGACCATAAGACGCACTTTTTTTCCTCCAAATTTGGGAGGAAAGTGTGGGTGCGTCTTATGGTAGGGATGTAGCATGTGGGAAGAGGGGCAGCAGCTAGTGGAATGGCACTGTGATCCCTCTTTCAGGAGGCAGAAAAATGTCCCTGCTGCCTGGAATCAGTGCTGGGGAAACCACATTGTCCCGATGATTAAGTGCAGTGAATATTCATTAGCCGCTTCCCCGCCCACCTGTCAGCACTGAGCAGTGAGCAGGAAGCAGCCATTGAATACTCCTTCACTGAAACAGGGACGCACATGGTTTCCCCAGCACTGGATTCCTGCAGGGAGATCTGTGTCCGGTGGAGGAGAAGGCAGCAGCAGGGGCCAGAGGGGACAAGATCGCCGCATACCTGTCTGGCTGTGCTGGACGCTGAGTGCTGGGCATAAGGACCTGTGTGATGTCATGAAGTGGGTGGGCTGGAGCATCACATGGCAGCACAGAGCCCTCCCTCTTCTGATGTCATCACCGGTGCTTCAGATTCCCCACTAGAATCTGCTGGCTTCCTCTTATCACCTGTGCTGCGGAGAGGCAACAAGAGGGAGGGCTCTGTGTGTGCAGTCATGGGATGCTCCAGCTCTTTACCTCACCCCAGCATGGCTGGCTGGCTGCCACAATTAAAAGGTTAGTCTTTACAACACACAATAAAGCACTCTGCCACTCCTTTGGTGAACTATAACTCCCAGCATGCCATAGGATCTGCAGGACAGGCTGGGAGTTATAGCTCTCCCATGGGATTTTAAAGCAGCACTCCAGTGTTATTTTTTCCATGCTGGGGTGGTGCTTTCAATATAAGCCCTGTGCCCCCATTCTTATACTCACCCTCCAGGGTCTTCATATTGTACTTCACAGACACCACACTGGTCCCACAGCACCATCTTCTACCCGCAGCTTCCAACATAATAACATACTATTATATATAATAACACTACATATAATAGTATGTATTTATGTTACTAAATATTTTACCACATTTTTTGCTTCAATTTTTTTTCCCCTGTTTTCCATCTCTAAAACCTGGGTGCGTCTTATAGTCCGGTGCGTCTTATAGTCCGAAAAATACGGTAATCTTTTCCTCAAAAAATTGGAGAAAAAATTGGTAGTGACTCAATTAGACACCAAACAAAAGAAAAAAGACAAATTCTTAAGAGATAAAAATGATTTCGAATCAGGGCAAGTCTTCTCGTGGAACAAAAATAAAAAGAGTTTTTTTCAGAGAAACCGTCAAGTAAGAACTCAGAATAAGAAAAAACCACAGAGAGACGGTTGGATTACCGATTCCGATTCCAGTGGGGTTGAGGAGCAGATGGAAAATATCAACATGGCAACAACATCGCAGAGAGATAATATCCCTTTAGGAGGAAAACCAGACGAGGGGGCCGGAAAAACAGGAATGCAGAAAAAAACGCAAGCAAGTGTCGTGGAGGAAATAGCACCAGTTAATAATGAACTTCAAATTATAAATTTGTCTAATAAAATACTATCTGCAGATCAAAGACAAGTATTGTCGCTTGGTTTAAACTTCTGCTTGCCAGAAGAATTCGATCTGACCGAGTTTAACCCCTCTGTGACCTTAGACGTACTATCCCGTCGAGGTGCCCTGGGCTTATCTGACCCTGGACGGGATAGTACGTCATAGCCGATCGGCCGCGCTCACGGGGGGAGCGCGGCCGATCGCGGCCGGGTGTCAGCTGCTTATCGCAGCTGACATCCGGCACTATGTGCCAGGAGCGGTCACGGACCGCCCCCGGCACATTAACCCCTGGCACACCGCGATCAAAGATGATCGCGATGTGCCAGCGGTACAGGGAAGCACCGCGCAGGGAGGGGGCTCCCTGCGGGCTTCCCTGAGCCCCCCGCAGCAACGCGATGTGCTCGCGTTGCTGCGAGGGTCTCCTCACCTCCCTCCTTGCTCGAGCCCCGGATCCAAGATGGCCGCGGATCCGGGTCCTGCAGGGAGGGAGGTGGCTTCACAGAGCCTGCTTAGAGCAGGCACTGTGAAGGCTGCAGCGCTGTATGTCAGATCAGTGATCTGACAGAGTGCTGTGCAAACTGTCAGATTACTGATCTGTGATGTCCCCCCCTGGGACAAAGTAAAAAAGTAAAAAAAAATTTTTCCAAATGTGTAAAAAAATAAAAAAAAATATTCCAAAATAATGAAAAAAAAAAAAAAATATTATTCCCATAAATACATTTCTTCATCTAAATAAAAAAAAAAAACAATAAAAGTACACATATTTAGTATCGCCGCGTCCGTAACGACCCGACCTATAAAACTGTCCCACTAGTTAACCCCTTCAGTAAACACCGTAAGAAAAAAAAAAAAAAAACGAGGCAAAAAACAACGCTTTATTATCATACCGCCGAACAAAAAGTGGAATAACACGCGATCAAAAGGACAGATATAAATAACCATGGTACAGCTGAAAGCGTCATATTGTCCCGCAAAAAAAGAGCCGCCATACAGCATCATCAGCAAAAAAATAAAAAAGTTATAGTCCTGAGAATAAAGCGATGCAAAAATAATTATTTTTTCTGTAAAATAGTTTTTATCGTATAAAAGCACCAAACCATAAAAAAATGATATAAACGAGGTATCGCTGTAATCGTACTGACCCGTAGAATAAAACTGATTTATCAATTTTACCAAACGCGGAACGGTATAAACGCCTCCCCCAATAGAAATTCATGAATAGCTGGCTTTTGGTCATTCTTCCTCACAAAAATCGGAATAAAAAGCGATAAAAAAATGTCACGTGCCCAAAAATGTTTTCAATAAAAACGTCAACTCGTCCCGCAAAAAACAAGACCTCACATGACTCTGTGGACCAAAATATGGAAAAATTATAGCTCTCAAAATGTGGTATTGCAAAAAATATTTTTTGCAATAAAAAGGGTCTTTCAGTGTGTGACGGCTGCCAATCATAAAAATCCGCTAAAAAACTCGCTATAAAAGTAAATCAAACCCCCCTTCATCACCCCCTTAGTTAGGGAAAAATAAAAAAAAATGTATTTATTTCCATTTTCCCATTAGGGCTAGGGTTAGGGCTAGGATTAGGGTTAGGGTTAGGGCTAGGGTTAGGGCTAGGGTTAGGGTTAGGGCTAGGGTTAGGGCTAGGGTTAGGGTTAGGGCTAGGGTTAGGGCTAGGGTTAGGGTTAGGGCTAGGGTTAGGGCTAGGGTTAGGGCTAGGGTTAGGGCTAGGGTTAGGGTTAGGGCTAGGGTTAGGGCTAGGGTTAGGGCTAGGGTTAGGGTTAGGGTTAGGGCTAGGGTTAGGGCTAGGGTTAGGGCTAGGGTTAGGGCTAGGGTTAGGGCTAGGGTTAGGGCTAGGGTTGGGGCTACAGTTAGGGTTGGGGCTAAAGTTAGGGTTAGGGTTTAGATTACATTTACAGTTGGGAATAGGGTTGGGATTAGGGTTAGGGGTGTGTCAGGGTTAGAGGTGTGGTTAGGGTTACCGTTGGAATTAGGGTTAGGGGTGTGTTTAGATTAGGGTTTCAGTTATAATTGGGGGGTTTCCACTGTTTCGGCACATCAGGGGCTCTCCAAACACGACATGGCGTCCGATCTCAATTCCAGCCAATTCTGCGTTGAAAAAGTAAAACAGTGCTCCTTCCCTTCCGAGCTCTCCTGTGTGCCCAAACAGGGGTTTACCCCAACATATGGGGTATCAGCGTACTCAGGACAAATTGGACAACAACTTTTGTGGACCAATTTCTCCTGTTACCCTTGGGAAAATACAAAACTGGGGGCTAAAAAATAATTTTTGTGGGAAAACAAAAAGATTTTTTATTTTCACGGCTCTGCGTTATAAACTGTAGTGAAACACTTGGGGGTTCAAAGTTCTCACAACACATCTAGATAAGTTCATTGAGGGGTCTAGTTTCCAATATGGGGTCACTTGTGGGGGGTTTCTACTGTTTAGGTACATTAGGGGCTCTGCAAACGCAATGTGACGCCTGCAGACCAATCCATCTAAGTCTGCATTCCAAATGATGCTCCTTCCCTTCCGAGCCCTCCCATGCGCCCAAACGGTGGTTCCCCCCCACATATCGGGTATCAGCGTACTCAGGACAAATTGGACAACAACATTTAGGGTCCAATTTCTCCTGCTAACCTTGGAAAAATACAAAACTGGGGGCTAAAATATAATTTTTGTGGAAAAAAAAATATTTTTTATTTGCATGGCTCTGCGTTATAAACTCTAGTGAAATACTTGGGGGTTCAAAGCTCTCACAACACATCAAGATGAGTTCCTTAGGGGGTCTACTTTCCAAAATGGTGTCACTTGTGGGGGGTTTCTACTGTTTAGGTACATTAGGGGCTCTGCAAACGCAATGTGACGCCTGCAGACCATTCCATCTAAGTCTGCATTCCAAATGGCGCTCCTTCCCTTCCGAGCCCTCCCATGCGCCCAAACGGTGGTTCCCCCCCACATATGGGGTATCAGCGTACTCAGGACAAATTGGACAACAACTTTTGGAGTCCAATTTCTCCTGTTACCCTAGGGAAAATACAAAACTGGGGGCTAAAAAATAATTTTTGTGGGAAAAAAATTTTGTTTTATTTTTATGGCTCTGCATTATAAACTTCTGTGAAGCCCTTGGTGGGTCAAAGTGCTCACCACACATCCAGATAAGTTCCTTAGGGGGTCTACTTTCCAAAATGGTGTCACTTGTGGGGGGTTTCAATGTTTAGGCACATCAGTGGCTCTCCAAACGCAACATGGCGTCCCATCTCAATTCCTGTCAATTTTGCATTGAAAAGTCAAACGGCGCTCCTTCCCTTCCGAGCTCTCCCATGCGCCCAAACAGTGGTTTACTGCCACATATGGGGTATCAGCGTACTCGGGACAAATTGGACAACAACTTTTGAGGTCCAATTTCTTCTCTTACCCTTGGAAAAATAAAAAATTGGGGGCAAAAATATAATTTTTGTGAAAAAATATGATTTTTTATTTTTACGGTTCTGCATTATAAACTTCTGTGAAGCACTTGGTGGGTCAAAGTGCTCACCACACCTCTAGATAAGTTCCTTAGGGGGTCTACTTTCCAAAATGGTGTCACTTGTGGGGGGTTTCAATGTTTAGGCACATCAGTGGCTCTCCAAACGCAACATGGCGTCCCATCTCAATTTCTGTCAATTTTGCATTGAAAAGTCAAACTGCGCTCCTTCCCTTCCGAGCTCTCCCATGCGCCCAAACAGTGGTTTACTGCCACATATGGGGTATCAGCGTACTCAGGACAAATTGGACAACAACTTTTGAGGTCCAATTTCTTCTCTTACCCTTGGAAAAATAAAAAATTGGGGGCAAAAATATAATTTTTGTGAAAAAATATGATTTTTTATTTTTACGGTTCTGCATTATAAACTTCTGTGAAGCACTTGGTGGGTCAAAGTGCTCACCACACATCCAGATAAGTTCCTTAGGGGGTCTACTTTCCAAAATGGTGTCACTTGTGGGGGGTTTCAATGTTTAGGCACATCAGTGGCTCTCCAAACGCAACATGGCGTCCCATCTCAATTCCTGTCAATTTTGCATTGAAAAGTCAAATAGCGCTCCTTCCCTTCCGAGCTCTCCCATGCGCCCAAACAGTGGTTTACTGCCACATATGGGGTATCAGCGTACTCAGGACAAATTGGACAACAACTTTTTGGGTCCAATTTCTCCTGTTACCCTTGGTAAAATAAAACAAATTGGAGCTGAAGTAAATTTTTTGTGTAAAAAAGTTAAATGTTCATTTTTATTTAAACATTCCAAAAATTCCTATTAAACACCTGAAGGGTTAATAAACTTCTTGAATGTGGTTTTGAGCACCTTGAGGGGTGCAGTTTTTAGAATGGTGTCACACTTGGGCATTTTCTATCATATAGACCCCTCAAAATGACTTCAAATGAGACGTGGTCCCTAAAAAAAAATGGTGTTGTAAAAATGAGAAATTGCTGGTCAACTTTTAACCCTTATAACTCCCTAACAAAAAAAAAAATTGGTTCCAAAATTATGCTGATGTAAAGGAGACATGTGGGAAATGTTACTTATTAAGTATTTTATTCAAAGTTTGAAAATTGCGAAATTTTCAAAATTTTCGCCAAATTTCCGTTTTTTTCACAAATAAACGCAGGTACTATCAAAGAAATTTTACCACTATCATGAAGTACAATATGTCACGAGAAAACAATGTCAGAATCACCAGGATCCGTTGAAGCGTTTCGGAGTTATAACCTC
Source organism: Ranitomeya imitator (assembly GCF_032444005.1). Lineage (NCBI taxonomy): Eukaryota > Metazoa > Chordata > Amphibia > Anura > Dendrobatidae > Ranitomeya > Ranitomeya imitator. The sequence goes on from NC_091288.1 coordinate 98,580,245, forward strand.
ATAAAGGGACAGTGGTCAGAATTGTAAAAATTGGCCTGGTCATTAACGTGCAAACCACCCTTGGGGGTAAAGGGGTTAAAGTAGATCTATTTAAATGCACACGAAAATTGCATCTGCATAAACATTTTCTATCTCAAAAAAACACCAATGAAACCTCAGCAAAACCAACAACGGAAGTTCCGGCTTCCATAGGTAATCTTGGCTTTATGGCGTTTCCTCCGGATAATGAGAAAGACATAGAAGTTATGTGGCTTCTAACTAGTTTAAGCGAAGAGACTCCTAATGTAGATCATTTAGGAGCCAGTTCTATCACTGAACCTATTGTGGAGCCTTTCAAGGGAGGAGTGCGATCCTGCTTTATGCCACCAATCGCCCCGGGGAAGTCTATCGATTTATTTCAGGACTTGGTCCTAAAAGATGTAGAGGCATTGCTGTACCGAAAACCTTTAAGAGATTTAACGTTAAATGAGGACAGAGCCCTTAGGGAAATGCAAAAGTGGAAAGACGTAGTCATAAGAAAGGCGGACAAGGGGGGGAATCTAGTAATACTCAACAAAGATTATTACATTAATGAAGCATTGTCGCAATTAAATGATAGGGATACATATATCCCGTTGGACAACAATCCCACATCTAAATTTAAAGATAAATTAAGATCTTTATTGAATAAATATGTGGTAAAAGGCGTTTTAACAAAAAATAGAGCAGAAAAGCTTCTTCCAGAACACCCCAAAATTCCACACTGGTATAGCATTCCCAAAATTCATAAGAACGCAACACATCCCCCTGGACGCCCCATAATTTCGGGGATCGATTCCTTAACGGAACCCCTGTCCCAATTCCTCGACTGGCTACTTAAACCACTGCTGCAGAAGATCCCTTCATTTGTCAAGGATACAGGAAGCTTCTTATCTGCCTTACAATCGATTGACTGGCAGCCTAGATTTTCTTTAGCCTCCATTGATATCGTGAATTTATACACAAGAATCCCACAGGCTAAAGGTATAGAAGCAATACGAAAAATCTTGCTAAATACTGAGAAAGATCCTGATTTTATTTCATTTGTGGTGGAGAGTTTAGAATTTGTGTTGTCACATAATGCCTTCAAATTCATAGATAAATGGTTCCTACAATGTGTTGGTACTGCAATGGGTACGCCCGTTGCATGTGTTTTTGCCAACTTATTTTTAGCAGTCTTCGAAGAAAAATATATTACGGCTGCAATAAATCCGTATTTGAAGCATATGCGACTTTACTTGCGTTTCGCAGACGACATTTTTATCGTCTGGGATGGCACAAAAAGTGATTTTGATAATTTTGTCTCCTATTTAAATGAAGTTAATGAGGACAACATGCGGTTCACATCCTGCTTTGACAACAAAACTCTCGAATTTCTAGATGTTCAAATATCAATACTAGAAGATAAATTAGTCACAAAAGTATATAAAAAGCCAACGGCCACTAATAATTTACTTCATTTTAACAGTGCCCATCCGTTGCATACAAAACGAAGTATACCATATAGCCAGATGGTGCGCCTTAGAAAAATTAATAATAATGAAGATATTTTTAGGGAGCAAATAAAAGATCTTAAAACATGTTTTTTGAACAGAAATTATCCTTCCCAATTATTAGCGAATGCTGAGTCAAGAGCTCTTAAACTCTCGCAGAAAGACATATTAAAAAACCGTAAAAAAGACAAACAGTACAAATTAAAACAAGAACCACATAGGTTTACGTTCACCTTCACACATAGCCCTATGGACAACAAAGTATATGCCGCAATAAGAAAGAATTGGCATGTTTTACAAAATGACAGGGATTTATCTAAAATTGTCCCTAAACAGCCTCATTTTGCCTACAAACGCACGAGAAACTTGGGTAACTTACTTGTTCACAATCGAATGTTGCCAGAAAATAATAATTGGCTAGAGAAATCATTGCCGAGTGGCAATCATAGATGCGGTAGTTGTAACTTCTGTCACCTTCGAGTACTTGGCAGCTCTATACGAATAGGTCCGATAACACACACAGTGCATGATTTCATCTTATGCAAAAGCAAATATGTGGTATATGTCATCTTTTGTCCATGTTTATTTTATTATATAGGCAAAACCATTTGCCCAATGACAGTAAGATTTAGAGAGCATTACAGATCAATATCCACAGGCAAGGGATCTTTACGTTTTATTAAGCACATACAGGAAAAACATAATGCAGATCCTAATGTGTTACGTTTCGCCGGCTTGGAGGTGGTTAAAAATCCACCCCAAGGTGGCGATCGAAATAAAATTCTCCTACAACATGAAGCAAGGTGGATTATAAAGACAAACGCTCAAGGTCCAATAGGACTAAATGACAAACTTGACATGTCAATATTTTTATAATTGCAATAATGATTCATTCCAAATATTGCATCTTGTGATTGTAATAATTGTATATTCCAATGTTATTGTTTATGCATTTCCGCAGCACAAAGTGATTTTAATTGTTATGTGTAATTATATGTTGTTTTTACACTTACTCACTTTCTTCACTCACCTGTCGACTCCTATAAAAAGGAAATGACACACTTGATTGTGCACCTGGACCCGTGGAAGCGCATTTTGCGTGAAACGGCCGTAGTCCTTCTCCTCTCCCCCGCACCTAATCCTCTTTCCTGACGCCTCTCCGCATAATGTAAGCCCCCCCGCGTAAACTGAAAATAAATAAAGCGTGGGTCTCATGTCCCCATGGACCCTGCTATGAGCCTATTCTAATAGTTTTTTCCTCATTTTTATGGGAATGTAAATTTCAGTCAGAATCTGTGGGATTCGTGACAGACTGTTTTTTTCCAGTTTTTGAGCGCTAATTTTCCAGCATTTTCATTGGTGGAGAGTGTTTTGGCGGTTTTTATTTATTTACAGATCTGACTGACAGCTGTCATTACCTCAGTTGCTGGCGCAAGAGCAACGAAGAGGTACCACGCTGCCATGGAGAAGCTAGTCCAGGAAGTTTTAGCTAGGGCAGGGGGCCAGGATGGTTTAGACTGGCTAAAAAGCTGCCTGGCAATGAAGGAAGTGCCAGTGGGCGCTGATGGTATCCCTCCTCCTACCGAAGTGGAGCCATTCCCCCTGCTTTCAACCCCGGTACCTGCCGCCCAGCCAGCGCCGAGTGCTGTATCGCGCTCCAGGAGGTCAAGGTCTATCTCAGCTGCAGCGTCGGATTCCCCGGCGCCCAATCGCAGCCAACGTGATGCCGGAAAGAAACCGCGACGCTGCGCCTCAGTGAAGTCCCGCAGCCCGGTGAGAGAAGTCGGCCGTCGCCCCCTAGATGAACCGGCGACGTCATCACATGCAGCCGGAAAGGCAGGAGTGGGGCAGGGCCGTAAAAGTGCTGCGGTCCCCTCCTGCTCTCTCTCCAGAGCGGCCATCTTTGCATCGGATCTGCAGGGAAGGTCGGCTCCAGCGGCTGCAGCACAGTCCTCAGAAGATGAAGAGGATCTTCAATCAAGTTCCCTCAGAGAGCCGCGCTCGCCTAATATCATGGGCTTGAGCGCAGGCATTTCTGGTGAGCGTCGCCGGGAGGTCCAGCCTGACAGGGGTGAGAACATTAATCAAATTCTGCTTAATAGTGAATTGAGGGATTTTATTAAATCAGTAGTGTGTGAAGCTCTGGGGGATGTTGTACCCACTCCCCCTCCCCTTTCTTCATCGGTTCCTAAGATTACTATTGACGCTATGCACATTGATACGCCTTCCATAGCTTCCATCCCAATAAATCCTTTTAAAGAGGCTCTAACTTGTGAGCTGTCTCCGCTTGGTTTCCATTTAAGTTCCTCGGTTAAGGAGCTTATTTGGAACAATAATTATATTGATATATTTTCCCTTATTCCTCGCAGAGATCAGCCCCCGAAGTCTGAAAAAAAAGAGGATAGGGCTGATTCTGAGGATAGTAGGCGTAACATTAGATCGTTTAACAATTGGATACAAGCCTTCACTATTTACGCCGCAGTTTTGGGGGAGAAATCCCCTAATCTTTGCAGTAGCTTGTTTCAGCACGTCGATATTATTTTAGAAGCGTATAAAAATTTCGGCGGCTCCGCTTGGCTTCACTATGATGAGGCTTTCAGGCACAAGCTATCTGTTCACCCTGAAGTTAAATGGGGTACGAAAGATATCGGGTTGTGGATTAACCTCATGCTGCCGTCGAGACAAGTCACGAGTAGGCAAACGGTTAATTCCTTTCCTAAAAGAGGCGTCTGCTTCGCCTTCAATGAAACTTTTTGCAAATGGAGCAATAATTGCCGATTTAGGCACGAGTGCTCCTTCTGCGGTAATGCCCATCCGATGTCCAAATGTTTCAAGAAGCAGGCAGCCCAGCAATCTGCAAGTAAGGAACCTAACCCAAAAGGCCCGGACTCCGGTGATTTTGGAAAATATGGTTCACTGGCTAAACAGATTCCCAAACAAGGAGAGTAGTCAGCTCCTGTTTGAGGGTTTTTATAATGGCTTCTATGTACCCCATTTCAAAGGGAAAGGCTGCGTTATTGTAAAGAATTTATCCTCCATTTCTGCTTTTCCAGAAGTTGCTAGGGAAAAAATCCGTAATGAACTAGAATTAGGTAGCGTGGCTGGCCCTTTTCTGTCCCCCCCCTTTTTAAATTTTCGCATTTCACCTTTGGGGGTCGTACCTAAAAAAGATTCCGGTTCTTTTCGTTTAATTCACCATCTCTCGTATCCGCCAGGCCACTCGTTAAATGATGAAGTTGATAAGGAATGTTGTTCAGTTTGTTACTCTTCTTTCGACGGCGCATTGGATTTGCTAAGGAAATTTGGTTAATTTGCCTTAATGGCGAAATCCGATATTAAATCGGCTTTTAGGATTCTACCAGTTCACCCTATGGGTTTTAACTCGTTAGGTTTCCATTTTGATGACTGTTTTTTTTTCGATAAATGCCTTCCAATGGGCTTTTCATTGTCATGCTTTTACTTTGAGACATTTTCCGTTTTTTTGCATTGGGTTTTGCAATCCAGCTGTGAGGAAGCCGGGATACTGCACTACCTGGATGATTTCCTTTTCGTAGGTCCTCCTCATTCACCGGTATGTCAGGCTACCCTGGACACATTTTTTCGGATGTGCTCTCACTTTGGCGTTCCTATTGCGAAGGATAAAACAGTCGGCCCTTGTAATCGAATCGAATTTTTAGGCATCACAATCGATTCTGTAAAAATGGAAGCTATTCTTCCTGAAGATAAGGTTGCCAAACTGCGTGCTTCTCTTTCTGAATTTTTGTCTAAGGATAAAATTTCTCTCAAAGATCTTCAGGCGCTTTTAGGCCTGCTGAACTTTGCTCTTCGGGTAATTCCAATGGGCCGTGTGTTTTCTAGGAGTCTTTACGAAGCCACCAAGGGTTTTTCTTCACCTAAATGCCACATTCGAGTTCGCTCCAAGCTCAAGGAGGACGCTAGAATTTGGCTGTCATTTTTGTCCTATTTTAATGGTAAATCTGTTTTACAATCTCCCTTCATCAATGCGGATTCCATTCCTCTGGTTTTTTCCGCGGATATTTCTTTAGGTGTCAGTTTAGTATGTTCATATCATTGGGTGCGCTTGAATTGGCCTGATGATTCTCATATTACCAGGGCCATGAATAATTCCCTGCTCTTAGAGCTTTTTGCAATCTTTTCACTTATCTTCATTTGGGGCAAAAACTTGAAAAATTCAAGAATTCTGTTGTACTCTTCTAATCAAGCAGTCGTTTTTGCTATCAACACTCTATCTTCAAAGAATCGTCAGGCCGCAAAGATTTTGGGACAACTGGTTTTTCTATGTTTGAAAAACAATGTTTGGCTGAAGGCGAAATTGGGCTCTAGCAAATTTAAATCGTTAACTGAAATGTTATTGAATAGTCAGTGGACTAATTTTTCCCAACAGGTGCCACTAGCAGACAAGGAAGCGACCCATTGTCCTCCATCAGTTTGGGACGTGATCTCAACTTAGTTCCGCATTTTATTGAAAATTCCCTGTCCAAACGATCGTGGGCTGACTACTCAGCCGCATGGAAAAAATTGACTGATTTTTGTTTTCTTCACGGGTTCAATGCATTGACTTCCGACCCTTTTGTTGCTCTGCAATTCACGGAATCTTTACTTAAGAAGAATTTGTCTTACTCTGCGGTAGCAAAATGCTTCGCAGGAGTCTCCTTTTTCCTGAAGGTCCACGGGGAATCTGCGTTGACTGACCTCTTTCTGGTAAAACAATTCTTGAAGGGCCTAAAACAAAAGAATTTTGTACCAGATTCCAGACGTCCCATTTCCCTGTCGTTGCTAAGAAACATTTGTTCTGTACTGATTAATGTTTGTTCAAATCCGGAGGAAGCACTGTTGTTTAACGCCATTTTCTCAATTTGTTTTTTTGGAGCTCTTAGAGTCGGCGAGATAGTGTCTTATAAGAAAGCTGAGCCATCCGGGCTCAGGCTGGAGGACGTTAAAATTTTTGACTCCTTTCTTTTGGTGTTTATTAGAAGTTCTAAAACGAATCAAATGGGAAGAGGTAATGAAATCTGTTTGAAATCTTTTGGTGACAAAACTATTTGCCCAGTTTTTAATTTTTCCAAATGGATTGTGGTTAGGCCTGCGGTGCAGGGCTCGTTGTTTTTGCATAAAGATGAAACCCCAGTCACTGTATTCCAGTTCAATTTTATTTTGAAAAAATGTTTATCTTTTTTGGGTAAGAGTCACCTCAGGATCTCCTCTCATTCGTTTAGGATAGGTGCGGCTACGGAAGCCTCTAGAGCCGGCTTATCTGATGCCAGAATCAAAAAAATGGGAAGATGGGAATCGAATCGTTTTAAACTGTACGTTCGACATAATTTATATGCTGACTAATTATTTATTTTCTTTTAGGTCCAAATATTGTTTGGATTGTTGGCCATTCCTTTATTTTCTGGGCCCAGAAGAGGGCTAGTCAGCGTTGTTACTCGGAGAATCTGTCCTTTAACCCTTCCATTACGCAGGTTTACTGGCATAGCATCCGTGGACTGAAGTGGGCTTCTTTGGTGCCTGAGCTAAAAAATTGTTTGTTGAAATTTCCATACCCGGATTTAATAATTATTCACCTTTCTGGGAATGATCTCGGGAAGATCAATACGCATAATTTATTGGCGGCCATGCGGTCCGATCTTATTTTTTTTAAACAAAATTTTCCTTTTTCTTGCCTCGTTTTTTCCGAGGTCATTCCCAGACTCTTTTGGCAGCAACAGCAATTTGCTTTTATGGATAAGATTCGTAAAAGGGTGAACCGTGAAATGATGAAATTTTTTCCCCTTCTAGGAGGCTTTTCCTTTAGGCATGTGGATTTGGAGGGGTTTTTACCTGGTCTGTATAGACAAGATTTGGTTCACTTGTCCAACATAGGACTTGACATTTTTAATCTGAACTTGGGCAACATAGTTGAAAAATGGCTGTGTGGTTTGGGGGGGCCTCGACTCTGTTAGTCTTGGCCTTGTGGGATAAATCACCCATGTATGGGTGGATTTGGACATTTGGTATTTTTGGAGAATTTTTAAATATGTTATATCGGAAGTTTATTTATTGGAAGTATTTTATGGTATTTTATGTAACCCTGAATAAAACCGCACGGCCATTTTATTTCCACTTTAAATTAAATCTGTCTCCAGAGTGTTTATTTGGGCATGGGTTTTATGGGGACATGTAAGCCCCCCTGCGTAAACTGAAAATAAATAAAGTGGGGGTCTCATGTCCCCATGGACCCTGCTATGAGCCTATTATAATAGTTTTTTCCTCATTTTTATGGGAATGTAAATTTCAGTCAGAATCTGTGGGATTCGTGACAGACTGTTTTTTTCCAGTTTTTGAGCGCTAATTTTCCAGCATTTTCATTGGTGGAGAGTGTTTTGGCGGTTTTTATTTATTTACAGATCTGACTGACAGCTGTCATTACCTCAGTTGCTGGCGCAAGAGCAATGAAGAGCCCACCCTCCCTCCCTTTATGTCATCGTTCCTACTGTCGTGTGGTTTTAATTGTGGGGATAAATCACCCATGTATGGGTGGATTTGGACATTTGGTATTTTTGGAGAATTTTTAAATATGTTATATCGGAAGTTTATTTATTGGAAGTATTTTATGGTATTTTATGTAACCCTGAATAAAACCGCACGGCCATTTTATTTCCACTTTAAATTAAATCTGTCTCCAGAGTGTTTATTTGGGCATGGGTTTTATGGGGACATGTCTCACATCGCTTTAAGCGAATAAAGGACACTATCTTCAGCAAGAATCTGGTGAGTGCTGCATCTTTTGTTATATAAAACATTAGTATTGTTGTTTATAAATGATTATGAACTTCTTTTCTTTGCATTTATTTGAGGTCTGAAAGCACTGTTTTTTTTTTTACATTTTGATCATTTCTCCTTTTCGGAAAAAAATACAAAATGTATTGCCTGGAACTTCGGAGACATGTTGTCAGTAGTTTATAGACTAAAAGAACAATTTACATTTTACTTAAAAATATACAGTACCTATAAAGAGAAAAATCAGACGAATTAAAAATTTTGCAGTGGTCTCTTAATTTTTGCCAGAGTGGTACATTTTTCACCTTGATATTTTGTCGCTAGAGATCACTTTCTTCCTTTTTGCATTATTTACATTATCAGCCTTCTTTATACACATTCATTTTTCAGCACAAGTTATTGTATCCCCAAATATCTCTGCAGATCCTCTAAATGAATCTATGTAAATTATGAAGAGATATATTTGCCCCCCCACATTATCTGAACAGAGCCACATAATATCCAGTATTTGATTAACTTTATAGTAAAATGTACTATAGCACTATAACAGTGTCCTGTCCCTTTAAATCTTCAGATACCTCTGTCACCATGGTAACTGCAGCCATCAACAACCAGTAGGATTGCTCAGTTTGAATTTCAAAAAAAAAAAGTCAGTTTGTTACATCTCATCGGAGTGTGAAGACAGACACCTGCAGTCAGTGCGAGATTCCAGGTATATAATGCACCGGACGGACCCCACACCCATCACAGACACTCACAGACCACAGCTGACACTTTCTGATAAATCTGATCATTACCAAGTTATTATTTCCTCCAACACATGATGTGGTGAGATATCAGTGGGTGAGGCCGATACTCGTGACATCTCCCATCTGGATCGATCCAGAGACAAGATCCCGATATTTACCCTCCGCTCTGCTCCTCCATGGGGAATGTCCCCGGCACACACACATGATGGCCCGCAGTGTAGTATCGCTAGTACTCTGCATGATATCCCGTCCTCCATATATACCACATGCTAAAGGGGAGGGCTGATCCCATTGGGACAAGTTATCACCTGTCTGCGGGATAAGATCAGAGTCCGATCACTGGGAACCGCACCAATCGCCAGAACAGGGCACTGGTATCTCATTAAACGGCAGCAGCAGTACCACCCCCGACCACTGGGACTGCCAGAGAGCGACGAGTACAGCTCCTGCAGGTCCCAGAGAGGATGAATGGAGCAGCAGGGGAGCATGTGCACCTCCGCTACCTTCTAATGGGGATAAAAGTTCTGGTGATGGCTGGAATTTCCAGTGGATGGACCCCACTGATCTATAAGTCATCACCGATCCCATGTATAACTTGCTCCAACTGAAAATACCCCTGTAATGAAGCTCACATATGTAACCGCCAATATCCCATATATTTCCCAATGTTGCCCTTCCCTGCACCTGAATTTATGATAAAATAAATATGAATCAATTACCAAAAGCCCTGCTGACTATTCCTGATGTCTTATAGGATTTGGATACATTTTGTCAGAGAAGATATCAGCGGTCACCATGTGGACCGGGTATTCTGCCAGCGCTGGATCAGGTAGCTTCCATCAGTCTGTGATAACTGACCGCTCTCTACACTGCTGTTGGTTGGGTTTCTGTGGCTTTACTTTATAGGGGTTGTCTATCTTTGGGGGCATTTTTGTTTTTACTTAAATGCGTGTATTTTGTGGTATAAATTATTTTTGCATTGGAGTTTCATTAAACAATTTCCATTATTTGCTTCCTATTATCTCTGAGCTGTACCATCTATTGCTGGCTGCAGAGTTAACTAACTGAGGATCTATCAGTGAGCTCTTTCTGACAGTCTGAAATGCAAGTTTGTAGCTCTTTTACGCTTATTTCCTGAGTGTCGCTTAGTAAATTTCAGTAGTGGCTTCTCTGTCACATCCTCTTTGTACGGTTAGGATTGATCCTAATATCTGGTTCTGTTTTCTTCAGTTTACGTCACACCTGAGGAGCAACTGAGAAGACTGGCGTATTGTATCAAGCTTCTCCCGTCACCCCTCTACAAGAAGGAGGTCAGTGAGAAGACTAAGTGGAGGTAGTTATGTACTCAGATATTCCTAGTCATCCTTCTAACTTCATCTCTTCTCTTCCTAGCGCCTCATGCCAACCAACCCAGAAGCCCAGAGAAGGTTTGCTGTAAGGGATGAAGAACGGCCCGCTCCATCCAGAAGTATCCCAGCCAGGGACAAAAAAAGGAAGAGGGAAGAAGAAGTGGCGCTGAGAGAAATGCTGGCCTATCTGGACGAGGAGGAGGACAAGAAAGAAGAGAAGGAAGAAGAGGAGATGGCGGCAAAGATCAAACTGGACATTAGGCTCCCGAGAAGCAGCACACGAAGAAGCAGGACCAGGCCCCACAACGTCCGCCACCAAGTCAGCCAAGCCTCTTCCATGACATGGAAGAACATCATGTGGACCATCCTGCTGGGACCCCTCTGCCGATACATTGGCATTATCGGCCCGTAAGTATAAAAAACACTAGAAATAATAATAGCAGCATAATAGTAATATAGTGGCAAGATATCAGCATTAGACTAATGAGTAATTAGATTAGTGATAATAAGAAAGTCATAAAATAGTAATAAATTAACAGTAGTAATAGTAGTAGGTGGAATAGCAGTGTGATCCAGGGTTCTAGGACTGATCGCCTTTTCTCGGGTTCAAGAAGGAATTTTTCCCCTTGTGACACAAATTGGCTGAATGTGTCCTGGGGTTTTTGCCTTCTTCTGGATCAACAGTGTAAGAATAAGGTAGTATTAATGATAATGGAAAAGTTAGAATATTACAATCATAAAATAGCAGTATTAATAATAGTAAGAATATAAAATAATTATATCTATAAAAAGGCAAGAACCTAAAATTACAATAATTATAGTCATAGCTCAATCTGTGCTGTAATGTGAACTAGTTATAGAAAAGTTAGAATAGTACAGTAATAAGATAGCAGGACGTAAATAATAGATATAAAATCTATAAAAAGAACAAACCCCTATACATTATAATAATAACTATAGTAGTAGTAGAATTAGCACTCTAATATTAGTTAGATCCCTAGAAATAACATAATTCGGTTTGATCCAGGGTTCTAGGACCGATCGCCTTTTCCCGGGGTCGAGAAGGAATTTTCCCTCAGTGACACAAATTGGCTGAATGTGTCCTGGCGTTTTTGCCTTCTTCTGGATCAAAAGCTTTAGACATAGGGACCTTAGTAATATCATTATTAGAGTCACAAGAGTAATAAAATGATAAAACTAATAAATCAAAAAGTAAATGATAAAAGGTACATTTTTAATAAATAATAAAAAGTGTAGTAATAATAATAACAGATTTGTGAGGCAGAGTCCCGTTAGTTAACAAGTTAGTGTTAGGTTAGTGTAGGTCCCATCTGAAGAGGTCGCCTTGTCGTTGGCAGATGGGCTCGCACAATTTGCTCAAAATGTGCGCTAAGAACCTCTCTTTTATATCTATAGAAGATAAGCAGTAATGCCATTCAGGAGATGTACATGTACACAGCAGTTTTGTGAATAACACTTCTGCAGAATCACAGCAGCAGGTATATCGTATAGGGAGGTCACATCTAGTGATAGTGCTACAGTGATATTACAACTTGGCCTTACAGGAAATCCGTCAACAAGTTTTTGTTCTGCAATCTGACAGCACCATGATGTAGGGACAGAAATTCTGATTCCAGCAATGTATCACTTAGTTTTCTGGGTGCAGCAGGTGGGATAGAATCACAGTTTTCTCTTCAGCAGATCTAGCAGAGCTCAGATGTTGAGTTGTGTATAACCCCGTCCACACCACTGATGGACTGCTTACTGTGTACACTGTATATTGACAGAAAGCTGCTAATCAGTGCTGGGGACAGTGGTTGGACTAGGAGACACGAGACACCTAGTCCTGTAGTGATAATCTTCTGCTGAGAAAACACTGATTGTATTGAAGCAGCAAAACACAGCCCATTAACTGACACATCACTAGAATCAGATTCTCTTCTCCTACATCATGCTGCTCTCAGATTACATAACAAAGCATGCTGACAGATTACCTTTAAGGGTAAAACTGCTTATACTAATTACTTATATTGGTTCCCGAGAAACATCTAACATGTACATCGCAGTCAGGTTCCAGTACCCGCTCTATAGTGCACATTTTCACCAGGCTGGTGCTGTCAGGGCACCTACAAGATGTGCGGCAGTCGTACTGGTGTATTATACAACCCGCTTCTGCCCCAACTACCGGCAGTGGAGCTAGCCCTGATCCTGGCAGCTTAAGCCCTTTTACACCACAGTCAGTAGCAACCACAGCACCTAGGTGGTGTAGAGAGAAGGAGAGGGAGGCGCAATCACAGTGCTGGGGATTTTCTATGGCAGTCGGGGTCCTAATTAAGGTTTATTTTGACACCAGTCAGAGTCATGCGGGGCGAAGTCATCCTGATGAAGTGTCTGCTACTCATATGCCCTAATACAGCCTCCAATAGTAACATTTGCCTTATACCCAGAGCTTCCTCCCTCCTTCACTGCTAGCATGCTCCATGCCTTACAGGGGATGTCCAATGAAACAAGTTATCACCGATCCACAGGCGAGGTGATGCCGTAACTTACTGCTTGGTGGGTTCCGACCCCTGGAACCTGCACCATCCTCAGATTGAGGGACCTGTATCCTGTTAGAAAGGAGCTGAAAGTCAGGAACCATCTGAAGCTCCATTCATTCTCTATGGGGCTGCCAGAAAAAAGCCGAGCTCAGCACTTGGTACCACATAGGGAATGAGTGGAGCAGGATCATTGAGTAATAAAATGGACTTAGCTCCTCATCATTGCGTCTGTGTAAGAGGCTTAAGTGTATGTGCACACGTAGAAATGACCTCCGCAGATTTTTACGCAGAGGATTTTAGAAATCCGCAGGTAAAAGACACTGCGTTTAACCTGTGGATTTACTGCGGATTTATCGCGGTTTTTATGCAGATTTTGTGCGGATTCCACTGCGGCTTTACACCTGCGGATTCCTATTGTGGAGCAGGTGTAAACCGCATCTGAATCCGCACAAAAAATTGACATGCTGCGGAATGTAACCCGCAGATTTTCCACACGTTTTTTTCCGCAGCATGTGCACTGCGGATTGCGGTTTCCATAGGTTTACATTGTACTGTAAATGTATGGAAATCTGCTGTGAACCCACAGCAAAATCCCCAACATGTGCACATAGCCTTGGGCAGTGGAATCCGCACAAAATCCACATAAAAACCGCAGTAAATCCGCAGGTAAAATGCAGTGCCTTTCACCTGCGGATTTCTAAAATCCACTGCGGAAAAATCCGCAGAGGTCAATTCTACGTGTGCACATACCCTCACCCTTTTCTCCCCTTCCGACGTAAGCTTGTATGTTGGTCCCAGTCTTGTTTTTCCTGTAGAGAAGAGGAAGCCCCTTTGCCTTTTCTGCTCTCAGTCCTCTGCGGCTTTTCACCATCACTCAGTGTTCACCATTAAATGTAATAAAGGTAATAATTGACCCGTTGTCTGACTTTCATCCCTCCCCGGTCTGAGCAACGTACAAGATAATAAAAAAGTAAGGTGAATATTGAATACAAAAAAGCAAAAATCAGCTCCCTTACGTCAGTCACCACATGTGATGCTTTTGAAATTAAAGAAGATATATATATATATATATATACATATATATATATATATATGTACACAGTATAGCACCGCAGGAGTCCGGTTGCCACAGTGGCATTGCCTCCCTCACAGGGGGGTGATGACATGCCTGGAAGCAAGGAGGGTTTCCCTGACTAGATAACACTCACATCCAACACCTTTCTTGACTCCAGATCAGAAGGGGGAGCTCTAAATCTGGATTCAGGGGAGCTTTTCTATAAGTTCTGGCCTGGCGGAGGGGTGAGTCAGTCAGTGTCTGGAACAGAGGAGAGAGGAGAGCAGTAAAAGAGAACTTGGGGAGTGGAGCTGCAACCAAGCTCACCCCAGTACTGAGTGCCAGAAACCGGACACCAGAGTCCATGGTTGCATGGGTACTAAAGCCCCGGCAGCTAAATCCGGAGGGCAGGAGACTGCAGGTCTCCTGACCCTAACACCCAGAGGCACAGCAGCATATCAGAGCCCAAAGCCGCCATAAAGGAGCGACACCTGCAATTAGCTCAAGTTGTCTGCCATACGGGCAAGTACTTCAGAACACTAATGAACAGAGGACTGAGCATAGCTTTAGGCAGCAAGGACCTCAGAGGACAGCGCCGCAAAGAGGCCTCAAAACCCATCTGGCTTAGTGAATCCTAAGTTGCTTCCAGGCCCCCCGAACCTCCATTGTCATCAACTAGGGCCCCGGCCTGCACTTCAAACCGTGAGTAAAAGTGTGGGAACTGCACCCTGCTGTGTCCTCTGAATTATTACTGCGTCACCTGCCCTGCATCACAACATCCATCATCACATTTATCACCATCACTGCCCTGGGGCTAAGCTCTACCTGTGGAGAGCTGTAACAACTCTGCTGCATCACCATCAGCCCCAGCGGACTCTTTAGGTTACTTTCACATTTCCATTGTTTTGGAACCATCACAATGTGTCGTTTTGGAGAAAAAACGCATCCTGCAAAGTTGCCCACAGCATGCGTTTTTGCACCATAGACTTGCATTAGCGACGCATTGCGATGTATGGCCACACGTTGCATGCGTCGTCCACTGGATGCGTCGGGTTTTGGCGGCTCGTCATTTTGAAAAAACGTTCAAGGGAACATTTTTTCGTACGTTGCATCCTGCATTTTTAACTGCGCATGCCCGGGCGGAGATCTCTCTCTCCTCCCCAGAACTTTAGAATGGGCAGCGGACGTGTTGAAATACTGGGTCCGCTGCTCACGTGTATGCATAAACTCACAAACGTACGTCGGTACGTCGCGCCGACGCTTTGTGACGGCCCAGTACCGACGTAAATGTGAAAGTAGCCTTAAGCAGCGTCGGCCATCCCTAGCCGAGTACCACAGGTGGTGTCACGAACAAATCCCCTATAAACTTTATTCCCCTTTCATTTCATTGACACTTTTATTGGATGCCCAGAGCCACGGGGTCACTGCTGCCATGACACATCCCTTTAAGAACCGTCGACCCAGCCCGAGTACCCCACGGCTCTAGCGGGCGCTCCATATATATATATATGTGTATATATATATATATATACACATATATATATATATATACCGTATATACTCGAGTATAAGCCGAGATTTTCAGCCCAAATTTTTGGGCTGAAAGTGCCCCCCTCGGCTTATACTCGAGTCACGGTAGCGGTGGGGTCGGCAGGTGAGGGGGAGAGGGCGCTGAGGCATACTTACCTAGTCCCAGCGATCCTCGCGCTGTCCCTGCCGTCCCACGGGCTTCGGCGCTGCAGCTTCTTCCTCTCTTCAGCGGTCACGTGGGACCGCTCATTACAGAAATGAATAAGCGGCTCCACCTCCCATAGGGGCGGAGCCGCTTATTCATTTCTCTAATCAGCGGTGCCGGTGACCGCTGATAGAGAAAGAAGCTGCGGCACCGAAGACAGGAGGGGACAGCGCGAGGATCGCCAGGACTAGGTGAGTATAGCATATTCACCTGTCCTCGTTCCAGCCGCCGGGCGCCGATCCATCTTCCCGGCCGGCGCCTCCATCTTCCCGGCGTCTCTGCTCTCTGACTGTTCAGGCAGAGGGCGCGATGACGCATATAGTGTGCGCGGCGCCCTCTGCCTGATCAGTCAGAGCAGAGACGCCGGGAAGATGGAGGCGCCGGAACGAGACGCCGGGAGCTGCAATCAAGGGAGGTGAGTATGTGTTTTTTTTTCTTTATTGCGGCAGCGGCGGCACAAATTTATGTGGAACATCTATGGGGCACAGTGAACGGTGCAGAGCACCGTATAAGGCACAGCACAGCTATGGGGCACAGTGAACGGTGCAGAGCACCGTATATGGCACAGCACAGCTATGGGGCACAGTGAACGGTGCAGAGCACTGTATATGGCACAGCACAGCTATGGGGCACAGTGAACGGTGCAGAGCACCGTATATGGCACAGCACAGCTATGGGGCACAGTGAACGGTGCAGAGCACCGTATATGGCACAGCACAGCTATGGGGCACAGTGAACGGTGCAGAGCACCGTATATGGCACAGCACAGCTATGGGGTACAGTGAACGGTGCAGAGCACCGTATATGGCACAGCACAGCTATGGGGTACAGTGAACGGTGCAGAGCACCGTATATGGCACAGCACAGCTATGGGGCACAGTGAACGGTGCAGAGCACCGTATATGGCACAGCACAGCTATGGGGCACAGTGAACGGTGCAGAGCACTGTATATGGCACAGCACAGCTATGGGGCACAGTGAACGGTGCAGAGCACCGTATATGGCACAGCACAGCTATGGGGCACAGTGAACGGTGCAGAGCACCGTATATGGCACAGCACAGCTATGGGGCACAGTGAACGGTGCAGAGCACCGTATATGGCACAGCACAGCTATGGGGCACAGTGAACGGTGCAGAGCACCGTATATGGCACAGCACAGCTATGGGGCACAGTGAACGGTGCAGAGCACCGTATATGGCACAGCACAGCTATGGGGCACAGTGAACGGTGCAGAGCACCGTATATGGCACAGCACAGCTATGGGGCACAGTGAACGGTGCAGAGCACTGTATATGGCACAGCACAGCTATGGGGCACAGTGAACGGTGCAGAGCACCGTATATGGCACAGCACAGCTATGGGGCACAGTGAACGGTGCAGAGCACCGTATATGGCACAGCACAGCTATGGGGCACAGTGAACGGTGCAGAGCACCGTATATGGCACAGCACAGCTATGGGGTACAGTGAACGGTGCAGAGCACCGTATATGGCACAGCACAGCTATGGGGTACAGTGAACGGTGCAGAGCACCGTATATGGCACAGCACAGCTATGGGGCACAGTGAACGGTGCAGAGCACCGTATATGGCACAGCACAGCTATGGGGCACAGTGAACGGTGCAGAGCACCGTATATGGCACAGCACAGCTATGGGGCACAGTGAACGGTGCAGAGCACCGTATATGGCACATCTATGGGGCACAGTGAACGGTGCAGAGCACCGTATATGGCACAGCACAGCTATGGGGCACAGTGAACGGTGCAGAGCACCGTATATGGCACAGCACAGCTATGGGGCACAGTGAACGGTGCAGAGCACCGTATATGGCACAGCACAGCTATGTATGGGGCACAATGAACGGTGCAGAGCACCGTATATGGCACAGCACAGCTATGTATGGGGCACAGTGAACGGTGCAGAGCACCGTATATGGCACAGCACAGCTATGGGGCACAGTGAACGGTGCAGAGCACCGTATATGGCACATCTATGGGGCACAATGAATGGTGCAGAGCACCGTATATGGCACAGCTAGGGGGCACAATGAACGGTGCAGAGCACTATATGGTTCACACCTATGGGGAAATATGAACGGTGCAGAGCACTATATGGCACAGCTATGGGGAAATAATGATCTATTTTTATTTTTGAAATTCACCGGTAAATGCTGCATTTCCACCCTAGGCTTATACTCGAGTCAATAAGTTTTCCCAGTTTTTTGTGGCAAAATTAGGGGGGTCGGCTTATACTCGGGTCGGCTTATACTCGAGTATATACGGTATATATATATATATACACATATATATATACCGTATATACTCGAGTATAAGCCGAGATTTTCAGCCCAAATTTTTGGGCTGAAAGTGCCCCCCTCGGCTTATACTCGAGTCACGGTAGCGGTGGGGTCGGCGGGTGAGGGGGTGAGGGCGCTGAGGTATACTTACCTAGTCCCAGCGATCCTCGCGCTGTCCCTGCCGTCCCACGGGCTTCGGCGCTGCAGTTTCTTCCTCTCTTCAGCGGTCACGTGGGACCGCTCATTACAGAAATGAATAAGCGGCTCCACCTCCCATAGGGGCGGAGCCGCTTATTCATTTCTCTAATCAGCGGTGCCGGTGACCGCTGATAGAGAAAGAAGCTGCGGCACCGAAGACAGGAGGGGACAGCGCGAGGATCGCCAGGACTAGGTGAGTATAGCATAGTCACCTGTCCTCGTTCCAGCCGCCGGGCGCCGATCCATCTTCCCGGCCGGCGCCTCCATCTTCCCGGCGTCTCTGCTCTCTGACTGTTCAGGCAGAGGGCGCGATGACGCATACAGTGTGCGCGGCGCCCTCTGCCTGATCAGTCAGAGCAGAGACGCCGGGAAGATGGAGGCGCCGGAACGAGACGCCGGGAGCTGCAATCAAGGGAGGTGAGTATGTGTTTTTTTTTCTTTATTGCGGCAGCGGCGGCACAAATTTATGTGGAACATCTATGGGGCACAATGAACGGTGCAGAGCACCGTATATGGCACAGCACAGCTATGGGGCACAGTGAACGGTGCAGAGCACCGTATATGGCACAGCACAGCTATGGGGCACAGTGAACGGTGCAGAGCACCGTATATGGCACAGCACAGCTATGGGGCACAGTGAACGGTGAAGAGCACCGTATATGGCACAGCACAGCTATGGGGCACAGTGAACGGTGCAGAGCACCGTATATGGCACAGCACAGCTATGGGGCACAGTGAACGGTGCAGAGCACCGTATATGGCACAGCACAGCTATGTATGGGGCACAGTGAACGGTGCAGAGCACCGTATATGGCACAGCACAGCTATGGGGCACAGTGAACGGTGCAGAGCACCGTATATGGCACAGCACAGCTATGTATGGGGCACAGTGAACGGTGCAGAGCACCGTATATGGCACAGCACAGCTATGGGGCACAGTGAACGGTGCAGAGCACCGTATATGGCACAGCTATGGGGCACAGTGAACGGTGCAGAGCACCGTATATGGCACAGCACAGCTATGTATGGGGCACAGTGAACGGTGCAGAGCACCGTATATGGCACAGCACAGCTATGGGGCACAGTGAACGGTGCAGAGCACCGTATATGGCACAGCTATGGGGCACAGTGAACGGTGCAGAGCACCGTATATGGCACAGCACAGCTATGGGGCACAGTGAACGGTGCAGAGCACCGTATATGGCACAGCTATGGGGCACAGTGAACGGTGCAGAGCACCGTATATGGCACATCTATGGGGCACAATGAACGGTGCAGAGCACCGTATATGGCACAGCTAGGGGGCACAATGAACGGTGCAGAGCACTATATGGTTCACACCTATGGGGAAATATGAACGGTGCAGAGCACTATATGGCACAGCTATGGGGAAATAATGATCTATTTTTATTTTTGAAATTCACCGGTAAATGCTGCATTTCCACCCTAGGCTTATACTCGAGTCAATAAGTTTTCCCAGTTTTTTGTGGCAAAATTAGGGGGGTCGGCTTATACTCGGGTCGGCTTATACTCGAGTATATACGGTATATATATAAATCTCCATGTAATGTAGTGTAAGTGTATTAATACACTCACTTACCGCTGCTTTCTCCAGTGAGTGTCCAGCCCATTCTGCTACTCTTCTCAGTGACGCCACCACTATTGTGACTAGCCGGCCCTCTCTATACTCTATGCACGAGTCGGGAGTCTCTCTTACAATAGAAGCCCATGGGGCCTAGCTCTGCTGCTCCATAGACTTACACTGTAAGGGCTCATTCCTACTTGCGATTAAATAGGATGAATGAAATATGATTAACAATCAGATTACATTCAGACCAATTTAATCCTATAGTTCTATTCTCATTTCCCTTTTTTCCTTGCTCCGATAGGATCGCAATCGGACACGATAAAAAAAATCGCTGCATGCTGAATTCGGATCACACGCACACATATAGGTCTATGGCTGCGTGTGAAACATTGCACTGCACTCGGATATCACCCGAGTGCAATGCGATTTCCGCCAGCGCCGGCAGCAGAGGAGATGGAGAAACTAATTTCTCTGTTTCCTCCGTGACCATGCTGCGATTTTCTCTGCTGCCAGCGGATCGGAGCACAGCGGATAGAAGCACAGCGGATAGGAGCACAGTAGATAGAAGCACAGCGGATAGGAGCACAGCAGATAGAAGAACAGCGGATAGGAGCACAGCGCACACCCACTCGGATCGGAGCACAGCGGTTAGGATCACAGGGGATAGGAGCACAGGGGATAGGAGCACAGCAGATCGGAGCACAGCTGACTGGAGCACAGCTGACTGGAGCAGGGGTGGATTAAGCGTAGCCAGGGCCCCAGGCTGTTCAGACACTGTGGGCCCCCCCGGTCATGTGACGGGGGTCATGATATACCTGAACCAGATTATTCCAGAAAAATGGCCGAGCCCTACTCTGCTGTAACCTATTAAATATTTGTTAAAATATGCAATACAATTTAGGTATATTTTGATTTATTTTTCAATTTTTAAAATGACCAATATCACATACAAGGAACAAATACCACCGCATCATGACCAGACCACAAATTACAACCACAGTGATCGAATAATATCACATACAAGGAATTAATACCACCGCACCATGTCAAGACCACATATTACCACCACTTGGTGACCAAATAGCACATACAAGGGACAAATACCGCAACACCATTTACAGACCACATATTACCACCACATAGTGACTGAATACTACAATACTGATTAGTAATTAAAAAAAACACAATACTATCACCATAAGTGCCAGTATTCACAGGAGATCTGTACTTAGTATGCAGTGTCTGTGTAGAGGTAATCCAGAGATCACTGGTGGTATTATACACAGGAGCTCTGTATATAATGTATAGGTAATACAGTGATCACTGGTGACATTGTACACAGGACCTCTGTATATAGTATACAGTGTATAGTATCAGTGTATAGGTAACACTGACTCACCAGTGACGTCTCTAAGTGAAGTCCTTCATCTTTCATCCAGCACAGACCGCCATCATTTTTTCCAGCCAGGACTCGATTCTGCAGGAAATAACACAGTTATCTCAAGCTCCGCTTGCAGAACACATTACTTAATTTTTCACAACTTCTACATTTCACCAGATGAAGAAAAAAAGGCGATATAGTGTCACTCTGCACAGTAACAGGACCGCCCCCCCATTTAAAACAGTATACTCAAAAAATAAAATAAATACATCACTGCAGTAATAATATCCCTTAATTAGCCCCTATGGTAATAATATTCCCCATCCTGACTCCGTTTATCTCATTCCTGGCTCCAGCCATATGTTCTCGCATCCTGCCCTCATGAGTATCCCTTCTACCCCATATGATCTCCCCATCCTGCCCCATCTGTCTCCATCGCATCCATCCTGCCCCATGATCCAATCCTGCCCCATGTCTTTCATTCTGCCCTGTGTCTCCAATCATGCCCTGTATCTACATTCTGCCCATGCCTCCAGTCCTGCCCCAGTGTGTCCAGCATATTACCCCCAGTGTGTCCAGCATATTACCCCCAGTGTGTCCTGCAATCTGCCCCAGTATGTCCAGCATATTGCCCCAGTGTCCAGCAATCTGCCACAGTGTGTCCAGCATTGCCCCCAGTGTGTCCAGCAATCTGCCCCAGTGTGTCCAGCATTGCCCCCAGAAAGTGTGTCCAGCAATCTGCCCCAGTGTGTCCAGCATTGCCTCCAGACAGTGTGTCCAGCAATCTGCCCCAGTGTGTCCAGCATTGCCCCCAGACAGTGTGTCCAGCAATCTGCCCCAGTGTGTCCAGCATATTACCCCCAGTGTGTCCAGCAATCTGCCCCAATATGTCCAGCATATTGCCCCAGTGTCCAGCAATCTACCCGTGTGTCCAGCATTGCCCCCAGACAGTGTGTCCACCAGCAATCTGCCCCAGTGTGCCCAGCATTGCCCCCAGTGTGTCCAGCAATCTGCCTCAGTGTGTCCAGCATTGCCTCCAGACAGTGTGTCCAGCAATCTGCCCCAGTGTCTCCAGCATTGCCTCCAGACAGTGTGTCCAGCAATCTGCCCCAGTGTCTCCAGCATTGCCCCCAGACAGTGTGTCAAGCAATCTGACCCAGTGTGTCCAGCATTGCCCCCAGACAGTGTGTCCAGCAATCTTCCCCAGTGTGTCCAGCATTGCCCCCAGATAGTGTGTCCAGCAATCTGCCCCAGTGTTTCAAGCATTGCCCCCAGTGTGTCCAGCAATCTGCCCCAGTGTGTCCAGCATTGCCCCCAGACAATGTGTCCAGCAATCTGCCCCAGTGTGTCCAGCATTGCCCCCAGACAGTGTGTCTAGCAATCTGCCCCAGTGTCTCCAGCATTGCCCCCAGACAGTGTGTCCATCAGCAATTTGCCCCACTGTGTCCAGCATATTGCACACAGACAGTGTCCAGCATTCCGGCCCGCCTGGGCCCCCCGGATTGCCGTTAGCAAAAAAAAAACCCCGAGTTCTCCTCACCTGACCTGTGCGCTCCAGCGGCGAGCTCCCTCCAGCAGCGCGCACTCGCCAGCGACTGACAATGACGTCAGACGCCGGCGACGTGTGCGCTGCGCCTGCGGCCGACTTCAGATGCCAGCCTCCAATTGGCTGGCGGCTGTTGTTAACTATTGACGTGCGGGCGTCAATAGGTGAAACTGCCGCAGCAGTGGTAGGGGCCCAGTGAGCAAACGAGACGGGGCCCGATGCGGGCCCCCTCTGCCCACCGGGCCCATACGCCAGTCAGGGCAGTAATGCCCTGATGGCGGCGGGCAATCTGAACGGTAGCCAAGGGCCCCCCCACACCACTGGGCCCTGGGCTGCCGCCCAGATTGACCCTATTATAATCCGCCCCTGTATGTATGAATTGATGTTGGGGTACACTAAGTATAATATAATCACGTATATGGTGTCTTGATGTTGGAGCACACTAAGTGTAATATAATCATGTATATGGAGTCTTGATGTTGGGGTACGCTAAATATAATATAATCATGTATATGGTGTCTTGATGTTGGGGTACACTAAATATAATATAATCATTTATATGGTGTCTTGATGTTGGGGTACGCTAAATCTAATATATAATTGCCTAGAATACTACTTCCTGCAATTTGTGCCAACTTCCTGTCCGGAGCTAATGTCCGGAGCTAATGTCCGGAGCTAATGTCCGGAGATAAGTGACGTCAACAGTGTCCAGTGTCTGATTGGTTGCCGCCTGCTGCGAGCGACCAATCAGAAACGTGCCGTACTGTGACACACTCCGCCCGCCATTTTGGTGTGATTTTTGAATTTTTACCTCACAGCAAGTTTCTACTGCGTGGAGGCGGGCCCAGTGACGTTGCTCTTCAAGCTCCTGCTGAATTTCGTCAAAAAAATGATAATACCATTTACCAAAACTATATATATTTAGTTGTGAAGTGGTTCAGTGACATTTTCACACCAATTTTGAACTTTTGTTTGGTGTTTTCTCCATATACTGCCTATTATTCACTGACTGTTATACTGAGAGACTGCCGTTTATTAACCTCTTCTTTGCCACATTGGGTATATTGCTCTATTATTTGCCACATAAGGACATTGTCCATTATTGCCCAGCAATTTATCTGCAATATAAACTGCCTATTTATTAATATCTGCATTCAAACATGCAAAGTTGTCGTCTGATGTCTTTCATCCCTCCCCTCATAAGCATGTTCATGGATCCTGTGTAACTGCACCTTAAATAACAAGAATTGTCAAGAGCTGGTGAGTGCAGCCATTTTTTGTTCTTTCTTACTATTATTTATTAATTGTATTATTCTTATACATTTGAATAAATAAAGTATATATGGATTCTAGACTCCCGATTCTTTAGAATCGGGCTGCCATCTAGTATAATATAATCATGTATATGGTGTCTTGATGTTGGGGTACGCTAAATATAATATAATCATGTATATGGTGTCTTGATGTTGGAGTACACTAAATCTAATATATAATTGCCTAGAATACTACTTCCTGCAATTTGTGCCAACTTCCGTGGCTTTGTCCGGAGCTAATGTCCGGAGCTAATGTCCGGAGCTAATGTCCGGAGCTAGTGTCCGGAGATAAGTGACGTCAACAGTGTCCAGTGTCTGATTGGTTGCCGCCTGCTGCGAGCGACCAATCAGAAACGTGCCGTACTGTGACACACTCCGCCCGCCATTTTGGTGTGATTTTTGAATTTTTACCTCACAGCAAGTTTCTACTGCGTGGAGGCGGGCCCAGTGACGTTGCTCTTCAAGCTCCTGCCGAATTTCGTCAAAAAAATGATAATACCATTTACCAAAACTATATATATTTAGTTGTGAAGTGGTTCAGTGACATTTTCACACCAATTTTGAACTTTTGTTTGGTGTTTTCTCCATATACTGCCTATTATTTTTGTTCTTTCTTACTAATCTTTATTAATTGTATTATTCTTACATTTGAATAAATAAAGTATATATGGATTCTAGACTCCCGATTCTTTAGAATCGGGCTGCCATCTAGTATAATATAATCATGTATATGGTGTCTTGATGCTGGGGTGCACCAAGTATAATATAATCATATATATGGTGTCTTGATGTTGGGGTACACTAAATATAATATAATTATGCATATGGTGTCTTGATGTTGGAGTACACTAAATCTAATATATAATTGCCTAGAATACTACTTCCTGCAATTTGTGCCAACTTCCGTGGCTTTGTCCGGAGCTAATGTCCGGAGCTAATGTCCGGAGCTAATGTGCAGAGATAATGTCCGGAGATAATGTCCGGAGCTAATGTCCGGAGCTAATGTCCGGAGCTAATGTCCGGAGCTAATGTCCGGAGATAAGTGACGTCAACAGTGTCCAGTGTCTGATTGGTTGCCGCCTGCTGCGAGCGACCAATCAGAAACGTGCCGTACTGTGACACACTCCGCCCGCCATTTTGGTGTGATTTTTGAATTTTTACCTCACAGCAAGTTTCTACTGCGTGGAGGCGGGCCCAGTGACGTTGCTCTTCAAGCTCCTGCCGAATTTCGTCAAAAAAATGATAATACCATTTACCAAAACTATATATATTTAGTTGTGAAGTGGTTCAGTGACATTTTCACACCAATTTTGAACTTTTGTTTGGTGTTTTCTCCATATACTGCCTATTATTTTTGTTCTTTCTTACTATTATTTATTAATTGTATTATTCTTACATTTGAATAAATAAAGTATATATGGATTCTAGACTCCCGATTCTTTAGAATCGGGCTGCCATCTAGTATAATATAATCATGTATATGGTGTCTTGATGTTGGGGTACACTAAGTATAATATAATCATGTATATGGCGTCTTGATGTTGGAGTACACTAAATCTAATATATAATTGCCTAGAATACTACTTCCTGCAATTTGTGCCAACTTCCGTGGCTTTGTCCGGAGCTAATGTCCGGAGCTAATGTCCGGAGCTAATGTCCGGAGATTAATTGCCTAGAATACTACTTCCTGCAATTTGTGCCAACTTCCGTGGCTTTGTCCGGAGCTAATGTCCGGAGCTAATGTCCGGAGCTAATGTCCGGAGCTAATGTCCGGAGCTAATGTCCGGAGCTAAGTGACGTCAACAGTGTCCAGTGTCTGATTGGTTGCCGCCTGCTGCGAGCGACCAATCAGAAACGTGCCGTACTGTGACACACTCCGCCCGCCATTTTGGTGTGATTTTTGAATTTTTACCTCACAGCAAGTTTCTACTGCGTGGAGGCGGGCCCAGTGACGTTGCTCTTCAAGCTCCTGCCGAATTTCGTCAAAAAAATGATAATACCATTTACCAAAACTATATATATTTAGTTGTGAAGTGGTTCAGTGACATTTTCACACCAATTTTGAACTTTTGTTTGGTGTTTTCTCCATATACTGCCTATTATTTTTGTTCTTTCTCACTATTATTTATTAATTGTATTATTCTTACATTTGAATAAATAAAGTATATATGGATTCTAGACTCCCGATTCTTTAGAATCGGGCTGCCATCTAGTATAATATAATCATGTATATGGTGTCTTGATGTTGGAGTACACTAAATATAATATAATCATGTATATGGTGTCTTGATGTTGGAGTACACTAAATATAATATAATCATGTATATGGTGTCTTGATGCTGGGGTGCACCAAGTATAATATAATCATATATATGGTGTCTTGATGTTGGAGTACACTAAATATAATATAATCATGTATATGGTGTCTTGATGTTGGAGTACACTAAATATAATATAATCATGTATATGGTGTCTTGATGTTGGGGTACACTAAGTATAATATAATCATGTATATGGCGTCTTGATGTTGGGGTACACTAAGTGTAATATAATCATGTATATGGCGTCTTGATGTTGGGGTACACTAACTATAATATAATCATGTATATGGCGTCTTGATGTTCGGGTACACTAACTATAATATAATCATGTATATGGCGTCTTGATGTTGGGGTACACTAAATATAATATAATCATGTATATATTGTCTTGATGTTCGAGCACACTAAGTGTAATATAATCATGTATATGGTGTCTTGATGTTGGGGTGCACTAAGTATAATATAATCATATATACTTTTTTGAATTTACCAAATGGCTGCAATGAAACAAAGAGTGAAAAATTTAAAGGGGTCTGAATACTATCTATATACCCACTGTATGTCATTCTTTTAATTTTAACAACACCGTGTCTACTCAGAATTAATCTGCACCTTTTTGAACACAGACATCTTTGCAGGATCTGATGTTTTTTCCTCTCTGCTTTACACATTAGAACGGGCAAGAATGCCCCCATTCACTAATCTTCAATTACTGAAAAGCTGAAAGAATTCAGCTGGCAAATGAATCCGAGCCATGTACAAGACGATGGCGTGAGGCCAGGCTGTTCCTGCACTGCAGAAGGGGGCTAGATAAACTATCTCAGGAAGGAAGCAGGAGGGATACATGAGGGCACAAGTCACAGAAGGCTATAGACGACCTGATAACGATTCCCTGTAATCTTTACTTATTACACTGGTATTATTGTTCTGGAGATGCTGTATTAGTAATGTACAAATGGAATATAAATCATAAATAAATGCCATCATGAGAGGACAAATCCTGTTCTCTCACATTACAATAAAGGGCGATGTGGGACCCTCCTGTGGATCATCTATCAACTGGAACGGTCTGATGGGAGAGTTGAAGACCAACTCAATAGTTCACATAAAGGCCGACCTGTCAACTGGTTAAAGTCGCCAGTTTTTGCTCTTATTTTACTCCTACTGCTCTTCTAAGTATTCTATTTTTATATATAAATCCATCATACAGTTCCAGAGATATAGTCCTATTTATTGAGTGCTGAGGAAAATGTATTTAGTCTGAGGAAAAATAGGTCGATTCTCCAGAGAAGCGTCCTCAGGTAAGTAAAACGAAGTTTATTTCACATAAACATTACAACCAGGAATGATAGCACATAGCAGACCAGACTGCAGAGAGGTGAAGCCACCACTGACCAGTTTCAGGACACAGCCTTCATCATGGTCATAGAGGAATGGATACACAGCGGCATTACATAAGCTCTATTCCCGACCATGTTACTGGCATCCTAGCAGGTAACAATGTCAGCACTAAACTGGATTAAAAGTATGAACAACATTAACATGATATTAATGCAGCATAAGTGAATATTGTGGATTTTCAGATATATTGTGATCATGTCTGATGTTATCCTAAAGGAATTCTGGTATCCAATATAAAGATTCAATAGGATTCTCCATTAAGGATTTTCACTTTCTAATCACCTCCCATAATAGGGCCAACAATTGTAAGGGCAGAAGTGTGGGCTTTGTGAACCCTGGAAAAGTGTCTGGATACTGGTGAAATATTACCAGCAGCTGGCTTAGCGGCATCAGACATATGCCCACGGATGCCTCTAGTCTTCTCTGCATAATTACCTGTGAGCCATGCCCCCTTAGTAAAGACCATAAATGTTAGCGCTAAATAAAAAGGCTCATATCTATGTAACCGTATGGTGGGCTTAAACAAGAGCAAAAATCGGTATACTCTGAGGAGCAGCAGGAACAGGATAGGAGCAAACAATGGCCACTATTACATAACCATGGGACAGGTCCTCTTTCACTATTATGGATAAAATGCTATTAGGGTATGTTCACACGTTCCTGATTTCCATCCTTTTTTTCAGGACTAAAAACCGCAGCTCTTTGCATAAAACGCAGGTCCTTTATTTGGTGCTTTTTTGGTGCGTTTTTTGATGCGTTTTTTGATGCGTTTTTTATGCAGTTTTCTATGCAGAGTCTGTGTGTTTTCTAGGAAGTTTTTTAGGGTTAAAATGGCTGAAAATACCCTAACCCTAACCCTACCCCTAACCCTACCCCTAACCCTATTCTAACCTTAGTGGAAAAAAAAAAAATTCTTAATTTTTTTATTGTCCCTACCTATGGGGGTGACAAAGGGGGGGGTGTCATTTACTATTTTTTTTATTATGATCACTGAGATAGGTTATATCTCAGTGATCAAAATGCACTTTGGAACGAATCTGCCGGCCGGCAGATTCGGCGGGCGCACTGCGCATGCGCCCGCCATTTTGCAAGATGGCGGCGCCCAGGAAAGAAGACGGCCGGACGGACACCGGGAGTCCCGGTAAGTATAAGGGGGGAGATTAGGGCACGGGGGGGGGGCATCGGAGCACGGGGGGGGCATCGGAGCACGGGGGGGGCATCGGAGCACGGGGGGGTGGCATCGGAGTACGGGGGGGGAGCATCGGAGCATGGGGGGGTGGGATCGGGGCAGCCACACTCCGCCCACGCACTTCCGCCCGCTTCCCCGCACTTCCTGCTGCAGCGGTTCGGCACCACAAACCGCAATAAAACCCGCAGATATATTTTTGATCTGCGGGTTTTACTGCGGGTTTGACCTCACAATGGAGGTCTATGGGTGCAGAACCGCTGCGGCTCCGAAAAAAGAAGTGACATGGTACTTCTTTTTTCCCGCAGCTATTCAGCGCGGCTTTTTTTCTGAATTTCAGGATCATGTGCACAGTGGTTCCTGTTTTCCATAGGGTACATTGTACTGTACCCTGCATGGAAAACAGCTGCGGAACCGCAGCGGCAAAAACGCTGCGGTTCCGCAGAAAAAAACGCACTGTGTGAACATGGCCTTAATGTACTTCTAAGGGCTCATACCCACATGTCTGAAAAAAAAGTTCCGATGTCAGGACTGAAAAAACGGACGAGTGCCATGCAAGTGTCATGCGAGAACAATACGATTTTTCTTACATAGCATCTGTATGACATCCGTATGACATGCGTATGCAATGCGTTTTTTTTCTCTGCAACTATTTTTCTACAATCATTTACAGGGCCATTAATAGTGTTCTATGCCACAGAATGGTCAGAGTGCAATCCGATTTTTTTTCTCGGACTGCACTCATCCGTTTTTCTTGCAAATGAGTATGAGCCCTTAGAGGAGTAATTTCACTGCTTATATGACAGATTTTGTTGAACATGTTTCTGTGATTGTCCCATATTTTTCATGGCATTTGCAGAAATCTCTGTACTTGAAGCAGAAACAAACCTTAGGCTATGTTCACATGTTATAAAACCAAAAAGAAAGGAATGCTCACAGAGGCAGGGTGCCAATATATTAGAGTGGTAGAGGGTCACATGGAACTACGAATATCCCTGCAACTGGAAAGTCGGACTAAATAATCACATGTGGACAGTTGGAAATACACAGAGGAAAAACGAAGAGGAACAACAGGCACTAACCTGTATCAGCATGAAAAACACAGTAAAAAAGCAGAAAAAACACAGCAAAACCTGCTTTTTTTTACTGCAATAGAGCAGGTTTTGCCTGCTGAAAAAAAAAATGCAACGTGTGAACATACAGGAAAAAACGAAGCAGAAGAGCTGACCATTAAGTCCAAACGAAGTGTGGTGAAGAATCAATAGAATTAATTTACATAATGAACAGGTAGTAATAATAGAAACAACAAATCAATGTATACAAAAAATTAAAAACAAGGCCGCGCACCCAGATATGAAAATGACCATGTGCAATGGGATAGAATAAGACTAAATGTAGAGTGCCAATCTCTATGAGAATATAGATATACATACAAAAATATAATTACTAACAAAATGAATAAATAATGATAATAAATAAATATATGAGAAACAACCACAGAATAGTAAAGTGCATTTAAGGAGTTATAGAGAATATATATCAAATAATAAAGTGCTTAGTGCAAAACAGCTCCAGTGAGTGTCAACATACATCCATGGTGTGAATATACATAGTCACTTAGATGGTATAAAGGCACACTAGGACAACAAAAGTAGTATATTAAACTGAGAGGAGAGACCCTGTGTAATTGTATGACATCAGTCCAAAAATGGAGGAATAATAGTACTTACAGGGACAGTGTGGGTCTCACTCTCCTGTATCACCCCCTGATGAAGGCAGCGTTCTGAAACGCGCTTTGGGGAGGACGCCATCCAGGAGATTAAGACCCACACTGTCCCTGTAAGTGCTATTACTCCTCCATATTTGGACTGATGTCATACATATGAACTCTTGAGCGTGGGAAAATGCCAGCTTATTTTCCCATGCTACAGAGGTCATATGAGTTCATGCCGCCAGAGGGCGCAGCTTCGGTGACGGCACTGCTAGTCACTGAAGCTCTGCTCCCTGCATTTCATTCATTCCCCAGTCATTTAAGCCGGGAGCAGCCTCATTAAGAGTGCTCCCAGTTGTAAAATGTAAATGCCCCAAGATATTGATTACTGCGTGGGACTTGACTGTATGGCGGACAGGTATGGGATATTGTTACTTTTTTATTTTGCATTTTTTTACAGAAGAACGAGGGCTTCGCTTGGATTGAGCGTACAATAAAGATGTTAAACCTGTGTGTTTCATTATTTCATTAAAAGACTTTATTCTTAATGTGTGTGTGTATTTTTAACCCTTTCATACTATTGGCTTAATAATAGATAGGCGTCTTATTGACACCTTTCCATTATTAACCAGGCATAATGTCACCTCAAGGTGATATTAACCCCTTATTACCCCATATGCCAATGCTACAGGGCAGTGGGAAGAGAGAGGCTAAGTGCGCCTTTTCTGGGGTGGCTGGGGCAGATTTTTTTTATCCGGGGGGGTGGGGGGGGGGCAATAACCATGGTCCCTCTCTAGGCTATTAATATCTGCCTTCAGTCACTGGCTTTTCCTCTCTTGCGGAGAAAATTGCGCGGGAGCCCACGCCAGTTTTTTCCATGAATTAATCCTTTAATTTAACACCTACAGCTCCAAATGTTTACACACACACACTACTAACATTACTAGTGAGGGACATATACAAATCTAACAGATATGCAATGGTTTACTGTGTGTAAACCATGTCTCATATCCTGTCGGGTTCTGCAATGATTTTACAGAACCCTACAATTGAATTATCGCCTATTCTGCTAACTCTCTATGAAATATAAAGATATATATATATACAGTCATGGCCAAAAGTATTGACACCCCTGCAATTCTGTCAGATAATACTCATTTTCTTCCTGAAAATGATTGCAAACACAAATTATTTGGTATTATTATCTTCATTTAATTTGTCTTAAATGAAAAAAACACAAAAAGAATTGTCCTAAAGCCAAATTGGATATAATTCCACACTAAACATTAAAAAGGGGGTGGACAAAAGTATTGGCACTGTTCGAAAAGTCAGGTGATACTTCTCTAATTTGTGTAATTAACAGCACCTGTAACTTACCTGTGGCACCTAACAGGTGTTGGCAATAACTAAATCACACTTGCAGCCAGTTGACATGGATTAAAGTTGACTCAACCTCTGTCCTGTGGCCTTGTGTGTCCCACATTGAGCATGGAGAAAAGAAAGAAGACCAAAGAACTGTCTGAGGACTTGAGAAACCACATTGTGAGGAAGCATGAGCAATCTCAAGGCTACAAGTCCATCTCCAAAGACCTGAATGTTCCTGTGTCTACCGTGCACAGTGTCATCAAGAAGTTTAAAGCCCATGGCACTGTGGCTAACCTCCCTAGATGTGGACAGAAAAGAAAAATTGACAAGAGATTTCAACGCAAGATTGTGCGGATGTTGGATAAAGAACCTCGACTAACATCCAAACAAGTTCAAGCTGTCTTTCAGTCCGAGAGTACAACAGTGTCAACCCGTACTATCCATTGGCGTCTGAGTGAAAAGGGACTGTATAGTAGGAGACCCAGGAAGACCCCACTTCTCACCCCGAGACATAAAAAAGCCAGGCTGGAGTTTGCCAAAATTTACCTGAAAAAGTCTAAAATGTTTTGGAAGAATGTTCTCTGGTCAGATGAGACAAAAGTAGAGCTTTTTGGGCAAAGGCATCAACATAGAGTTTACCGGAGAAAAAAAGAGGCATTCAAAGAAAAGAACATGGTCCCTACAGTCAAACATGGTGGAGGTTCCCTGATGTTTTGGGGTTGCTTTGCTGCCTCTGGCACTGGACTGCTTGACCGTGCGCATGGCATTATGAAGTCTGAAGACTACCAACAAATTTTGCAGCATAATGTAGGGCCCAGTGTGAGAAAGCTGGGTCTCCTTCAGATTTCATGGGTCTTCCAGCAGGACAATGACCCAAAACACACTTCAAAAAGCACTAGAAAATGGTTTGAAAGAAAGCACTGGAGGCTTCTAAGGTGGTCAGCAATGAGTCCAGACCTGAATCCCATAGAACACCTGTGGAGAGATCAAAAAATGGCAGTTTGGAGAAGGCACCCTTCAAATATCAGGGACCTGGAGCAGTTTGCCAAAGAAGAATGGTCTAAAATTCCAGCAGAGCATTGTAAGAAACTCATTGATGGTTACAGGAAGCGGTTTGTCGCAGTTATTTTGGCTAAAGGTTGTGCAACCAAGTATTAGGCTGAGGGTGCCAATACTTTTGTCTGGCATTTTTTTGGAGTTTTGTGTGAAATGATCAATGTTTTGCTTTTTGCTTCATTGTCTTTTGTGTTTTTTAATTTAAGACAAATTAAATGAAGAGAATAATACTAAATAATTTGTGTTTGCAATCATTTTCAGGAAGAAAATGAGTATTATCTGACAGAATTGCAGGGGTGTCAATACTTTTGGCCATGACTGTATGTGTGTCAATGACATATATATAAATATATATATATATATATATATATATATATATACACTGTATATATATCTGTATGTATGTATATATATATATATACAGTATATAATATATATATACACACACACATATAAATACACCTATACTACAGTGCCTTGCGAAAGTATTCGGCCCCCTGGAACTTTTCAAGCTTTTCCCACATATCATGCTTCAAACATAAAGATACCGAATGTAAATTTTGGGTGAAGAATCAATAACAAGTGGAACACAATTGTGAAGTTGAATGAAGTTTATTGCTTATTTTAAATTTTTGTGGAAATTTAAAAACTGAAAAGTGGGGTGTGCAATATTATTCGGCCACTTTCAGAGCAGCATAGTCACACCAGAAGTTCATTGTGGATCTCTGAAAGATCCAATATTGTCCTAAATGCCTAATGATGATAAATATAATCCACCTGTGTGTAATCAAGTCTCCGTATAAATGCACCTGCTTTGTGATAGTCTCAGGGTTCTGTTTGAAGCACAGAGAGCATCATGAAGACCAAGGCACAAACAGGCAGGTCCGTGATACTGTTGTGGAGAAGGTTAAAGCCGGATTTGGATACAAAATGATTTCCAAAACTTTAAACATCCCAAGGAGCACTGTGCAAGCGATCATATTGAAATGGAAGGAGTATCATACCACTGCAAATCTACTAAGACCCGGCCGTCCCTCTAAACTTTCATCTCAAACAAGGAGAAGACTGATCAGAGATGCAGCCAAGAGGCCCATGATCACTCTGGATGAACTGCAGAGATCTACAGCTGAGGTGGGACAGTCTGTCCATAGGACAACAATCAGTCGTACACTGCACAGATCTGGCCTTTCTGGAAGAGTGGCAAGAAGAAAGCCATTTCTCAAAGATATCTATAAAAAGTGTTGTTTAAAGTTTGCAACAAGCCACCTGGGAGACACACCAAACATGTGGAAGAAGGTGCTCTGGTCAGATGAAACTAAAATTGAACTTTTTGGCAACAATGCCAAACAATATGTTTGGCGTAAAGGCAACACAGCTCATCACTAGAGATGAGCGGTGTTTTCGAGTAGAACTGTTCGCCAATTTCAAATTCGAGCTGTTTTGGGCGGTGTTCGAGTCGTTCGTCGAACTCGAACAATTTGCTTAAAATTCGGCTGTTCGAGTTTCTGTTCGATAACTGTTCATTCACCAAAAGCCTAGCTTGATTTGCACAATAAAGCTGTTTATCATTGTTAATAGACTGTTTCAGTGTAGAGTGGGCAGGAGAGGGGGGAGCAGGGGATAGATCTGTGCTAAAATAATGCCGATCTCCAATTCTTTTTCTTTCCTGCATTTACAGTGGGGCGGTGCAGTCTCTCAGCCTATCAGCAGTGCACACACACACACAGCAATGTGCATGTGATGCACACAAGCAAGGGCATGTGTCATTGGCTGTGTATGTCACATGTCCTTGCCCTATGAGAACCAGCCATTTTCCCTGTCGCCACCATTTCCTCACTGCTGCAGCTTAGTGTTAGAAGGCACTGCTGCTGCTGTGGGCGCTATACAGACTAAGTCTTTTTTGGGAGCAAATTTTCAGAGAGATAGGTTTATGGAGTCAGGAGGAGTCGGGACTAGTTGTAATATCAGCCCTTTTCAGGGAAAGTTACAGCAGTTCATAGCACTGATTGCCAGGCAGGTCTGTGCCAGTGCTGTGCAAGTGTTTGTCACAGCATTTGGTGTAATCTAGCTCAGCCAATCCTTTTGGGCTAGTAGCATTGTCTGATAGTCATCTGAGTAGCCTGCCTGTGAAGCTAGCTACACCGCCTGTGTATGTAAATTTTTACTGCATCTAACCCAGGAAATCGTTTTAGACTTAGTAGCAGTGTCTGCACGTCAGCGGAGTAGCCCGTCCGTGAAGCTAGCTACACCGCCTGTGTATCTAAATTTTTACTGCATCTAACCCAGTAAATAGTTTTGGGCCTAGGAGCAGTGTCTGTACGTCAGCGGAGTAGCCCATCCGTGAAGCTAGCTACACCACCTGTGTATCTAAATTTTTACTGCATCTAACCCAGTAAATCTTTTTGGGCTTAGTAGCAGTGACTGCACGTCAGTGGAGTAGCCCGCCTGTGAAGCTAGCTATATCACCTGTGTATCTAAATTTTTGCTGCATCTAACCCAGTAAACAGTTTTGGGCCTAGCAGCAGTGTCTGCACGCCTGTATATCTAAATTTTAACTGCATCTAACCCAGTAAGGCTGCCGTCACACTAGCAGTATTTGGTCAGTATTTTGCATCAGTATTTGTAAGGCAAAACCAGGAGTGGAACAATTAGAGGAAAAGAATAATAGAAACATATGCACCACCACTTCTGCATTTATCACCCACTCCTGGTTTTGGCTTACAAATACTGATGTAAAATACTGACCAAATACTGCTAGTGTGATGGCAGCCTAAATCTTTTTGGGCTTAGTAGCAGTGTCTGCACATCAGCGGAGTAGCCCGTCTGGAAGCTAGCTACACCGCCTGTGTATCTAAATTTTTACTGTATCTAATCCAGTAAATCCTCTTGGGCCTAGTACCACAGTTTGGCCATTCAGTTCTGCTCGGTTTTCATCCATCGGTTGTTGTGCTAACAACTACAGATACAGAGTTGCCAATTAGTTAAGCACCAAAATGAGTGGCAAAAAGCCTGCTGCTGGTGGAAAGGGGAATAGGCGTGTTGGAAAGGGAAAAAAAGGTTGTGTCCTTGGGGTAGGTGGTAAAGCAGCAGTAACATCTGCAGAAGAAAGACCATCTTCCAGCCAAAGTAAGATGTCTACTTCTTTTCGTGGACAATCCGATATGATCCCTTTCTTATGACCATCTCTACGAGCATCGCCAAAAATTCCAGATGAGGCACAAAAACAGCAGGTGCTGGAACGGATATCAAGTGCTCGTTCAAGTGGGCTCTCCTCCATGTCAACTTCAACATCACAACTACTCCAGCCCTCAGAGTTGTCACCCCAATCGTACTTGCTTCCTCACAGCTCCCAAGTCTCCAGCCGCCTGTCTGAGTATGGGGTAACACATATGGTTGAGTTTGTAGAGCTGTTTACTCATACTATAGCCTGGGAATCAGAGGTCTGCTCCAAAGCTTCTGTGAATCCAGACGAGGAAATGATCTGCACTGATGCCCAGAATCTTTGTGAGTCGGATCCAGGCCCAGATGAAAAAGGTTCTGAGCATAATGTAGACCCTCGTTCCCAAACTGTAACTCCTGTTGGTGGAGACAATAAGGAAGATGATGATGAGACTGAGATACCTGATTGGAACGAACACTTTACTTTTCGATCAGGGCAGGAAGAGGTTGGCTCTGAGGACGACGGGTGTGAGAGCACTCAGGATGATGATGACGAGGTTGGAGACCCCACTTACTGTCAACCCACTGTCCGCCAGTCCATGAGGTCAGCAGAAGAGGTGGAGGAGGATGCTAGTGACGAGTCTGACGACGAGGTTAGGTTGCGCCATCCTGGACAGAGATGGAGTACTGGAAGCACGTCAACAACTGCATCCTCAACCCCAACTGTGCCTCTGAGCAGAAGTCTTGGTGGCTCTTCAGGTCGCACTGGCTCTAAACCTTGCATAACCTGGGCATTGTTTGACATCGCAAAGGATGACCCAACTCATGTTGTCTGTAAGATTTGTCACCAAAATTTCAGTAGAGGCCAAAAGATGACTAGCTTGAGTACTTCATGCATGAACTGTCACATGGATATGAGGCATAAGTTGCTGTGGGAAGCTCACTGTGCTACAATGTGGCCTAGTGGGCCGGGTCAACCACGGTCTGCCCTATCAAGTGCATTCGCATCCTCTTCATCCTCTGTGACTGTGGGAACAGCAGTCGCACATGGTTCTGGACGCATACCTTCCACCTATTTAGCTGCAACAGCCAGTGTGATTGGCAGGTTGTCAGGACATTTGCAAGTGGAAACACCTGCTGGTGTTGAGCGCTCTCCGACATCGAGACCACATTGAATTTCACCATCTGCAAGCTGTTGGCTACAGAAATGCTGCCTTTCCGCCTGGTGGACACAGAGGATTTTCGAGACCTTATGTCCGTCGCAGTGCCCCAGTACCAGATGTCCACTCGCCATTACTTCTCAAAGAAAGCTGTGCCTGCGCTACACCAGCATGTCGCACACAACATCACCACTTCCTTGAGAAACTGTGTGTGTGACAGGGTGCATTTCACCACAGACACTTGGACGAGTAGACATGGACAGGGGCGTTACATGTCGGTGACTGGACACTGGGTAACTATGGTGACATCAGGAGAAGGGGCTTGCCGTACCCACGAGTTGCTCGTCGATCCTCTGTATCTAGAAGTTTCTCCACTGCTTCTGCCTCCTCAACCTCCTCTCGGTCCTCCACCTGCACCCAAAGCCTGTCTGGTAATGCCACCCGCGTTCTAACTTCACAGAAGGAATCCTGCACACCTCCTTACTATGCTGTCACCAGGGCTCAACGGCATCAGGCAGTGTTTACATTGAAATATCTGGGAAATGTGAGTCACACAGCTGAGGAGTTGTAGTGAGCTCTTGAGACTGAGTTCCATCAATAGTTTTCTCCATTCAACCTGCAGCCAGGGAAGGCCGTGTGCGACAATGCTGCAAACCTGGGTGCCGTCCTTCGCCAGGGCAATGTCACACACGTGCCTTGTATGGCTCACGTTTTAAACCTGGTTGTCCAGCAATTTTTATCCAACTATCCCGGACTAGATGGGCTTCTGCAGAGGGCACGGTCGCTGTGTGCTCACTTCCGCCGTTCGCAACCCGCAGCTCAGCGACTTACATTTCTACAGAAGTCATTGGGCCTACCAGTTCACCGGCTGAAATGCGATGTGCCCACACTGTGGAATTCAACTTTGCACATGTTGCAGCGACTGTGGCAGCACCGATGAGCCCTGGTGCAATGCGTTATGACGTATAGCCTGGGCCAACGAGATCCAGAGGTGGGGCAAATCACGCTGCAGGAGTGGTCTCAGATCAGGGACCTATGCACCCTTCTGCA
This sequence comes from Ranitomeya imitator, assembly GCF_032444005.1. Classification (NCBI taxonomy): domain Eukaryota; kingdom Metazoa; phylum Chordata; class Amphibia; order Anura; family Dendrobatidae; genus Ranitomeya; species Ranitomeya imitator. The sequence continues at coordinate 98,618,699 of NC_091288.1, forward strand.
CAGTTTTGAAATAGCGACGAAGATGTCTAGTGCTGACAATGCCATTATCAGCATGACTATTCCGGTCATTTACATGCTAGAGCACACCTTAAACAGTATTCGGAGTCAGGTGGTGGAACAAGAGGAGGAGGAGGAACAGGAGGAGTCGTATGCGGAAGGGTTAATATCTCCAAAGTCCAGACGGTCAGCAGCACCAAGGCGGCTGGCATTGGAGGCTGGGGGAGAGGGATTACCGAGGGTGCATGGTAGCAGCCAAACTGTTGAGGAAGGTGCAGGAGGAGAGGAAGAAGTGGAGGATGAACTGGCGCTGGGCATGGAGGACTCATCAGATGAGGGAGACGTTGATCAAATTTTTGTTGTGCGAGGTTGGGGGGAGAGGGCAGAGGAAGGAAGTATGATTCTTGGTCCTCCTGGATGCGCAAGACACATGAGTGCCTTCTTGCTGCACTACCTGCAACATGACCCTCGGATTGTCAGAATCCGAAGTAATGCCGACTACTTGGTTGCCACACTCTTAGATCTCCGGTACAAAAGTAAATTTGGCGAAATACCGTATTTTTCGGACTAAAAGACGCACTTTTTCCCCCCAAAAAAAGGGGGGAAAATGGGGGGTGCATCTAATAGTCGCAATGCAGGCTTACCTAGGTGGCAGAGGTGCGGTGGCAGAGGTCCGGTGGCAGAGGTGCGGTTGCGGGGGTGTGGCGGCAGAGGAGGCGCAGTAAGCGGGGTCCCTTTCCCCGGTATGGTGATGCAGCAGGCCCGGTATGCAGCAGAGCCGGGTGAATCCTCTTGTTATCGGTGGTGGCGGCCATTTTCCGGAGGCCGCGCGTGCGCAGATGGAGCGCTCTGCTTCCCGGGGCTTCAGGAAAATGGCCGCCGCGATCTCCATCTGCGCACGCGCGGCCTCCCGCGGCCATTTTCCTGAAGCCCCGGGAGCAGAGCGCTTCATCTGCACACGCGCGGCCTCAGGAAGATGGCCGCGCCCACCGATAACAAGAGGATTCACCCGGCTCTGCTGCATACCGGGCCTGCTGCATCACCATACCGGGGAAAGGGACCCCGCTTCCTGCGCCTCCTCTGCTGCCACACCCCCGCCACCACACCTCTGCCACCGGACCTCTGCCACTGCACCTCTGCCACCTAGGTAAGCCTGCATGGTACGCCAGGGACCCCTCTCACGCCATACCTCTCACTGCATTTCCTGATCCCAGCACCTCCTGATCCCAGCACCTCCTGATCCCAGCACCTTCTCATCCCAGCACCTCCTGATCCCAGCACCTCCTGATCCCCGCACCTCCTGATCCCAGCACCTCCTGATCCCAGCACCTCCTGATCCCAGCACCTCCTGATCCCAGCACCTCCTGATCCCAGCACCTCCTCATCCCAGCACCTTCTCATCCCAGCACCTTCTCATCCCAGCACCTTCTCATCCCAGCACCTCCTCATCCCAGCATCACCCCACCTTGCCTCCTGTGACCCTGCTCTGCCACCGCCATAAGATACTGTAAATTCGTACAATAAGACGGACCCCCATGTTATAAAAAATCTTTTTTTCTGCAATTTTCACCCCAAATTTGGGGTGCGTCTTATGGTCCGGTGCGTCTTATAGTCCGAAAAATACGGTAATTCCTGCCATAGAAAAGGATTCACGCATGCAGGAGTATCAGCAGAGACTGTTACAGAATCTTACATCTGCTTTTCCACAAAACACCAGTGGTGCACGTAGTGAATCCCTGAGTTCTAACTTGCCAACCGTGGGACTATCGAGTCATCACTCAAACAGTAACAGTAACATCGTATCTGGTGGTAACAGCAATTTTTTCCAATCGTTTCAAGATTTTTTTAGACCATCCTTTGCAAGGCCACAGGAGACAAGAAGTCTGACGCACAGCCAACGCCTAGAGAGGATGGTACAAGAGTATCTCCAAGTTAACATCGATGCCATGACTGTAGAACTGGACCCTTGCTCATTTTGGGCTTCCAATCTTGAAAAATGGCTTGAGCTCGCCACTCACGCCTTGGAGATCTTGTCGTGCCCCGCAGCCAGCGTTCTCTCTGAACGTGTGATCAGCGCTGCTGGTGGTGTGCTGACAGATAAGCGCACGCGGCTGTCCAGTGACAATGTAGACAGACTAACGTTCATCAAGACGAACAAATCCTGGATCCGCAAGGACTTTTCTACCCCGTGTCATCCTGGGGAGACTAAAAGCTTGATGATTTTGGAAAATCACCTCACCAACCATTTTAAAAAACTCTGGCGAAATTGATGCCACTTAAGTGGTGCCTGTGGCCGAATCTTTGGAAAAAATGGAGACTCTTTATTGAGTCCCCTTGCTGTGTTTTACATGACGTTGCCATCGTCAATTCCAGGTGGGTGGGGTCGTCTGCAGAGTTGTTTACTCATACCATGGCCTGGGATTCAGAGGTCTGCTCCAAAGCTTCAGTGTCTGCTAGTCAGCAGAGTAGCCCACCCACCCACCTCCTGTTTACCTAAGTACTATTTTTCATGGCATCTGGCCCAGGAAATCCATTTAGGCTTAGTAGCAATTTTTGCTACTCCGCAGAGTACCCCACCCATGAAGCAAGCTACATCGCCTGTTTACCTAACGACTATTTGTTAACGGCATCTGGCCCAGGAAATCCTTTTGGGCCTAGTAGCAATTTCTGCTACTCAGCAGAGTACCCCACCCATGAAGCAAGCTGCACCGCCTGTTTATTACCTAACTACTATTTTTTAACGGCATCTGGCCCAGGAAATCCTTTTGGGCCAAGTAGCATTTTGTGCTACTCAACAGAGTACCCCACCCATGAAGCAAGCTAGACCACCTGTTTACCTAACCACTATTTTTTAACGGCATCTGGCCCAGGAAATCCTTTTGGGCCTAGTAGCAATTTCTGCTACTCAGCAGAGTACCCCACACATGAAGCAAGCTGCACCGCCTGTTTATTACCTAACTACTATTTTTTAACGGCATCTGGCCCAGGAAATCCTTTTGGGCCTAGTAGCAATTTCTGCTACTCAGCAGAGTACCCCACACATGAAGCAAGCTACACTGCCTGTTTACCTAACCACTATTTTTTAACGTCATCTAGCCCTGGAAATCCTTTTGGGCCTTGTAGCAATTTCTGCTACTCAGCAGAGTACCCCACCCATGAAGCAAGCTACACCGCCTTCTTCCTTTCTCAATCTAACCCCTCGGCTCCGGGTTGTCCACTCTCCCTCCAGCTCTCTCCTTCTCACAGGTGGACTACCGCATGTATTCACAATGTGGCGAATCTTTTGGGCCCAGGCATAAGAAGTCGTCGAGGTAATGGATAATATGTGCTGCCTTAGAAACGTCCATGATGACCCATTAGAGGAAGCAACTAAACGCCTCAAATAGTGAGCAGGATATGGAGCACCCCATGGGCAAACAGTGATCTATGTAGTATGCTCCTTCACAGAAGCAGCCTAATGGCAGGACACTATTCCTACTGTACTTGGTTCCGCGTCGATGTTGTCGTTTACTGACCTGCCCCTTGGATATGACAAATGGTGGATTCGTCTGAATGTATTGGGTTCCTTTTTTGGCACAACTCCCAACAGGGGTATCACTACGTCTTCTAAGGAAAGTGTTCTGAATGGACCCGCCGCCATTCTACCTAAAGATATTCCTTTTTTAATTTTTTTTGTCACAACGTCTGGGTATTGGTAGGGTGATTTTAGGTTTTTACTCCGGCCTTTCTTGATTTTAGAATGGCATGACATGCCTATATCTGTGTCTCCTCCTCCTTTTACTCCTCCACCTCTTTTCTTTTCCCATGACTATATGTAGTTGTGACTTTTCCATGTGTTTGTTGTGTCTTCTGAGCAGTTCGTCAGCTTTTGGACACCTTTTAAGGTGTTTTCTATATGTTTTCTATGTGTTTGTATGTGTTTGTGTTTGCCTGCCATTGGTTTCAATGGAGTTCGACGGTGTTCGTCGAATGTTCGATGAACATTCATCGAACACGCCCCAGTTCGACGAACCAAATCGAACTCGAACACTAGGGGAGTGGCTCAACACTACTCATCACCCTGAACACACCATCCCCACTGTCAAACATGGTGGTGGCAGCATCATGGTTTCAGCCTGTTTTTCTTCAGCAGTGACAGGGAAGATGGTTAAATTGATGGGAAGATTGTTGGAGCCAGATACAGGACCATTCTTGAAGAAAACCTGTTGGAGTCTGCAAAAAGACTTGAGACTGGGACGGAGATTTGTCTTCCAACAAGACAATGATCCCAAACATTAAGCAAAATCTACAATGGAATGGTTCAGAAATAAATGTATCCAGGTATTAGAATGGCCATGTCAAAGTCCAGACCTCAATCCAATCGAGAATCTGTGGAAAGAGCTGAAAACTGCTGTTCACAAGCGATCTCCATCAAACCTCACTGAGCTTGAGCTGTTTGCCAAGGAAGAATGGGCAAGAATTTCAGTCTCTCAATGTACAAATCTGATAGAGACATACCCCAAGCGACTTGCAGCTGTAATTGCAGCAAAAGGTGGGACAACAAAGTATTAAGTTAAAGGGGCCGAACAATATTGCACACCCCACTTTTCGAATTTCCACAAAAATTTAAAATAACCAAAAAATTTAGTTCAACTTCACAATTGTGTTTCACTTGTTGTTGATTCTTCACCAAAAATTTACATTTGGTATCTTTATATTTGAAGCATGATATGTGGGAGAAGGTTGAAAAGTTCCAGGGGGCCGAATACTTTCGCAAGGCACTGTATGTGTAGACATTTATTTTATCTATTCTATTGTAAGCTGTCAGTGTGATTTTACTGTACACCGCACTGAATTGCCGGCTTTTCTATAGAACACTGATGCGCACCCATAGACTTGCAATGACGTATTTCGGGCGTAATATGTTGACAATCGCAGCATGCTGCGATTTCACTCGCACGTATAATATGGCCAAGAAAACAACGGATGATAGGAGCTGCCCCATAGATTAACATTGGTCCGAGTTAATTGGTGCGATTTTTTATGGCATAGCACTCGTCCATATTACGCTCTAATGCAGGCCTAATGCATGAACTGGTCCTTGGTCTCACGACCCAAGCATGACAGCCACATAAAAATATATCAAGCGGTCAAGCTTGGATTGGGAGACCCATGGCCAGTTCGTGTACTGCAATCTGTTATCAGACCATGTTGTGTGGACTGCAAGGGTGGCTTATGGCCTTATAAGCAACAATGAAATTCATTACCTACCTACCTGAGGTGATCATCTTTCTGACCAATTTGGTTCACACCACTGAGACCCTCACCAAATCTGAGAACGGGTCTCAGGAATGCCTTATCGAATTGGAACTATAAATGCACACATACTCCACAGCTCCATTCATTGTCTAATAGTAATGATAATAATCTTTATTTATATAGTGCCAACATGTTCCACAGAGCTTTGCAATTCAACAGTTCATATACAAGTAATAACAAAGTTAATGATAATACAGCACAGCACTGTACAATAATTAAAGCAAAGATAATGATGAACCTGCGCTTCAGAGCTTACAATCTGCAATAAGGTGCGGGTGACAAAGTACAGGTACTTATTTGCAATGTTGGTTCAGCCATCTTGAGGAAATGGGGGATAGATAAAGGCTGCATGAGCTAGTCACCAACCAATATTTGTGCAGTGGAGTTTGATGCAGCATTATGTTCAGGGAAGTAGAGAATGGACAATGTATAAAAGGACTTTGATTAGGGATCGTGATAGGCCGCCCTAAACAGATGTGTTTTTAGGGAGCGCCTAAAACTGTATTAGTTGTGGTTAGCCCTAATTTCTTGGGGTAGACCATTCCAGAGTATTGATGCAACTTGGGAGAACTCTTGGAGCCGGCAGTGGGAGGTACGGATCAGTGCAGAGGTTAGTCGAAAGTCGCTTGCGGAGTGTAGCGAGCGGGTAGGCCAATAAACCGTAATGAGGGAGATGTAGGGAGTGCCACACTGTGGGGAGCTTTGTGGGTGAGAACAAGCAGTTTAAATTGGATCCTATAATGTATGGGCAGCCAGTGCGTGGCTGGAAGGAGATAAGAGCTGCACTCGACTATCTTAACCAGTCGCATAGATAATGAATAGAGCAGTGCCTGTGACGACACGTCAGTTTAAGGCCGGTTTCACACGTCAGTGGCTCCGGTACGTGAGGTGACAGTTTCCTCACGTACCGGAGACACTGACTCACCTCTGCACATGTCAGCGTGTTTTCACGGACCGCGTGTCCGTTTGAAAAACACGGAGACATGTCAGTGTTCATGGGAGCGCACGTATTACACGGACCCATTAAAGTCAATGGGTCCGTGTAAAACACGTACCGCACACGGATGCTGTCCGTGTGCAATCCGTGTGCTGTGCAGGAGACAGTGCTACAGTAAGCGCTGTCCCCCCAGTGTGGTGCTGAAGCCGCCATTCATTTCTTGAAAAATCTTTTTTTTTTTTTTTTTTGGTGTTTCAAAAAAAGATCCCTTTTCCCAACCCCCTCCCACCCCATGTGTGCCCCCCCACTGTTAATGAAATACTTACCCGGCTCCCTCGCTGCTTCCTCTCCTCGCCACAGCTTCTCCTGTATGAGCGGTCACGTGGTGCCGCCCATTACAGTGATGAATATGTGGCTCCACCCCCCATTGGGGGTGGGAGGGGGTTGGGGACAGGGATCTTTTTTTTTAAACACCAAAAAAAAAAAAAAGATTTTTCATATCTTCTCTCCAGCGAACGCTGCTGGAGAGAAGAAATGAATGGCGGCTTCAGCACCAGATGCAGGGGACAGCGCTCAACTGTAGCGCTGTCTCCTGCACGGTGCGTATGGTACCCAGTCGGCACACGGGTGGCACACTGATGTGCCACGTGAGCACACGGACACAGATAATTCTGGTACCCATTTTTCCGGTACCGGAATTATCTGGACGTGTGGGACAGGCCTAAAGGGAATCCATCAGCAGATTTTTGCTACCCTATCTGAGAGCTGCATAATGTAGGGGCAGAGACCCTGATCCCAGTGATCTTTCTCTTTCGAGGCTGCTTGCTATAGTTTTTAATAATGTTTTTTTGCTTTCAAGTCTACCAGTTCTCTGAATGCTGAGCTCTTCACAACCCTACACCACAGATTGTACTCAGCAAGCTGCCAATGTGCTCATGAATATGGACGACTACCTGGCAGCAGCTTTACTAGTAATCACCCGCAGATAAAACAGTGATTTTATAAAAACTACAGCAAGCAGCCCAGTAAGTGAATCAGGCTCTCTATCCCTACATCATGCTGTTCTCAGATTAGGTAGCAAAAACCCGGTGATAGATTACCTTTAAAAATCCCGTTCTCAGCAATGTTGGGAGTCCCTGCAGTTGGACCACACCCATCAGAAGTTTATCGCCTATCCTGTTCACAGATGATAACTTTCAGGGCTGTATAATAAGGATGATGATCACATAGCAATGCTCGGACTGGCCGGCAGCTCTCCTGACCTGAGTGTCACAACATGTAATTCTATGCAGCTGTCACGCTCTGATCAGTCCGTGCACTGCCATGTGATGTTCATGCTTGTTATATGGCCATCTGTCTGTGCTCTTAATGTTAGAATTGTAAAGGCTATCTTAATGGGTTATAACGCTCTACAATACATATCACTTTGCTGGATTATACAGCCTGGTGAATCAAGTCTACTACTTCTTATTGGGAAATAACAGAATACCAGTAATCTCGCCATGAGTGACGTTCTCTTTTTGTGTTGCCAGACAACATACATTGTGTTAAGAAACACAAACTTCCTTTTTCCCCTCTAACTTTATGACGGAAGTATTGTTACAATAATTATTATGATGAGACAGGCATTCCCGTGATCCTTACAGACATCCGGCGTTCATGTGCTGCACAAGTTGGGGGTGGGTGTATGCAGCGGGCTCATGGGGTGAGCTCACCGCTTACCTGGTAGCCATGGTCTGCCTCTAAGGCTGCCGTCACACCAGCAGTATTTGGTCAGTATTTTACATCAGTATTTGTAAGCCAAAACCAGGAGTGGAACAATTAGAGGAAAAGTATAATAGAACCATATGCACCACTTCTGCATTTATCACCCACTCCTGGTTTTGGCTACAAATACTGATGTAAAATACTGACCAAATACTGCTAGTTTGATGTTCAGATTGTCTCTCGTTGGTGTGTAATGATTTACATAAAGCTGCTTTGCTTTTGATACTTCCTGGTATTTTGCTTTGATAAAACTTTATTGATACAGCCATATGTGGATTACATGCGTTATTGATAAGGTTCCGCCATGGAAACCCACTGAAAAGGCATGCACATTTTTCACTTGCGGAATTTCCACATTTGACGCAGGTCTGTGGAAAAAATTTGGACATAAGGCCGGGGTCACACTAAACATATGGAAAATCGGTCTGAGTCTCCCTGCTGAGAGTCGCACGAGTCTTCTCCGTATGGTCATCTGTGTGTAATGCGTTTGGAATGTGATGATGCGATTTTCTCGCACCTATGTATCCGTATGACATGTGTATGACCTGCGTATGGCTTTACATTTCTCACGGTTTTTCCCTATTGAATTTAATGGCTCAATGGGCTGAAATGAGGAAAATATGTGCGTATTTCTTGCAAGTCACACTGATGGTCCGTGTGGCGTCTGATTTTTTCTCGCACCCATTGGCTTGCATTGGCGAGACTTGGGCGATATACGCGTACAATCGCAGCATGCTGCTATTTCATTCGCAAGTTGAATACGCCCAAGACAAAAAACGCAACGTGCGGACATAGCCTTACACAGCCAGGATGTTACATTTTTAGCAAATTTATGACAAAAACTGATAGCAGTTCATAATCTCGCCTAATTTATTTAAAGCCACAATAGTAACATTTTCATATTTCTACTAATTAGTATTTCATGGATCAATCAGATGAGTGTATCATGTTTAGCTGCATTTCTTTATGGGAGTTGTGAAGCCCCCTTTTCTGGTATAATAAATGGCGTTCTCCTGAGACATTTGTCACTATAGATGAGGAATCACTTCCATTGGTGACATTGGCATCTATATGGTGGAGCTGAGGTCAGTGCCCTCACACCAAACACAATGCATCATTTTGGGGGACTTTGCATTTTTACTCTTGCAAAATTTTATGCTGAAATGGGAACTAGCCTTCCTCAGTCTGTTGTCACAAAGCTGAAAGAAATCTCTCTAGACTGACATTATTGCATGGGACTCGGCATACTGCTTGACAGACAACCCTACCATCCCACACCATCGTGCCTCCTTCATACTTCACACATGGCCCTGCTCATGTAGGAAGGAAGCCTTCACCTGTCAGAAGATGAAGCCTGGATCATGCTGTTAAAAACGAGTTCCTTCTGGTGGTAGATGTTTTAATAGACTGGGAATAGTTTCGCCTGCCAGATCACATGAAAATTTGTCACGTATCCTGGGCTCGTTCATGGTTATTTTTTCTCCCAGGTGCAAGAAATAGGTTTTAAAGCACCACTCCAGCGTTTTTCTATTTTAGTAACAGTGATGATAATGTGTGCAAACTGTAAAGCGCTGTGGAATATGTTAGCGCTATATAAAAATATATATTCCCTTCTGTCTATTATTTTACTTACCAGCCACCGTCTTCTGCCCTTCCCGGCGCCATCATCATGCGAGCGCAACATTAACATTGGCCTACATGCAAATACTTGCTGATATGAAATAAAATTGGAAGTGCCTTGGTATCTTCACTATGTTCTTAGTAACCCAGTGTGACATGATTGCTGAGGCATGACCTGAACATGATGTGGTCACTGGACCAAATCGATTTGCTCATCAATGGTAAATAGCCCATGATCATCTTTCTGTAGGACAGCAGTCCTTCAGTCAAGGACCTCTGGTGCTTACTCCTATTTCAATGGAATCTGTCACCAATGGCCCTGAGCTATTATAATCCAAGAATATAATTCTTACGTCAAATTCGCTCCTCAGCTGATAAGCCTCAAGAAGTCTGCTGTTCTACAACGGTATTGATGAATTAAAGGAAAGAGATCTATGATAATATAATACAGAAGCAGGGGATGTACAGTATATTCAGATCAGACGTCATCTTATTAGAACATTTGATACATTTAATATAAGAATATATTGAAGGTTAACATGGATTTCTCGTTAAAGGGAATCTGTCACCCCATCTGAGAGCAGCATGATGTAGAGGCAGAGACTCTGATTCCAGATATGTATCACTTAGGCCAATCTCACAGGTCCAGATGATTCCGGTACCGGAAAAATCGGTACCGGAATTATCCGTGTCCGTGTGTCCGTGTGCTCATGTGACACATCAGTGTGGCACACGTGCGGCATCCGTGTGCCGCCCGTGTGCCGACTGGGTACCACACGCACCATGCAGGAGACAGCGCTACAGTTAAGCGCTGTCCCCTGCATCTGGTGCTGAAGCCGCCATTAATTTCTTCTCTCCAGCAGCGTGCGCTGGAGAGAAGATATGAAAAATCTTTTTTTTTTGGTGTTATGGAGGTGGAGCCGCATATTCATCACTGTAATGGGCGGCACCACGTGACCGCTCATACAGGAGAAGCTGCGGCAAGGAGAGGAAGCAGCGAGGGAGCAGGTAAGTATTTTATTAACAGCGGGGGGACAGGGATCTTTATTTTAAACACGAGAAAAAAAAAAAAGGATTATTCATATCTTCTCTCCAGCGAACGCTCCTGGAAAGAAGATATGAATGGCAGCTTCAGCACCGTGTGGGGGGGACAGCGCTTACTGTAGCGCTGTCTCCTGCACGGCACACGTGTTTTACACGGACCCATTGACTTTAACCCCTTTACCCCCAAGGGTGGTTTGCACGTTATGGACCGGGTCAATTTTTACAATTCTGACCACTGTCCCTTTATGAGGTTATAACTCTGGAACGCTTCAACGGATCCCGGTGATTCTGACATTGTTTTCTCGTGACATATTGTACTTCATGATAGTGGTAAAATTTCTTTGATATTACCTGCGTTTATTTGTGAAAAAAACGGAAATTTGGCGAAAATTTTGAAAATTTCGCAATTTTCCAACTTTGAATTTTTATGCAATTAAATCACAGAGATATGTCACACAAAATACTTAATAAGTAACATTTCCCACATGTCTACTTTACATCAGCACAATTTTGGAACCAAAAATTTTTTTTTGTTAGGGAGTTATAAGGGTTAAAAGTTGACCAGCAATTTCTCATTTTTACAACACCATTTTATTTTAGGGACCACATCTCATTTGAAGTCATTTTGAGGGGTCTATATGATAGAAAATACCCAAGTGTGACACCATTCTAAAAACTGCACCCCTCAAGGTTCTCAAAACCACATTCAAGAAGTTTATTAACCCTTCAGGTGCTTCACAGGAATTTTTGGAATGTTTAAATAAAAATTAACATTTAACTTTTTTTCACAAAAAATTTACTTCAGCTCCAATTTGTTTTATTTTGCCAAGGGTAACAGGAGAAAATGGACCCCAAAAGTTGTTGTACAATTTGTCCTGAGTACGCTGATACCCCATATGTAGGGGTTAACCACAGTTTGTGCGCATGGCAGAGCTCGGAAGGGAAGGAGCGCCATTTGACTTTTCAATGCAAAGTTGACTGGAATTGAGATGGGACGCCATGTTGCGTTTGGAGAGCCACTGATGTGCCTAAACATTGAAACCCCCCACAAGTGACACCATTTTGGAAAGTAGACCCCCTAAGGAACTTATCTAGAGGTGTGGTGAGCACTTTGACCCACCAAGTGCTTCACAGAAGTTAATAATGCAGAACCGTAAAAATAAAAAATCATTTTTTTTCACAAACATTATCTTTTCGCCCCAAATTTTTTATTTTCCCAATGGTAAGAGAAGAAATTGGACCACAAAAGTTGTGGCACAATTTGTCCTGAGTACTCTGATACCCCATATGTGGGGGTAAACCATTGTTTGGGCGCATGGGAGAGCTCGGAAGGGAAGGAGCGCCGTTTGACCTTTCAATGCAAAATTGACAGGAATTGAGATGAGACGCCATGTTGCGTTTGGAGAGCCACTGATGTGCCTAAACATTGAAACCCCCCACAAGTGACACCATTTTGGAAAGTAGACCCCCTAAGGAACTTATCTAGAGGTGTGGTGAGCACTTTGACCCACCAAGTGCTTCACAGAAGTTTATAATGCAGAACCGTAAAAATAAAAAATCATTTTTTTTTCACAAAAATTATCTTTTCGCCCCCAATTTTTTATTTTCCCAATGGTAAGAGAAGAAATTGGACCACAAAAGTTGTGGCACAATTTGTCCTGAGTACTCTGATACCCCATATGTGGGGGTAAACCATTGTTTGGGCGCATGGGAGAGCTCGGAAGGGAAGGAGCGCCGTTTGACCTTTCAATGCAAAATTGACAGGAATTGAGATTGGACGCCATGTTGCATTTGGAGAGCCACTGATGTACCTAAACATTGAAACCCCCCACAAGTGACACCATTTTGAAAAGTAGACCCCCTAAGGAACTTATCTAGATGTGTGGTGAGCACTTTGACCCAATAAGAGCTTCACAGAAGTTTATAATGCAGAGCCGTAAAAATAAAACAAAATTTTTTTCCCACAAAAATAATTTTTTAGCCCCCAGTTTTGTATTTTCCTGAGGGTAACAGGAGAAATTGGACCCCAAAAGTTGTTGTGCAATTTGTCCTGAGTGCGCTGATACCCTATATGTGGGGGAGAACCAGCGTTTGGGCGCATGGGAGGGCTCGGAAGGGAAGGAGAGCCATTTGGAATACAGACTTAGATGGAATGGTCTGCAGGCGTCACATTGTGTTTGCAGAGCCCCTAATGTACCTAAACAGTAGAAACCCCCCACAAGTGACCCCATATTGGAAACTAGACCCCCCAAGGAACTTATTTAGATGTGTTGTGAGAACTTTGAGCCCCCAAGTATTTCACTACAGTTTATAACGCAGAGCCGTGAAAATAAAATAAAAAATTTCCCCTCAAAATTATTTTTTAGCCCCCAGTTTTGTATTTTCTCGAGGGTAAAAGGAGAAATTGGACCCCAAAAGTTGTTGTCCAATTTGTCCTGAGTGCGTTGATACCCCATATGTGGGGTGAACCAGCGTTTGGGCGCATGGGAGGGCTCGGAAGGGAAGGAGTGCCATTTGGAATGCAGACTTAAATGGAATGGTCTGCAGGCGTCACATTGCGTTTGCAGAGCCCCTAATATACCTAAACAGTAGAAACCCCCACAAGTGACCCCATGTTGGAAACTAGACCCCCCCACGAACTTATCTAGATGTGTTGTGAGAACTTTGAGCCCCCAAGTGTTTCACTACAGTTTATAACGCAGAGCCGTGAAAATAAAAAATCTCTTTTTTTCCCACAAAAATTATTTTTTAGCCCCCAGTTTTGTATTTTCCCAAGGGTAACAGGAGAAATTGGACCCCAAAAGTTGTTGTCCAATTTGTCCTGAGTACGCTGATACCCCATATGTTGGGGTAAACTCCTGTTTGGGCACACGGGAGAGCTCGGAAGGGAAGGAGCACTGTTTTACTTTTTCAATGCAGAATTGGATGGAATTGAGATCGGTCGCCATGTCGCGTTTGGAGATCCCCCTGATGTGCCTAAATAGTGGAAACCCCCCAATTATAACTGAAACCCTAATCCAAACACACCCCTAACCCTAATCCCAACGGTAACCCTAACCACACCTCTAACCCAGACACACCCCTAATCCTAATCCCAATCGCAAATGTAATCCAAACCCTAACCCTAACTTTAGCCCCAACCCTAACTGTAGCCTTAACCCTAACCCTAGCCCTTACCCTAGCCCTAACCCTAGCCCCAACCCTAACCCTAACCCTAGCCCTAGCCCTAACCCTAACCCTAATCCTAGTCCCAACCCTAACCCTAGCCCTAACCCTAGCCCTAACCCTAGCCCTAACCCTAGCCCTAACTCTAGCCCTAACCCTAGCCCTAACCCTAGCCCTAATCCTAGCCCTAACCCTAGCCCTAGCCCTAACCCTAGCCCTAGCCCTAGCCCTAACCCTAACCCTAGCCCTAACCCTAGCCCTAACCCTAGCCCTAGCCCTAACCCTAATCCTAGCCCTAGCCCTAACCCTAACCCTAGCCCTAACCCTAATGGGAAAATGGAAATAAATACATTTTTTTCATTTACTTTTATAGCGGGTTTTTTAGCGGATTTTTATGATTGGCAGCCGTCACACACTGAAAGACGCTTTTTATTGCAAAAAATATTTTTTGCGTTACCACATTTTGAGAGCTATAATTTTTCCATATTTGAGTCCACAGAGTCATGTGAGGTCTTGTTTTTTGCGGGACGAGTTGACGTTTTTATTGGTAACATTTTCGGGCACGTGACATTTTTTGATCGCTTTTTATTCCGATTTTTGTGAGGCAGAATGACCAAAAACCAGCTATTCATGAATTTCTTTTGGGGGAGGCGTTTATACCGTTCCGCGTTTGATAAAATTGATAAAGCAGTTTTAATCTTCGGTTCAGTACGATTACAGCGACACCTCATTTATATCATTTTTTTATGTTTTGGCGCTTTTATACGATAAAAACTATTTTATAGAAAAAAATAATTATTTTTTCATCGCTTTATTCTGAGGACTATAACTTTTTTATTTTTTTGCTGTTGTCGCTGTATGGTGGCTCGTTTTTTGCGGGACAAGATGACGCTTTCAGCGGTACCATGGTTATTTATATCCGTCTTTTTGATCGCGTGTTATTCCACTTTATGTTTGGCGGTATGATAATAAAGCGTTGTTTTTTGCCTCGTTTTTTTTTTTTTTTTCTTACGGTGTTTACTGAAGGGGTTAACTAGTGGGCCAGTTTTATAGGTCGGGTCGTTACGGACGCGGAGATACTAAATATGTGTACTTTTATTGTTTTGTTTTTTTTAATTTAGATAAAGAAATGTATTTATGGGAATAATATATATTTTTTTTTTTCATTATTTAGGATTTTTTTTTTATTTTTTTTTTACACACTTGGAAATTTTTTTTTTTACTTTTTTACTTTGCCCCAGGGGGGGACAATACAGATCGGTGATCTGCCAGTTTGCACAGCACTCTGACAGATCACCGATCTGTCTGAGAGCAGTGCAGCGTTACCAAATGCCTGCTCTGAGCAGGCACTTGGTAAGCCACCTCCCTCCCTGCAGGACCCGGATCCGCGGCCATTTTGGATCCGGGACTTACTGCAGGGAGGGAGGTAGGAGACCCCCGGAGCAACGCGATCACATCGCGTTGCTGCGGGGGTCTCAGGGAAGCCCGCAGGGAGCCCCCTCCCTGCGCGGTGCTTCCCTGCACCGCCGGCACATCGCGATCATCTTTGATCGCGGTGTGCCAGGGGTTAATGTGCCGGGGGCGGTCCGTGACCGCTCCTGGCACATAGTGCCGGATGTCAGCTGCGATAAGCAGCTGACACCCGGCCGCGATCGGCGGCGCTCCCCCCGTGAGCGCGGCCGATCGCGCTGGACGTAATATTCCGTCCTTGGGAATTAAGGCCCACCCCACATGGACGGAATATTACGTCCAATGGCAGAAAGGGGTTAATGGGTCAGTGTAATACGTGCGCTCCCACAAACACTGACATGTCTCCGTGTTTTCCAAACGGACACACGGTCCGTGAAAACACGCTGACATGTGCAGAGACACATTGATTTTAATGTGTCTAAGTGAGTCAGTGTCTCCGGTACGTGAGGAAACGGTCACCTCATGTACCGGAGCCACTGACATGTGAAACCGGCCATAGGCTACTTTCACACTAGCGTTGTTTGACGCACATCACAATGCGTCGTTTTGGAGAAAAAACGCATCCTGCAAAGTTGCCCGCAGGATTCGTTTTTTCTCCATAGACTTTCATTAGCGACGCATGGCGACGGATTGCCACACGTCGCATCCGTCGTGCGACGGATGCGTCGTGTTTTTGCAATCCGTCGGGACAAAAAAACGTTCCATGCCTTGCGCAGGCGTGTACTACGGAGGACATAGAATGAACTTCAATCCAATATTGCGGCCAGCATGCAGCCAGCGGGTAAGGAAAGGGTGAATCAAACACCCAAAAACTCCGCCCATATGACCGAAAACCGGTCCCGCCAAATTCAGGTGACAGGTTCCCTGTAAAAGAACTATTATTTTTACCACCTATTTATACATGTAACAATTTTTTTTCTGTTATATCACTAAACATGTCACTTATGAAGTGTTTAAGAATAGTACAGTAGTTAAATCCTCGTTCTATAAAATATGAACTAATCAAACAATTAATAGCGCGTTTTTAAACTGGCCTTTTATCATCAATGTGTCCCTTCCAGTGGGTGAAATGTCATCTTGTCCATAAGCGCTTACTAGCACTGGCCATTTCCTTTTGTGTCAGAGTATGTGCGGCCAGTCATGGTGTTTGGCTCCCCCGGAGTTCATATCTGATTTTTGTTCACTTTTAAAATGTCTGGTTTTCTTGGATACACAAAGGACGGTGCTGGACCAGAATGTGCAAAAAAGTAAATTGTACTTCATTTTCACAATCTTTGGAGAGTACAGTACCCGCCACCAGCGCCAATCATAATCACAGGTCACATAACCAGTTCTGTCATCGATTGCCAATCTTGTGCCGCCTTCTACCACTTCATGGACTTCACTGTCTTTGCTGAATCAAAAAATCCTTGTTTTTATTTCTGTTTCACTACATGGAATGACAGTGTGATATTGCCGAGTCCCTGTGATGGGTTCCGCTTCCTGTAAACTCTCCTCCTCCTCTTTGTAGTCCTGGTTTGTACAATACATGAACTGGATGATAAGAATATTTTTCTCCCTCCATTTGAGGAGTTGCCTAGGTGTTAAGATTTGGTGTGAATATGGCCTCTTGAGGCTGGAGCTGCCGGCCTGTCATCTGCTCTGCATTCACTGTCTACCCCTGGTGTTGTGGATTCTGTTTTTGGGCTCCCTCTGGTGGTTACAGATGGTACTGGGTGACTTGTGTTCTCTGCGGTCTCTGGTGTCCACCTGTTCTATCAGGTTATGGGAGTTTCCTATTTAACCTGGCTTTCTTGTCATTTCCTCGCCGGCTAGCAATGTAATCAGTGTGTCTTGTTACCTCTGCTTCCCGCTTCTGTAATCTTCAGGACAAGCTAAGTTTTTGATTTTCCTGTTCCACGTTTTGCTTAATTTTTGTCTTAGTCCAGCTTGCAGATATGTGATTCCTTTTTGCTGGTTGCTCTAGTGGGCTGATATTACTCCTCATATTCCATGAGTTGGCACATGAGTTCAAGTAATTTCAGGATGGTTTTTTTGTAGGGTTTTTCGCTGACCGCGCAGTTCACTTTTGTATCCTCTGCTATCTAGCTTTAGCGGGCCTCATTTTGCTGAATCTGTTTTCATAACTACGTATGTGCTTTCCTCTCATTTCACCGTCATTACATGTGGGGGGCTGCTATTTCTGTGGGGTGTTTCTCTGGAGGCAAGAGAGGTCTGTGTTTCTTCTAATAGGGGAGGTTGGTCCTTCGGCTGGCGCGAGACGTCTAGGAATCATCGTAGGCACGTTCCCCGGCTACAGCTAGTTGTGTGTTTAGGTTCAGGATCGCGGTCAGCTCAGTTTCCATCACCCTAGAGCTTGTTTTGTTTTTTGTGCTTGTCCTTTTGTGATCCCCTGCCATTGGGATCATGACAGTATAACTGGCCAAAAAGTGGTAATCGTATTGGCTGAAGTAGGAGGAAAAGTAGTCTGAGGAAGTTTTTTTTTTTTTTTTTTTTTCCTCAGAGTTTGCTGCCTAGCCTTAATTGCAGCCTGGCTGCGTCTTACCTCCTCTTAATCCTTGAATGGCTCTGACCTCAGCTGTTTATCATGGACGTCCAGAGTTTGGCTTCCAGCCTGAATAATCTTGCTGCTAAGGTTCAAAATATACAAGATTTTGTTGTACATGCTCCTATGTCTGAACCTAGAATTCCTATCCCAGAGTTTTTTTCTGGAGATAGATCTAGTTTTCTGAATTTTAGGAACAATTGCAAGTTGTTTCTTTCTTTGAAATCTCGCTCCTCTGGAGACCCTGCTCAGCAAGTCAAGATTGTTATATCTTTCCTGCGGGGTGACCTTCAGAATTGGGCATTTGCATTGGCACCAGGGGATCCTGCGTTGCTCAATGTGGATGCGTTTTTTCTGGCATTGGGTTTGCTCTATGAGGAACCTAACCTAGAGATTCAGGCTGAAAAAGCTTTATTGGCTCTCTCTCAGGGGCAAGATGAAGCAGAAATATATTGTCAGAAATTTCGGAAATGGTCGGTGCTTACTCAGTGGAATGAGTGCGCCCTGGCTGCAAGATTCAGAGATGGCCTTTCTGAGGCCATTAAAGATGTTATGGTGGGGTTCCCTGCGCCTTCAGGTCTGAATGAGTCTATGACTATGGCTATTCAGATTGATCGGCGTTTACGGGAGCGCAAACCTGTGCACCATTTGGCGGTGTCTTCTGAACAGGCACCTGAGACAATGCAATGTGATAGAATTCAGTCCAGAAGTGAACGGCAAAACTATAGGCGGAAAAATGGGTTGTGTTTTTATTGTGGTAATTCAGCTCATGTTATATCAGCATGCTCTAAACGCACAAAAAAGGTTGATAAGTCTGTTGCCATTAGTACTTTACAGTCTAAGTTCATTCTGTCTGTGACTCTGATTTGTTCATTATCAGCCATTTCCGTCGATGCCTATGTGGATTCAGGCGCTGCCCTGAGTCTTATGGATTGGTCATTTGCCAACCGCTGTGGGTTTAGTCTGGAGCCTCTGGAAGTCCCTATTCCTTTGAAAGGAATTGACTCTACACCTTTGGCTATGAATAAACCTCAGTACTGGACACAAGTGACCATGCGTATGACTCCCGTTCATCAGGAGGTGATTCGCTTCCTGGTACTGTATAATTTACATGATGTCTTAGTGCTTGGTCTGCCATGGTTACAAACTCATAACCCAGTCTTGGACTGGAAAACGATGTCTGTGTTAAGCTGGGGATGTCAGGGGGTTCATGATGATGCACCTCCGATTTCTATCGCTTCATCTACTCCTTCTGAGGTTCCTGTATTTTTGTCTGATTATCGGGATGTTTTTGAGGAGCCTAAGCTCAATTCGCTTCCTCCTCACAGGGATTGCGATTGTGCTATAGATTTGATTCCTGGCAGTAAATTTCCTAAGGGTCGTTTGTTCAATCTGTCAGTGCCAGAGCATACTGCTATGCGGGATTATGTTAAGGAGTCCTTGGAAAAGGGACATATCCGTCCATCTTCGTCCCCTTTGGGAGCAGGTTTTTTTTTCGTGGCCAAAAAAGATGGTTCCTTGAGGCCTTGTATAGATTATCGTCTTTTGAATAAGATTACAGTCAAATATCAGTATCCTTTGCCATTGTTGACTGATTTGTTCGCTCGCATTAAGGGGGCTAAATGGTTCACTAAGATTGATCTTCGGGGTGCGTATAATCTTGTGCGGATAAAGCAGGGTGATGAGTGGAAAACCGCATTTAATACGCCTGGGGGCCATTTTGAGTATTTGGTGATGCCTTTTGGACTTTCTAATGCTCCTTCTGTCTTCCAGTCCTTTATGCACGATATTTTCCGTGAATATCTGGATAAATTTATGATTGTGTATTTGGATGATGTTTTGTTTTTTTCTGATGACTGGGAGTCCCATGTTCAGCAGGTCAGGAAGGTGTTTCAGGTCCTGCGGGCCAATTCTTTGTTTGTAAAAGGTTCAAAGTGTCTCTTTGGAGTCCAGAAGATTTCTTTTTTGGGGTATATTTTTTCCCCTTCTACTATTGAGATGGATCCCGTCAAGGTTCAGGCTATTTGTGACTGGACGCAGCCTACATCTCTTAAGAGTCTACAGAAGTTCTTGGGCTTTGCTAATTTTTATCGTCGTTTCATAACTAATTTTTCTAGTGTTGTTAAGCCTTTGACGGATTTGACTAAGAAGGGTGCTGATGTTGCTGATTGGTCTCCTGCGGCTGTGGAGGCCTTTCAGGAACTTAAGCGCCGGTTTTCTTCTGCTCCTGTGTTGCGTCAGCCAGATGTTTCGCTTCCTTTTCAGGTTGAGGTTGATGCTTCCGAGATTGTAGCGGGGGCGGTTTTGTCACAGAGAAGCTCCGATTGCTCAGTGATGAAGCCATGTGCGTTCTTTTCTAGAAAGTTTTCGCCCACTGAGCGGAATTATGATGTTGGTAATCGGGAGCTTTTGGCCATGAAGTGGGCATTTGAGGAGTGGCGTCATTGGCTTGAGGGTGCTAGACATCGTGTGGTGGTCTTGACTGATCACAAAAATCTGATTTACCTTGAGTCTGCCAAGCGTCTGAATCCTAGACAGGCTCGTTGGTCACTGTTTTTCTCCCGTTTCGATTTTGTGGTTTCATACCTGCCAGGTTCAAAGAATGTGAAGGCGGATGCTCTTTCTAGGAGTTTTGTGCCTGACTCCCCTGGAAATTCTGAGCCCACTGGTATCCTTAGGGATGGGGTGATTTTGTCGGCTGTCTCCCCAGACTTGCGACGTGCTTTGCAGGAGTTTCAGGCGGATAAACCTGATCGTTGTCCGCCTGAAAGACTGTTTGTTCCGGATAATTGGACCAGTAGAGTCATCTCCGAGGTCCATTCTTCTGCGTTGGCAGGTCATCCTGGAATATTTGGTACTAGAGACTTGGTGGCCAGGTCTTTTTGGTGGCCTT
Organism: Ranitomeya imitator; assembly: GCF_032444005.1. Lineage (NCBI taxonomy): Eukaryota > Metazoa > Chordata > Amphibia > Anura > Dendrobatidae > Ranitomeya > Ranitomeya imitator. Next base: position 98,639,435 of record NC_091288.1, read on the forward strand.
CCTTGTCGAGGGATGTGCGTTCTTTTGTGCAGTCTTGTGAAGTTTGCGCTCGGGCTAAGCCTTGCTGTTCTCGGGCCAGTGGATTGTTGTCACCTTTGCCTATCCCGAAGAGGCCTTGGACGCACATTTCCATGGACTTTATTTCGGATCTCCCTGTCTCTCAAAAAAATGTCCGTCATCTGGGTTGTGTGTGACCGCTTTTCTAAGATGGTTCATCTGGTACCCTTGCCTAAGTTACCTTCCTCCTCTGAGTTGGTCCCTCTGTTTTTTCAGAACGTGGTTCGTTTGCATGGGATTCCGGAGAACATCGTTTCTGATAGGGGATCCCAGTTTGTGTCTAGATTTTGGCGGACGTTCTGTGCTAAGATGGGCATTGATTTGTCCTTTTCGTCTGCATTCCTCAGACGAATGGCCAGACGGAACGAACTAATCAGACCTTGGAAACTTATTTAAGGTGTTTTGTTTCTGCTGATCAAGATGACTGGGTTACCTTTTTGCCGCTTGCCGAATTTGCCCTTAATAATCGGGCTAGTTCTGCTACCTTGGTTTCTCCTTTCTTTTGTAATTCGGGGTTTCATCCTCGTTTTTCCTCTGGTCAGGTGGAGCCTTCTGATTGTCCTGGAGTGGACATGGTGGTGGATAGGTTGCATCAGATTTGGAGTCATGTGGTGGACAATTTGAAGTTGTCCCAGGAGAGGGCTCAGCAGTTTGCTAATCGCCGTCGCCGCGTGGGTCCTCGACTTCGTGTTGGGGACTTGGTGTGGTTGTCTTCTCGTTTTGTTCCTATGAAGGTCTCTTCTCCTAAGTTCAAGCCTCGGTTCATCGGTCCCTATAGGATCTTGGAAATTCTTAACCCTGTGTCGTTTCGTTTGGATCTCCCGGCATCGTTTGCTATTCATAATGTGTTCCATCGGTCGTTGTTGCGGAAGTATGAGGTACCTGTTGTTCCTTCGCTTGAGCCTCCTGCTCCGGTGCTGGTGGAGGGAGAATTGGAGTATGTTGTGGAGAAGATCTTGGATTCTCGTGTTTCCAGACGGAAACTCCAATATTTGGTCAAGTGGAAGGGTTATGGTTAGGAGGATAATTCTTGGGTGGTTGCCTCTGATGTTCATGCTGCTGATTTGGTCCGTGCATTTCATAGGGCTCATCCTGGTCGCCCTGGTGGTTCTCGTGAGGGTTCGGTGACCCCTCCTCAAGGGGGGGGTACTGTTGTGGATTCTGTTTTTGGGCTCCCTCTGGTGGTTACAGATGGTACTGGGTGACTTGTGTTCTCTGCGGTCTCTGGTGTCCACCTGTTCTATCAGGTTATGGGAGTTTCCTATTTAACCTGGCTTTCTTGTCATTTCCTCGCCGGCTAGCAATGTAATCAGTGTGTTTTGTTACCTCTGCTTCCCGCTTCTGTAATCTTCAGGACAAGCTAAGTTTTTGATTTTCCTGTTCCACGTTTTGCTTAATTTTTGTCTTAGTCCAGCTTGCAGATATGTGATTCCTTTTTGCTGGTTGCTCTAGTGGGCTGATATTACTCCTCATGTTCCATGAGTTGGCACATGAGTTCAAGTAATTTCAGGATGGTTTTTTTGTAGGGTTTTTCGCTGACCGCGCAGTTCACGTTTGTATCCTCTGCTATCTAGCTTTAGCGGGCCTCATTTTGCTGAATCTGTTTTCATAACTACGTATGTGCTTTCCTCTCATTTCACCGTCATTACATGTGGGGGGCTGCTATTTCTGTGGGGTGTTTCTCTGGAGGCAAGAGAGGTCTGTGTTTCTTCTAATAGGGGAGGTTGGTCCTTCGGCTGGCGCGAGACGTCTAGGAATCATCGTAGGCACGTTCCCCGGCTACAGCTAGTTGCGTGTTTAGGTTCAGGATCGCGGTCAGCTCAGTTTCCATCACCCTAGAGCTTGTTTTGTTTTTTGTGCTTGTCCTTTTGTGATCCCCTGCCATTGGGATCATGACACCCTGGTCATTCTCAGGTTGAGCCCTAAGGCCGGTTTCACACGTCCAGATAATTCCGGTACCGGAAAAAATCGGTACCGGAATTATCCGTGTCCGTGTGGCCCTATGTTTCTGTGGCACATCAGTGTGGCACACGTGTGCCGCCCGTGTGCCCACTGGGTACCACACGCACCGTGCTGGGTACCACACGTACCAGCATCTGGTGCTGAAGCCCCATTCATATCTTCCCTGCAGCAGCGTTTGCTGCAGAGAAGATATGAATAATAGTGTTTAAAATAAAGATCTATCTGCCAAAACGCCCTCCCACCCCCTGTGCGCCCCCCCCACCCCCTGGGCACCCCACCCCCACCCCCTGGGCGCCCCCCCGCTGTTCTGAAAATACTCACCCGGCTCCCTCGTTGGCTGTCGCTGCTTCCTGTTCTGGCCGCAGCTTCTCCTGTATGCGGTCACGTGGGGCCGCCGATTACAGTAATGAATATGCGGCTCCACCGCTATGGGAGGTGGAGCCGCATATTCATTACTGTAAATGAGCGGCCCCACGTCACCGCATACAGGAGAAGATGCGGCCAGGAGAGGAAGCAGCGCCGGCGAGGGAGCGAGCCGGGTGAGTATTTTCAGAACAGCGGGGGGGGGGGGGGGCACAATGGGGGGGGGGCACAGGGGGTGGGAGGGCGGGGGCCAGATAGATCTTTATTTTAAACACTATTATTCATATCTTCTCTGCAGCAAACGCTGCTGCAGGGAAGATATGAATCGCGGATTCAGCACCAGTGGGGGGGACAGCGCTTAATGTAGCGCTGTCTCCTGCACGGCACATGGACTGCACACAGACAACGTCCGTGTGCGGTACGTGTTTTACACGGACCCATTGACTTTAATGGGTCTGTGTAATACGCGCGCTCCCACGAACACTGACATGTCTCCGTGTTTGGCACACGGAGACACGGTCCGCAAAAAATCAATGACATCTGAACAGATGCATTGATTTTTATGTGTCTACGTGTGTCAGTGGCTCCGGTACGCGAGGAAACTGTCACCTCACGTACCGGAGCCACTGACGTGTGAAACCGGCCTAACAAAGCTTTCTCCGCTGTCCTCTCCTGCTTCAAAGCTGTAACATAATAAAATAATACCGTAATATCTAAAAATCATGGATTATTTGGTAAATATAGACCCCACACTTTTAGACCACAGGCTGAGCAGATCTGAATTCAAGATTTTCGAATTGACACTGTAATAGTTTTATTTATTTATTTTAAGTATGATCCCATCATGATCCCAACTTGTGTTTTGGTACAGATGTGGCTAGGAGCATAGCAGGCACATGTGCAGTTTTTGAAGTTTTTAAACTAAATGTTTTTTTTCAGAAATGCGTTTTAAAATTTTGCGTTTGCATTTGCATGGGTAAAATATTAACAAAGATACTCTTGTGACATATCTGGTGAAAGCCTGTACAGTTCTGAGTAGAATAGTGCTTCTTTTATAGCACAAATGTAGAAAAGCACAAATTTAAGTTTTTTATGATTTACACCAAATAACCGGTTAAATAAACTCCTCATATTATTATGGTTGTGTGGATACCTAATATGTGCAGGTTTTTTATTATATGTATGTAATAAAATATATTTTAGATTTGAGAAAATATATATATATATATATATATATACTGTATATTATTATTTAATTTTTGTAGAGGGACTTTTTATTCTCTATTACTTTTTTTGTCGATATTTTACACATATCGGTATTTACTTTTTTTTTTTTTTTTACATAATTTATCACGCAAGAGACCATTTAAGGTTTCAGGAGGACATTTTTTTCTTTTGCTGTAATTTTTTTTCCCACTGTATCTGGGGCATCCATAGCACCTCCAGTTATAGGGGGAAACGCCCCTTACTGTGCTGGGTTTCATTGGTAGGCCGGCGTCACACTGGAGTTTTAAACGGCCGAGTGCAATGCGATAAAAAAAAATCGCATTGCACTCGGACCAATGTTAAGCTATGGGGCAGCTCCCACCAGACGACTTTTTGTCAGCCGTTTTCCTCGGTCCGAGACAATCGAGCATGCTGCAATTGTCTCGGACCAAGGAAAACTCTTGGCTCACTCGCACCCATATAAGCCTATGGGTGCGAGTGAGACAGCGCACATCACTCGGATATCATCCGAGTGATGTGCGTTATAAGCGGACCCCAGCAATGGAGGAGATGGAGAAATTCATTTCTCCGCCTCCTCCGCAGCTGTGCTCCGATCCTCCCTGTGCAAGAGAATCGGAGAACAGACGCATGACACTCGGCTCCTGCTGACAGCAGAGCAGGAGCCGAGTGTCATTAGCATATCGCATCTGATGATCTCGCATCAGATGCAATACGCCAGTGTGACGCCGGCCGTAAAGCTATTCTGGGTCTGCTAGGACTCAGCAGGTCTGCTATGCAGGCAGATACTCGATAATTATGTGTCCTACAGAAACATCAGTAATGTCGCTACTTTTGTTTGTTGCATAGCTCTCACTAAGCACTATGTAGCTGGCAAAGAAGGCAGAAGCGGTAAAAAACTCCTTTAATTCCACGCCATAAATTTACAGTGGCACATTATTAAAGCAAATGACCCATCAACCAAAATTTTCATTGCTTGGTTACCTGGTTAAAGGGACTCATTTTAGGGGAGTATGAGCTTTTTTTTAATTCTTATACTACTGTGCAGAGGTGCATAAAATAAGGTAAGGGGCTGTGCAGATGGGGGGATAAAATGAGGGGAGGGTCTGTGCTGATTGGGGGAATATAATGAGTTGACGGGCTTTGCTGATGGGGGGAATAAAATGAGGGGTTGTGCAGATGGGGAAATAAAATTACATGAGGGGGAATAAATTGAGTGGAGAGGCTGTGCAGATGGGGGATAAAATGAGGGGAAGGTCTGTGCTGATGGGTAAATAAAATGAAGTGAGCGGCTGTGCTGATGGGGGGAATAAAATGAGGTGAGGGGCTGTGCTGACTGGGGAATATAAGGTGGGGCTGTGCAGATGGGGGGAATACACTGAGGGGCTATGTAAATGAGGGTAATATACTAACAAGCTGTGCAGATGAAGCGAAACAGCAGAGGTGCAGTGCAGAGGAGGAATAAAATGAGGGGCTGTTCAGATTGGGAATAAAATGAGGGGCTTGCAAATGGGGGGAATAAGCTGAGGGGCTGTGCAGAGGGGGGATAAAATGAGAGGCTGTGCAGATGGGAGGAAAAAGCTGAGGGGCTGGGCAGATGGGGAATAAATGAGGGGCTCTACAGAGTGGGAATAAATGAGGGCTGTGCAGATGGGGAGAACAAGCTGAGGGGCTGCGCAGAGGAGGATACAGTCAGGGGCTATGCAGAGTGGGGATAAAATGAGGGGCTGTGCAGATGGGGAATAAGTTGAGGGGCTGTGCAGAGGTGGGATAAATTGAGGGGCTGGGCAGAGGGGTGATAAAATGAGAGGCTGGGCAGAGGGGTGATAAAATGAGGGGCTGTGCAGATGCTGGTGAATAAAGAAAAGGGCTGTGCAGATGAGGGAGAATAAACTGAGGGGCTGTGCAGATGGGGGTAAACTGAGGGGCTGTGCAGATGGTGGATTAAAATGAGGGGCTGTGTAAATGGGAATAAGCTGAGGGGCTGTGTAGAAGGGGGTAAATGAGGTGCTGTGCAGAGGGGGAATAAGCTGAGGGGCTTTGCAGATGGGGATAATTTGAGGGGCAGATGGAGTTATAAAATGAGGGGCTGTGGAAATGGGGAAATAAGCTGAGGGGCTACGCAGAAGGGGTAAAATGAGGTGCTGTGCAGAGGGAGAAATAAAATGAGTGGCTGTGCAGATGGAGGGAAGAAGTTCAGGGGCTCTGCAGATGGCGAATAAGCTTAGGGGCTGGGCAGGGGGTGGGACTAAGCTGAGGGGCTGTGCAAAGGGGGGATAAAATGTGGGGCTGTGCAGATATAGGGGGTAAACTGAGAGGCTGTGCAGATGGGGGAATGAACTAAGGGGCTGTGCAGGGGGGAAATGAGGGGCTGTGCAGGGGTGCATAAAATGAGGGGCAGTGCGGAGGCCAAAAAAATGATAAGATGTGCGTTTGGGCTATGAAATGAGGGACTATGAAGGGGTGGTAGCAAAGCACATGAGGGGCTCCGGTGACCATACTGTATATGGGGCTGTGGAGGTCATTGTACTGGAAGCAGTGGTGGCCATACTGGATAGGGGACTGTGGTGAATATCATACTCTTTGGGGTGTTGTTTGTGGACCATAATACTGTATGGGGTGTTGTGGGAATCATTGTAGTATAATGGGGGCTCTTTTGGAGATCATACCATTTATAGGGGGTCTGTGGGGGACATCATGCTATATATGGGGGGCTGTGGTGTTGACCATACTATATTAATTAGGGGGTTGCTGTGGATATCATACTGTATGGGCGGACCGGAGAAGAAAGAGGTCTGCAGAGAACAGCTGTGGATATGAAAAGTCATCATGGCATCTAGACAAGATGGAGATGAAAAGAAAGAGATGACTGTAGAATGTGATCTATAAGGTACCTGGATGTAAATGTTTATTTGTGATACTGACTAATTCTCATCAGTACTGTGGTTCCTGTATGGTCCGCAGTCTGATGATGGCTGTTAATAACAACTCCCAGTATCTCCTTACCATTGTTAAGGGCATATTGAGAATTGTATGTTCATGCAATACAATTGTTTATGAGGCTGACTTAATATTACAATTGATTGTTGTATTAAGTTTGGCTCTTGTATTCAAGTAATCTCTGTTCTGGTCATGTATTCATGTACTTAGGCCACATTCACACTTTCATTAATTATTAATCAGCTTTCTATGTACATTGTATGTTGACAGAAATCTACTAATCAGTGCTGAGGTGTGGAGTTGGACTACTCAGCAGGAGAAAGCTAGTCTAGCAGTGATGATCTCCTGATGATAAAACACTTATTGTATTCAAACAAGAGCACACAGCCTCATGAGTGACACATCCCTGAAATAAGTGTCTCAGCCCTTACCTCATGCTACCCTCATATTAACTAGCAAAAACTTGCTGACAGATTTCGTTTAATTCTAAACAATTTTAAAAATGATTCAAGCAATATACAAATCCATCGCAACGTGCCATCCACAAGCTACAGAAATGTGGAGTGTTGTTACGTAAAGTACTGAAAACACAACTTCAGATAGCTGATATAAGTGTTTTGTTACATATAACGCATTCCTCACATTGTGAGACATTTTCTACATTTTCAGTTACATGTCTAAAAACTGTGAGCAGATAACTGGCAGGGAAGGTTTATTTAGACTGGCACCAGCCTTTGATAATACTGCATTATGTGCCATTTAACATTTGCTTTCTCATGAGAACAGAATACAAACATATTTTTCCAATATATGTACCGAATTTAAGTCTCCAGCATCCATGCATTATATGGAAAGCCGGGCAAATGAATTAAATGTTATTTTTCCTAAGGCTATGTGCACACATATTCTGGTCCGCAGAAAGAAGTGACATGCTGCGGAACGTAAACCGCTGCGTTTCCGCGCGATTTTTCCGCAGCATGTGCACAGTGTTTTTTTGTTTCCCATAGGTTTACATTGAACTGTAAACTCATGGGAAACTGCTGCGGACCCGCAGCGTTTTCCGCAGCGTGTGCACATACCCTAAAGGGGTCACTGTAGGCAAATGTCTGTCTGTCCATGGCTTCATCCAGCAACATTACCAATCTGACAACGTTCTGTCGGGTAACGCCCATCTAAAAGATTTCTTCTAATGAACCAACCCTTTTCACTCCATGGATAATTAGTGCAGTTTTGTTTTCTTTCTTTTTAAATTACCGTAAATGTGTAAACTAAGTTGTAACTTTTACCTAAACTCTATTTCAGTGATTGTTTTTGAAAGAAAGTAAATTTTCACTTTACTTTCCATGCAGAATCCATGAGATCCCCAATACTTTCGCCCAGTAGTGACTAATTAATATTGACAAATTGACATCTGTTTTTTATTCCAAAGTGATCTATCATACAACTCTAGGCTGTACACTATTGAATGAACACTCAATGCTTTGTTACGAAAAAGACAACTCTCCCCTGTGACAATTCTCACGTCTTCTGGTACTGACATGTGTAGGTAATAGGAGCGGCAGAAAGAGAACTTACCTCAGTAGTTGCTGCAGTCACATATGACATGAATTTCTCTGCAGCTGTTGGGCAGAGACAAGCACTGTGATTCATGTTCTCCTGTGAGGCCAGCATGCCCTGCCTCTCATGTCCTGCCTTCCTGGGAGGGACAGCATAGCCCTTCAGTGGTGTGGATGTGACAATCTGCATCTGGACTAACAATGAGGAATGAACAGATAAATTGAATCAGTGTCCAAAAAAGATAGAGCGGACAGGAGGATTACACAAATTCTTTGAAATGGAATTACTGTGACCCGCCACTCCCTGCACAGCGGGGAACATTCATGGATGCACCTACAGAATGAAGAACTAGGACAAGGCATAAGCCTGAATTCACATATACAGTTCTTGATGCAGTTTTTTAACCAAACACAAAACGTAATATAAAAGAAAGGAGATGTATCAGGTTTTTTTAAATAAATTAATTCATAATTTCTGTCTTTTTGCAGCCAGTTTATAATATTTAGATAATCTCTAATGACATTAATAATGCCAAGGTACTGGCACATGGCAAATGTGGTGCCCAAATACAAAAATGATTTTAGGCCTCCACCAGTAGTTATAGTAAACGTGGCATCCAGTGTGGGAAACATGATTGAAAGGCTATTAATAAGGATTCGTCTCTTCCTCAAAAAATTGAGCTACTTGCCTGGTAAACACTCCTGAGATCCCCTTATTCTGCCTCTCATTTCCATTTTGCGATGTGTTACTGCATTGTAGAGATATGCCCATTTGTTTAATTTGGAGCGCACTATGTGAAATCTCTACTTGTAGTTCAAATAAGCTTTTCTTCAGAGTCTTCTCTGTGGGTGTGCACTTTCACTGCTCCCTGACAGAATTTGAGATTACTAGATCAGCTGCTGCTATGAGTGATAGCGTTTGGGATGGAGGGGTGAAAGCAGAGAAAACTCTGAAGAACCATCCAGCTGGACCACAGGCAAAGATTTCACATATTGTGCTCCATAAGAAACAAATGTGAATATCTCTGCAATGGAGTAACGGGAGAGAGTGGCACAATCAGAGGAGTGCAGGGATTGTTATGAGATATTTCACTCATTTTTTTTTTTTAACAATTGAGAGTCACTTTATGTGACTGCAGACTTTTGAATTCCCTCAGAGCATTCACTGCGCACTGAGAGGATTCATTGGTTTCTTAGCAGGGAACGGCGGTGATGTATCAGTTACCCGTCTAGTGGCCGCGGTCTCGCTCCATACAAGTGTACGGAGCCAGGGAACAGACGTCCAGTAGATGCAGCCTCGCTCTATACACTTGAATAGAGCAAGGCCGCACCCGCTATACGGCTTCTGACTGGAAGTATGCATAACGCACATCACCGCCAGAAATCGGCAAATCCTTGCAGCGCACAGTGGGGATTCAAAATTCACTCTGTGTGACTGCAAACTTCATTTTAGACTGGACAACCCCTTTAATGAACAGGTGAATAAAAGTCAGTACAGCGGGGTAACTGAGTTACGCTGCCGTCACACTATCAGTATTTGGTCAGTATTTTACATCAGTATTTGTAAGCCAAAACCAGGAGTGGGTGATAAATGCAGAAGTGGTGCATATGTTTCTATTATACTTTTCCCCTATTTGTTCCACTCCTGGTTTTGGCTACAAATACTGATGTAAAATACTGACCAAATACTGATGTGTGACGGCAGCCTAACTCTCATGTATAGTGTTGTGTTTGTTATTCTTCAACCTATTAATTATAGCTATCACAGATGGGAATTGTATTGTTTCTTTTTTTCAGATGGCACCAAGCTACATAGTATAATTATACAGTCTACAAGAGATGTTCATAAATTACAAATCAATTTGAACGTACTGTGTTTGGGCATTTATTTTATGAGGTTTATTGAGGACAGTCACAGCCAAAAGTTCTGAGTCTGACACAAATTTTGTTTCGTACAAAAGTATGCTATGTTAGGCTACTTTCACACTAGCGTTGTTTGGTGTACGTCGCAAGGCGTCGTTTTGGAGAAAAAACGCATCCGGCAAATGTGCCCGCAGGATGCGTTTTTCTCCATAGACTTGCAATGCGTCACTAATGCAACGTATGGCCACACGTCGCATCCGTCATGCGACGGATGCATCGTGTTTTGGCGGACCGTCGGCACAAAAAAAGTTGCATGTAACATTTTTTTGTGCGTCGTGTCCGCCATTTCCGACCACGCATGCGCTGACGGAACTCCGCCCCCTCCTCCCCGGACATTACAATGGGGCAGCGGATGCATTGTAAAACTGCATCCGCTGCCCCCGTTGTTAATTTTTTTCACAGTTTGCATTGGTACGTCGGGCCGACGCATGGCGACGGCCCCATACTGACGCTAGTGTGAAAGTAGCCTTAATGTTTGTAGATCTTTTAGTCAGATGTTTGTATGGTTACTGAAATACAATTATACGCATTTCAAAAGTTTTTATATTTTTATTGATATCTAGCTTATGCACAGACACAGTATTTCCATTGATGACCCTTATGTTTAAAGATTTCTGCAATTTGCCCTAGATGGATATCAGCTTCTTGGCCAAATCCCATATAATGACAACCCGTTCTTGTCTAATCAGTGCTTGCAGTTTTATCACAATTGCTAGGTATTTGTTTGAGGACTGACTGTTGGTTCTCAATGGGTTTGATATTTGGGGAGTTTCAAGGCCATAGACTCAAAATTTCAATGTTTTTTTTCACCAAACCATTTAGTTATCACATTTGCCTTATAAGGCTACTTTCACAAATGCGTTTTTCAGCTTCCGTCACAATCCGTCGTTTTTTGAGAATGCAGGATCCTGCAAAAAAATTTGCAGGATCCTGCATTTTCCCATAGACTTGTATTAGCGACGGATTGTGACAGATGGCCATCCGTCGCGTCCATCGTGCACTGGATGCGTCGTGTTTTGGCGGACCGTTGGCACAAAAAACGTTCAATGTAACTTTTTTCGTACGTCGGATCCGCCATTTCCTACCACGCATGCGCGGCCAGAACTCCACCCCCTCCTCGAGACTTTACAGTGGGCAGCGGATGCCTTGAAAAACTGCATCCACTGCCCACGTTGTGCCAAATTTTCACGTGCGTCGGTACGTCGCGCCGACGCTTAGTGACGGACCCGTACCGACGCAAGTGTGAAAGTAGCCTAACATGTTCTCCATCATGCTGAAAAAAATATTTTTTATCAACGAAGATGCTTTGATGTTCTTAGGCAAAATTGTTAGCGACCCCACTCCCTGAATGATCCTGGGATCAAGGCCACCATCAGGGCATTACTGCCCTGACTGGCGTATGGGGCCCCAGTCAGTCATCAGGCCCCAGTGGCAGGCTTCTGCCGATGCACAACTGAGCCTGCATCCGAGACGCAGGTTCAGTTAAACTCTATTGACGTGCGGGCCGGGGCCCACATGGCAATAGTTAAAAGCCGCCAGCCAATCAGAGGCTGGCAGCTGACGTAAGCGCGCACGTTGCCGGCGTATCATATCATTGTCATTCTCCAGCGAGTGAGTGCTTCAACTGTGTGGAGAGAACTTCGCCCGCCGCAGGAGCGCGGCAAGGTAAGAAGAAAGCTTTTTTAAGTTTTATTGAAAGCGGCAGGGGAGCAGGATTGAGGCACACAGGGGCAGGATGGAAGACACGGGGCAGAAGGAGAGACACAGGGGGAAGAATGGGAAACACAGGGGGAAGAATGGGAGACACAGGGGGGAGAATGGAGGCACAGGGGGCAAGAATGGAGACACAGGGGGCAAGAATGGAGACACAGGGGGCAAGAATGAATGGAGACAAGAGGGCAGGATGGAGAAACTGGGCAGGATGGAGACACAGGGGGCAGGATCATGGGGCAGGATGGAGACAGATGGGGCAGGATGGAGACACGGGGCAGGATAATGGGGCAAGATAGAGACACGAGGCAGGATCGTGGGACAGGATGGAGACATGGGGCAGGATCATGGGGCAGGATGGAGACAGATGGGGCAAGATGGATATAGATGGGGCAGGATGGAGACAGATGAGACAGGATCATTGGGCAGGATGGAGACAAATGAGGCAGGATCATGAGGCAGGATGGAGACACATGGTGCAGGATGGATACAATGGAGACACATGGGGCAGAATCATGGGACATATGGAACAGGATCATGGGGCAGATGGGGCAGGATTACAGAACATCACATGGAGGCAGAATGGATACTGAGGGTAGGATGGGAGAACATATGGGGCCAGGATGGGAGAACATATGACTGGAGCCAGGAATGAGACACACTCAGTATGGGGGATATTATTACCATAAGGGCTAATTAAGGGATATTATTACTGCAGTCATGAATTTATTTTATTTTTTGAGGATACTGTTTTAAATGGGGGGCGGTCCTGTTACTGTGCAGAGTGACACTATGTCGCCTCTTTTTTCTTCATCTGGTATAGTGTAGAAGTTGGAAAAAATTAAGTAATGTGTTCTGCAAGTTGGTGCTCTAGATAACTGTGTTATTTCCTGCAGAGACGAGCTCTGGCTGGAAGAAGTAATGGTGGTCTGTGCTAGATGAAGATGAAAAGCAAAGATGAAGAAATTCACCTAGAGACGTCACTGATGAGTCAGTGTGTTACCTGTACTCTGACACTATACACTGTATACTACATACAGAGCTCCTGTGTACAATGTCACCAGTGATCATTGTATTACCTTTACATTTAACATTATATACAGAGCTCCTGTGTATAATGTCACCCATAATCAGTGTATTACCTGTACGCAGACACTGTATACTAAGTACAGATCTCCTGTGTATAATGGCACTTATGGTGATATTAGCGTTTTTTTTAAATTAATGATCAGTATTGTAGTATTCAGTCACTATCTGGTGGCAATATGTTGTCCGGCCATGTTGTGGCGGTATTTGTTCCTTTGTATGTGCTGTTATTTGATCACTATGTGATGGTAATATGTGGTCTGGACATGATGTGGTGGTATTTGTTCCTTGTGTGTGATACTATTCGGTCACTGTGGTGGTAACATGTGGTCTGGACATAGTGTGGCCGTATTTGTTCCTTGTCACTATGTGGTGGTAATATGTTGTGCGGCCATGGTGTGGCAGTATTTATTCCTTGTATGTGGTATTATTGGTCATCACCTGGTGGTAATATGTGGTCTGGACATGGTATGGTGGTATTTGTCCCTTGTATGTGATAGTATTCGGTCACTGTGGTGGTAACATGTGGTCTGGACATGGTTGTAACAACCTTGCTGGCATCACTGCATGGCCTCCCATCCCCCACTTGCATTACACTCAAACTCACTTCTCTGGGCCTTGTTGTGACTTCTCTCTGCTGCCAGCTCCATGCTGTGTGCCTCATGTCTGCTGCTTGCTCTGTGCATGCTCTGTCTGTGTGCATAGGGGACGGCTCCGGTAACTCCTGTGTCTTATTGAAACTGCGTGCTTGCTAAGGTGTCCCCGGCCAATAGCCATGAGGCTTCCTGTATTTAAGACTTCCCCACCCATTGGTGGGGGCCTGTGCAACTTACCCCCTCAGTCAGTTCTTAGCTGCTGAGGTGCCAGGCTCTGTCTCTGTTATTCTTGTGTCTACCACCCAGGGGGGCATTGTACCCTGGTCTCTGTCCTGTGTTTGCCACCCAGTGAGGCTTAGTACCCTGGCTTGTGTCCCTGTGTAGCCACCCAGTGGGGCTTCGTACCCTGGCCTATGTCCGCCACCCAGTGGGGCGTCGTACCCTGGCTTGTGTCCGTGTTTCTGTGCCTTCTCCCCTTCCTGACTCTGTCTTAGTCTAGTCCTGTTCCTGTGTTCCGTTTATATCCCTGCCTTGGTTTCCTTTCCCTGCCCTGCGTACTCTGTCTTGCTTTGCTCTGCTTTCTACCCTGCACTCTCCGACCTTGCTTTGCTCCTTGCACTGCATCCTGTGACCTTGCTCTGTACTCTGTGGTTTTGCTCTCGGCTCTGCACTCTGTCTTGCTCTGCACTCAGCTGTGCACTCTGTGGCTTTGCTCTTGGCTCTGCTCTCTGTAGCTTTGTTCTGCACTCAGCTCTGCACTCCGTGGCTTTGCTCTCGGCTCTGCACTCTGTGTTTTGCTCTGCATTTTGACTTTGCTCTGCTCTCAGCTCTGCACTCTGTGGCTTTGCTCTGCTGTTCCGCTCAGCGGCTCAGCTCCTTGCGGTTCTACCTGGCTCTGCTCCTTGCGGTTCTATGTCTCTTGCTCTTGGCTCCGCCTCCTGTGTTTCCGCACTTGTCTCCGCCTTCTGCTCTTGGCTCCGCCCACTGCGTTTCTGCACTTGGCTCCACCTCCTGCTCTTGGCTCCGTCTCCTGCGTTCCTGTTCTTGGCTCTAGCTCCTGTGCTTTCGCTTTGCATCCGCTCTTGCGGTCTTTCTCTACCTATTCATAAGTCCTCCTGTCTGAACAGGCTCTTTCCTGTTTACATACCAGCCTGCAGACCGGTCCCTACCGGCTCTTCCATTGTACCAGCCTTGATTGCCAGTCCTGCTAGAGCCAGCTGTACCTGCGTCCCAACCAGAGATCCAGCGGTGCCAGCCTGCCTGCCAGTGTCTCTGTTGTACCTGTCCATTTGCCTGTGTCCTAGCCGTGCCCGCCTGTCTGCCAGAGTGTGAGCCGTGCCCGCTTGCCTGTGTTCCAGCCATGCCCGCCTGTCTGCCAGACTGCCAGCCGTGCCCGCTTGCCTGTCTATGTTCCCCGGTGGGATCAGCAGTCACAGCCAGACACCACCCTGGAGTGGTACCTGGTAGCTTCCTGCCGCACAAGTCTGACCTCACCATCAGAGGCTCCAGCAAGACCAAGGAAGCTACTTAGTTAAGCCCCTTCCAGGGTAGTCTGGTCTGTAGTCCAGTGGGGCCACACCCCCAGAGTAGTGCTCGGCCAAAAGAGTGTACCCTGTCGTGGTGGCAGCTTAAAAAATCTTTTGGCCAAAACAAAAGCTGCTGGCTATATGTGTGATCTGGTGATGGGAACTGTTAAGGTGTGATTGGTGAGAAGTAGAGTTTTTCAAGAGAGAGCTGTGGGGCTGTGGACAGTTTGAGGGGTGGAGCCTGGGCGGAGTCTCAAGGGGGCCCCGAAAATTTTGTCAGTATGGGGCATAGAAATTCCTAGTGGCAGCCCTGCCCAGGATGCTTTAATGTTGGCGTTACACAGGACTCATGATAGCGTTCACTCACTTTTTCTTCTCTGGACTACCATTTTTCCTAATGTCCTGAACAGTCGATAGGGGACCTCATCAGACAAAATGACTTTTCCTCAGTCCTCTGCAGTACAATCCCTGTACCTCAGTTAAACCATAGAATAGCAAGGAAACATCTGACTAAAAGATCTAAAAACACTTGCAAACTTTATGAAAACCAACGTTTGCATTAGCCTCAACTTTTGGCCACAATTGCACTGCATGAATCTAATATTATATATCTGGGTACCAGTGATGTACATGCGCCATCTGTATTACGGGGAGTTAATCTGAGTTCCTCAGTGTTGAAAAAGAAAAACTTATTGAAAAGAATTTTTGTGACCTTGTAGATCAAAGACTAAATAACAGAATATGATGTCAATCAGCGGCTTCTAAGACCAGCAGGATATTGTCATATATTACAAGAAGCATGGTGTCAGTATTCTGAGTTTTCCAAGTGACTTTGTGAATGATCTTGCCCTTTGTTAAGATAGACTTTGCTGTTTTGATCTGCCCTACTACCTGTTCGTTTCTTTAAAACCCGGCTCAGGTGTCAGCTTCCTTGTGGAGTATTCTGCTTCCGTTCCCCTTCAGGTCAGCGGCTTGTTCTACTGTGTTTTTGAACTACGTATGTTGCTGGACTGTGTTTTGCTACTTAATCCTTCATTGTCTCCCCCCGGTTGGAAGCTGCTGGAATCTACACCAGTATAATACTTTAATGTGAACTTGTTTCTGGACGTACCCGTGTTTATGCCACAACTGAGATCAACTTGAGAACTAGTTTCTGGACTTACCCGTGTTCATTCCACACCTGGGATTAACCTGTGGACTTGTTCTAGACTTCCCTGTGTTTACTACATACCTGGATTTGACTCTTTCTGCACCGACAGTGTTTTGGATCTGCACCACGTCACCTGTCACACTCACCTTTCGATCACCTTGCCGAGGACTCTGCCTTAAGAACTCTGCCGATTTGCTGTTTATATTTCAAGGACTTGTTATGTTGCAGGTCACTGCGAGGAATCAGTATATTGTTTTGGGTGTTATTGCTGTGGTACAAATACACTATTTGCACTAAAAAAAACCCGTCTCTGTCTGTTCATTGCCCCACGCTACCCGAAACCTCGAGTTCCTACAATAGTATTACACATGGACTCACAGAATAGGCATATAATATTATCAGTCTACAAAGCATTACTGCATGCCCCACCTGGACTATGCAGTTCACTTCTGAGCAACAGGTCATTGAAATATATATATATATATATATATATATATATATATATATATATATATATAATGTACAACAATAGACATGGTGAACCTTTATCAGTATATAGATGTGCCATACAAAAATGTGGTGAAAATCCCTTTCCTATTAAAGAAATAACTTACCTCTGGAGCAGGGACAGAAAAGAGCCCTCAGTAGACAGCATTTTAAAATCAAATGACATTAAGGCTTACGTACAGGGCTGGACTGGCCATCTGGCAATTTTGGTAAATGCCAGAAGGGCCTGTCTGGTCATGGGCTGCCTTGTCTGCAACATTGTTAACAGAATCGGTGTTCTCAAGACACCCATAATGTTAAATGGCCTTTATGGAAGAGTGGCAAGAAGAAAGCCATAAAAAGTGTTGTTTAAAGTTTGCAACAAGCCACCTGGGAGACACACCAAACATGTGGAAGAAGGTGCTCTGGTCAGATAAAACCAAAATTGAACTTTTTACAACAATGCCAAACGATATGTTTGGCGTAAAGGCAACACAGCTCATCACCCTGAACACACCATCCCCACTGTCAAACATGGTGGTGGCAGCATGATGGTTTGGGGCTGCTTTTCTTCAGCAGGGACAGGGAAGATGGTTAAAATTGATGGGAAGATGGATGGAGTCAAATACAGGACCATTCTTGAAGAAAACCTCTTTGAGTCTGCAAAAGACCCGAGACTGGAATGGAGATTTGTCTTCCAACAAGACAATGATCCCAAACATAAAGCAAAATCTACAATGGAATGGTTCACAAATAAACGTATCCAGGTGTTAGAATGGCCAAGTCAAAGTCCAGACCTCAATCCAATTGAGAATCTGTGGAAAGAGCTGAAAACTGCTGTTCACAAACGATCTCCATCAAACCTCACTGAGCTAGAGCTGTTTGCTAAGGAAGAATGTGCAAGAATTTCAGTCTTTCGATGTACAAAACTGATAGAGACATACCCAAAGCAACTTGCAGCTGTAATCGCAGCAAAAGGTGGCGCAACAAAGTATTAAGTTAAAGGGGCTGAATAATATTGCACACCTCACTTTTCAGTTTTTGAATTTCCACAGAAATTTAAAATAACCAATACATTTCGTTCAACTTCACAATTGTGTTCCACTTGTTGTTGATTCTTCACCAAAAATTTACATTTGGTATCTTTATGTTTGAAGCATGATATGTGGGAAAAGGTTGAAAAGTTCAAGGGGGCCGAATACTTTCGCAAGGCACTGTATGCCTTCTAATGGCAATCATTAACAGGTCCCATTCTACAGTCTCACCTTTTTACGGTGGTGCTGTACAATAAGATCGTGCTGAAAGCAGCTCAATCATTAACAGTCGGGGCATAGTAGAAAGCTGTGGTAGGCTTGTGATATGGATGACAACATGATAAGTCTATCCGAGCGGTCACAGCCCATGTACCTGGAAGAAGCCAGACTTCGCTCTCCAACAGCTACCCACCTCTCCTCTCACTGTAATATTGTGGGAGGAGAGACAGGTATCAACCTGCTGGGACTGCAGTACAATGTGGACAAATGTCCCATGTATATGTGGCACCCCTAGGGGTATTTGCCACAAAAATAGTTACTGACAGTAAATGCAAATACTAAAATAGCAAGACTGCACTACCACCTCCGGCCAGAAGGGGGAGCTCCAGAGACTCCCCTTGATCCATTCTGGTCTGAGAGAAGAACTGGCAGTTGGGCTAAGGAGCTGAAAGTGAGAGGTCATACAGTTGAATCTCTAACAGCCCTGTGACTGTTACCAGGCCTAAATCACCGGCCTGAGGAGGATAGAGAAAAAGGACATTGTGAGAACCGGGTAGCATTAATCACTACCCAGAACAGGCGCAAAGACGGATACCGGATCCGTGGCTGTATTCATTATATATAATACAGCAACCGGAAAAACGTGAGGTGATATCAGCTTCACTAGGGCCGGACGCAGCAACAGACACAGAGTTCAGCGGTACTCCCAGAGGGGGTAAACCGATAAAAGGACTCGGGTTGCCCGTCGAACCAGGACCCGGAGGGGACAGATTGGGCCGGCAGCCATTTTACATACAGCAGCAGGGCCACACAGAAATTGCGCACAATAAGAGGCGAAGACCCCGGCAGGGTCAAAGTAACTTAGAGTTCCCATACAGACTCCGGTGACAGGACTGGTTGTAAATCCTTTTATGTTAAAGTAAACTGGTTAAACGTTTCAGTGCCTCAGTCTTTCATTTGGACAATAGCCATCTATCCAGGATCGGGATCGTCACCACTGGGAGAACCTGCTGCTGATCAAGTAAGTGCCTGTCCCCTCATGATACCCCTTACACTGTGCATTGCCTGAGGCCACAGCACCGGGTCAAGCCACCCGTGACATCCCCCTCAAGAGACAGACTCCATTGGTCCGGTGCTGGGTATCCCGGTCTCCTGGGCGTCACAATTGGCGTCACGAACAGGATCTAGCCAGCCCGTATACCGGGTATTGTGTGCCGTGATTGGAGCCCAAAACTGTGAAAACTGGGATGAAAAATCTTGAAAATTGACTTTATTAAAGAAAAATCCATTCCCCATTGAAAACTATTGAAAGTGACTTTTCCCCATTGGTTATAATGGAGTAAAGATGGCCGCCATCCCCTGAGGTAATCACTTCATAACCGTTAGGCACGAGACTGTTAATTGAACTACGCCATTACCTGAGCCCCAGTCTAACTGAAAAACTTCAGAATCCGCCATTACTGAGCGCGCGGCGGGCGGGAGCAGCAGGGGGCGTGTCATTGTGGGCAGCACCAAGCTGAGCGCTCTGACATCAGAGCAAGGGGAAAATCGATCCTGCTGCACAGCGGAACGAATCTACACTATCCCGACGGAAGCGGAGGACCGGAAGGGTCCGGATTAACTAAGGGGGCACAGTATGTCGCAGCACGGAGACGCCGCAGCACCCGGCAACGCTAATGCAGCTGAAAGACAGAGTGTCAATAGAGAGTCCGGTAGCACAGCGGTGCAAGGAGTGGCGCCCATCATGCCAGTGCTGATGCCATATACCCCGGGTGGCCCATGGCTTCCAATGTATGAAGGTGAGCCTAATACCCTTGACGATTTCAGAGAAAAGATGCTGGCCCATTTTGACATGTTCCCTGTGGGTGAAGTTCAGCGTGTTAGTCTCCTGATGATGCAGTTAAGTGGCCATGCTAAGCGAGAAGTCACAGCATGGGCAGCTGATCTAAAAGGCACTGTTGAACGCATATTTGCTGGATTAAAAGCTACATTTGAAACCACGGCCAGCAGCAAAGCTAAAATACGATTCTTTAATTGCAAACAAAAAGCTAATGAGGGCGTGAGAGACTTTGCCTTAAACCTGCAGGAAGCCCTTAAATCACTTACACTGGCTGAACCCATTTTTAACACCGGAGCGGATAAACTACTAAGAGATCAATTTATTGAGGGACTCTACACCCCTTCTCACCGGGGGCATGTGAGCATGCTTGTTTTTAAGAACCCTGAATTGACATTTGCCCAATTAAAGGAGAGCGCTATACGTCTCCAGCTGGCAGAGGCACCTCGGGATCAGGATCCTGCGCAACCCATGGCAGAGGCACCTGAACAACAGGGAGTGCCAGTGACATCAGCTATGTCTGGGGCCATTGCTAAGCCCCTGGGGCCCAGTACTAATGAGGCTCTTCAACAAAAGCTTGACTCTTTAGCTGATGTTGTTGCTTCAATGGCTAAAACCATGCAGGAGATGAGAGGACACAAGATGGAGTTGGCAAACTGTAGAGAGGATGTTCCATGGATGAGACCCCGGAGATACCCGACATGGAGAGGACGACCCCGCGACCGCTACCAACCGGATGGACAGCCCATTTGCCGCCGTTGCCAGCAGCCGGGCCACTTTGCACGAGATTGTGATTTAAACGGGAATCCCCTGGGAATGCGGGCCGCTTCGCAGGAATGAACTTTCAAGGCCCAACACCCTGGCACGACAGGTACATCGGAGGACGACCCATTATCCCTATCGTGCTGGACGGAATTCCCCTCAACGCTTTGCTGGACACAGGTTCCCAGATTTCATCTATACCGTATATCCTTTATAAGAGGTACTGGGCTGATGCAGATATTGATAAAGGGCCCTCTGATGTTGAACTAGATATATGGGCCAGTAATGGTAAGTTGGTACCGAAACTAGGATTCAGGGAGATGACCATAAAGATTGGTAAAGTAGAACTGAAGAAACAGGGTATAATTGTTGTTGATGTTGACCGGCGGAACTGTGAACCAACTGTATTGATAGGAATGAATGTGTTAGAGAACTGCTTTTCCGAAGTCATTTCTGTCTTACAGCAAATTGCTGAAACTGCCCAATCCTGCCAGCAGAGAGTTCTCCGGAGGGAAATAAAAGTATTGATGTTAAGGCAACAGGTAGAAGTTGCAGGTGGAGAAATCGGCAGTGTGAGGGTAAGTGATCCAACGTCTATTGTAATCCCACCAAAAACAGAAATGCTGGTATGGTGTAGAGCAGCCATTGGTACTAAGGGACGAGATTATCAAGCCTTAATAGAACCAGTGTACACCGACAGCAGGCCCACTATACTCACAGCACGAGGGATAGTCGAGGTACACCGGGGACGAGTGCCGGTACGACTTTTGAACTGTGGAGAGGAAGAGGTCACTTTGCCAAGGTATGCTACAATGGCAAAGCTATATACTGTTGACAACAATGCCATCACAACCATTGAGCCCTTAGAACCAACCTGTCAGGTGGAAGGCAATGGCTCAGATGGAGAAATGGAGGATTGGTGCCAACAGCTACACGTGGGCATAAATTCAACACCTACCCATCAAAAACAAGGGGTGTATAGGCTAGTGACGGAATATGAACAAGTCTTCAGTAAACACCCATTGGACTTCGGACGGATAGAAGGGGTAGAACACACAATCCCCACAGGTGACCATCCCCCAATAAAAGAAAGATATAGACCCATACCGCCCGCTCACTATCAATGTGCAAAAGATATGCTGAGGGAAATGAAACAGGCCGGGGTAATAAGAGACAGCTGTAGCCCCTGGGCGGCCCCTCTAGTGATTGTCAAAAAAAAGGACGGAACCATGAGAATGTGCGTAGACTACCGGAAGATTAATAACATCACCCATAAAGACGCCTACCCCTTGCCTAGGATAGAAGAGTCCTTAACTGCTTTGAAATCTGCTAATTATTTTTCCACCTTAGACTTAACAAGCGGGTATTGGCAAGTCCCTGTGGCTGAGAGAGATAAGGAAAAGACGGCATTCACCACACCAATGGGTCTATGTGAATTTAATCGCATGCCGTTCGGACTCTGCAACGCATCCGGTACCTTCCAGCGGCTGATGGAATGCTGCCTCGGACACAAGAACTTCGAGACCGTCCTCCTGTACCTAGATGATGTGATCGTCTACTCGAAGACTTACGAACAACACTTAATAGACCTGGCAGAAGTGTTCGAAGCCTTATCCAGGTATGGCATGAAAGTCAAGCCATCCAAATGTCACCTTCTCAAGCCAAAGGTACAGTACCTGGGACACATCGTGAGTTCGGAGGGAGTAGCACCAGATCCCGAGAAAATAAGCGCCATAAGGGATTGGCCAAGACCTACCAGCGCAAAAGAAGTGAGACAATTCCTGGGATTGGTGGGTTACTATCGCAGATTTATAAAAGGATTTACCAAGTTGGCAGCACCCTTGCAAGACACCTTGGTAGGGCAGACGAAGAAACCTTCAAACCGAAACCCTCCTTTTCAGTGGAACGACGAAAGGGAAGACTCCTTTGAACAACTAAAGAAGGCACTAACCGGAGAAGAGGTTCTGGCATACCCAGATTACCATCAACCTTTCATCCTCTACACCGATGCCAGTAATGTGGGGCTAGGAGCGGTGCTGTCACAAAAGCAAGAAGGTCGGGAGAAAGTCATCGCCTTTGCAAGTAGAAAGCTCCGGCCTACTGAAAGAAATTCAGAAAATTACAGCTCCTTCAAATTGGAACTACTGGCAGTAGTTTGGGCTGTGACGGAGCGTTTCAAACACTATCTGGCCGCTGCAGAATTTATTGTCTATACTGACAACAATCCGTTGACCCACCTGGACACAGCCAAATTAGGTGCGTTAGAACAGCGATGGATAGCCCGGTTATCTAATTACAACTTCATAATCAAGTATCGAGCAGGTCGCAAGAATGGAAATGCCGATGCCCTATCCCGGATGCCACACTTGAGAGATGTAGAAGAGGAAACGGGGGAGCTTGAAGAAATTGAACTACCAGCCTTCCATCGTCCCAAGGGAAAACATCATCAGTCAAGTACCTATCAGAAACAACAAGAGGTGAATTTTAATCCGTTAGCACACCATAGATGGGCTGACACCCAAGACAGCAATCCGGCTGTGAAGTTGGTGAAGGAACTGTTGACTGAGCAAAGTGCATATCCCGATGAGGATGCCCCAGAAGAGACGCATCAACTCTGGAAAGAGAGAGGCAAAATGTTCCTGTATCAAGGGAAGCTCTGTAGAAGGTACACCAATCCGAAAACACATGAATTGGTTTGGCAGATTATTGTGCCTAAACAAGATGTGAAGATGGTCCTCGAAGCTTACCATAATGGTGCTGGTCACTTCGGTTGGAAAAAGTTAGAAGTACTTCTAAGAGAAAGATTTTATTGGGTCGGGATGAGAAAATCAATCGAACAGTGGTGCAGAAATTGTGGCCCGTGCAACCTCAGAAGAAACGATCAAAAGAACCAAAGAGCACCACTGCAGCCCATAATCACCAAACAACCACTTGAACTTGTAGCCATGGACCACGTGAAGTTGACACCAAGCCGGTCCGGCTATGTCTATGCCTTGACCATCGTGGACCATTATTCACGTTTCTTGGTAGTAGTACCCGTAAAAGATCTGACAGCAAAAACAGCAGCCAAAGCGTTCCAAACGTACTTTTGTAGACCCCATGGATATCCGGAACAGGTTCTCACCGACCAAGGTACAGCCTTTGAATCAGAGATCTTCAGAGAATTCTGTAATATGTATGGTTGCAAAAAGATCCGGACGACGGCCTATCATCCACAAACAAACGGCTTATGCGAGAAGATGAACCATATTGTAATAGACCTACTAAAGACTTTACCTGAGACAGATAGGAATCAATGGCCAGAGAAATTGCCTGACTTGGTGGATCTGTATAATCATGTCCCGGTGAGCTCCACCAACTGCACCCCAGCTTACCTTATGCGTGCAAGACCCGGCCAATTACCAATCGATCTAGAAATGGGAATTCTGAAACCAGACGCAGAAGTTCAAGACTCCAATTGGGATATCATACGGCAAAAGCAGTATCGCCAAGTGCAAGAGAGTGTGGAAAGAAGCCTTCAGCAAACTAGAGAAAGACAAGAGCGAACTTTCAACCAGAATGCTCTAGCGACCCCATTAAGACCGGGTGACCAAGTGCTCAAGAGAAATCGTCGAACCAATAAACTAGACAATCAGTGGGAAACCGTACCCTACACAGTTTTACCAACAAGAATGGATAATCCTAAAATGTGTCTCATTAGCAAAAACGGAGGCTTAACATCTGTACTAGTGTCAAGAGACAATCTTAAATTGTGTCCGGAAGCATTGAAAGAGCCAGAAGTTGTCCAGCCAGAACCAGAAGTTATTCAACCCATACAGGTTCAACCAGTAAAGGAAAAAGAAGAGGAAATGTATCACACCTGTATAGGAGACTTTCCCAAAACCCTACTAACATACCATGGTGCAGTAGTGGTTCCCATGGTGGCCTTTTATCCAACACCGAACCCAATACCAGAAGTCCCAAGACAGGAAGAGGCTGACCCCGTACTACAGGAGGTTCCAGGCCAGGAAGAACAGATTCCTGATCAGAGTAATCTCATTCACGGTGGACTTGCCAACTCCATAGTCATGGAATTATCTTTAGCAGAGCGGGCAGATACTACATCCGCAGTAGACAGTAGTACACCACATGAAGAGATACCGCTATTACGTAGATCACAGCGTAGTACCCAGGGCCAATTACCGGCCAGGTATGCAGATTACCAACTATAAAGCTCATAATGTGAATTGTATATATGTTATGCCATATATAGTTAAACAGAAAATGTAGTATAGTCATTGTTATCAGTCTGCAACGTTTAAGCCCAGTGCCTACAGAGACTTGTCTGTATGAACTTAAGGCATATTCTTGAACTTTTTATCAGCCCGGAGGCACTAAATCAAAGCTCCGGAAAGACTGCTTTTTGAACTTTGCTTTTTGCTCTTTTTGAACTTTCTTTAGACTTTATATTGATAACTCCGTTGGAAAAATGGAACTAAATTCCTGGACACTAAGTACAGTGCCTTTCCTAATACCTTCAAGGATAGAACTGTATTAATGGACGCTATTTGAAGTGACTTTTTAAAGAACTCTATTTTTGTTTCCTTGAGTGGTTTTTGTAACTTTTCATTTTTAAGACTCTGTACATATTAATTGTTATTTAAAAATGTTATTGTCCCACAGTCCCGGAGTACTGTTCTTAACTAAGGGGGAATGTGGCACCCCTAGGGGTATTTGCCACAAAAATAGTTACTGACAGTAAATGCAAATACTAAAATAGCAAGACTGCACTACCACCTCCGGCCAGAAGGGGGAGCTCCAGAGACTCCCCTTGATCCATTCTGGTCTGAGAGAAGAACTGGCAGTTGGGCTAAGGAGCTGAAAGTGAGAGGTCATACAGTTGAATCTCTAACAGCCCTGTGACTGTTACCAGGCCTAAATCACCGGCCTGAGGAGAAGAGGGATAGAGAAAAAGGACATTGTGAGAACCGGGTAGCATTAATCACTACCCAGAACAGGCGCAAAGACGGATACCGGATCCGTGGCTGTATTCATTATATATAATACAGCAACCGGAAAAACGTGAGGTGATATCAGCTTCACTAGGGCTGGACGCAGCAACAGACACAGAGTTCAGCGGTACTCCCAGAGGGGGTAAACCGATAAAAGGACTCGGGTTGCCCGTCGAACCAGGACCCGGAGGGGACAGATTGGGCCGGCAGCCAGTTCACATACAGCAGCAGGGCCACACAGAAATTGCGCACAATAAGAGGCGAAGACCCCGGCAGGGTCAAAGTAACTTAGAGTTCCCATACACACTCCGGTGACAGGACTGGTTGTAAATCCTTTTATGTTAAAGTAAACTGGTTAAACGTTTCAGTGCCTCAGTCTTTCATTTGGACAATAGCCATCTATCCAGGATCGGGATCGTCACCGCTGGGAGAACCTGCTGCTGATCAAGTAAGTGCCTGTCCCCTCATGATACCCCTTACACTGTGCATTGCCTGAGGCCACAGCACCGGGTCAAGCCACCCGTGACATCCCCCTCAAGAGACAGACTCCATTGGTCCGGTGCTGGGTATCCCGGTCTCCTGGGCGTCACAATTAATTAAAAATATTAATTACAGTGACAAGCAACGTAAAAGGTAACAATGTTTTGAACCTTTGACTTTCAGCCTCCATATCTCACCATCCACTACTGCTTTGATCGTGAGACTGTATATAAAATGATGGTAATCTTTTTGGCTATCTCATGCATAAATATGACTTGCAACTATTTAGCATAAGATTCGTTATGAAGATTCTTGTCATGTCACTGCATTGTTGCTGTTTTGCTCCTGGTGATGGAAAAATATTTTGAGTACTACAAAATATAATCTGTTCTCACATTCCCTAATAGCTCAGTTTGTTATTAGGTTGATTCCTAAATCAAAGGTCATTGGTTCGAATCCAAGAGCAGCCATGAAGACGATCTCCCAAGAAAAGAGAAACAGCATCATTCAGCTCATTGATAGCTGTCTCTGGTCAAGAAAGTAGCCAAACTTCATCATGTGAGTTCCAGGACAGTTGGAAGAATACAAAAATGAAGTCCATCCATCCATTGAGAAGCCAAAAGGTGGACGTTCAGGCAAAATATTGGAATCAACAAGTTGACTAATTCCAAGGTCTATCAGTTCTGGCGCGACAAACACGGCAGTGGAGGTGGCTCATATTCTTTATAATAGTGAGATCACAGATGTCAATGCAAGCACCATGTGGTGCACATTACATACAGTTAGGGCCAGAAATATTTGGACAGTGACACAATTTTCGCGAGTTGGGCTCTGCATGCCACCACATTGGATTTGAAATGAAACCTCTACAACAGAATTCAAGTGCAGATTGTAACGTTTAATTTGAAGGGTTGAACAAAAATATCTGATAGAAAATGTAGGAATTGTACACATTTCTTTACAAACACTCCACATTTTAGGAGGTCAAAAGTAATTGGACAAATAAACATAACCCAAACAAAATATTTTTATTTTCAATATTTTGTTGCAAATCCTTTGGAGGCAATCACTGCCTTAAGTCTGGAACCCATGGACATCACCAAACGCTGGGTTTCCTCCTTCTTAATGCTTTGCCAGGCCTTTACAGCCGCAGCCTTCAGGTCTTGCTTGTTTGTGGGTCTTTCCGTCTTAAGTCTGGATTTGAGCAAGTGAAATGCATGCTCAATTGGGTTTAGATCTGGAGATTGACTTGGCCATTGCAGAATGTTCCACTTTTTGGCACTCATGAACTCCTGGGTAGCTTTGGCTGTATGCTTGGGGTCATTGTCCATCTGTACTATGAAGCGCCGTCCAATCAACTTTGCAGCATTTGGCTGAATCTGGGCTGAAAGTATATCCCGGTACACTTCAGAATTCATCCGGCTACTCTTGTCTGCTCTTATGTCATCAATAAACACAAGTGACCCAGTGCCATTGAAAGCCATGCATGCCCATGCCATCACGTTGCCTCCACCATGTTTTACAGAGGATGTGGTGTGCCTTGGATCATGTGCCATTCCCTTTCTTCTCCAAACTTTTTTCTTCCCATCATTCTGGTACAGGTTAATCTTTGTCTCATCTGTCCATAGAATACTTTTCCAGAACTGAGCTGGCTTCTTGAGGTGTTTTTCTGCAAATTTAACTCTGGCCTGTCTATTTTTGGTATTGATGAATGGTTTGCATCTAGATGTGAACCCTTTGTATTTCCTGCAATGGAGTCTTCTCTTTACTGTTGACTTAGAGACAGATACACCTACTTCACTGAGAGTGTTCTAGACTTCAGTTGATGTTGTGAACGGGTTCTTCTTCACCAAATTAAGTATGCGGCGATCATCCACCACTGTTGTCATCCGTGGACGCCCAGGCCTTTTTGAGTTCCCAAGCTCACCAGTCAATTCCTTTTTTCTCAGAATGTACCCAACTGTTGATTTTGCTACTCCAAGCATGTCTGCTATCTCTCTGATGGATTTTTTCTTTTTTTTCAGCCTCAGGATGTTCTGCTTCACCTCAATTGAGAGTTCCTTTGACCGCATGTTGTCTGCTCACAGCAACAGCTTCCAAATGCAAAACCACACACCTGGAATCCACCCCTGACCTTTTAACTACTTCATTGATTACAGGTTAACGAGGGAGACGCCTTCAGAGTTAATTGCAGCCCTTAGAGTCCATTGTCCAATTACTTTTGGTCCCTTGAAAAAGAGGACGCTATGCATTACAGAGCTATGATTCCTAAACCCTTTCTCCGATTTGGATGTGGAAACTATCATATTGCAGCTGGGAGTGTGCACTTTCAGCCCATATTATATATATAATTGTATTTCTGAACATGTTTTTGTAAACAGCTAAAATAACAAAACTTGTGTCACTGTCTAAATATTTCTGGCCCTAACTGTAAGTCTGTAATGGTGGCCCGTAAAAAAGGTGATGAAGTCTCAACATCAATATTGCCATAAGAAACGTCGGTTCGAGTATGCAAAAAAGTATGAAAAGTAGACATTTAAAGATTTGAAACGGGTGATTTGGAGCAATGACACGAAAGTCAATAGACTAGGCTCTGATAGGTGTAAATGGGTCTGAAAGAAACAAGTGAGAAAGGGGCTAACCGATTGAGAAATTGAACGAAATGTCAAGTTCAGTGGAGGAAGCCTGATGATATGGGGTTGTTTCACAGCCAAAGACATTGGATACTTGACCAGGATCGAAGGTGGTGTCAATGCTGAGATATATGTGGGTATCATACAAGATTAGTTACTTCATATGCTCAAGTACTATGGGTATGAAAATGACGACATAGTATTCCAACAGGACAATGGCCCGAAGCATGCATTGAGATTGGTGAACAAATGATTCAATGACAATGAAGAAAAGATGCTGAAATGGCTCCTACAGTCCCCAGATCTCAACCCACTCAAACACTTGTGAGTCTATCAGTATGCACCAAATTTGGGAAAGTGTAGAAGACACCTGAGATCAAATTTCAGTTGACACGTGTTTGAATCCGATCGAGAGCACACCCAGATGGATTCAGGCAGTGTTGAGAGCCAAAGGTGGATTTACAAAATACTAAAAAAACACTAAAAATAAAAATGTAGATCTTTAGTAGCAAAACAGTAACAGTGCAGTGACATGACAAGAATCTGCATAGCGAATCATATGCTAAATAGTTGCAAGTCAAATTTAAGTTTGAGATATCCAAAATGATTGTCTATAAAATGATGGCGGTACTGAAAGGTGAGATATGGAGCCTAAAAGTCAAAAGTTCAAAACATTGTTGGCCTTTTACTCTTCACTGTATAATTCAATTTAAGGTTTTCTAAAGAAACTGAAAAGCTCATACAGTAGGGTGACACTATTTAAGGAGGAGAGAAAAAAGTAAAAAGGTTTTGCTCATCTAGGGGATTGCGTGGTGCCCCTGTTTGGAATTCCATTTGCTGAAGCCTCATGGCTGAGGGAAGCCCCAGACAAAAGTTCTCTGTAAAGGAAATAAAGGCACTTTGAAGATAGGCTGCACAGATGGAAAAAGGTCTCTTGCTGCAAGGTAGTTCAATGAGGGCTCTGCTATTCTAACAACACATTTCAATGCCACGCTGGCATGTTTTTCAAGTCCTGAAAAACTGACAGACCAGGAGAGTAAGATAAAATTCATAGTCAAAACTAACAAATAAAAGGGGTATTATGGGGGACATATATGGACAGGCTTCTATGATGCTAAGTCACTTCTCACAGACAATCCATACGTCAGGGAAGTTAAGGAGTTTGAGGTTAAGAGACAGGAGGGTACAACATAAACAGAGAGGAGAGACAAAGGCATAGTCGGGACAGAATTCCCAGGTCAGAGTGCATAAAGGCAAAAGGGGTAAGACAAATGGGTAGTCAAAAGGAAAATCCAAGGTCTGCCAACAAAGATCAGAATAACACAGTACAGAGCACAGATCAACCACAGCACAGAGCTGAAAGTTACGACTGACAATTATCCCAGCATAGCCAGCCAGCTAAATGCAAATCAATCACTCTGACAGTGTGACATTTGGAGGATTTCCAGCAGGCGCGGCCTAATTGGGCTGCAAGGAAATCCCATAAATGAAACTGATGGTAAAAGACACCTCTGCATACTATAGGACATCTGATCTATCATCACTCACAATACTGATAGTCCTGCACGCCCCTGCAATCCATAGGATGACTGAGGTGTTACTCACTGCATCCCCACGACAAAGTGAGCTGCGGGATCGTGATTTCTTCATTGAGTGGGTGCGCCATTACGTTTCAATTAGGGTGCCAACTTCTGCAGCCAGGTAGGAACGTATAGGGCAAGATTAACCCCTTCATGACATATAACATAATTTATATGTTGTGTCCCTGCCTTTGATGTGGGCTCGCACACAAAGCTTGCATCTTTTCCTGCAAATGATCACCGAGTTAATCAGCTAACGTGCATTTCTCAACCCGTGATAGCGGGATGCCAGTGGTTTGTCATAACAGTCAGGAGTCTGCTGATGACCCCTATGCCTGTCATTCTCCTATAAAAGCTATCCCATGGCTGGCGTTCACAGGAAATTGTGATTTTCACTATATATAGCAGTGCTAATGTATATTATAAGTGATCAGACAATTGCAGCTTCAAAACCCGTAAGGGGAACTAGTAACTGTACCCGATCAGGAATTGATCGCAGGTGAACCCACATGTGTTCGCTGAACCGTGCAAAATTACCATGCCTAATACATTCCATGGGTGAAATTTCTCTTGCGGAGACTCACGTCTCTGCAAGATAAATCATCATGCTGTGGTCTGGAGAGACGCGCTGCATAATAATAATCTTTATTTTTATATAGCGCTAACATATTCCGCAGCGCTTTACAGTTTGCACACATTATCATCGCTGTCCCCGATGGGGCTCACAATCTAAATTCCCTATCAGTATGTCTTTGGAATGTGGGAGGAAACTGGAGTACCCGGAGGAAACCCACGCAAACACGGAGAGAACATACAAACTCTTTGCAGATGTTGTCCTGCATGTCCATCTCCACGGGTGGGCATCTCTGGACGCATAGTGGGCATGGCATTTCTTGAAATCCCATCCACCATGCTGTAACATCTGGACGCTGGAGTAGTACGCAGCGTCCAACCCGCAGCATTTACTGATTGTGTGCACATACTCTAAAAAGTGAAAAAAAGTTTAAAAAAATATGAAAAACACAAAAAAACACAAAACGTTCAAATCATACCCCCTTTTGCCCCATTAAAAATAAATCAATGTAAAAAAATATATACATATTTGGCAATGCTGCATTCATAAAAGTTCAATCTATCAAAATATAAAGTAAATTAATCTAATTGGTAAATGGTGTAACAAGAAAAAAATTAAAATGCTAAAATAATTTTTTTTTTTTTGGCCCCCGCAAATTTGCAATAAATTGCAATAAGAGGCAATCATAACCTCATATCTATCCTGAAAAATCTAAATGTTACAAATCTTGGAAAATGGTGAAAAAAGCAAATTTTTTTCATTATAAATTTAAATTTTTTTTCACCACTCAAATAAAAAAACAAAAATATATGTATGGTATCTAGTGTGATGCAATGACCGCTGTTACAGCTGTGTGTGCTTCTCAGGATATGCATGGAGGCGTATCTGTGGTTATAATGATGGTGAAACTGAGACTGGCAGGATTGTAAATGGCCGATATGTATCGCAGAGGGAGTCTGCGCTGTAAGCTTGAATTAATGTTGTTGTTCTAGGACTTGTAGTCCCACAAGTGTTTGTATAATACTCAAGTGAGGCTTACAGGACTAGTTATGAGAGCTGGGTGGGTTGAATTAGCCACACACACCTCCCATCTATGGGAGTGGTTACAACTACATAATGTGACCATGGTGTGGTCACATGGTGTTGTAGTGGTCTCTGTAATGGAGACTGTGTAGATCCGGGACGGCTTGTGTGTTGGAAGGTCCTGAGTGTGGACTGGAACCCTGAATAGCACACTGAGGATGTAGATCTGAAGACCTGTGTGTTGGGAGATCCTAGGAGTAGGATCGGATCCCTGTTAAGCACATTGAGAGACTTGTGTGTTGGACGGTCCCAGGTGGGGACGGACGTCCTGAACAGCACACGCAGTGGCCTGTGTTGGAAGTCCTGGAAGTAGGACCTTCCTGAATAGCACAACCTGTGTTGGAAGTCTTGGGAGTAGGATTCCTGAAGAGCACATTGGAAGAAATGGAGGCACAGTCTGCAACTGCACTGCACTGCACTGGGGGAGCTACAGCCCATCTGAGGATCTGAGATGTCAGGTGGCCTAGTGAGCAAGGCATTGTCCGGGATGGTGATCCCAGGTCGGCAGCTTCCCTGAAAGAGAGAGAGCACTGACAGAAGTAAGCATGTGGAGCAGGAGCTCATGGAAGGTAACCCAGAGTATGGGGAACTGTGTGCACTGAAAGGGAGTTAGTAATGAACTGTGTGGTCTTTCATGGTAACTGGACAAAGTGAGGTCCAGCGTGTTTAGAGACTACGAATCAATGTCGTGTGCGCTATATGACTAGAGACATTGAGACATGGACACCTCCAGGAACTAGTCAAGGAGGGCTGGCGAGTGTAGTGTCTGAACTGTGAGTTAAAAGCCACATATGAAATATCTAAGTTAAAGCTGCAACTTAATGTCACCTGTTGGTGCCTATTGTGTTCCATGAAGTGTAATGGAATGTGCATGACCCGGTTTATGATGCCATAATAAACCGCATGGACTGTTTTTGTGAGAAAAAACATGCCTGCGTGACTGAATCCTGTTGCTAAGCGAGTGTCCCCCAATACATGCAGTTAGCACTATCTCACACTACTTACTAATACTGACCAGGAAAATAATATTATTTGGACAGTGTCATATGTCTCTGCTAAGAACCTGCATCCTCTTGGCAGGCCTCCTGGAAATGCTCTTAGGAGCCGCACCCCGCTTCCTGCACATATTTGAAACAGCAGGGCACCTGTTTGCTAATAGGGCTGTCTGTGCTATGATGCTCTGTGCATAAAAAGCATCATCCCCTTAAGGGAGGTGCCTGGGCAACGTGTTCATTCTCTGGATTGTTACCTCTGCTTCAGGCCACGCTCTGCTGTGCTCTGCACTTTACTTTTAAGTTTATTTCCACAGAGTCCTCTTCTGGCGTTTCCCATCCTGGACTCCTCTGGTCTCTTCAGTTCCCACTCCAAGTTGTCTTGCCTCTTCTCACGGAACCGTCCAGACCCTGCTACCGGTGGGATTAACCTTTCTGGATTTCATGGAGGTTCTGGGATTCTCTCCACCATCAAGTCCAAGTATTCTACAGTATTGCTAGTTTGTCAATATGGGTCGTCCTCTGGTCCTGGCTTCGCGGCATTCAGGGCACCTGGTGTTGTGACGGGGGAATCCCTGTATAGGGGTACACCTTGCCCGGTGCTCCACCAAGTGGTACAGTGTCGTGATCCAGAGGTTCTTCCCTCTGACACCTTTTCCCTTTTTGTTTTACCTTGTTAATAAATATCTTTTGGTTTATGAGATCCACTCTCCTGTCTTTTGAGTATCGGGTATACAGCCGCCACTGCACCATCAGTGGTCTAGTGAGTCCACTATACCTTGACACACCCTGTGGGCGTTACAGACAGTTTTATAATATAGGGAACATGTAAATAAAAAAAAAATCTTAAAAAATGTGTCCTTGCACTTTTTTTGCGCTTTCAATGCACTTTTTTCCTGTTTTCCAGCACACTATATGGTACAATGAATGGTGTCATTCAAAACTAAAACTTGTTCTGCAAAAAACAAGCCCCATATGGCTATATTGTAAGAAAAATAAAAGTTACAGCTCTTGGTACAAGGCGAAGAAAAAATTAAATAAAAAAAAAACAACAGAATATCTCCATGTCATGAAGGTTTAAGGGTCATGATTTGCTGGGTTTACATATTTTTATTTTGTGGGTGACATATATCTGTTAGTAATACTTTCAGCCCTTAATTCCTATAAGTAGATAAATATTTAGTTGCTACATACTAGATTTTATCCCCAGTATCCCTATATACTCTATTATGTTACAGTGGGGAAAAATGTATTAGTCAGTGACCAAGTGCAAGTTCTCCCACTTAAAGGGAACCTGTCACCCCCCCTGGATTTGTTTTCTCACTTTGATTCTCATAGTTTTGGTCTACCTATGATATCAATTACAGGCCGCATCTCATCTTTTTAAATGGAACCTGTCACCCCCCCTCCCCCTTTCCCCCAGGCATTAGAAACTAAAAGAGCCACCTTGTGCAGCAGTAATGCAGCATTCTGACAAGGTGGCTCTTTTAGTTATTGGTGCTGTAAATGCCGAAATAATGAGTTTTGTAATTTCTCCAAAATACCTGTCTTCAGTCCTGGAGGCAGGCCTTTCCCCCCCACTGCACATGCCACACAGCCATCACTCAACTGTCTTCTCGGCGCCGGGCGCCGTCTTCTCAGCGCTGTTTACAAATCATCCGGCGCCTGCGCCCTTTTGTCCTGCCTGGGGTAGGCGCAGTGAGCGCTGCCCGTCTGACCTCCTGTGCGGCCGCTCTGCTTATGAATCCCAGCCCCGCAGTGTCTTATGATTTATTCACATTGCTGGGCTGGGATTCACAAGCAGGGCGGCCGCACATTATTATTACGCATTATTTCGGCATTTACAGCACCAATAACTAAAAGAGCCACCTTGTCAGAATGCTTTACTGCTGCCCAAGGTGGCTCTTTTAGTTTCTAACGCCTGGGGGGGGAGCATGAGGGGGGGGGGTGACAGGTTCCATTTAAAAAGATGAGATGCGGCCTGTAATTGATATCATAGGTAGACCAAAACTATGAGAATCAAAGTGAGAAAACAAATCCAGAAAATCACCTTGTCTGATTTGGCAAGACTTATTTTTCAAATTATGGTGGAAAATAAGTATTTTGTCATTAACAAAAGTTCATCTAAATATTTTGTTATATATTCTTTTATTGGCAATAACAGTGGTCAACCATTTTCTGTAAGTCTTCACAAGGTTGGCACACACTGTTGGTGGTATGTTGGCCCATTCCTCCCTGCAGATCTCCTCTAGAGCAGTGATAATTTGGGCCTGTCGCTGGGTAACACGGACTTTCAACTTCCTCCAAGGGTTTTCTATGGGGTTGAGATCTGGAGACTGGCTAGGCCACTCCAGGACCTTCATACACTTCTTACGAAACCTCTGCTTCATTGCTCTGGCGGTGTACTTGGGATCATTATCATGCTGAAAGACCCATCCATGTTTCATCTTCAATGCCCATTTTGATGGAAGGAGGTTTGCACTCAAAATCCCATGATACATGGCCCCATTAATTATGTCATGTACACGGATCAGTCGTCCTGGTCCCTTTGAAGAGAAACGGCCCCAAAGCATGATTTTGCCACCCTCATGCTTCACAGAAGGTATGGTGTTCTTTGGATGCAACTCAGCATTCTGTCTCCTCCAAACACGACGAGTTTTGTTTCTACCAAACAGTTCTACAGGGTGGGCCATTTATATGGATACACCAAAAGTATATGGGAGGGGGAAAACTTTTCAAGATGGGTGGTGACCATGGCAGCCATTTTGAAGTTGGCCATTTTGGATTCAACTTTATTTTTTTCAATGGGAAAAGGGTCATGTTACATATCAAACATAACGAGAATTTCACAAGAAAAACAATGGTGTGCTTGGTTTTAATGTAACTTTATTCTTTCATGAGTTATTTACAAGTTTATGACCACTTATAAAATGTGTTCAAAGTGCTGCACATTATGTTGGATTGTCAATGCAACCCTTTTCTCCCACTCTTGACACACTGATGGCAAAACCGCACAAGAAATGTTAGCACAGGCTTCCAGTATCCGATGTTTCAGATGCTGCACATCTCATATCTTCACGGCATAGACAATTTCCTTCAGATGACCCCAGCATCTGAAATAATGGATACTGGAAGCCTGTGATAGCATGTCTTCTGGACCCTTATCAGGTTATAAGCCCCTCATAAGGGAGGAGACCCATTTGGCCCCCATGAGTTGGTTGCATAAATTGGGAATCAGAGGGAGAGGGTACGTGTTCTTTACAGTAATTTTCAGTTCCCGAAAGTTGAGGAACGGTCGCAAACCACCATCCTTTTTGTTCACAAGAAAAAACCCTGCTGCCACAGGTGAGACAGAAGGCCAAATATGCCCCTTGTGAAGGCTCTCTGAGATGTACACTTTCATGGCTTGGCGCTCAGGCCTGGACAAATTAAACAGACGAGCCTTGGGTAATTTTGCTCCTGGGACTAAATCAATGGAACAATCAAAAGGTTCATGTGGTGGAAGCGCCTCAGCCTTGCTTTCGGAGAACCCGTCTTTGAAATCTTTAAGGTATTCTGGAATACCTTCCCGACCAACAGATGACACAGATACAGATTTTACCGGGTTGACAAAAGGTCCCAGGTTACAATATGGACCGTTATTCTTACATCCCTATTGAGTGATCTCCCCCGTCACCCAATCAATGACAGGATTGTGTCATTGCAGCCAGGACATCCCAATCTGGATGGGCTCAGGTACGGGTGCAGCATCACACAATTTGGAGTACAAGGGAGTCTCTTGTTGAATCACTCCTCTAGCACGGAGTCTCCGATCCATATGGACCACCTGCATCATGGCGTCCACCAGGGTATTAGGAGGATGTAATGCCACGGTGTCCTGTAGATGATCACAGGCCTCTGCGGAACAACCCCCTCAGGGCAGCCTCATTCCAAGATACTTCGGCTGCCAAACACCTAAACTCTGAGCAGAACCATTCAGCGGAGTGCCTCCCCTGTGTCACACTCATCACCATATCCTCTGCCAGACGAACTCTATCAGGCTCATCATAAATGTGCCCCAGAGCCTCAAAGAACAGGTTCACAGACATATGTTCAGGAGCAGAGGAAGAGAGAGAGAAAGCCCACGCCTGTGGAGCTCCCCATAACAAGGACATTACGATCCCCACCCTCTGCCTTTCATTTCCAGAGGCCCGAGGACGCAATTCAAAGAACAACTTGCATCCTTCCTTGAAGACCCTAAACAATTTTTTATCTCTGGAAAAATTGTCGGGTAACTTTACCGGTGGCTCGGGGTCTGCTAGTCATACATCAGTGGGGCCCCCCCACCCGAAACCCCCGACGGAGCAGACCCCTGTAGAGCTCCTGCCACATCTCTCTGCACCTGTTGGTGTGAGCAAACCAGGACTTGCTGCTCCATGGACAGCTTCTGCATAAGCTGAGAGAGCTCATTAACCTGCCCCGTGAGAGCCTGTACCGGATCCATAATATACTAACACCCCACCACCAGGGAAAGACTGTACGGTCAGCTATAATGTCACGACTCCGGGGTATTGCTGCTGCAGAGAGAGCTGCGTGCCGCAGCAAGGGAGCAAAGAGCAGAGTGGCAGGGAACTCACCGGGTAGCAAACAGGACCTGAACCAGATGACCGGATAGGAGGTGGTCGAGGGCGCCGCCAGACACCGGGGTGTAGATAAGACGATATACACTGGAGAGTATTTAAATGAGGTAACCGAGGGGTGAGGCGGAGGGATAGTCAGAAAGGGAGCCAAAGTTCAGAAAGCCAAAAGAACAAACAAGCAGAGTAAAACAAGGAGAGCAAAACAAGCAAATGCAAACCAAGCACACACTCAAGGGGTCAGACATACAGACTAAACGAAAGTATAGCTGACAGGGAATCCTGTTGAGGGAGGATCTAAATTGATCCTTCACGGTTGACTCAGTGATTTCCAAATTAATCTACAGGGCGTTGCCGGCAACTGAAAATGACCAGACGGAGACTCATGTCTCTGTATGGGGGATCGAGCAGATCTCTGGGCCCCCATTTATTGTGTTGCAGTTTTATCATATTAGCAAATTCTACTTCAACCAATCAGCATAACAACACGCTCACAGTTCTTAACCTATAAGAATGCAGGAAAAACGTAACCCATAAAGATACAGGAAAAAACGGAAACTACAGATATGGTCGTGTCTTTTTGGCATAAAAAACATATTAACAGATGCCTCAGTCTTGTATAGCGATACACCCCCGAGTCTCTTATCTGGCTCGTCTCGAGTTAGAACACTCAAGGTCTTTATACCAATTATGAACCATAGCCTAGTTGAATAACAGGCTTGTGAAAAACAAGATAAAATTACTTCATGGCAGCTGTAACCTTCTACCTAATTAAATAACAGAATTTATCTTTGACCAACAAGAAAATGGAGTCAAAGAACAAAATCGAGAATCTTTCATAATTTGTTCCTTCACAATCCGAGTCTGGAGTGTGTATAAATCCCCCTTCCAGATCCAAAGAGAGGGCAGCAATATTAACCCTGAGAGAGCAGGACATGAACCATGTCCTATACCGTGACACCATTACTTTGGGTACTTGTAACCCCACTCTCTGCTCCGTCAGGTTCACCTCTGGTTTGCTGTGAGTTCCTATCAGCCGGTATGATAAAGATTGAGACACAGTCCTTTTCAACTTTCAAATAAACAACTTTACTGTTAGCTTTATGCAGCACATCCAGATTCTTCACGGTATTTGCAACAGAATTCGCTTTACACATTTCTTCTTTTTTCCCTGTACCTTCCTGGGTCATTTGCATCAAAGCTGTTCCATCCAGCATGTCCACATGGATATTCCATCTCTGAACCCTGCTTATACAGGTACTATACAGATGATCAGGTTTTTAAATACATCAGACAGGGATTATGTACATTAGGTAGGACTGCTCTATATGGGTATACCTTGACGATTGGCGGAGCAGCTTAGTATACATTTTTTTGCAAAAAAAGTATCAACTAAATACCCAGTTTTTTCCATCTTTTGACTAGCACTTGCTTATTACTGTGATTTTTTTTTACAACAGAGTATTTTTGACCTCACTGTGCTCTTTTGTGTCTTCAAAATTACCCCAAGCAGCGATGGCTCATCCAAGAGGTCACAAAAGACCCCACAACAACATTCAAAGAACTGTAGACCTCACTTGCCTCAGTTAAGGTCAGTGTTCATGACTCCACCATAAGAAAGAGACTGGGCAAAAATGGCCTGCATGGCAGAGTTCCAAGACGAAAACCACTTCTGAGCAATAAGAACATAAATGCTTGTCTCAGTTTTGCCTGAAAACATCCTGATGATCCCAAGGACTTTTGGTAAATACTCCGTGATCTGATGAGACAAAAGTTGAACATTTTGGAAGGTCTATATCCCATTCTATCTGGCGTAGAAGTAACACAGCATTTTAGAAAAGGAACATCCTTGCAACAGTAAAATATGGTGGTGGTAGTGTGATGGTCTGGGGCTGTTTTTCTGCTTTAGGACCTGGAAGACTTGC
This sequence comes from Ranitomeya imitator, assembly GCF_032444005.1. NCBI lineage: Eukaryota > Metazoa > Chordata > Amphibia > Anura > Dendrobatidae > Ranitomeya > Ranitomeya imitator. The sequence continues at coordinate 98,678,740 of NC_091288.1, forward strand.
TGTAGTAAATGGAACCATAAATTCTGCTGTTTACTAAAAACTCCTTAAGGAGAATATACGGCCATTTGTTTGTGATCTCAAGCTAAAGCGCACTTGGGCTATGCAGCAGGACAATCACCCAAAACACACCAGCAAGCCCACCTCTGAATAGCTTAAGGAAAACAAAATTAAGGTGTTGGGGTGACTTAACAAAGTCAAAGGTCAAAGTCCTGATCTTAGTCCGAGTGAGATGCTGTAACATGACCCTAAAAAGGCAGTCATGCTCAGAAACCCTCCAATGTGGCTGAATTACAGCAATTCTGCAAAATTACCATATATACTCGAGTATACTCGGGTCATTGTCCCAGGGGGTCCGCGGGGGAGGGGGAGCAGCAGGAGTGGCGGCTGTCCCATCATACTCACCCCCACCTGACTCGTGTCTACACGTCCCTGCTTCTCAGATGGTCTCTGGCGCCTGAAGCTCTTCCTATGTTCACCAGTCACATGTACCGCTCATTAAAGTAATGTATATGGACTCGCCTCCACTCCCATAGGTGTGGAGTGCATATTCATTACTTTAATGAGCGGTACCATGTGACTGCTGAACACAGGAACAAGCTGCTAATGCGCGCCGGAGACATCGGAGAAGCAGGGACTTGCAGAGACCACGCCAGGATGGGGTGAGTATGATGGGGGAGGGTGAGCCATGCGATATTCACTTGTCCCCGTTCCACCGCCAGGCTGTCTCTTGCATCCTCTGGCTGTGACGTTCAGGTCAGAGGGCATGATGACGTGTTTAGTGTGCGCACTCTCTGCCTGAACAGTCACTGCACAGAGCCAGAAGACACAGCTGCTTGCGGCGGTGGAACGGGGACAGGTGAATATCACAAGTGGCCATGGGCCGGAGCCAGCGGCGACTCCGGCACCTGACCCCCATAGGGAGCCGATGTCCCCACCTGCTCAGGAGACCGGCACTTGGCGCCCAGCGACGAGAGGTATGTCATTTTTTTTTTATCGCAGCAGCAGCATATGGGGCATATTATTCTATGGAGCATCTTATGGGGCCATCAACCTTTATGGAGCAGCATATGGGGCATATTATGCTAATATGGAGCATCTTATGGGGCCATCAACTTTTATGGAGCAGCATATGGGGCATATTATGCTAATATGGAGCATCTTATGGGGCCATCAACCTTTATGGAGCATTATATGGGCATATTATTCTATGGAGCATCTTATGGGGCCCATCATGAACTTTATGGAGCATTATATGTGGTGTATTTTGCATGGAGCAACTTATGGGGCCCATCATGAACTGTGTGGAGCATTATATGGGGCTCCTGATTCAATATGGATATGCACAAACACTACTGATGTCTCAATCAATTTTACTTTTATTGGTATCTATTTTTATTTTTGAAATTTACCAGTAGCTGCTGCATTTCCCACCCTAGGCTTATACTCGAATCAATAAGTTTTCCCAGTTTTTTGTGTCAAAATTAGGGGTCTCGGCTTATACTCGGTTCGGCTTATACTCGAGTATATATGGTAAGTTGGTCAAAATTCCTCCAGAGGTTGTAAAAGATTAATTGCCAGTTATCGCAAATACTTGATGGCAGTTGTTGCTGCTAAGGGTTGCCCAACCAGTTATTAGGTTTAGGGAGCAATCACTTTTTCAGACAGGACCCTGTAGGTTTGGATTTCTTTCTCTCTTAATAATAATACCGTAAATACTCGAGTATAAGCCGAGATTTTCAGCCCACTTTTTTGGGCTGAAAGTCCCCGTCTCGGCTTATACTCGAGTCATACCCAGGGGTCGGCAGGGGAGGGGGAGCGGGCGCTGTGTAATTATACTTACCTACTCCCGGCGCGGTCCCTGCTTCTTCCAGCGCTGCAGCTTCTTCCTGTACTGAGCGGTCACATGGTACCGCTCATTACAGTGGGCAGCACAGTGGCGCAGTGGTTAGCACTGCAGCCTTGCAGCGCTGGGGTCCTGGGTTCTAATCCCACCCAGGACAACATCTGCAAAGAGTTTGTATGTTCTCTCCGTGTTTGCGTGGGTTTCCTCCGGGCACTCCGGTTTCCTCCCACATTCCAAAGACATACTGATAGGGATTCTAGATTGTGAGATCCATCGGGGACAGTGATGATAATGTGTGCAAAACTGTAAAGCGCTGCGGAATATGTTAGCGCTATATAAAAATAAAGATTATTATTATTATTATTACTACAGTAATGACTATGCGGCTCCACCTCCCATAGAGGTGGAGCCGCATAGTCATTACTGTAATGAGCGTTAACGTTGACCGTTCACTACAGGAAGAAAATGCGGTGCCGGGGAACAGACCTGCAGCGACGGCGCCAGGAGCAGGTAAGTAAGACGGGGGGCAGTGCGTGATACTCACCTGTTCCTCGTGCCACCGGCGGCGCCGCTGTGCCTTCCGCATCCTCTGTAGTGACGCTCAGGTCAGAGGGCGCGGTGACGTGATTAGTGCGCGCCGCCCTCTTCCTGAACGTCGGTGCAGAGGACGGGGAAGACACAGCGGCAGTCAGCGGTGGAACGGGAAAGGTGAGTATGTATTTTTTAAATTTTTTAATCGCAGCAACAGCTTTTGGGCCAAATATCTGTATGGAGCATGTTATGTGGCCATGTGCAGCATTATATGGGGGCAAATGTCTGTATGGGGCATCTTATCCGGCCATGTGCAGCATTATATGGGGGCAAATGTCTGTATGGGGCATCTTATCCAGCCATGTGCAGCATTATATGGGGGCAAATGTCTGTATGCGGCATCTTATCCGGCCATGTGCAGCATTATATGGGGGCAAATGTCTGTATGGGGCATCTTATCCGGCCATGTGCAGCATTATATGGGGGCAAAAATCTGTATGGGGCATCTTATCCGGCCATGTGCAGCATTATGTGGGGGCAAATGTCTGTATGGCGCATCTTATCCAGCCATGTGCAGCATTATATGGGGGCAAATGTCTGTATGCGGCATCTTATCCGGCCATGTGCAGCATTATATGCGGGCAAATGTCTGTATGGGGCATCTTATCCGGCCATGTGCAGCATTATATGGGGGCAAATATCTGTATGGGGCATCTTATCCGGCCATGTGCAGCATTATATGGGGGCAAATGTCTATATGGGGCATCTTATCCGGTCATGTGCAGCATTATATAGGGGCAAATGTCTGTATGGGGCATCTTATCTGGCCATGTGCAGCATTATATGTGGGCAAATGTCTGTATGGGGCATCTTATCCGGCCTTGTGCAGCATTATTTGGGGGCAAATGTCTGTATAGGGCATCTTATCTGGCCATGTGCAGCGTTATATGGGGGCAAATGTCTGTATGGGGCATCTTATCCGGCCATGTGCAGCATTATATGGGGGCACATGTCTGTATGGGGCATCTTATCCGGCCATGTGCAGCATTATATGGGGGCAAATGTCTGTATGGGGCATCTTATCCGGCCATGTGCAGCATTATATGGGGGCAAATGTCTGTATGGGGCATCTTATCCGGCCATGTGCAGCATTATATGGGGGCAAATGTCTGTATGGAGCATCTTATGTGGCCATGTGCAGCATTATATGGGGCAAATATCTGTATGGGGCATCTTATGGGGCCATGTGCAGCATTATATGGGGCAGTTATCTGTATGGAGCATCTTATGGGGCCATGTGCAGCATTATATGGGGCAATTTTTGTATGGAGCATCTTATGTAGCCATGTGCAGCATTATATGGGGCAGTTATCTGTATGGAGAATCTTATGGGGCCATAATCCACATTTGTGGAGCATTATATTGGGCAAATGTCTGTATGGAGCATCTTATGTGGTCATAATCAACATTTGTGCAGCATTATATGGGGCATATTTTAATATGGAGCATCTTATGGAGCCCATCATAAACTGTATGGAGCATTATATGGGGCTCCTGATTCAATATGGATATTCAAAAACACTTAACCTACTGATGTCTCAATTAATTTTATTTTTATTGGTATCTATTTTTACTTTTGACATTTACCGGTAGCTGCTGCATTTTCCACCATAGGGTTATACTCGAGTCATTAAGTTTTCCCAGTTTTTTTGTGGCATAATTAAGGGGGGGTCGGCTTATACTCGAGTATATACGGTACCTTAATTTAAAAACTGCAATTTGTGATTGCTTGTGTTATCTTTGGCTAATATTTCAATTTGTTTCGTTATCTGAAACATTTAAGTGTGACAAACATGCAAAAGAGTAGGAAATCAGGAAGGGGCAAACACTTTTTTCACACAATTGTATGTATGTCCCCAATTTACAGAGACTTCAGTCATAAACCCAGATATCTCAGGTAATAAAAGGAAAACCCATCTGAAGACTTCTATAAGGATGCTATTATATTTGCAGTACTTCAAATCCTGAGAATATACATTTCTAGCCTGTAATTTTTTGGGGGTATTTTTATGATCCAACACCTCAAGATCTCCGCAAATACACAGCAGCCCCGCCAATCAGCGGTCATTAGCTCTGGTGATGCCCTGATCTAAGAACTGAATGAGACTGTATTCTACAGCTCAATTCAATGTGTAGCGGCCACTCACTGACGGATACTAAAGATCAGTTCCTATTCTTTTGAATAGGAGTAATACCAGACACAAGTCAGGGACAATCGTAGCTTTGTCTATTACAAAATGCACAATATTTTATTTGTAATCTCTAATAAGTGTAGTAGTGCGTATTGGCAATAAATGCAAGAACAGCAAAGCCCAATTAACACGCTACAAGGCAGCAGCAGACATTAAAACCCAAACAATACCAGGAATTAGGGCAAGGCCACGCAGAACAGCCATGAGTGAGAAATAGACTATTATTGCTTGCACAATTTTACCGTTACACAGCAGCCTTACAGAATTGCATGACAACTAACAAGCCACTTATAGCAGTCTGCACCGTGCCCGTGCTTTATCCTTCTCACATTCCCTCTATTTGGTAGTTAGGACTTCAAGCCATTTAAAGGGAACTTGTCACTTTAAAACCCTGCTGTTCTGTTGGTCAAAAATGACCGACTTTGAACTTCAATATTCTTTAAAATATTCAAGATGCGGCTCTGAAACCCGTGGCCGACCGACCCATCCTCATTTAAGTCAATCAACCACAAGTTTCAGAACCGCATCTTGAACACCCCAAAAAATACCAAAGTTCAAAATAGGTCTCCCCAGACCGAACAGAACAGCAGGGTTAAAAATGCAAACCAATCTGCAGGCAGCATGTTGTAGAGAAGGGGGAGATGAGAAGATTGATATGTAATTTTGTAAAAAAAAACATTCAGTATAACCCGTGTTTTAATAATTTAATCCTTTGCTCTTTCTGTTTTTTTTGTCCAGTGCGTGGTCCTATCAGTGACTGACAGCTTTCTCCATATGCACACCTATACAAAGATGCAAGTTACCGCTAGGACCGCCCACTGGACCCAATACCCAGAGAGACCAGAGGTTTAAATGAGTAAAACACAGGTTATACTGAAGCTTTTCTCATAACACTATACCTCTACTTGTTTATCTCTCTGCTCTATATTATGGTGCCGGCCGATTAGATGGCATTTTAATGGTGACAGGTTCCCTTTAAGGCAAGTTTCAGCTGACAGTATGGAAACTCGAGCCAGTCAAGTCCAAAAATGAGTGACTCAGTATTCAGCTTTGTGTGCTCGTGCGCCTTTTGTGGGAGTGCATAAGCCGCCTGCCATTTACCATTTATCTTGTCCATAAAGCAGACCAAGGTGGAGCATGCTGATATTTTTTCCAGGCACTCCATTTTCTGTATAGAGAATCAGCCTCATGCACCAGCACATTTGCTATAATGGGTGTGTGCACTCTCTGTGCCTTCCCCAGACAGCACACGTCCATATAATATGCTTGTCTGAACGAACCCCAAGTGTAATTATTTTCTGTTTTTCTTGACCAACCAACAACTGCCTGTTTATTCTTATCTATGACTTTTGGCCTATTGTGTCCATGTCATCACTAATAACTTGATGTATGGACATTTTGTATCTCCTGCTCTTCCTCTTCTTAGTTCCCATTTTGGATACAAATCACATTTTACCCCATTACTAGAATACAAATAAAAGCTCAAACTTCTAAAGAGAGAACTGAAAATCATAAACTGGTGGTCATTTTTCATCATTTCATTGGCTGAAAGAGAACTAGTTCCTTATTATTTCGTTGGAAATTGTTGTTTTTCTTGTCCCAGTTATGTAAAGACTTCAGAAAACTATTTTCATGTAACTCCCCTCATAGTTGAAACACGCTGGATATATTAGACCTTGTTAGATCTACAGTTAGGTCCATATATATTTGGACAGAGACAACATTATTCTAATTTTGGTTATAGACATTACCACAATGAATTTTAAACAAAACAATTCAGATGCAGCTGAAGTTCAGATTTTCAGCTTTCATATGAGGGTATCCACATTAAAATTGGATGACGGGTTTTGGAGTTTCAGCTCCTTAACATGTGCCACCCTGTTTTTAAAGAGACCAAAAGTAATTGGACAGATTCAATAATTTTAAATGAAATGTTCATTTTTAGTACTTGGTTGAAAACCCTTTGTTGGCAATGGCTGCCTGAAGTCTTGAACTCATGGACATCACCAAACGCTGTGTTTCCTCCTTTTTGATGCTCTGCCAGGCCTTCACTGCGGTGGTTTTCAGTTGCTGTTTGTTTGTGGGCCTTTCTGTCTGAAGTTTAGTCTTTAACAAGTGCAATGCTGCTCAATTGGGTTGAGATCAGGTGACTGACTTGGCCATTCAAGAATTTTCCACTTCTTTGCTTTAATAAACTCCTGGGTTGCTTTGGCTTTATGTTTTGGGTCATTGTCCATCTGTAGTATGAAACGACGACCAATCAGTTTGGCTGCATTTGGCTGGATCTGAGCACACAGTATGGCTCTGAATACCTCAGAATTCATTCGGCTGCTTCTGTCCTGTGTCACATCATCAATAAACACTAGTGACCCAGTGCCACTGGCAGCCATGCATGCCCAAGCCATCACACTGCCTCCGCCGTGTTTCACAGATGATGTGGTATGCTTTGGATCATGAGCTCTACCACGCCTTCCCCATACTTTTCTCTTTCCATCATTCTGGTAGAGGTTGATCTTGGTTTCATCTGTCCAAAGAATGTTCTTCCAGAACTGTGCTGGCATTTTTAGCTATTTTTGAGCAAAGTCCAGTCTAGCCTTTTTATTCCTGATGCTTATGAGTGGCTTGCACCATGTAGGGAACCCTCTGTATTTACTTTCATGCAGTCTTCTCTTTATGGTAGATTTGGATATTGATACGCCTACCTCCTGGAGAGTGTTGTTCACTTGGTTGGCTGTTGTGAAGGGGTTTCTCTTCACCATGGAGATTATTCTGCGATCATCCACCACTGTTGTCTTCCATGGGCGCCCAGGTCTTTTTGCATTGATGAGCTCACCAGTGCTTTCTTTCTTTCTCAGGATGTACCAAACTGTAGATTTTGCCACTCCTAATGTTGTAGCAATTTCTCGGATGGGTTTTTTCTGTTTTCGCAGCTTAAGGATGGCTTGTTTCACCTGCATGGATAGCTCCTTTGACCGCATGTTTACTTCACAGCAAAACCTTCCAAATGCAAGCACCACACCTCAAATCAACTCCAGGCCTTTTATCTGCTTAATTGAGAATGACATAACGAAGGGATTGCCCACACTTGTCCATGAAATAGCCTTGGAGTCAATTGTCCAATTACTTTTGGTCCCTTTAAAAACAGGGTGGCATATGTTAAGGAGCTGAAACTCCTAAACCCTTCATCCAATTTTAATGTGGATACCCTCAAATGAAAGCTGAAAGTCTGAACTTCAACTGCATCTGAATTCTTTTGTTTAAAGTTCATTGTGGTAATGTCTATAACCAAAATTAGAAAAATGTTGTCTCTGTCCAAATATATATGGACCTAACTGTATATAGGCTTTGCAAATCATTGCTTTCCTGGCAAACACCTCTACAGTGGAGTTCATACATATTAGAGGGACGAATTCAGCTTTGTTCTCAATAGTGTTGGATAATCTGATAGGAGATGTAGATTCAGTAAAAAAAATGGCAGCCAAAATATTGCAGTATTCGGCGCTATTTTCTCTGCTATAAGGATGGACACAATGGCAGAAACAGGAATATGGCATTTTCCATTAATTTAATTGTTCAGCTCCTTTAGCAGAACAGTTAGAAAACTTGGCACTTATAGTAAGTCAGAGAATATTTAGAATATAATTATTTAAAGTGCAGGCAATCCAAAACGTGAAGACATTCCGGTCAATTGACCTTCATCAGTATACTGCACATGAGCAAGAATATATACAGTAGCTACTGTGAGATAGCGCTTACTGCATGTGTTGGGGGACACTCGCTTAGCAACGGGTCTCAGCAGGCTCGGACTGGCCCACCGGAGAACCGGAGGATTCTCCGGTGGGCCCAGGCACTGACACCTGCTGTGTGGGCCCCCACTGCTCCAGGGCCCCCCCCCCACCTCCCTCCCACCCTCCTTCCTTGAAGACGATACTCACCCTGCTCCAGCGATGGTTGGTCTCGGCGTCTGCAGCTCAGCTCCTCCTGCTTGAGCGGTCACGTGGTACCGCTCATTAAGGTCATGAATATGCGCATATTCATGACCTTAATTAGCGGTATCACATGACCGCTCAAGCAGGAAGAAGGTGCTGCGCCGGAAGTCGGGACAGAGCCTGGAGCCATGTCTACGCGGCCGCGCGGTGTGTGGGACAGGACAGGTGAGTCTGAGGGACGGGTCAGGTCAGGTGAGTATGAGGGACGGGGGCGGGGCGTCCTCCAGTGCGGCGCTGATAGCAGGAGATCTCCTGTGCTGTGGAGAGAGGCTGAGGAGCAGCACAATGGTGGGGGCTCTGTACATGACAGGAGTACTCCATGGGGCTGATCTGAGGGTTGTGGGGGCACAGATAAGTGGACGTTCCTACATGGGGGCTGTACAGAGAGCAGGGTGACTTTTGAATGTGGGGAAGGAGGGGGTACTGTCACATGGGGGTCTGTGGGGAAGGAGGGGGTGCTGTCACGTGGGGGTCTTTGGGGAAGGAGGGGGTGCTGTCACGTGGGGGTCTTTGGGGAAGGAGGGGGTGCTGTCACGTGGGGGTCTGTGGGGAAGGAGGGGGTGCTGTCAGGTGGGGGTCTGTGGGGAAGGAGGGGGTGCTGTCACGTGGGGGTCTGTGGAGAAGGAGGGGGTGCTGTCACGTGGGGGTCTTTGGGGAAGGAGGGGGTGCTGTCACGTGGGGGTCTTTGGGGAACTAGGGGGTGCTGTCAGGTGGGGGTCTGTGGGGAAGAAGGGGGTGCTGTCACGTGGGGGTCTGTGGGGAAGGAGGGGGTGCTGTCACGTGGGGGTCTGGGGAAGGAGGGGGTGCTGTCACGTGGGGGTCTGTGGGGAAGGAGGGGGTGTCACGTGGGGGTCTGTGGGGAGGGAGGGGGTGCTGTCACGTGGGGGTCTGTGGGGAGGGAGGGGATGCTGTCACACACATGGGGGGTCTGTGGGGAAGGAGGGGGTGCTGTCACACACATGGGGGGGTCTGTGGGGAAGGAGGGGGTGCTGTCACACACATGGGGGGGTCTGTGGGGAAGGAGGGGGTGCTGTCACACACATGGGGGTTCTGAAGGAGGACATAAGCCGGCGCGCCATGCAAGATGGGAGCGGGGGGGGGGGGGGGGTTGAGAGATAAGCCATGCATTTAGGGGGGATAAGATCCATGCATTCGGGGGGGAATACGAGCCATGCATTCAGGGGGGGAATATGAGCCAAGCATAGAGGGGGGAATATGAGCCATGCATTCAGGAAGGGGGGGAATATGAGTCATGCATTCAGGGGGGGGGAATATGAGCCATGCATACAGGAGGGGGAATATGAGCCATGCATACAGGAGGGGGGGGCGGGGGTCATTATACAGCATTGACCATCATGTGGGATCATTATACAGTATTGAGCATCATCTGTGGCCATTATACAGTATTGAGCATCATGTGGGGCCATTGTACAGTATTGAGCATTATGTGTGGCCGTTATACAGTATTGAGCATCATGTGTGGCCATTGGACATTATTCAGTATGGAGCATCATGTGTGGCCGTTTTACAGTATGGAGCATCATGTGTGGCCGTTATACAGTATGGAGCATCATGTGTGGCCGTTATACAGTATGGAGCATCATTTGTGGCCATTATACAGTATTGAGCATCATGTGGGATCATTAGACAGTATGGAGCATCATGTGTGGCCATTATACAGTATGGAGCGTCATTTGTGGCCATTATACAGTATGGAGCATCATCTGTGGCCATTATACAGTATGGAGCATCATGTGTGGCCATTATACAGTATGGAGCATCATTTGTGGCCATTATACAGTATGGAGCATCATTTGTGGCCATTATACAGTATTGAGCATCATGTGGGATCATTATACAATATGGAGAACTGTGTGTGGCTGTTATACAGTATGGAGCACTATGTGTGGCCATTATACAGTATGGAGCACTGTGTGGCCATTATACAGTATGGAGCATCATGTGTGTGGCCATTATACAGTATTGAGCATTATGTGTGGCCATATTTTTTTTTGTTTATAATTATTGTATATAAAACAGTGTGATCAGCAGTGCTAAATGGGTGTGGTTGGGACATGGATATCGGTGTGACTAGTTGTGAAATGGGTGTGGTAAGAGGCGTGGCCCAAAATTTGCCGCGGCGCACTAAGCGCGCCGCAAACTTTATACCTCCTTCCCTTCTTCAACAGTTGGGAGGTATGGTACCACATTTGCCACATCACGGCAAGTGCCGCAAATCCCATAGGGAATGAATGAGGCCGAACGCAGTATTGCTGTAAGTGATCCGTTACGCGGCAGATGCAGAAAAACTGCCCGATCTACTGCAAAAGGCGACTTTCACATCAGCGATTCTTGCCAAAGTCTATGCCGATACTCACCAAAGGGGGAGGCAGCACTAAAAGTGCCTAGGGCAGCAGAAACTCTAAATAATGCCCTTGGGGGCTACATTCTATTCTGTGGGGGGGCTGCATTATACTCAGGGTACTACATTATATTATGGGGGGCTACATCATACTATATGAGGGGGCTACAGTATACTCTATGGGGGGGCTGCATTATATTCTGTGGTGGAACTGCATTCTCTCAGGGGACTACATTATATTCTGTGGTGGGTTGCACTATACTATATGAGGTGGGCTGCATTATACCCTATGGGGGTGCTACATTATATTCTATGGTGGGGACTGTCATACCTGAAGGGGTTGCATTATATTTTGTGGGGTGCTGCATTATATTCTATGAGAGGGGACCGCATTATATTTTATGAGGGGGCTACATTATATTCTGTGAGGGGGCTACCCCAACCCTTGCTACATTATTAAGACGTGAACTACCTTATATTATACCCTGATATTAGCGCTTTTTACCGCACAATTGGTGGTCTTGTATCTATTTCTATGTAGCTACATAGTGGGCCCCAAGAATGATTTTCTCTGGTGGGCCCAAGGTGCTCCAGTCCGACGCTGGGTCTCAGTCACACAAGCACGTTTTTCTCACAAAAACAGTCCATGCGGTTTATATGCAGTCATAAACCGGGTCATGCACAGTTCATTATAAACTTCATAGAACACAATAGGCCCCAACTGGTGACATTAAGTTGCAGCTTTAACTTAGATATTTCATATACGGCTTTAACTGACAGACACTAAACATGCTGGACCTCTCACTTCGTCCAGTTACCATGGGTGACTGTATGTTCCATGGACATCATCAATGTCCATGGAACACAACAAGCACCAACAGTCTGTTCCACTGGCAGATACTTCTCTGCCGTTATGATAGCCCCCTTCCCTGGTGTTGCCTTTCTGGAACTCCTGCTCCACACACTGACCTCCTGTCAATCCTCTCTCCTCCAGAGAAACTGCCGAATCGGGATCACCAACTTGCCTGGCAGGCACATATCAGTTAGTCCAGATCCTCAGATGGGCTGTAGCTCCCTCAATGCAGTGCCATTGAAGACTCTGCATCCACTCCTTCTCATGTGCTCTTCAGGAAGTCCTACTCCCACTGTGTGTGCTGTTCAGGACGTCTGTCCCCACCTGGGACATTATACACACAAAGTCTCTCAGTGCACTTATCAGGGATCCGATCCTACTCTCAGGAACTCCCAACACACCAGTCTTCCAGATCCACGGCCTCTCAGTGGGCTGTTCAGGGATCCGGTCCACACACAGGACCTCCCAACACACAAGCCGTCCAGGATCTACACACTCTCCAGAGAGCACAGAGACCATTACAGACTCCATTGCAGAGACTACCGACACCATGTGACCACACAATGGTCACATTATGTAGTTGTTACCACTCCCATAGATGGGAGATGTGTGTGGCTAGTTCGACCTGCCCAGCTCTCAAACTATCCCAGTAAGCTTCCCTTCACAGCTATATAAACACTTGTAAGACTACAGGTCTCAGAACAACAACATTACTTCAGGCTTACAGCGCAGACTCCATCTGCGACACATACAGGTGATTTACAATCCTGCCGGTCACTATCTCATTATCACCATTATAACCACAGATTTGCCTCCATGCATATCTTGAGGAGCACACACAGCACCCCTAGCTGTAACAGGGGTTACTGTTGTGAATTCCGCTCTTGGGCTCCCTCCGGTGGTTGTAAGTGGCACTTTTGTGAGTTCTGCTCTTGGGCTCCCTCCTGTGGTTTCAAGTGGTATGGCTGCTCCTTGGAGTTAGCTGTCAGCAGCTGCTTTCACTGATCGTCTGTTCTGCTTCGCTATTTATGCCTGTCTCTTTCTTCAGCCAGTGCCACTTGTAAATGGTTCCTGGTTGGATTCACATCTCTTTGGATTTCCCTGTTATCCTGACCAGTTCAGCAAAGCTAAGTTCTTGCTTGCTCTTTTCTGTGTCATGATCCAGTTCTGAGATTATGTTCAGCTCTCTTGTCTCTGGACTGGTCATGTGGGAGTTAATCCTCTCTGCCTCACCCTGGAGCTGGCTGTGCTATTTAAGTCCTCTGCAGCCTGGGGACCAGTGTCAGCTATAAGTTCATCCTGCACTGTTTGAGCTCCTGACCTGGATCCCTGTTCTAAGTGTTCCTCTTTGCCTTTGACTGACTGCACCCGTTTGTTACTTGTTCTGACCTTTGGCCTGTACCCCGACTCTGTCTTACGCCTCACGTTTTGGTTACCACGTTCCCGGTAGGTTCTGACATCTTGCTTGCCCCCTGTTATGTATGCTAATGACAGGTGTTATGAAGGCAATCCAGAAACACAGTGTGCTTAGCGATCAGAGCGCACACAGTGATCTGACAAATACCCAAAAATACAAGAACGAGCTCTGAGACGTGGAAACTCTGTAGACTGCACACCTGATCCTATCCTAAACACAACTAAAAGCGGCTGTGGATTGCGCCTAACAACTACCTAGGCAACTCGGCACAGCCTAAGAAACTAGCTAGCCTGAAGATAGAAAAATAGGCCTGACTTGCCCCAGAGAAATTCCCCAAAGGAAAAGGCAGCCCCCCACATATAATGACTGTGAGTAAGATGAAAAGACAAAACGTAGGGATGAAATAGATTCAGCAAAGTGGGGCCCGATATTCTAGGACAGAGCGAGGACAGTAAAGCGAACTTTGCAGTCTACAAAAAACCCTAAAGCAAAGCCACGCAAAGGGGGCAAAAAAAAACCACCGTGCCGAACTAACGGCACGGCGGTACACCCTTTGCGTCTCAGAGCTTCCAGCAAAACAAAGACAAGCTGGACAGAAAAAAAGCAACAAAAAAGCAAAAAGCACTTAGCTATACAGAGCAGCAGGTCACAGGAACAATCAGGAGAAGCTCAGATCCAACACTGACACATTGACAAGGAGCAAGGATAGCAGCATCAGGCGGAGTTAAGTAATGAAGCAGTTAACGAGCTCACCAGAACACCTGAGGGAGGAAGCTCAGAAGCTGCAGTACCACTTGTGACCACAGGAGTGAATTCAGCCACCGAATTCACAACAGTACCCCCCCCTTGAGGAGGGGTCACCGAACCCTCACCAGAACCCCCAGGCCGACCAGGATGAGCCGCATGAAAGGCACGAACAAGATCGGAAGCATGAACATCAGAGGCAAAAACCCAGGAATTATCTTCCTGAGCATAACCCTTCCATTTAACCAGATACTGGAGTTTCCGTCTAGAAACACGAGAATCCAAAATCTTCTCCACAATATACTCCAATTCCCCCTCCACCAAAACCGGGGCAGGAGGCTCAACAGATGGAACCATAGGTGCCACGTATCTCCGCAACAACGACCTATGGAATACATTATGTATGGAAAAGGAGTCTGGGAGGGTCAAACGAAAAGACACAGGATTGAGAACCTCAGAAATCCTATATGGACCAATAAAACGAGGTTTAAATTTAGGAGAGGAAACCTTCATAGGAATATGACGAGAAGATAACCAAACCAGATCCCCAACACGAAGTCGGGGACCCACACGGCGTCTGCGATTAGCGAAAAGTTGAGCTTTCTCCTGGGACAAGATCAAATTGTCCACTACCTGAGTCCAGATCTGCTGCAACCTATCCACCACAGAATCCACACCAGGACAGTCCGAAGACTCAACCTGTCCTGAAGAGAAACGAGGATGGAACCCAGAATTGCAAAAAAATGGAGAAACCAAGGTAGCCGAGCTGGCCCGATTATTAAGGGCGAACTCAGCCAACGGCAAAAAGGACACCCAATCATCCTGGTCTGCAGAAACAAAACATCTCAGATATGTTTCCAAGGTCTGATTGGTTCGTTCGGTCTGGCCATTAGTCTGAGGATGGAAAGCCGAGGAAAAGGATAGGTCAATGCCCATCCTACCACAAAAGGCTCGCCAAAACCTTGAAACAAACTGGGAACCTCTGTCAGAAGCAATATTCTCAGGAATGCCATGCAACCGAACCACATGCTGAAAGAACAAAGGTACCAAATCAGAGGAGGAAGGCAATTTAGCCAAGGGCACCAGATGGACCATTTTAGAAAAGCGATCACAGACCACCCAAATGACTGACATCTTTTGAGAAACGGGAAGGTCAGAAATGAAATCCATCGAAATATGTGTCCAAGGCCTCTTTGGGACCGGCAAGGGCAAAAGCAACCCACTGGCACGAGAACAGCAGGGCTTAGCCCTAGCACAAATCCCACAGGACTGCACAAAAGTACGTACATCCCGTGACAGAGATGGCCACCAGAAGGATCTAGCCACTAACTCTCTGGTACCAAAGATTCCAGGATGACCAGCCAACACCGAACAATGAAGTTCAGAGATAAGTTTATTAGTCCACCTATCAGGGACGAACAGTTTCTCTGCTGGACAACGATCAGGTTTATTCGCCTGAAATTTTTGCAGCACCCGCCGCAAATCAGGGGAGATGGCAGACACAATGACTCCTTCCTTGAGGATACCCGCTGGCTCAGATAAACCCGGAGAGTCGGGCACAAAACTCCTAGACAGAGCATCCGCCTTCACATTTTTAGAGCCCGGAAGGTACGAAATCACAAAGTCGAAGCGGGCAAAAAATAACGAACAACGGGCCTGTCTAGGATTCAAGCGCTTGGCAGACTCGAGATAAGTCAAGTTCTTATGATCAGTCAATACCACCATGCGATGCTTAGCTCCTTCAAGCCAATGACGCCACTCCTCGAATGCCCACTTCATGGCCAGCAACTCTCGATTGCCCACATCATAATTACGCTCAGCGGGCGAAAACTTCCTGGAAAAGAAAGCACATGGTTTCATCACTGAGCAATCAGAACCTCTCTGTGACAAAACCGCCCCTGCTCCAATCTCAGAAGCATCAACCTCGACCTGGAACGGAAGAGAAACATCTGGCTGACACAACACAGGGGCAGAACAAAAACGACGCTTCAACTCCTGAAAAGCTTCCACAGCAGCAGAAGACCAATTAACCAAATCAGCACCCTTCTTGGTCAAATCGGTCAATGGTTTGGCAATGCTAGAAAAATTACAGATGAAGCGACGATAAAAATTAGCAAAGCCCAGGAACTTTTGCAGACTTTTCAGAGATGTCGGCTGAATCCAATCCTGGATGGCTTGGACCTTAACTGGATCCATCTCGATAGTAGAAGGGGTAAAGATGAACCCCAAAAATGAAACTTTCTGCACACCGAAGAGACACTTTGATCCCTTCACAAACAAAGAGTTAGCACGCAGGACCTGAAAAACCATTCTGACCTGCTTCACATGAGACTCCCAATCATCTGAGAAGATCAAAATGTCATCCAAGTAAACAATCAGGAATTTATCCAGATACTCACGGAAGATGTCATGCATAAAAGACTGAAACACAGATGGAGCATTGGCAAGTCCGAACGGCATCACTAGATACTCAAAATGACCCTCGGGCGTATTGAATGCAGTTTTCCATTCATCTCCTTGCCTGATTCTCACCAGATTATACGCACCACGAAGATCTATCTTAGTGAACCAACTAGCCCCCTTAATCCGAGCAAACAAGTCAGATAACAATGGCAAGGGATACTGAAACTTAACAGTGATCTTATTAAGAAGGCGGTAATCAATACACGGTCTCAGCGAACCATCCTTCTTGGCTACAAAGAAGAACCCTGCTCCCAGTGGTGATGACGATGGGCGAATATGTCCCTTCTCCAGGGATTCCTTCACATAACTGCGCATAGCGGCGTGTTCGGGCACGGATAAATTAAATAATCGACCTTTAGGGAATTTACTACCAGGAATCAAATTGATAGCACAATCACAATCCCTATGCGGAGGTAGAGCATCGGACTTGGGCTCTTCAAATACATCCTGATAATCAGACAAGAACTCTGGGACCTCAGAAGGGGTGGATGACGAAATCGACAAAAATGGAACATCACCATGTACCCCCTGACAACCCCAGCTGGATACCGACATGGAATTCCAATCCAATACTGGATTATGGGTTTGTAGCCATGGCAACCCCAACACGACCACATCATGCAGATTATGCAACACCAGAAAGCGAATAACTTCCTGATGTGCAGGAGCCTTGCACATGGTCAGCTGGGCCCAGTATTGAGGTTTATTCTTGGCCAAAGGTGTAGCATCAATTCCTCTCAATGGAATAGGACACCGCAAAGGCTCCAAGAAAAACCCACAACGTTTAGCATAATCCAAATCCATCAGATTCAGGGCAGCGCCCGAATCCACAAACGCCATGACAGAAAACGACGACAAAGAGCATATCAAGGTAATGGACAGAAGGAATTTGGACTGTACAGTACCAATGACGGCATACCTAGCGGACCGCTTAGTGCGCTTAGGACAATCAGAAATAGCATGAGTGGAATCACCACAGTAGAAACACAGACCATTCAGACGTCTGTATTCCTGCCGTTCAACTCTAGTCATAGTCCTATCGCACTGCATAGGCTCAGGTTTAACCTCAGGCAGTACCGCCAAATGGTGCACAGATTTACGCTCGCGCAAGCGTCGACCGATCTGAATGGCCAAAGACAAAGACTCATCAAACCAGCAGGCATAGGAAATCCCACCATGACATCCTTAAAAGCCTCAGAGAGACCCTTTCTGAACAAAGCTGCCAGCGCAGATTCATTCCACTGAGTGAGTACTGACCATTTCCTAAATTTCTGACAATATACTTCTATATCATCCTGACCCTGGCACAAAGCCAGCAAATTTTTCTCAGCCTGATCCACTGAATTAGGCTCATCGTACAGCAATCCGAGCGCCAGGAAAAACGCATCGACACTACTCAATGCAGGGTCTCCTGGCGCAAGAGAAAATGCCCAGTCTTGAGGGTCGCTGCGCAAAAAAGAAATAATAATCAAAACCTGTTGAATAGGATTACCAGAAGAATGAGGTTTCAAGGCCAGAAATAGCTTACAATTATTTTTGAAACTTAGAAACTTAGTTCTATCTCCAAAAAACAAATCAGGAATAGGAATTCTTGGTTCTAACATAGATTTCTGATCAATAGTATCTTGAATTTTTTGTACATTTATAACGAGATTATCCATTGAAGAGCACAGACCCTGAATATCCATGTCCACACCTGTGTCCAGAATCACCCAAATGTCTAGGGGAAAAAAAAAGTGAACACAGAGCAGAAAAAAAAAAAAAATGATGTCAGAACTTTTTCTTTCCCTCTATTGAGAATCATTAGTTTGGCTCCTTGTACTGTTATGAATGCTAATGACAGGTGTTATGAAGGCAATCCAGAAACACAGTGTGCTTAGCGATCAGAGCGCACACAGTGATCTGACAAATACCCAAAAATACAAGAACGAGCTCTGAGACGTGGAAACTCTGTAGACTGCACACCTGATCCTATCCTAAACACAACTAAAAGCGGCTGTGGATTGCGCCTAACAACTACCTAGGCAACTCGGCACAGCCTAAGAAACCAGCTAGCCTGAAGATAGAAAAATAGGCCTGACTTGCCCCAGAGAAATTCCCCAAAGGAAAAGGCAGCCCCCCACATATAATGACTGTGAGTAAGATGAAAAGACAAAACGTAGGGATGAAATAGATTCAGCAAAGTGGGGCCCGATATTCTAGGACAGAGCGAGGACAGTAAAGCGAACTTTGCAGTCTACAAAAAACCCTAAAGCAAAGCCACGCAAAGGGGGCAAAAAAAAACCACCGTGCCGAACTAACGGCACGGCGGTACACCCTTTGCGTCTCAGAGCTTCCAGCAAAACAAAGACAAGCTGGACAGAAAAAAAGCAACAAAAAAGCAAAAAGCACTTAGCTATACAGAGCAGCAGGTCACAGGAACAATCAGGAGAAGCTCAGATCCAACACTGAAACATTGACAAGGAGCAAGGATAGCAGCATCAGGCGGAGTTAAGTAATGAAGCAGTTAACGAGCTCACCAGAACACCTGAGGGAGGAAGCTCAGAAGCTGCAGTACCACTTGTGACCACAGGAGTGAATTCAGCCACCGAATTCACAACAGCCCCCGACGATTCTCTGCTCGCCCCTTCTGTACCGCGCTGCTATCTCCGTGTATGACCTTGGCTTGTTTCATGTCCCTTTCATTACCTGTGACACCTGTGTTGTTGTTCAGTGTAGCTGTGCTGTGTGTGCAGCCTCCTTTCCTTATCCAGCACCCCCTGGTGGAGATTGCTCCATACTGCACTGCAGCAGCACATCACATTCTGATCACAGATTGTGGACTTATCCGTTCTGTGCTTTCTATGTTTGTCCAGCGTTATCAGTATGAATTAATTCTGTCTTGCTGGAAGCTCTGGGAAGCAGATTTACCCTCCACACCTTTAGTCAGGTGTGGAGATTTTTAGTAAACTCTGCGTGGATTTTTGTAGTGTTTTATACTGACCGCACAGTATTCCATCCTGTCCTATCTATCAAGCTAGACTGGCCTCCTGTGCTCATCCTGGTTTCATTCTGTGTATGTCTTTTTGCTCTCCACTCACAGTCATTATTTGTGGGGGGCTAATCTATCCTTTGGGGATTTTCTCTGAGGCAAGATAGTTTTCCTGCTTCTATCTTTAGGGGTAGTTAGCTCTTAGGCGGTGACGAGGTGCCTAGGGAGAGTTAGGAGCATCCCACGGCTACTTCTAGTGTTGTGTTGAGCTTAGGGACTGCGTTCAGTACAGTTACCACTTCCTTCAGAGCTCGCTCCATGTTGCTCCTAAACCACCGTATCATAACAGTACAAGTGGCCAAAAATGAATTAAATGTATCTCAAAAGAAGGAAAAGAAAGTTCTGAACCATTTTTTTTTCTGTGCTCTGGTTTGTCTTTTTTTTCCTCTTGATATCTGGGTGGTTCAGGATATATGCTTTGACGTGGATTTTCAGGGTTTGTTTTCTCTTGTGGATCAACTTGCTGCAAGAGTACAGAGTATCCAAGACTCCGTTGTCCAGACTCCGGCTTTAGAGCCTAGAATTCCTACTCCTTGTTTTTTGGGGACAGATCCAAGTTTTTAAACTTTAAAAATAACTGCAAATTGTTTTTTGCTTTGAAACCCCGTTCTTCTGGTGATCCCATTCAGCAAGTAAAAATCGTCATATCCTTGCTGCGTGGTGACCCTCAAGACTGGGCTTTTTCTCTTGAAACAGGGGATCCGGCATTATTGAATGTAGACGCATTTTTTCAAGCGCTCGGATTATTGTATGACGAACCTAATTCTGTGGATCATGCAGAAAAAACCCTGTTGGCCTTGTGTCAAGGTCAGGAAGCGGCAGAATTATACTGCCAGAAATTTAGAAAATGGTCTGTGCTCACTAGATGGAATGAGGAGGCTCTGGCTGCTATTTTCAGAAAAGGTCTTTCTGAAGCCCTTAAAGATGTTATGGTGGGCTTTCCTACGCCTGCCGGTTTGAGCGAATCTATGTCTCTAGCCATTCAGATTGATCGGCGTCTGCGCGAGCGCAAAGCTGTGCACCATATGGCAGTGTCCTCTGAGCAGAATCCTGAACCTATGCAATGTGATAGGATATTGACTAGAACAGAACGGCAGGAATTCAGACGTCAGAATAGGCTGTGTTTTTACTGTGGTGATTCTGCTCATGTTATCTCTGACTGCCCTAAGCGTACTAAGAGAGTCGCTAGGGTCTGTTACCATTAGTACTATACAGCCTAAATTTCTTTTATCTGTGACCCTGATTTGCTCATTGTTGTCCTTTTCTGTCATGGCATTTGTGGATTCAGGCGCTGCCCTGAACTTAATGGACTTAGAATTCGCCAGGCGCTGTGGTTTTTCCTTGCAGCCTTTGCAGAGCCCTATTCCTTTGAAGGGTATTGATGCTACACCCTTGGCCAAGGATAAACCTCAGTACTGGACGCAGATGACTGTGTACATGGCTCCAGCACATCAGGAAGCTTGCCGTATTCTGGTGTTGCATAACCTGCATGATGTTGTTGTACTGGGTTTTCCATGGTTACAGGAACATAATCCGGTGCTGGATTGGAAAACTATGTCTGTGACTAGTTGGGGTTGTCAAGGGGTACATAGTGACGTTCCTTTGATGTCAATTTCCTCTTCCCCCTCTTCTGAGGTCCCTGAGTTTTTGTCGGATTTCCAGGATGTATTTGATGAGCCCAAGTCCAGTTCCCTTCCACCGCACAGGGACTGTGATTGTGCTATTAACTTGATTCCTGGTTGCAAGTTCCCTAAGGGCCGACTTTTCAATCTGTCTGTGCCAGAGCATGCCGCCATGCGGAGTTATGTTAAGTGTTATGACCTGGTGGTTAGGACAATAATGGACCTGGTGGTTAAGAGCACACGGAATGACCTGATAGTTACTAATAATATAGGACGAGCTCTGAGACGTGGGAACTCTGCTGACCGCAATCCCTAATCCTATCACACACACTAGAAATAGCCGTGGATTGCTCCTAACGCTCCCTATGCAACTCGACACAGCCTAAGAAACTAGCTAGCGCTAAAGATAGAAAAATAAAGCCTACCTTGCCTCAGAGAAATTCCCCAAAGGAAAATGCAGCCCCCCACATATAATGACTGTGAGTAAAGATGAAAATTACAAACACAGAGATGAAATAGATTAAGCAAAGTGAGGCCCGGCTTTCTGAACAGACAGAGGATAGGAAAGGTAACTTTGCGGTCAGCACAAAAAACTACAAAAAGACCACGCAGAGGGCGCAAAAAGACCCTCCGCACCGACTCACGGTGCGGAGGCGCTCCCTCTGCGTCCCAGAGCTACCAGCAAGCAAGACAAAAATCAAAATAGCAAGCTGGACAGAAAAATAGCAAACAAGAGAAAAACAAGCAGGAACGTAGCTTCTGCTGGGAAGACAGGTCACAAGAACGATCCAGGAGTGAACTAGACCAATACTGGAACATTGACAGGTGGCATGGAGCAATGATCTAAGTGGAGTTAAATAGAGCAGCCAGCTAACGAATTAACCTCGTCACCTGTGGAAGGAAACTCAGAAGCCGCAGCCCCACTCACAACCACCAGAGGAAGCCCATGGACAGAACCAGCCGAAGTACCATTCATGACCACAGGAGGGAGCTTGACAACAGAATTCACAACAGTTAAGGAGTCTTTGGAGAAGGGGCATATTCGTCCCTCTTCGTCACCATTGGGAGCGGGTTTCTTTTTTGTTGCTAAGAAGGATGGCTCCTTGAGACCCTGTATTGATTATCGTCTTCTTAATAAGATCACGGTCAAATTCCAATACCCCTTGCCTTTGCTTACTGATTTGTTTGCTCAGATTAAGGGGGCTAGTTGGTTTACTAAGATTGACCTCTGAGGGGCATATAATCTTGTTCGTATTAAACAGGGTGACGAATGGAAAACTGCATTTAATACGCCCGAAGGCCATTTTGAATACCTTTGGATGCCATTTGGGCTCTCTAATGCTCCATCTGTGTTCCAGTCTTTCATGCACGATATTTTCCGCAATTATCTTGATAAATTCATGGTCGTATATTTGGATGATATTTTCATTTTTTCCGATGATTGGGAGTCTCTTGTGAAGCAGGTTAGGATGGTGTTCCAGATCCTTCGTGATAATGCTTTGTTTGTGAAGGGGTCTAAGTGCCTATTCGGAGTTCAGAAGGTCTCTTTTTTGGGTTTTATTTTTTCTCCCTCGTCTATAGAAATGGATCCTGTTAAGGTCCAAGCTATTCATGACTGGATTCAACCCACATCTGTGAAGGGCCTTCAAAAATGTTTGGGCTTTGCTAATTTCTATCGCCGTTTCATTGCCAACTTTTCCAGTGTGGTTAAGCCCCTTACTGATTTAACGAAGAGAGGCGCTGATGTGACGAATTGGTCCTCTGCGGCTGTTGAGGCCTTTCAGGAGCTTAAACGCCGATTTACTTCCGCCCCTGTGTTGCGTCAGCCGGATGTTTCTCTTCCTTTTCAGGTTGAGGTCGACGCTTCTGAGATTGGGGCAGGGGCCGTTTTGTCTCAGAGGGAGTCTGATGGTTCTTTGATGAAACCGTGTGCTTTTTTTTCCAGAAAGTTTTCGCCTGCGGAACGCAATTATGATGTCGGCAATCAGGAGTTGTTGGCTATGAAGTGGGCATTTGAGGAGTGGCGACATTGGCTTGAGGGAGCTAAGCACCGCGTTGTGGTCCTGACCGATCATAAGAATCTGATTTACCTCGAGTCGGCCAAGCGGCTGCATCCTAGACAGGCTCGATGGTCCCTGTTTTTCTCCCGTTTTGATTTTGTGGTCTCGTATCTTCCGGGATCTAAGAATGTTAAGGCTGATGCCCTCTCTAGGAGTTTTTCGCCTGATTCTCCTGGAGTCCTTGAGCCGGTTGGCATTTTTAAGGAAGGGGTGATTCTTTCTGCCATCTCCCCTGATTTGCGGCGGGTACTTCAGGAATTTCAGGCTGATAGGCCTGACCGCTGTCCTGTGGGGAAGCTGTTTGTTCCTGATAGATGGACAAGTAAGGTGATTTCTGAGGTTCATTGTTCAGTGTTGGCTGGTCATCCTGGGATTTTTGGTACCAGAGATTTGGTTGCTAGGTCCTTTTGGTGGCCTTCCTTGTCGCGCGATGTCCGTGCCTTTGTGCAGTCCTGTGGGACTTGCGCCCGAGCCAAGCCTTGCTGTTCCCGCGCTAGTGGGTTGCTTTTGCCTTTGCCGGTCCCTGAGAGGCCCTGGACGCATATTTCCATGGATTTTATTTCGGATCTTCCTGTTTCCCAGAAGATGTCTGTTATCTGGGTTGTTTGTGACCGGTTCTCTAAAATGGTCCATCTGGTACTGTTCTGTCTCCGCCATCTAATATTGTTACCCTGATTATTTGCTTGCATAATTGCAGTTTCCTCAGTATACAGTATTGATATGTTCATGCCTTTATTCATCTGTGATGCTTTGGCTCCCTCTAGCAGTCAGAGTTATGTTGGCAGTTCAATCTTGTTTTTGTATTATCCATGTCTGATTCTCCTCCTCCTTTGCAATGCATTATGGTAGCTCAGCCTCCATTTCCCTCCATTTTTCCTTTCACTTTCTTCAGTTTGCCTTCAAGGAAAGACGCTTCACTTCATCCCCCTTGCGATTGCATTGCCGGTATGTCTTTATGCTTCCTATAGATATTCCTGCTCTATATTAGCTTAGTTTAACCAGTTGTACTCCCAGTTTAGTCACTAGCTTTCTACATGTTATGCATAATGTATATCATGTGTATTATGTATCTGTTCTATGCCATGCACTGATTCTATGTATATCATTGTTCACAGTTTCACCGCATCAATATACCACTACGTTTAATAAAGCACAGACTCAACCACAGTCTCCTGATTGGACCCCGGTATAGCGGTTTAGCTGACTGTATAGCTACGTATGAGCCTGCCTCAGCTAGTGAAGACAGAACAGTGAAACGGCAGCCATCCAACTAGTGGGATTCAAGTCACCGGCTACTCAGAGACTAATTACAGCTACAGCAATCTCTGCACAGCCAAGCACTTTCCCAAGACACCATGTCTCACAAATCGCATAGGACAAGATCTGCTACTTCCGTCTCCTCAAAGACAACATCCATCAGCAGCGCTGTCGCCATTGCCCGCGCAAATGCTGAAGCTGCCAAAATACGAGCGAGCTTTGCTGACCAAGAGATGCAACTTAAATTAGAAAAAGCACGCATAGATGAAGAGAGAGCCGATCAAAAGAGAAGGTAGCAGTTAGAGAAGGCACGTGTGGATGCCGCCTTAG
This sequence comes from Ranitomeya imitator, assembly GCF_032444005.1. Taxonomy (NCBI): domain Eukaryota; kingdom Metazoa; phylum Chordata; class Amphibia; order Anura; family Dendrobatidae; genus Ranitomeya; species Ranitomeya imitator. Next base: position 98,703,494 of record NC_091288.1, read on the forward strand.
AAAGCCTAGCAGCAAAAAGGGAAGCTACCGCAGCCCTCGCCGAAGCAGAATCGCTAGAAGCCGCGCAAAATCCCAAGCTGCATAGCCAAAGCAGTACGTCGAGTCTGGAGTTTCCACTGCAAGACTCACCACAACGCACATCTCAGTATGTTAATGACCTTCCTGATCCAAACTATAACCCTGAACCAGTACCAAAACCAGAATACGACACCTCCAGCGAAGTGAGCGAGAGTCGTCACGAGGCTCAGGACAGAAACAAACTCGAAAATGTGAGGCAAAACAACTCTGCTAATGACTACCTTGCCCCTCATCAGGTAACCAACGTGGATCACCCTGCTGACGCACCGTACATCAGGCCGAAGCAATACGACACCGGCTGGCGCCACCATGAGGACACTAACAGATACGAACGCACCTCACATCACTATCAGGGCAACCCATCACCAGTATACTCTGCTGACAACCGGTTCACGACAGAATTTGCCAAGTTCTTCACACGACGTGAACTGGTTGCCAAGGGACTCATGAAATTCACTGACCGAGCTGAAGGTTACAGAGCTTGGAAAGCTTCCTTCCAAAATGTCATTAGAGACTTGGGGCTACAACACAGGGAAGAGATAGACCTGTTAGTCAAATACCTGGGAGAAGAGTCAGTCAAACACGCAGTAAGGATCAGAGACATTAATATAAACCGCCCTGAGACTGGCCTCAAAGAGATCTGGAAAAGGCTGGATGAGTGTTACAGCTCAGCAGAAGTAATAGAAAGAGCCTTGTTCAAAAGAATCGATGACTTTCCTAAAATATCTAACAAAGGTCTCCAGAAACTTAGAGAGCTAAGCGACTTGCTAAAGGAAGTCCAAGTTGCCAAATACGAGGACGACCTACAGGGACTTGCATTTCTCGACACAGCCAGAGGTGTTAACCCTATAGTCCAGAAGTTGCCCTACAATCTACAGGAGAGGTGGCTCACACATGGTTCCACGTACAAATACAAACACAGCGTTCCATTCCCTCCCTTCTCCGTTTTTGTTGACTTCATACACCAACAAGCAAGAATTAGAAACGATCCCAGCTTTGACTTTGCAATACCATATGCCACACCGTCACCACCTGCAAATCCACGCAGAACATCTGTAGAAGTACACAAGACTTATGTTTCTTCTCCAGGTTCTAATTACAGGTCTGCTGGCTGCTCCCAATCAGAGACAAAGGTGCAGGACCCTGACAAGCAGTGCCCACTTCATCAGAAGCCTCATCCTCTCCTGAAATGCAGAGCCTTCAGAGGAAAATCTATGCCAGATCGCAGAAGCTTTCTGAAAGAAAACGGTATCTGCTACAAGTGCTGCTCGTCCACAGCTCATCTTGCCAAGGATTGCAAGGTCAGTGTAAAATGCACAGAATGTGGCACCACAGATCATAACACCGCTCTACACCCTAGCCCAGCTCCATGGAGTACACAAAACACGCCAGCTGACAGTGAGCATGGCGGGGAGGAAAGGAACACTGATACAGCTACGCCAGAGATCACTTCACAATGCACCGAGGTCTGCAAAGGGACAATAGACAGTAGGTCCTGTTCAAAAATATGCCTCGTCAAAGTATACCCGAAGGGCCATAGAGACCAAGCTGTAAGACTGTATGCTATCTTAGATGACCAAAGTAATCGATCCTTGGCTAGATCAACGTTCTTTGACCTATTCAACATCAAAGGGCCAAGCACTCCCTACTCCTTAAAGACGTGTGCAGGTACTGTGACAACAGCAGGCAGGAAAGCTACTGACTACCAGATCGAGTCTTTAGACGGACAATTCTGCCTACCACTACCTACGATCATCGAATGTAACCAGATCCCAGACAACAGATCTGAAATCCCTACGCCAGATGTAGCAATCCATCACGCTCACTTAAAACAAATAGCACACCTCATACCGGAACTCGACCATCAGGCCCAGATAATTCTGCTGTTGGGAAGAGATATCCTGCAGGTTCATAAAGTGAGACGTCATATCAATGGATTTCACAATGCTCCCTATGCCCAAAGGCTAGACCTAGGATGGGTCATAATTGGCAACGTATGCTTGGGACGCATGCACGCCCCATCTTCTGTGACAAGCATGCTGACAAATACATTGGAGAAAGGACGTCCATCTCTGTTTCAACCTTGTAACAATGAGTTCCATGTCAGGGAACTGCCACACAGCATCCAACTACCTGATCATTTAATAGACTTTACTCACGACAGCAGTATAGTGTCGGGAAGCTATGAGGATCAGTTAGGGGGCACAGTCTTCCAGAGAACTAATAGCCCGGTTCACTATGTAATTTCGCCGGAATTTTCTGGAGAGTTTCAAATATGTACATTTTTGGAAAGGCTATGGTATAAGCAATAAGAAAAACAATGTTTCCATTTGCCCCGAGTCCTAAGTTGCCGCCATCTTGGATTTTACAAAATGGCTGATTTACATCGATTTTTGTTAATATCTCAGCTTGTAAGTAACGTAAAACTTAAATTTTGACAGCTAAACATACATTTTGAGTACTAAGAAATGCAGTGGTATCCAAATAAATACTCTATATACGACTACAAATTGTATCGGTTTATATTTGAACAAATTTTCGAACTCGAAAAGCAGAGAGTTAATGTTTTTAACTTTTGAACAACCAGAGTGTCTTTACATATCGCCACCATCACTGTCATCATCAGTTTCATATTTGGTCTGAGTGTCCTCGTCATTCATACACTCGCTGTCACACTGACAAAGATCGGTACAGGATAAGTTATTTTTTCGGCACGAACACCTTGAAGAAGAACAGTCATGTTTGCATTGACAACTAATCATCTCGATTATTGCTTTTGGAGCTGGAAGAACATCTGTCATGGTTGGTTTCAACTGTCCATCCAACCCTTTGTGATAGCCATTCTTCTCGGGATCCAGCTGAGAATCCTGCAAAGCAATGTTAGCTTGTCCCCACACTCTGGCTTGGATATGGACTCTGAGGACATGTTGTTTTAGAGCTCCGAGTGTAGGAGGTAACCTGTCACTTTCTGCCATATGCTTGCAAAATAGATGCCATCGCAGTTCGGGAATATTCTTAATAAAAATGCCTTTTGGAGAGTAAGCAAAACATACGAAGGTAGCAAGAGTTGACAACATAGTTTTGCTCACTTCTTTTTCAGTCGAAAGCATCTGCAGAGAACTGATTACATCTGGTGTTGCGTTCATGTAAGCTTGCATCCAGATTGCTTTGCCAATTCGAGAGAACCTTCCAGTTGTGTCAGCACCAGTGAATGCATGGAAGGCTGTCAAAGCCTTTGCTCTGTCTGCCCCTATGACTCTCCTTATTGGCTCTATCTCGATCATCCCAGAGACCATTGAAATCGATGTATTCTTCAGCATGAGGTCATAGTTAGCTATGACCAACACCAGTACATCGGTATCAGGGGAGAAGAAAACCATCCTTGCATCCGGTGGGTTTCGTTGTGTTGCCAAGACAGCTTGGTAGATCAACAGTGTGTCTGCTTCTTCGTGATTGTTGTCGTCGAAAACTAAGTTTTTGTTGCTCCTGGTACACCCTGAAGAACAAGTGATGACCAGTTTTTGTGATGAACTGTTGAACTCTAGAGTCTTTGCAGCAAGATAGTTGGTCAGGTCAGCCTTTGTCTTGTCATGTGAAAGGAACCTGTTCATTGGAATATGATTAATGTTTGTTTCATCTCTGACCTGGTACTGAATTGGTGCCTTTCCTTTTCTTCTTTTATCCCTGGTAGCATCCTTGAGAGAATTTTCCCTATACGTATCAAACACAAGGATTATTTCATCGTAATTTTCTGTGAGAGACATAAGCCTGTCATTGAAGCAGTAACTGAGATCTTTGACTGTCACTAGTGTTGCCGGTTTCTTGGCCATCTTTTGCAGAAGAACCATTCCATCTACCAGGGCTATCTTGCGACTTGGATCATCTGATCTTGTGTCCATCCTATCTTCTGGCTGCAGATCTTTCTGTGGAGTTTCTACTATAACCAACTTGTTAAGGAGACTGATCAGTTTCGATTTGTCATGGCATGGTAACATTGTACCATCTGGAGCAAAAAAGGCTCTTGGGGTCAGAGTGAATTCGTAGTTCCCAATGGCCACGTTCTGGTTTATGTCTCTGTTGGACCTTGCCAAAACCATCATTCTTCCATACAAGTCCTTGGTCTCCTTAAGATCAACAGTCTTGTCTCGGAGTTTTACTGTGGTTTTCTTGTTTGCCGACATGAACATCCTGTTGTTCTCCTTCTTTACTGGTGCCCATAGGCTAACATCCCCATTGATTCGCGCCAACACATAGTCTTCATACAGCTTTTGACCTGTCTCATCTGCATTCAGGATCATTTTTACATACTCATCAGGGATGTAGGCATGGGTGATTACATTGTGCAACTTGTCACCTACAACAGCAAATGGGTTGCCATGTTTCAAAATTGCTTCCTTAATCTTGTCAATAACATGATGACACTTCTTGACTGCACTTGGCCCAAGATCGTGATGCTCTCTGGTTTTATCACGTTCTAAATCAAACTGTCTGGTATATTCTTTGACAACTCGGGAGAGTTCAGGTGTGGCCATGAAGAATCTCTGACGAGCATTGGCATTGTTCGAGATGCCGACTATGCCAGCATGGATTTTCATCAGTTTGTTCAGATGCTCGCATGCATGGTCCGCCCCCAAAAAAAACATGTGATTCCTGTCATTATGTATTATTATGTCAATACTAATTAATTATAAAAAACTGCTGTAGTAAATATCTAAAACACATCTGCAACTAGTAATATTGCATTTCTTAGCCCTAAAATGTATGTTTAGCTGTCAAATTTTATTTTTATGTTATTTATAAGCTGAGATATTAACGAAAATTGGTTTTACGTCAGCCATTTTGTCAAATCCAATATGGCGGTCACGTGGGACTCGGGGCAAATGGAAACATTGTTTTTCGTATTGCTTATACTATAACCTTTCCAAAAATGTATAGTTTTCAGACTCTCCAAAAAAATCCGGCGAAGGCCTAAATCAATACATAGTGAACCGGACTATAAGCAGGACAACCAAGTGGCAATGTCGGTAGAGAACAAGTTGTTCTTAGAGGTAATGGACAAGGGACTCGTTAAAGATGAGACCAACAGCTGGGTCGCACCTCTTCCCTTCAAAACCCACAGACCACGTCTACCGAACAACAGAAATCAGGCATTACAACGTTTCTCCTCTCTCATTCGTAATCTGCAAAAGAAACCAGAGATGAAAGATCACTTTTTCTCCTTCATGTCAAAGATTTTTGAAAACCGTCACGCAGAACTAGCTCCCACTCTCAAAGACTCTGAAGAATGCTGGTTCCTACCCATGTTCGGAGTATACCACCCTAAGAAACCAGGCCAGATCAGAGTCGTGTTTGATTCCAGTGCTAAATTTAATGATGTCTCCCTGAATGACGTTCTGCTGACAGGACCAGACCTCAATAACAAACTACTGGGTGTACTTATGCGCTTCCGTAAGGATTCCATTGCCTTCATCGCTGACATCCAGCAAATGTTCCATTGTTTCCTTGTGAGAGAGAGAGACAGGAACTTCCTAAGATTCTTCTGGTACAGAGACAATGATCCTACTAAAGAAGTCACAGAGTATCGCATGAGAGTGCACATCTTTGGCAACAGTCCTTCACCTGCAGTCGCCATTTACAGACTCAAAAGGTCAGCTCAGGAAGGAGAACCAGAATACGGAGCAGATGTCAGACAATTCATAGAAAAGGACTTTTATGTCGACGACTGTCTAAAAGCCATGCCTTCAAATGAGACTGCCATCAGTCTTCTCAGGAGAGCTCAGGACATGCTTGCCTGCTCGAACCTTAGGCTTCATAAAATAGCCTCAAACAGCCAAGAACTCATGGAAGCGTTCCCTTCTCAAGGCCTATGTAATGGTCTCAGAGACCTGGACCTGGGGTCAGACCCCGCACCAATGCAACGCAGCCTCGGGCTTCTCTGGAATCTACAATCAGACACTTTCACCTTTCAGGTCAGCCAGGAAGAAAGGCCTTTCACACGTAGAGGCGTCCTGTCTACCATCAACAGTCTGTACGACCCCTTGGGTTTCGCAGCTCCTGTTACTATACAAGGCAAGGCCCTACTAAGAGACTTAACTAGGGAAACATCTGACTGGGATGCACCTCTGCCACCTGATAAGAGGATCCAGTGGGAAGAGTGGAAGAACTCGTTAGCGGCACTCTCCAACTTGCATATGCCAAGACCATACACCCCTGTGCCATCTACTGAGATACAGAGCCAAAGACTGTACGTATTTGCAGATGCTTCTGTCAAAGCAATTGCCGCTGTTGCCTACCTCAAAACTGTAGACTCCAAATGTCAGTGCCACATTGGTTTCATCATGGGAAAGGCCAAACTCGCACCACAACCAGAGCACACTATACCCAGGTTAGAGCTTTGTGCCGCAGTCTTAGCCGTTGAGTTAGCGGAGTTCATCGCATCCGAAATGGATATCGACCTGACACAAGCCAAGTTCTACTCAGACAGCAAAGTAGTCCTGGGATATATCCACAACGAAACCAGGCGATTCTACGTTTATGTCAATAACAGAGTGCTACGAATCAGGAGATCAGTTCACCCACAGCAGTGGCATTACATACCCACAGACCAGAATCCCGCAGATCATGCAACTAGAGCAGTTGACGCAAGTCGACTAGGAAGCACAACGTGGCTCTCTGGACCAAAACTATTGTACATTGAGGAATGTTTTCCAGACACCTTCGAACTTGTAGGAGAGGACTCAGATGCTGAAATCCGCCCTCAGGTGTCTACACTACATACAATGACCTCTGTTATCCAGCTTGGATCTTGCAGGTTCGACAGATTCTCAAGTTGGAAGTCACTTACTCGAGCCATTACCTGCCTGACTCATATAGCTCGCTCATTCAGGACCACCAGAACTCGTGACATGGAAAAATGTAAAGGAGCAGCGAGGCTCACCTACGAAAGCCTAATCACCTTCATGGCTGAAGCTGCAGCTATAATCAATGCAAGACCTCTGGTTCCAGTTCCTAACGACCCTGAGGAGCCCTTGTTATTGACTTCATCTGCTTTACTTACCCAGGAAACGGAACTGTCCAGTACCCCTCGAGGAGGATTCGACGCGAAGGACCTCTACAAGCGCCAATGGAGACAGGTACAAAGTCTTGCAAATACTTTCTGGGACAGGTGGCGCAAACAATATTTGTCTACCCTGCAGCCACGGACGAAGTGGCAATCTACTAAACCTAATCTGAACATAGGTGACCTTGTTCTTGTGAAAGACTGTCAGATTCATCGGAACCAGTGGCCACTTGGCCTAGTTACCGCAACGTTCCCGAGCAAGGACGGCAACGTCCGCAAAGTTGAGCTAAGGATGACAAAAGGGAATGCCTTTATTCATCTGTGATGCTTTGGCTCCCTCTAGCGGTCAGAGTTATGTTGGCAGTTCAATCTTGCTTTTGTATTATCCATGTCTGATTCTCCTCCTCCTTTGCAATGCATTATGGTAGCTCAGCCTCCATTTTCCTCCATTTTTCCTTTCACTTTCTTCAGTTTGCCTTCAAGGAAAGACGCTTCACTTCATCCCCCTTGCGATTGCATTGCCGGTATGTCTTTATCCTTCCTATAGATATTCCTGCTCTATATTAGCTTAGTTTAACCAGTTGTACTCCCAGTTTAGTCACTAGCTTTCTAAATGTTATGCATAATGTATATCATGTGTATTATGTATCTGTTCTATGCCATGCACTGATTCTATGTATATCATTGTTCACAGTTTCACCGCATCAATATACCACTACGTTTAATAAAGCACAGACTCAACCACAGTCTCCTGATTGGACCCCGGTATAGCGGTTTAGCTGACTGTATAGCTACGTATGAGCCTGCCTCAGCTAGTGAAGACAGAACAGTGAAACGGCAGCCATCCAACTAGTGGGATTCAAGTCACCGGCTACTCAGAGACTAAATACAGCTACAGCAATCTCTGCACAGCCAAGCACTTTCCCAAGACACCATGTCTCACAAATCGCATAGGACAAGATCTGCTACTTCCGTCTCCTCAAAGACAACATCCATCAGCAGCGCTGTCGCCATTGCCCGCGCAAATGCTGAAGCTGCCAAAATACGAGCGAGCTTTGCTGACCAAGAGATGCAACTTAAATTAGAAAAAGCACGCATAAATGAAGAGAGAGCCGATCAAAAGAGAAGGTAGCAGTTAGAGAAGGCACGTGTGGATGCCGCCTTAGAAAGCCTAGCAGCAAAAAGGGAAGCTACCGCAGCCCTCGCCGAAGCAGAATCGCTAGAAGCCGCGCAAAATCCCAAGCTGCATAGCCAAAGCAGTACGTCGAGTCTGGAGTTTCCACTGCAAGACTCACCACAACGCACATCTCAGTATGTTAATGACCTTCCTGATCCAAACTATAACCCTGAACCAGTACCAAAACCAGAATACGACACCTCCAGCGAAGTGAGCGAGAGTCGTCACGAGGCTCAGGACAGAAACAAACTCGAAAATGTGAGGCAAAACAACTCTGCTAATGACTACCTTGCCCCTCATCAGGTAACCAACGTGGATCACCCTGCTGACGCACCGTACATCAGGCCGAAGCAATACGACACCGGCTGGCGCCACCATGAGGACACTAACTGATACGAACGCACCTCACATCACTATCAGGGCAACCCATCACCAGTATACTCTGCTGACAACCGGTTCACGACAGAATTTGCCAAGTTCTTCACACGACGTGAACTGGTTGCCAAGGGACTCATGAAATTCACTGACCAAGCTGAAGGTTACAGAGCTTGGAAAGCTTCCTTCCAAAATGTCATTAGAGACTTGGGGCTACAACACAGGGAAGAGATAGACCTGTTAGTCAAATACCTGGGAGAAGAGTCAGTCAAACACGCAGTAAGGATCAGAGACATTAATATAAACCGCCCTGAGACTGGCCTCAAAGAGATCTGGAAAAGGCTGGATGAGTGTTACAGCTCAGCAGAAGTAATAGAAAGAGCCTTGTTCAAAAGAATCGATGACTTTCCTAAAATATCTAACAAAGGTCTCCAGAAACTTAGAGAGCTAAGCGACTTGCTAAAGGAAGTCCAAGTTGCCAAATACGAGGACGACCTACAGGGACTTGCATTTCTCGACACAGCCAGAGGTGTTAACCCTATAGTCCAGAAGTTGCCCTACAATCTACAGGAGAGGTGGCTCACACATGGTTCCACGTACAAATACAAACACAGCGTTCCATTCCCTCCCTTCTCCGTTTTTGTTGACTTCATACACCAACAAGCAAGAATTAGAAACGATCCCAGCTTTGACTTTGCAATACCATATGCCACACCGTCACCACCTGCAAATCCACGCAGAACATCTGTGGAAGTACACAAGACTTATGTTTCTTCTCCAGGTTCTAATTACAGGTCTGCTGGCTGCTCCCAATCAGAGACAAAGGTGCAGGACCCTGACAAGCAGTGCCCACTTCATCAGAAGCCTCATCCTCTCCTGAAATGCAGAGCCTTCAGAGGAAAATCTATGCCAGATCGCAGAAGCTTCCTGAAAGAAAACGGTATCTGCTACAAGTGCTGCTCGTCCACAGCTCATCTTGCCAAGGATTGCAAGGTCAGTGTAAAATGCACAGAATGTGGCACCACAGATCATAACACCGCTCTACACCCTAGCCCAGCTCCATGGAGTACACAAAACACGCCAGCTGACAGTGAGCATGGCGGGGAGGAAAGGAACACTGATACAGCTACGCCAGAGATCACTTCACAATGCACCGAGGTCTGCAAAGGGACAACAGTAGGTCCTGTTCAAAAATATGCCTCGTCAAAGTATACCCGAAGGGCCATAGAGACCAAGCTGTAAGACTGTATGCTATCTTAGATGACCAAAGTAATCGATCCTTGGCTAGATCAACGTTCTTTGACCTATTCAACATCAAAGGGCCAAGCACTCCCTACTCCTTAAAGACGTGTGCAGGTACTGTGACAACAGCAGGCAGGAAAGCTACTGACTACCAGATCGAGTCTTTAGACGGACAATTCTGCCTACCACTACCTACGATCATCGAATGTAACCAGATCCCAGACAACAGATCTGAAATCCCTACGCCAGATGTAGCAATCCATCACGCTCACTTAAAACAAATAGCACACCTCATACCGGAACTCGACCATCAGGCCCAGATAATTCTGCTGTTGGGGAGAGATATCCTGCAGGTTCATAAAGTGAGACGTCATATCAATGGATTTCACAATGCTCCCTATGCCCAAAGGCTAGACCTAGGATGGGTCATAATTGGCAACGTATGCTTGGGACGCATGCACACCCCATCTTCTGTGACAAGCATGCTGACAAATACATTGGAGAAAGGACGTCCATCTCTGTTTCAACCTTGTAACAATGAGTTCCATGTCAGGGAACTGCCACACAGCATCCAACTACCTGATCATTTAATAGACTTTACTCACGACAGCAGTATAGTGTCGGGAAGCTATGAGGATCAGTTAGGGGGCACAGTCTTCCAGAGAACTAAGCAGGACAACCAAGTGGCAATGTCGGTAGAGGACAAGTTGTTCTTAGAGGTAATGGACAAGGGACTCGTTAAAGATGAGACCAACAGCTGGGTCGCACCTCTTCCCTTCAAAACCCACAGACCACGTCTACCGAACAACAGAAATCAGGCATTACAACGTTTCTCCTCTCTCATTCGTAATCTGCAAAAGAAACCAGAGATGAAAGATCACTTTTTCTCCTTCATGTCAAAGATTTTTGAAAACCGTCACGCAGAACTAGCTCCCATTCTCAAAGACTCTGAAGAATGCTGGTTCCTACCCATGTTCGGAGTATACCACCCTAAGAAACCAGGCCAGATCAGAGTCGTGTTTGATTCCAGTGCTAAATTTAATGATGTCTCCCTGAATGACGTTCTGCTGACAGGACCAGACCTCAATAACAAACTACTGGGTGTACTTATGCGCTTCCGTAAGGATTCCATTGCCTTCATCGCTGACATCCAGCAAATGTTCCATTGTTTCCTTGTGAGAGAGAGAGACAGGAACTTCCTAAGATTCTTCTGGTACAGAGACAATGATCCTACTAAAGAAGTCACAGAGTATCGCATGAGAGTGCACATCTTTGGCAACAGTCCTTCACCTGCAGTCGCCATTTACAGACTCAAAAGGTCAGCTCAGGAAGGAGAACCAGAATACGGAGCAGATGTCAGACAATTCATAGAAAAGGACTTTTATGTCGACGACTGTCTAAAAGCCATGCCTTCAAATGAGACTGCCATCAGTCTTCTCAGGAGAGCTCAGGACATGCTTGCTTGCTCGAACCTTAGGCTTCATAAAATAGCCTCAAACAGCCAAGAACTCATGGAAGCGTTCCCTTCTCAAGGCCTATGTAATGGTCTCAGAGACCTGGACCTGGGGTCAGACCCCGCACCAATGCAACGCAGCCTCGGGCTTCTCTGGAATCTACAATCAGACACTTTCACCTTTCAGGTCAGCCAGGAAGAAAGGCCTTTCACACGTAGAGGCGTCCTGTCTACCATCAACAGTCTGTACGACCCCTTGGGTTTCGCAGCTCCTGTTACTATACAAGGCAAGGCCCTACTAAGAGACTTAACTAGGGAAACATCTGACTGGGATGCACCTCTGCCACCTGATAAGAGGATCCAGTGGGAAGAGTGGAAGAACTCGTTAGCGGCACTCTCCAACTTGCATATGCCAAGACCATACACCCCTGTGCCATCTACTGAGATACAGAGCCAAAGACTGTACGTATTTGCAGATGCTTCTGTCAAAGCAATTGCCGCTGTTGCCTACCTCAAAACTGTAGACTCCAAATGTCAGTGCCACATTGGTTTCATCATGGGAAAGGCCAAACTCGCACCACAACCAGAGCACACTATACCCAGGTTAGAGCTTTGTGCCGCAGTCTTAGCCGTTGAGTTAGCGGAGTTCATCGCATCCGAAATGGATATCGACCTGACACAAGCCAAGTTCTACTCAGACAGCAAAGTAGTCCTGGGATATATCCACAACGAAACCAGGCGATTCTACGTTTATGTCAATAACAGAGTGCTACGAATCAGGAGATCAGTTCACCCACAGCAGTGGCATTACATACCCACAGACCAGAATCCCGCAGATCATGCAACTAGAGCAGTTGACGCAAGTCGACTAGGAAGCACAACGTGGCTCTCTGGACCAAAACTATTGTACATTGAGGAATGTTTTCCAGACACCTTCGAACTTGTAGGAGAGGACTCAGATGCTGAAATCCGCCCTCAGGTGTCTACACTACATACAATGACCTCTGTTATCCAGCTTGGATCTTGCAGGTTCGACAGATTCTCAAGTTGGAAGTCACTTACTCGAGCCATTACCTGCCTGACTCATATAGCTCGCTCATTCAGGACCACCAGAACTCGTGACATGGAAAAATGTAAAGGAGCAGCGAGGCTCACCTACGAAAGCCTAATCACCTTCATGGCTGAAGCTGCAGCTATAATCAATGCAAGACCTCTGGTTCCAGTTCCTAACGACCCTGAGGAGCCCTTGTTATTGACTTCATCTACTTTACTTACCTAGAAAACGGAACTGTCCAGTACCCCTCCAGGAGGATTCGACGCGAAGGACCTCTACAAGCGCCAATGGAGACAGGTACAAAGTCTTGCAAATACTTTCTGGGACAGGTGGCGCAAACAATATTTGTCTACCCTGCAGCCACGGACGAAGTGGCAATCTACTAAACCTAATCTGAACATAGGTGACCTTGTTCTTGTGAAAGACTGTCAGATTCATCGGAACCAGTGGCCACTTGGCCTAGTTACCGCAACGTTCCCGAGCAAGGACGGCAACGTCCGCAAAGTTGAGCTAAGGATGACAAAAGGGAATGCCTTTATTCATCTGTGATGCTTTGGCTCCCTCTAGCGGTCAGAGTTATGTTGGCAGTTCAATCTTGTTTTTGTATTATCCATGTCTGATTCTCCTCCTCCTTTGCAATGCATTATGGTAGCTCAGCCTCCATTTTCCTCCATTTTTCCTTTCACTTTCTTCAGTTTGCCTTCAAGGAAAGACGCTTCACTTCATCCCCCTTGCGATTGCATTGCCGGTATGTCTTTATGCTTCCTATAGATATTCCTGCTCTATATTAGCTTAGTTTAACCAGTTGTACTCCCAGTTTAGTCACTAGCTTTCTAAATGTTATGCATAATGTATATCATGTGTATTATGTATCTGTTCTATGCCATGCACTGATTCTATGTATATCATTGTTCACAGTTTCACCGCATCAATATACCACTACGTTTAATAAAGCACAGACTCAACCACAGTCTCCTTATTGGACCCCGGTATAGCGGTTTAGCTGACTGTATAGCTACGTATGAGCCTGCCTCAGCTAGTGAGGACAGAACAGGTACCTTTGCCTAAGTTGTCTTCCTCCTCAGATCTGGTTCCATTGTTTTTTCAGCATGTGGTTCGTTTGCATGGCATTCCGGAGAATATTTTGTCTGACAGAGGTTCTCAATTTGTCTCTAGATTTTGGCGGGCTTTTTGTGCTAGGATGGGCATTGATTTGTCTTTTTCTTCGGCGTTTCATCCTCAGACTAATGGCCAAACTGAGCGAACTAATCAGACCTTGGAGACCTATTTGAGATGCTTTGTGTCTGCTGATCAGGATGATTGGGTGTCTTTCTTGCCGTTGGCAGAGTTTGCCCTTAATAATCGGGCTAGTTCGGCTACTTTGGTTTCACCTTTCTTTTGTAATTTTGGTTTTCATCCTCGCTTTTCTTCTGAGCAGGTTGAGCCTTCTGATTGTCCTGGTGTTGATTCTGTGGTGGACAGGCTGCAGCAGATTTGGACTCATGTGGTGGACAATTTGACGTTGTCTCAGGAAAGGGCTCAACGTTTTGCTAACCGCCGTCGGTGTTTTGGTCCCCGGCTTCGTGTGGGGGATTTGGTTTGGTTGTCTTCTCGTCATGTTCCTATGAAGGTTTCGTCCCCTAAGTTTAAGCCTCGGTTTATTGGTCCTTATAAAATTTCTGAAATTATTAATCCGGTGTCTTTTCGTTTGGCTCTTCCAGCCTCTTTTGCCATTCATAATGTTTTCCATAGATCTTTGTTGCGGAGATATGTGGTGCCCGTTGTTCCCTCGGTTGACCCTCCTGCCCCGGTGTTGGTTGAGAGAGAGTTGGAATATGAGGTTGAAAAGATTTTGGATTCTCGTTTTTCGAGGCGGAGGCTTCAGTATCTTGTCAAGTGGAAGGGTTATGGCCAGGAGGATAATTCTTGGGTTTTTGCCTCCGATGTCCATGCCACCGATTTGGTTCGTGCTTTTCACTTGGCTCGTCCTGATCGGCCTGGGGGCTCTGGTGAGGGTTCGGTGACCCCTCCTCAAGGTGGGGTGTACTGTTGTGAATTCCGCTCTTGGGCCCCCTTCGGCGGTTGTAAGTGGCACTTTTGTGAGTTCTGCTCTTGGGCTCCCTCCTGTAGTTTCAAGTGGTATGGCTGTTCCTTGGAGTTAGCTGTCAGCAGCTGCTTTCACTGATCGTCTGTTCTGCTCGGCTATTTATGCCTGGCTCTTTCTTCAGCCAGTGCCACTTGTAAATGGTTCCTGGTTGGATTCACATCTCTTTGGATTTCCCTGTTATCCTGACCAGTTCAGCAAAGCTAAGTTCATGCTTGCTCTTTTCTGTTCACAGATTGTGGACTTATCCGTTCTGTGCTTTCTATGTTTGTCCAGCGTTATCAGTATGAATTAATTCTGTCTTGCTGGAAGCTCTGGGAAGCAGATTTACCCTCAACACCTTTAGTCAGGTGTGGAGATTTTTAGTAAACTCTGCGTGGATTTTTGTAGTGTTTTATACTGACCGCACAGTATTCCATCCTGTCCTATCTATCAAGCTAGACTGGCCTCCTGTGCTCATCCTGGTTTCATTCTGTGTATGTCTTTTCCTTCTCCACTCACAGTCATTATTTGTGGGGGGCTAATCTATCCTTTGGGGATTTTCTCTGAGGCAAGATAGTTTTCCTGCTTCTATCTTTAGGGGTAGTTAGCTCTTAGGCGGTGACGAGGTGCCTAGGGAGAGTTAGGAGCATCCCACGGCTACTTCTAGTGTTGTGTTGAGCTTACGGACTGCGGTCAGTACAGTTACCACTTCCTTCAGAGCTCGCTCCATGTTGCTCCTAAACCACCGTATCATAACAGGTTACTGCATAACACTACCAAAAGTTTAGAATTTTTTTAAAGTGGGATTACGTCTGTCTGATTGTTGTGATGCCATTTTCCTGGTGATGAATTGAAAGTGTATGAAGTTGTCATCATGCAAGACCTTAATTTTAACCAAAATGCTGCCAAAAGTTTTGCATATACTATTTATGATCCTAAGCACACATCCAATTTAGTAAAAAATTGGTTAGCACAGAAAAATATTCACTTGTTGCTAAATGAATCCAAGCTCAATCTGATTGGTAGTGATGACAAGCACTATATATACGGCCCAACTGGAAAATTTAATGATGTAAGATACCATACACCTACAGTGAAACACGGTGGTGGCAATGTCATGGTTTGGGGCTGCTTTTCTGTATCTACCATTGGCCCTCTGCATAGAATTGATGGAAATATGAATGCTACCATGTACAAGGATATACGGGAGAATGTAATGCTACTACAAAGGTTATGCTACAAAATACTAAGTTATGATATTGTAAACAATGAATTACGCTCTACATTGTGATCAATAAATAGTACAGTTGAAACCAGAAGTTTAAATACACTATATAAAAAGACACATCTGCATATTTTTCTCTATCTGATATAAAATCAGAATAAACCTTTCCCGCTTTAGTTCAAATAGGATTACCATAATTATTAACCCCTTCACGACATGCGCTGTACGTGTGCTGCTCATGTCGGGTCTGTCCCTTTGAAGCCCTGCTTTATGTAGCACAAGCAATCGGATGATCGCAGCTTCTAGTCTCCCATGGAGACTAATAGAGCAAGTGTAAACTAAAAAAAATGTTTTAAAAATATAAAAAAATAAAAAATATAAAAGTTAGTTCAAATCACCCCCCCATTTGCCCCATTCAAAATAAAACAATTAAAAAATACACATACCTGGTATAGCCGCGTTCAGAATCACCTGATCTATCAATATATAAAAAGAATCAATCTGATCGGTAAACGGCGTAGCAAAAAAAGTCAACGCTATAATTACGTTTTTTTTTGTTTGCTGCAAAATTGCATTAAAATAAAATAATGGGCAAACAAAGGGTCGTATCTACACCAAAATGATATCAATAAAAACATCAGCTCGGCATGCAAAAAATAAGCCCTCACCCAGCCCCAGATCATGAAAAATGGAGACGCCATGGGTCTCGGAATCATGACACAATTTTTTTTATTTTTTATTTTTTTTAACAAACTTTGGATTTTTTTTTCACCACTTAAATGAAAAACAACCTAAGCATGTTTGGTATCTATGAATTCATAGTGACCTGGAGAATCATGATGGTGGGTCAGTTTTAGCATTTGGTGCACATGGTAAAAATAAAAAAAAAATTGTGAAATTGCACTTTTTTTTTATTTAGATTTTTTTTCACGTTTTCCAGTACATGTAAAACCAATGGTGTCGTTCAAACGTACAACTCGTCCTGCAAAAATAAAGCCCTGATATGGCCATATTGATGTAAAAATAAAAAAAGTTATGGCTCTGGGAATCAGGGGAGCAAAAAACAGAAACACGAAAATGAAAATGGGCTGCAGCGTGAGAGGGTTAATATTTGCCAAATTCCAGAATAATGAGAGAGAGAATGTTTTAAGGCATTTTTATTACTTACTGCAAAGTCAAAAGTTTACATGCACTAAGATTACTATGCCTTTAAACAATTCTGGACTGCCCATATGATGATATCATGTGTTTGGAAGCTTTTGATAGATTTTTTTGGCAACATCTGAGTTAATTAGAGACAAACCTGTGGAAGTATTTTACTGCACACCTGAAACACACTGCATCATGGGAAAGTCTCAAGAAATCAGCCAAGATATCTGTTGTGAATTCTGTGGCAGAGCTCCCTCCTGTGGTCACAAGTGGTACTTCGGCTGATTCTCTCTGTGAGCTTCCGTTGGTGGAGGAAAGTGGTACTGCGGCTTCTGAGTTTCCTTCCTCAGGTGATGTGGTGAAGTCGTTAGGTGCTGCTCTATTTAACTCCACCTAGTGCTTTGATCCTGGCCTCCAGTCAATGTTCTAGTATTGGACCTGTTTCCTCCTGGATCGTTCCTGTGGCCTGCTGCTCTGCATAGCTAAGTTCATCTTTTGCAATTTGTTTGCTGTTTTTTCTGTCCAGCTTGCTTATTTGTTTTTTTTTCTTGCTTGCTGGAAGCTCTGGGACGCAGAGGGTGTACCTCCGTGCCGTTAGTTCGGTACGGAGGGTCTTTTTGCCCCCTTTGCGTGGTTGTTTGTAGGGTTTTGTGTTGACCGCAAAGTTACCTTTCCTATCCTCGCTCTGTTCAGAAAGTCGGGCCTCACTTTGCTAAATCTATTTCATCTCTACGTTTGTCTTTTCATCTTAACTCACAGTCATTATATGTGGGGGCTGCCTTTTCCTTTGGGGTATTTCTCTGAGGCAAGGTAGGCTTATTTTCTATCTTCAGGCTAGCTAGTTTCTCAGGCTGTGCCGAGTTGCATAGGGAGCGTTAGGCGCAATCCACGGCTGCCTCTAGTGTGGTTGGAGAGGATTAGGGATTGCGGTCAGCAGAGTTCCCACGTCTCAGAGCTCGTTCTATGTTTTTGGGTTATTGTCAGGTCACTGTATGTGCTCTGACTTCTATGTCCATTGTGGTACTGAATTACCAGATCATAACAGTACTGGAGGCCGCAAGTACTAATGATTCTCAATAGAGGGAAAAAAGAAGTTCTGAGACCATTTTTTTTTCTCTGCACTGTGTTTTGCCTTTTTTTTTCCCTAGACATTTGGGTGGTTCAGGACACAGGTGTAGCGATGGACATTAAAGGTCTGTCTTCATGTGTGGATCAGCTCACGGCAAGAGTACAAAATATTCAAGACTTTGTGGTTCAGAATTCTATTTTAGAACCAAGAATTCCTATTCCTGATTTGTTTTTTGGAGATAGAACTAAATTTCTGAGTTTCAAAAATAATTGTAAACTATTTCTGGCTTTGAAACCTCGCTCCTCTGGTGACCCAGTTCAACAAGTTAGGATCATTATTTCTTTTTTACGTGGCGACCCTCAGGACTGGGCATTTTCTCTTGCGTCAGGAGATCCTGCATTAAGTAATATCGATGCGTTTTTCCTGGCGCTCGGATTGCTGTACGATGAACCTAATTCAGTGGATCAGGCAGAGAAAAATTTGCTGGCTCTGTGTCAGGGTCAGGATGAGATAGAGGTATATTGTCAGAAATTTAGAAAGTGGTCCTTACTCACTCAATGGAATGAAGGTGCGCTCGTAGCTATTTTCAGAAAGGGTCTCTCTGAAGCCCTTAAAGATGTCATGGTGGGATTTCCTATGCATGCTGGTCTGAATGAGTCTATGTCTTTGGCCATTCAGATCGGTCGACGCTTGCGTGAGCGTAAATCTGTGCACCATTTGGCGGTATTATCTGAGCATAAACCTGAGCCTATGCAGTGCAATAGGACTTTGACCAGAGTTGAACGGCAAGAACACAGACGTCTGAATGGGCTGTGTTTCTACTGTGGTGATTCCACTCATGCTATCTCTGATTGTCCTAAGCGCACTAAGCGGTTCGCTAGGTCTGCCACCATTGGTACGGTACAGTCAAAATTTCTTTTGTCCGTTACCTTGATCTGCTCTTTGTCATCTTATTCTGTCATGGCATTTGTGGATTCAGGCGCTGCCCTGAATTTGATGGACTTGGAGTATGCTAGGCGTTGTGGGTTTTTCTTGGAGCCCTTGCAGTGTCCTATTCCATTGAGAGGAATTGATGCTACGCCTTTGGCCAAGAATAAGCCTCAGTACTGGACCCAGCTGACCATGTGCATGGCTCCTGCACATCAGGAGGTTATTCGCTTTCTGGTGTTGCATAATCTGCATGATGTGGTCGTGTTGGGGTTGCCATGGCTACAAGTCCATAATCCAGTATTAGATTGGAAATCCATGTCTCTGTCCAGCTGGGGTTGTCAGGGGGTACATGGTGATGTCCCATTTCTGTTTATTTCATCATCCACCCCTTCTGAGGTTCCAGAGTTCTTGTCTGATTACCGGGATGTATTTGATGAGCCCAAGTCCGATACCCTACCTCTGCATAGGGATTGTGATTGTGCTATCGATTTGATTCCTAGTAGTAAATTCCCAAAGGGTCGACTGTTTAATTTATCTGTGCCTGAGCACGCCGCTATGCGGAGTTACGTGAAGGAGTCCTTCGAGAAGGGGCATATTCGCCCGTCATCGTCGCCATTAGGAGCAGGGTTCTTTTTTGTGGCCAAGAAGGATGGTTCGCTGAGACCTTGTATAGATTACCGCCTTCTAAATAAGATCACGGTTAAATTTCAGTACCCCTTGCCGTTGTTATCTAATTTGTTTGCTCGGATTAAGGGGGCTAGTTGGTTCACCAAGATAGATCTTCGCGGTGCGTATAATCTTGTGCGTATTAAGCGAGGCGATGAATGGAAAACTGCATTTAATACGCCCGAGGGCCATTTTGAGTATCTAGTAATGCCATTCGGACTTGCCAATGCTCCATCAGTGTTTCAGTCCTTTATGCATGACATCTTCCGAGAGTACCTGGATAAATTCCTGATTGTGTACTTGGATGACATTTTGATCTCCTCGGATGATTGGGAGTCTCATGTGAAGCAGGTCAGAACGGTGTTTCAGGTCCTGCGTGCTAATTCTTTGTTTGTGAAGGGATCTAAGTGTCTCTTTGGTGTTCAGAAGGTTTCATTTTTGGGGTTCATCTTTTCCCCTTCTACTATCGAGATGGACCCTGTTAAGGTCCAAGCCATCCATGATTGGACTCAGCCGACATCTTTGAAAAGTCTGCAAAAGTTCCTGGGCTTTGCTAATTTTTATTGTCGCTTCATCTGCAATTTTTCTAGTATTGCTAAACCATTGACCGATTTGACCAAGAAGGGTGCTGATGTGGTCAATTGGTCTTCTGCTGCTGTGGAAGCTTTTCAAGAGTTGAAGCGTCGTTTTTCTTCTGCCCCTGTGTTGTGTCAACCAGATGTTTCGCTTCCATTCCAGGTCGAGGTTGATGCTTCTGAGATTGGAGCAGGGGCTGTTTTGTCGCAGAGAAGTTCTGATTGCTCGGTGATGAAACCATGCGCCTTCTTTTCCAGGAAGTTTTCGCCTGCTGAGCGAAATTATGATGTTGGCAATCGAGAGTTGCTGGCCATGAAGTGGGCATTCGAGGAGTGGCGTCATTGGCTTGAAGGAGCTAAGCATCGCGTGGTGGTCTTGACTGATCATAAGAACTTGACTTATCTCGAGTCTGCCAAGCGGTTGAATCCTAGACAGGCTCGTTGGTCGCTGTTTTTTGCCCGTTTTGATTTTGTGATTTCGTACCTTCCGGGCTCTAAAAATGTGAAGGCGGATGCTCTGTCTAGGAGTTTTGTGCTCGACTCTCCGGGTTTATCTGAGCCGGCGGGTATTCTCAAAGAGGGAGTAATTGTGTCTGCCGTCTCCCCTGATTTGCGGCGGGTGCTGCAAAAATTTCAGGCTAATAAACCTGATCGTTGCCCAGCGGAGAAACTGTTTGTCCCTGATAAGTGGACGAATAAAGTTATCTCTGAGGTTCATTGTTCGGTGTTGGCTGGTCATCCTGGAATCTTTGGTACCAGAGAGTTAGTGGCTAGATCCTTTTGGTGGCCATCTCTGTCGCGGATGTGCGTTCTTTTGTGCAGTCATGTGGGATTTGTGCTCGGGCTAAGCCCTGCTGTTCTCGTGCCAGTGGGTTGCTTTTGCCCTTGCCGGTCCCGAAGAGGCCTTGGACACATATCTCTATGGATTTTATTTCAGATCTTCCCATCTCTCAAAAAATGTCAGTCATTTGGGTGGTTTGTGATCGCTTCTCTAAGATGGTCCATTTGGTACCCTTGTCTAAATTGCCTTCCTCCTCTGATTTGGTGCCATTGTTCTTCCAGCATGTGGTTCGTTTACATGGCATTCCAGAGAATATCGTTTCTGACAGAGGTTCCCAGTTTGTTTCGAGGTTTTGGCGAGCCTTTTGTGCTAGGATGGGCATTGACTTGTCTTTTTCCTCGGCTTTCCATCCTCAGACTAATGGCCAGACCGAACGAACCAATCAGACCTTGGAAACATATCTGAGATGCTTTGTTTCTGCTGATCAGGATGACTGGGTGTCCTTTTTGCCTTTGGCTGAGTTCGCCCTTAATAATCGGGCCAGCTCGGCTACCTTGGTTTCGCCGTTTTTCTGCAACTCTGGGTTCCATCCTCGTTTCTCTTCAGGGCAGGTTGAGTCTTCGGACTGTCCTGGTGTGGATACTGTGGTGGACAGGTTGCAGCAGATTTGGACTCATGTAGTGGACAATTTGACCTTGTCCCAGGAGAAGGCTCAACGTTTCGCTAATCGCAGACGCTGTGTGGGTCCCCGACTTTGTGTTGGGGATTTGGTTTGGTTATCTTCTCGTCATATTCCTATGAAGGTTTCCTCTCCTAAGTTTAAACCTCGTTTCATTGGTCCGTATAGGATTTCTGAGGTTCTTAATCCTGTGTCTTTTCGTCTGACCCTTCCAGATTCTTTTTCCATTCATAACGTATTCCATAGGTCATTGTTGCGGAGATACGTGGCACCTATGGTTCCATCTGTTGATCCTCCTGCCCCGGTTTTGGTGGAGGGGGAGTTGGAGTATATTGTGGAGAAGATTTTGGATTCTCGTGTTTCAAGACGGAAACTCCAGTATCTGGTTAAGTGGAAGGGTTATGCTCAGGAAGATAATTCCTGGGTCTTTGCCTCTGATGTCCATGCTCCGGATCTTGTTCGTGCCTTTCATATGGCTCATCCTGGTCGTCCTGGGGGCTCTGGTGAGGGTTCGGTGACCCCTCCTCAAGGGGGGGTACTGTTGTGAATTCTGTGGCAGAGCTCCCTCCTGTGGTCACAAGTGGTACTTCGGCTGATTCTCTCTGTGAGCTTCCGTTGGTGGAGGAGAGTGGTACTGCGGCTTCTGAGTTTCCTTCCTCAGGTGATGTGGTGAAGTCGTTAGGTGCTGCTCTATTTAACTCCACCTAGTGCTTTGATCCTGGCCTCCAGTCAATGTTCTAGTATTGGACCTGTTTCCTCCTGGATCGTTCCTGTGGCCTGCTGCTCTGCATAGCTAAGTTCATCTTTTGCAATTTGTTTGCTGTTTTTTCTGTCCAGCTTGCTTATTTGTTTTTTTTTCTTGCTTGCTGGAAGCTCTGGGACACAGAGGGTGTACCTCCGTGCCGTTAGTTCGGTATGGAGGGTCTTTTTGCCCCCTTTGCGTGGTTGTTTGTAGGGTTTTGTGTTGACCGCAAAGTTACCTTTCCTATCCTCGCTCTGTTCAGAAAGTCGGGCCTCACTTTGCTAAATCTATTTCATCTCTACGTTTGTCTTTTCATCTTAACTCACAGTCATTATATGTGGGGGCTGCCTTTTCCTTTGGGGTATTTCTCTGAGGCAAGGTAGGCTTATTTTCTATCTTCAGGCTAGCTAGTTTCTCAGGCTGTGCCGAGTTGCATAGGGAGCGTTAGGCGCAATCCACGGCTGCCTCTAGTGTGGTTGGAGAGGATTAGGGATTGCGGTCAGCAGAGTTCCCACGTCTCAGAGCTCGTTCTATGTTTTTGGGTTATTGTCAGGTCACTGTATGTGCTCTGACTTCTATGTCCATTGTGGTACTGAATTACCAGATCATAACAGATATCGGGACGAGAATTGTGGACTTGCACAAGTCTGGCTCATTCTTGGGTACAATATCAAGATAGTGGAAGGTGCCTCATTCATCTCCACAAACAATTATATGCAAGTACAAACAAGATAGGATTGTCCAGCCATTATACCGCTCAGGAAGGAAACAGGTTCTGTGTCCCAAAGATTAATGTGCTTTGTGTCATGCAGTTGCAGTGCAGTACAGCGCAACCTCCACTAGGAGGAGCTTGAGGGGGAAGTGAGACTGCACACACAGCAGCAGCACAGATGCCACCAAGTGGTGAAAGAGTGGTCAGACAAGCCGAGTCAAAGCACGAGATAGCACGACAGTACAAAAGGATTAGGCTAGGTTCACATTGCGTTAGTGCAATCTGTTTAGTGGATACGCTAACGGATTGCGCTAAACGCAATGTCCAAAAAGGGATCGCGTTTGGCAATCCCGCTAGCGCAGATGCCCGATCTGCGCTAGCGAAGAACGGACCCTGAACGCTGCAAGCAGCGTTCGAGGTCCGTCCAAAAATAACGGCACATCGCTGATGCATGCCAAAAATGGCATATGTTTGCGATGTGTTAGCGATCCGTTAGCACATTGCAGTCAATGGGTGTGCTAACGGATCCATTAAACGGATCCGTTACATAGTGTTAATTGTGACAATTGCGCTATTTAATGGAGTCTGTTAGCGGACACCCACTAATGCAATTTGAACCTAGCCTTAGACAGAATGGATAGTCAGGACGTAGTAAGAGATCAGTAAACCAGAACGGGCAATATACGGTACAATAGGGACAAACAGTAACGGAGTCAATAGCCAAACCAGGAGGTCAGAACTGGAGAAGACAATAGCACCAAAGGCGAGTCCGAATACGAGCCAAGTCCAAAACCAGAGAATCAAGCCAAAAACCGGAAATACTGGGAAAAGGGCAGACAGAGGGAGTCAACAGACACGGGGCAAGTCAGGGATTACAACAGGACAGATCCAGAGCTATCAGAGTCAGGTTCACACGCCAAAGGCAGAACTATAGCTGACACCGCCAGCAGGATACCTCGGAGCTAAATAGCACACCTGAACCAACAATGTGGCAGAGCAAAGTTAACCCTTGACATGATCTGACCCGGAAAAAAGGGCAGACAGGATTAAAACCTGGAACAGATCATGACACTTTGGTCCGACATGTGCATATCAACCCAAGGACAAAAGCAAAAGACCTTGTGAAGATGATGGCGGAAGCTGGTAAGGTTGTGTCAATATTCAGAGTGAAATGCGTACTGTATCAACATGGACTGAAAGGCCATTCTGCCAGGAAGAAGCCACTACTCCAAAAGAAACATAAAAAAGCCAGATTAATGTTTGCAAATTCACACAGGAACAAAGACCTTAATTTTTGAAGACATGTCTTGTGGTCTCATTAAACTAAAATTGAACTTTTTGGACATACCGACCATCATTATGTTTGGAGAAAAAAAGGAGAAACTTGGAAGCCTAATAACTCCATCCCAACTGTGAAACATGGGGGTGACAGCATCATGTTGTGGGGTTGTTTTGCTGCAGGAGGGACTGGTGCACTTCACAAAATAGATGAGAAAAGAAGATTATGTGGCAATACTGAAGCAAGATCTCAACACATCAGCCAGGAAGTTAAAGCTTGGGAGGAAATGGGTCTTCCAAATGGATAATGACCTGAAGAACACTGCCAAAATGGTAACAAAGTGGCTTAAAGATAACAAAGTCAATGTTTTGGAGTGGCCATCACAAAGCCCTGATCTTAATCCTATTAAAAATTTGTACCAAATACAAATGAAATGTATGTAAACTTTTGACTTTGCAGTAAGTAATAAAAATGCCTTAAAACATGCTCTCTCTCCCATTATTCTGGCGTTTGGCAAATAATAAAGAACGAAGGTCCGCACCACAGATTAATCTAGCAGAGGACAGCGCAGGACCTCGACCAGGTAAGGAGAAACTTTTTTTTCTTTATGTAAAGCTGCACTATGGAGCACTATGCATTATACTACTATTTGGGTGCATTATGCTACTATGGGGGTGCATTATACTATGCCCCATTGTAGAATGGGGGTGCATTATACTGCTATAAGGGTGCATTATACTATGGTGGTGTATTATACTGTTATGGGGTGCATTATACTGCTATGGGGGTGCATTTTACTGCTATGGGGGTGCATCTTACTATGGGGGTGCATTATACTATGGGGTGCATTATTTCGCTATGGGGTGCATTATACTATGGGGTGCATTATACTATGGGGTGCAATATTCTGCTATGGGGATGCATTATACTACTATGGGGGTGCATTATACTACTATGAGGGTGCATTATACTGTTTTATACTGTAGGAAACAGTATGAGGGAATGGGGGGCATGTAGGAGGAAACAGTACAGGGGAATGAGGAGCACGTATGAGGAAACAGTATGGGGGAATAGGGGGAATGTATGAGGAAACAGTATGCGGCAATGGGGGGCATGTACGAGGAAACAGTACGGGGGGCATGTACAAGGTAACATTACAGGGGAATGGGGGCATGTACAAGGAAACAGTATGGGGGAATGGAGGCATGCATCAGGAAATAGTATGAGGGAATGGGGGACATGTACGAGGAAACGGTATGGGGGAATGGAAGCATGCATGAGGAAATAGTATGAGGGAATGGGGGACATGTGCGAGGAAACAGTATGAGGGAATGGGGGGCATGTAGGAGGAAACAGTATGTGGGAATGAGGGCATGTAGGAGGAAACAGTACGGGGGCATGGAGGGCATCGCAGGGCCGGACTGGCCATCCGGCAAGTTCTGGCACTTGCCAGAGGGCCACCCCCTGCCGTGGACCGCTCCCACTGCAGGAGCACATTGATGTGGTAACAGGACAGGAGCTGTTCAGGAGCAGGAGGCATGGCCTCAACTGATTTTTTCTTGTGAGCAGCAGCAGTGGGACAGGAGTCGGCAGTCAGTAGGAAGGGTGGAGATAAGCTGGGTTGGGGGCAGAGAGGCATTTATCCCCGGACCATCTCTCAGCTCCTGCTCAGGGTGGTGGGGGAAATTTACATACCTCTCTAGGAGGCAACACCATATTCCAAATGATGAGCAGGTCATCAATGTATCTGCCGTACCTCCTGACCTGAGAAAGAAAAGGGTTAGATACTGAAAAAACAAACTCATATTCCCAAAAAGCCATAACCAAATTAGCCAGAGAAGGTGAGAATTTAGCGCCCATTGCCACACCGAATTTTTGTAAATAACCACCATCAAATGAAAAAAAAATTGTGCGTCATGAGAAAAAATGTGACTTGTAAAATAAAATTGCTCAAATCATCTGAATAATTACTAAACTTCTCAAGATGAAACTGAAGAGCTTTCATAGCTAAATGATGAGGAATGCAAGTGTATAAAGAAATAACATCACAACACAGCCATGAGTATTCAGATGACCACAAGTTGTCAGAAAAAACGTTCAAAACTTCTTTAGAATCCTTAATGTAGCCTGGGGTCCTGCGTACTAAGGGCTGTAAAAGTGAATCAACCCATTCACATAAATGTTCCTTAGCAGAACCAATCCCAGACACAATTGGTCACATAGGGGGAATGGGCTCATTTTTGTGGATTTTTGGAAGCCCATGTAAAATGGGACACACCGGATCCTGAACTGTTAGATATTCCATTTGTCTCTTGGTCAAGACACCGAAGCTATACCTTTCTTGTATAATTACATCTGCCTGATTTTTGAATTCAATTGAAGGATTAGTTTTGAGTTTCTCATATGTGCTAGAGTCGGACAGCAGTTCCATAATTTTGAGGTGATGGTCATTGGAATTTAAAACCACCACATGCCCCCTTTGTCGGACATTTTTTATAATTATATCCTCCATGTCCCTTACTTCTTGTAAAAATTTTCCATTGTCTATGTGAAAAATTATTGGCAGCCTTGGTCTCATCAGATGAAATATTATTGTGTAAATTTCTCAGTTCCCTCTCAAACAATTCCTGAAACTTATCCATACATTCTGATCTCGTTTGTACTGGATAAAAATAATGATTCTTAAATCAGTAAATTGTGAGACTGGTGAATGACAGTATCATCTGCGGCTCCTTCATGGTTTCAAAAAGTGTTTAATGGTTAAATCATGGATAAATTTGTTTACATTCAAGATGATAGAAAACAAGTCAAATTTACGGTCTGGTACAAAATTGAGACCCAGAGACAAAACTCCCAATTGTTCATTTGTTAAATCTCTTGAAGATAAATTAAGTACATTCTCATGGGAATTCATTTGAACAAACGTTTCCTGCGCCGTGTTGTAACCCCCTGATTTTCTGCTGTTTTCTACTGCCACGCCTCTTGCGTTTTTTGAATGCCTAAAGAACTTTTTCTTAATAGCAGTGGCATTTTCATTAAGAGATATATCTGATATACTGCAATTGGTATCCGAAGACTCAGGGTGAGACGACGTAAAATTTACATGCGGTCTAATGGTTGCTTGCTTGTGGTGAGCTTGGCCGTGTTAAAATAGATCTGGGGGTTCTATGTATATTCTCCCATTGGCCCCAATCATAAACCTTTTTAGTAGAATAATCGTTTAAATCTCTGGCGAATTTCCTTCTCTTTCTCTCCATAATTTCATCCTCAAGTGCAGAAACATTGTCATGCATTTTAGCTGTGAGAGAATCAAATTGTGCAACGGTCTTATATTGCACCAAAGAAGAATTTACATCTTCCATCTGCTTCTCTATTTGACTCAATTTCGTATCCTCGTATTTCATAATGAGTCTCATTAAATTCAAGGAGCAGCTACACAAAATCTGATTCCATTCATCCACAAACTCTGTTGAATAAATCGTGGTGGGCAATTTCTTTATACGCAAACCCCTGGGGATCATATCCTTCTCTATATAATTCTTAAGGGTAGTTTGATCCCACCACACCTTGGTTTCTTGTAATAAAAGTTTTTCCAGATTATTGAGACCTTCTTGTAGATCAGATGCGGTATTGAGATCATTTGTATCATTAGAAAAAACATGCGCAGCCTTTTGCGATCTGTCTCTAGATAGTTTGGTTGCCATAATGAACTGATGATTTAAAAACGTCCCGTATATATGCCAAGTTAAGTTCAACACCAATGTGCAATATCAAAATGGGAGCATGCCAGAGAGCAAAGGCAATCAAAAATGCATGTAAAGAAATAGAGGAAAAAAGCCAGCTCACCAAGCAACCACCGCAGGTGCACGGAACTCCACGCTGATCAACGAGGTCAAATCCAGAGAAAACGAAAAACTTGTTCCAGCTCCATAATAAAATTCAGGCTTTATATCTTTATTGAATCCTGTTTAAAAGCGGTGGCTGTGAAGCTCTCCAAAGGCACACAGGACAACAAGCGACGCGTTTCCATCCGAAAGGATCTTTATCCAAGCTATAAAAGTGAGTGCGCATTCACAATATATAGAAACTCACAACGAAGGAAATTTCCACAAAAGATCACATGACCAATAAAAGGTCCTAGACATCTAAATCAAAACAAATATAAATGGCAACAAAGCAAAAACTCAAAACACTAAAAACATGGTGAACCGTACAATTAAGTATTAATAATAATACATCAGTGTAACGGGGTCTACTGTCCTGTAGTACTTCTTTCAGCACCCCCCGTGTTTCAGGAGGTCCACGCTGCTTTTAGTGGATTCTGAATGAAGGACGCTGGCTAGAATTTCTTGATTACATGGGAGCATATAAAAGCTGACTGCTACTCCAGGTATTTCCAGTCTAAAAGAATACACTTTATTTACAACACACAGAATATATAACACAGATACACAGGGCAGGCCAATAGAAAAAACAGGCCAGACATACATTACAATAGCCGCAGGGGGCCGGAGCCTGCTGGTATTTACTGTGGGAATTACAAAGGTGGGGGAGTGTTATGAAAGACAATTCAGTACCACAATGGACATAGCGGTCAGAGCACATACAGTGATCTGACAATAACCCAAAATTATAGAATGAGCTCTGAGACGTGGGAACTCTGCAGACCGCAATCCCTAATCCTCTCCAAACAACACTAGAGGCAGCCGTGGATTGCGCCTAACTCTGCCTATGCAACTCGGCACAGCCTGAGAAACTAACTAGCCTGAAGATAGAAAATAAGCCTACCTTGCCTCAGAGAAATACCCCAAAGGAAAAGGCAGCCCCCCACATATAATGACTGTGAGTTAAGATGAAAAGACAAACGTAGAGATGAAATAGATTCAGCAAAGTGAGGCCCGACTTTCTTAACAGAGCGAGGATAGGAAAGGTCACTTTGCGGTCTACACAAAACCCTAAAGAAAACCACGCAAAGGGGGCAAAAAGACCCTCCGTACCAAACTAATGGCACGGAGGTACACCCTTTGCGTCCCAGAGCTTCCAGCAACAAATTAGACAAGCTGGACAGAAAAAATAGCAAACAAATAGCAAAGAAGAACTTAGCTATGCAGAGCAGCAGGCCACAGGAATGATCCAGGGAAAAGCAAGTCCAACACTGGAACATTGACAGGAAGCCAGGATCAAAGCATTAGGTGGAGTTAAGTAGAGAAGCACCTAACGACCTCACCAGATCACCTGAGGGAGAAAACTCAGAAGCCGCAGTACCACTTCCCTCCACCAACAGAAGCTCACAGAGAGAATCAGCCGAAGTACCACTTGTGACCACAGGAGGGAGCTCTGCCACAGAATTCACAACAGTACCCCCTTTCTTGAGGAGGGGTCACCGAACCCTCACCAGAGCCCCCAGGCCGACCAGGATGAGCCACATGAAAGGCACGAACAAGATCGGGAGCATGGACATCAGAGGCAAAAACCCAGGAATTATCTTCCTGAGCATAACCCTTCCATTTAACCAGATACTGGAGTTTCCGTCTAGAAACACGAGAATCCAAAATCTTCTCCACAATATACTCCAATTCCCCCTCCACCAAAACCGGGGCAGGAGGATCAACAGATGGAACCATAGGTGCCACGTATCTCCGCAACAATGACCTATGGAATACGTTATGTATGGAAAAAGAATCTGGAAGGGTCAGACGAAAAGACACAGGATTAAGAACCTCAGAAATCCTATATGGACCAATGAAACGAGGTTTAAACTTAGGAGAGGAAACCTTCATAGGAATATGACGAGAAGATAACCAAACCAGATCCCCAACACAAAGTCGGGGACCCACACGGCGTCTGCGATTAGCGAAACGTTGAGCCTTCTCCTGGGACAAGGTCAAATTGTCCACTACATGAGTCCAAATCTGCTGCAACCTGTCCACCACAGTATCCACACCAGGACAGTCCGAAGACTCAACCTGTCCTGAAGAGAAACGAGGATGGAACCCAGAATTGCAGAAAAATGGCGAAACCAAGGTAGCCGAGCTGGCCCGATTATTAAGGGCGAACTCAGCCAAAGGCAAATAGGACACCCAGTCATCCTGATCGGCAGAAACAAAGCATCTCAGATATGTTTCCAAGGTCTGATTGGTTCGTTCGGTCTGGCCATTAGTCTGAGGATGGAAAGCCGAGGAAAAAGACAAGTCAATGCCCATCCTACCACAAAAGGCTCGCCAAAACCTTGAAACAAACTGGGAACCTCTGTCAGAAACGATATTCTCTGGAATGCCATGTAAACGAACCACATGCTGGAAGAACAATGGCACCAAATCAGAGGAGGAAGGCAATTTAGACAAGGGTACCAGATGGACCATCTTAGAAAAGCGATCACAGGTGACTGACTGACTGACATCTTTTGAGAAACGGGAAGATCTGAAATAAAATCCATAGAGATATGTGTCCAAGGCCTCTTCGGGACCGGCAAGGGCAAAAGCAACCCACTGGCACGAGAACAGCAGGGCTTAGCCCGAGCACAAATCCCACAGGACTGCACAAAAGCACGCACATCCCGCGACAGAGACGGCCACCAAAAGGATCTAGCCACTAACTCTCTGGTACCAAAGATTCCAGGATGACCAGCCAACACCGAACAATGAACCTCAGAGATAACTTTATTGGTCCACCTATCAGGGACAAACAGTCTCTCCGCTGGACAACGATCAGGTTTATTAGCCTGAAATTTTTGCAGCACCCGCCGCAAATCAGGGGAGATGGCAGACACAATTACTCCTTCCTTGAGGATACCCGCCGGCTCAGACAAACCCGGAGAGTCGGGCACAAAACTCCTAGACAGAGCATCCGCCTTCACATTTTTAGAGCCCGGAAGGTACGAAATCACAAAGTCAAAACGGGCAAAAAACAGCGACCAACGAGCCTGTCTAGGATTCAACCGCTTAGCAGACTCGAGATAAGTCAAGTTCTTATGATCAGTCAATACCACCACACGATGCTTAGCTCCTTCAAGCCAATGACGCCACTCCTCGAATGCCCACTTCATGGCCAGCAACTCTCGGTTGCCCACATCATAATTTCGCTCAGCAGGCGAAAACTTCCTGGAAAAAAAGGCGCATGGTTTCATCACTGAGCAATCAGAACCTCTCTGCGACAAAACAGCCCCTGCTCCAATCTCAGAAGCATCAACCTCGACCTGGAACGGAAGAGAAACATCTGGTTGACACAACACAGGGGCAGAAGAAAAACGATGCTTCAACTCTTGAAAAGCTTCCACAGCAGCAGAAGACCAATTGACCAAATCAGCACCCTTCTTGGTCAAATCGGTCAATGGTTTGGCAATACTAGAAAAATTGCAGATGAAGCGACGATAAAAATTAGCAAAGCCCAGGAACTTTTGCAGACTTTTCAGAGATGTCGGCTGAGTCCAATCATGGATGGCTTGGACCTTAACAGGATCCATCTCGATAGTAGAAGGGGAAAAGATGAACCCCAAAAATGAAACCTTCTGCACACCAAAGAGACACTTTGATCCCTTCACAAACAAAGAATTAGCACGCAGGACCTGAAAAACCGTTCTGACCTGCTTCACATGAGACTCCCAATCATCCGAGAAGATCAAAATGTCATCCAAGTACACAATCAGGAATTTATCCAGGTACTCTCGGAAGATGTCATGCATAAAGGACTGAAACACTGATGGAGCATTGGCAAGTCCGAATGGCATCACTAGATACTCAAAATGACCCTCGGGCGTATCAAATGCAATTTTCCATTCATCTCCTCGCCTGATTCGCACCAGATTATACGCACCACGAAGATCTATCTTGGTGAACCAACTAGCCCCCTTAATCCGAGCAAACAAATCAGATAACAATGGCAAGGGGTACTGAAATTTAACCGTGATCTTATTTAGAAGGCGGTAATCTATACAAGGTCTCAGCGAACCATCCTTCTTGGCTACAAAAAAGAACCCTGCTCCCAATGGTGACGATGACGGGCGAATATGCCCCTTCTCCAGGGATTCCTTCACATAACTGCGCATAGCGGCGTGCTCAGGCACGGATAAATTAAACAGTCGACCTTTTGGGAATTTACTACCAGGAATCAAATTGTAAAGGTGAATATGACACAAAAACATGGCAATATAAAAGTTGAGAATCAATCACTAAATACCAAATCATATACCATGCTAGAATCAATAGGACAATAGAGCCTATCATCAATTACTACATAGAGAACAAAAAGAAAGATGATCAAAAGGCCAAAATATGAAAAAATACCAAACTTTATTCAATAACAACCGTATAAAAGCATATGATCATAGTGTAAAACACAGGGAAAGCACACCCACCCATAAGATACCATCATACATAGAACGCACACCCACAGGATATATATGACAACGCACGATCGTATATAGGGACAATGCAGGCACACAAACTAACCAAATGAAACTGATATAGATCTATAATGACCCCTAGCCCGATCACTGCCCACAGGGAAACCTCGCTTAGTCATGTGGAATGTACATCTGTACAACAGACCTCATATCCAGTATATCCTACTAGCCAAAGTATCCCCATGCCCCCATAGTCTGTAGCACACACGGCTCCAAAGCCCTATAGTACCTAAAGAATATCTGCATAATCACCTGCTCCAGACGGTGGGGGGAGTGTTGTCAGTCCTGCGGTAGCGCTACACCCTTTGCGTCCCAGAGCTTCCAGCAACAAATTAGACAAGCTGGACAGAAAAAATAGCAAACAAATAGCAAAGAAGAACTTAGCTATGCAGAGCAGCAGGCCACAGGAATGATCCAGGGAAAAGCAAGTCCAACACTGGAACATTGACAGGAAGCCAGGATCAAAGCATTAGGTGGAGTTAAGTAGAGAAGCACCTAACGACCTCACCAGATCACCTGAGGGAGGAAACTCAGAAGCCGCAGTACCACTTCCCTCCACCAACAGAAGCTCACAGAGAGAATCAGCCGAAACACCACTTGTGACCACAGGAGGGAGCTCTGCCACAGAATTCACAACAGGGGAGGTCAGAAGGAGAATATCTTGTCCCCTCTGACCAGGGATGCAGCCTGTGGACTGATGCATTTCACATGGAACCTATTATACATAATATATATATATCAATAACTATAACCCCAGGCTCATAGTGCAAAGTGTCCAAATACCATGTCCTGGACACTATAAATCCTGCTCCAAAAGGCACTAATATAATTAAAGGAGAACAAAAGGAGCGTTCAAAATGCAAACGTAAAAGAGTACAAAATTTTATTGAAACATAAAAAAAGACATATACAAACACATACTTAAAGATAAGGACACTAAAGACCACCCCTTAAACCCGCACTGGTCCTCAAAAGATGTATAACATATAAATGGTACCGGAAAGTGTGTCACGCAAAAGGTGGTACAAAATGGATAACCGTGTCCATATATAGCACCATGGACCCTATATGATGGATGAAACATCGTGGTTTGGCCGGTGGAGATGTATGAGAAAGAGGCCTTTAAACAATTACGCAATGACAATGTTTATTCCAGGCTCACCCATAATCCGGTTGCCTCCTTCTCGTTGCAGTTACAGGCTATTCTTTATAGGGCTTTTGAGGAGGGAACTATTAATAAGAAAGTTCTGGATGGACTGACGGTTAGGTTCCCGAAAGTACCTACTTTTTATCTTCTTCCCAAAGTCCACAAAGACCGAGTCAACCCTCCGGGACGTCCCATTGTGTCGGGCATGCAAGGCCTATGTGACCCGATATGTAAGTTTGTCGACTTTTACCTTAAAAAACTGGTGGAAACACTGCCATCATTTGTGAAGGACACAACAGACATCCTGACGAGGGTTGACGGAGTCTCTGTGGACCGTGATGTTTTATTGGTTACAGCGGATGTGGAGGCCCTGTATACCTGTATCGATCACACCGATGGGCTGCGGGCGGTCCGCTTTTTCCTGGAGGCCTCCGACCTGGACGGCCCACTATGTGAGCTTATCCTCGAGCTGCTGGAATTCGTTCTGACGCATAATTTTTTTACTTTCAAAGACTGTTTTTACCATCAGAAGCGCGGCGCAGCCATGGGGGCGGCCTGTGCACCGGCCTACGCCAACCTCTTTTTGGGTTTTTGGGAGAGGTTGGTGTTTAGGGGTGCAGGGGGGGAGGCCGCCAACCATGTGCTGTGCTGGTGGCGATATATCGATGATGTTTTGTTTTTATGGCGCGGAACGGAACAGCAGCTCGGGGATTTTATGACTGTGCTCAATTCTAACACCTTCAACATTAAACTAACCTATAAGTCTGACCCCCGTGAAATTGACTTTCTAGACATACTCCTGAGGGTAGGGGATGATCAGCTTATAGAGACAGAGGTTTTCTGGAAAACTACGGCTGTTAATGCTTTGGTGCATGCCACTTCTGGGCACAGTCAAGCCACAATTAGGGCCGTCCCGGTCGGACAGTTTCTCCGGGTCAGGCGGATCTGCTCGAATGACCATACCTTTAAACAGCAGGCAAGCGATTTGAGAGAACGCTTTGAACAACGGGGATACAGCCATCGGTGTGTGAGATATGGGTATAACAGGGCCAAGAATACCTCACGTAATCGGCTTTTATATTCCAAAAAGCAACAAATGACGGATGAGTCGATACGATTTATATCCGAATTCAATCACGAATGGGATAGTATACGTACCATTTTGAGCAAACACTGGTGGATTTTAAGTACTGAGCCTTCTCTGAGCCCCTTCCTGTCTGATCGCCCCCTGATGACTCCTAGGAGGGCTAGGAGTCTAAAGGATCTCTTAGTCAGGAGTCACTATGTGGCACCTAAGACTCCCCTTTTTGGTTCGGTACGTCGTACCGTGGGTTGTTACACATGTGGACACTGTGTTGCCTGCGCCAATGTCCTGCGCAGCTCCTCATTCTCCTCGGCAGACGGTAAAATAAATTTTGATATAAGACACTATAAATCCTGCAGTAGCAAAAATGTGGTCTATTATGCTACCTGCAGCTGCCGTCTCATTTATGTAGGCCTAACATCACGCGAACTAAGAGTGAGGGTGAGGGAGCATGTGCGGGTCATTGGCGCAGCCAGGATGGTGGAGGATGTCTCCCAACTGAAGACCATACCGAGACATTTTAGAAAGTACCACGATTGCGACCCCAGCCAGTTTTTGGTAAGGGGGATTGACGTCGTCCACATGGGCATACGAGGGGGTAACATTAAACAACTCCTTGCCCAACGCGAACTTAAGTGGATCGTGACCTTGGGCACTGTTAGACCCGGGGGTCTTAATGAATCTCTCAATTTTGCTCCGTTTCTGTAGCCCCTCGTAAGATCTTTTGTCTTTCCTCCGTTACTAGGTGTCTGCTTCACCTTTTTAACATTAATTTTTAATTATTTGTTTCTGTGTTTTTTATAGTCGTTTTCATGATGTTCCTGATATCCTTTGAATATTTTCATGATGTTCCTGATATCCTTTGAAAATTTGGACCTCAGACCGGCATGTTGAAATATTGGAAGGACTCAATATATGTCTGTCATATGAACTGCTATTGTATTTATTTATATTTTGTTTGTGACCAACTTTTTTCTATCTTATTATTACTTTCGTATTGTTGGATGTGATTAATCTCTTATTATATTGTGTCTGTTGGATATATGCTCCCTTAAGTATTTCCATGCCTTGGTATGGTCCCGGTCTGCAGTGCGCACGCGCCCGTTTGCTCTTGGCTCCGCCCCTCCTCGGTCCGGCCGCTCGGCGTCCCGGGTCTGTGACTGGGTGCCATGGTAACCCCATGCTCCCAGTCACTTGGCTCGGTAGCCTGGCTGGGCGGGGTGGTTGCGGCGTCGGGGGCCATGGACGCGTGTGCGCCGCTTACTAGCAGCCGCATTGACTTCTGGGTCACATGATTTATCATGTGACCGGAAATATTGGATATAAGGCTCCTTCGGTGGAGTTAAGACACTTCCCCTTGAGAAAGCAAATAGAACGCTGGAGCGAAACGCGCGTCGGGGGTGTCGTCCAACTCTATTGATCCCTTTACCTGGGTAAGAGGAATGTTTAGGTGACTGCTTTCACTGCGTTTGCCACACTATATGCATTTACTATACCGGCAGTGTTATTGGTCTCCTAGAGTGTGTCCGGGATTATAGACTGTTAGTGTTGCAGCACTGTCTGTAAGCCTCTTTTAGGCCTATATTTTGGGACCAGAGGTGTGCAGTCTAGGGTCCATGGTGCTATATATGGACACGGTTATCCATTTTGTACCACCTTTTGCGTGACACACTTTCCGGTACCATTTATATGTTATACATCTTTTGAGGACCAGTGCGGGTTTAAGGGGTGGTCTTTAGTGTCCTTATCTTTAAGTATGTGTTTGTATATGTCTTTTTTTATGTTTCAATAAAATTTTGTACTCTTTTACGTTTGCATTTTGAACGCTCCTTTTGTTCTCCTTTAATTATATATAATATATATATAGCATAACATATTCTTGGTGCTGGGGGTTCTGTAACAATCAGTTCATTACATTTCTTTAATCCTGCTGGAGATCGCGTATTCAAATAATACATCCAAAAGGCCTTACGTGTATGGAGACGCTGCTTGACGTCACCTCCCCGAAAGGGTCTATTCACACGTGGTCACATAGTGGTCATCCTGAGCATACTATTCAGTCTGTTCCTGTTGGGGAATTCATTAGAGTAAAACGCAATTGTAGTAGGGATATGGATCTTGACATAGAGATTAATAGAGTGTCCGACAAATTAAAGCGCCGTAGCTATCCATCCTGGACACTTAATAGAGCGCACAAAATTTTGACCCACAAGAAACGTGAGGATCTCATTTCATGCAGGGAGGGAAAAATTTCTTCTGTTGATTCACGTAACAAATTAATCAAAAATCCCTTTGTTTGTTTTCAATTCAGTCCCCAGTTTAATCAAATAAAAGGAATTATCAACAGATTTCTTCCAATTTTGCATGAAGATGAGAGTTTAGCCAGAATTCTGGACGCAGGTGTCAATATAGTGTCCAGAAGAGCCTCTACTATTGGGAACAGGATTTCTCCCAGTATGTATTCCATTAAAACAAAAAAAGATGAAACTTTGCTTCATCATAATGGTTTTTATAAATGTGGTTCGAATCACTGTAAAACCTGCGCTCATGCCTCCGTTACTAAAACTTTCAATAATTCAGACAATTCGAAGACATTCAATATAAAGCAATATATTAATTGTAACACTACATTTGTAGAGCAAAAAAGGGGAGAAGCCAGCGCAGCCTAAGGTTAAGACGCAATACATAAACTGCAAATGCACATATTAATTTCTAACTGTATTTTCAAAATGAG
This sequence comes from Ranitomeya imitator, assembly GCF_032444005.1. Taxonomy (NCBI): domain Eukaryota; kingdom Metazoa; phylum Chordata; class Amphibia; order Anura; family Dendrobatidae; genus Ranitomeya; species Ranitomeya imitator. The sequence goes on from NC_091288.1 coordinate 98,741,192, forward strand.
ACATTTAGCAAACAATTGATCAATTCTTTGAGCCACCCCGCCTCTTCACGGCAATCTCATATTGGGGCAGTCCTACACTACGTTTTTTATATTCGCTGTGCCATAAAGGAACTAAATGAACTAAAAGCAAGACCACATTAAAAACATGCTGTACCTGGAGCATATACTGAGTCACCCCCATGGCGCCAGAGTAGGCAAGCGAGGATAAAGGTTGACCAGGTCCAGACAGACATTTCGGATCCAACCTCCACACTGCCCATCCAGAGCCACAGATGAAGAGTGAAACAGGCTGAGGCACAGGTGCATAATTAAACAAAGCCTGAGGCAGGGCAGGGCTGCTGTGTGTGTACAGCAGCCTATCAATCACTGAGACACAGAAAGAATGGCGCACATAACCAGGCATGGCGCACGGCAACAGTGGTGGTCAGCCACTTACCAATAACAGAGCAAAAAAGGGGAGAAGCCAGCGCAGCCTAAGGTTAAGACGCAATACATAAAGTGCAAATGCACATATTAATTTCTAACTGTATTTTCAAAATGAGACATTTAGCCAATATAGTGTCCAGAAGAGCCTCTACTATTGGGAACAGGATTTCTCCCAGTATGTATTCCATTAAAACAAAAAAAGATGAAACTTGGCTTCATCATAATGGTTTTTATAAATGTGGTTCGAATCACTGTAAAACCTGCGGTCATGCCTCCGTTACTAAAACTTTCAATAATTCAGACAATTCGAAGACATTCAATATAAAGCAATATATTAATTGTAACACTACATTTGTAGTGTATAAAATTGATTGTACTGCGTGCCAGCTATCTTATATTGGATGTACCTCTCGGAAGCTGAAGGTTCGTATCACCAAACATTTGTATGACATAGCAAACACGGGTAATTCAACCCATAGTGCGTCGGCAGCATCTAAACATTTTATTGCGCAGCATGGTCGTAGCACTAAGTTTATTCAGGTTTATGGTATTGAACGTGTGAATAGACCCTTTCGGGGAGGTGACGTCAAGCGGGGTCTCTATACACGTAAGGCCTTTTCGATGTGTTATTTGAATACATGATTTCCAGCAGGATTAAATAAACGTAATGAACTGATGTATTATTATTAATACTTAATTGTACGGTTTACCATGTTTTTAATGTTTTGAGTTTTTGCTTTGTTGCCATTTATATTTGTTTTGATTTAGATGTCTAGAACCTTTTATTGGTCATGTGATCTTTTGTGGAAATTTCATTCATTGTGAGTTTATTATTATTATTATTATTATTTATTGTTATAGCGCCATTTGTTCCATGGCGCTTTACATGTGAGGAGGGGTATACATAATGAAAACAAGTACAATAATCTTAAACAATACAAGTCATAACTGGTACAGGAGGAATGAGGACCCTGCCCGCGAAGGCTCACAATCTACAAGGGATGGGTGAGAATACAGTAGGTGAGGGTAGAGATGGTCATGCAGCGGTTTGGTCGATCGGTGGTAACTGCAGGTTGTAGGCTTGTCTGAAGAGGTGGGTCTTCAGGTTCTTTTTGAAGGTTTCGATGGTAGGCGAGAGTCTGATGTGTTGTGGTAGAGGGTTCCAGAGTAGGGGTGATACGCGAGAGAAATCTTGTATACGATTGTGGGAAGAGGAGATAAGAGGGGAGTAGAGTAGGAGATCTTGTGAGGATCGGAGGTTGCGGGTAGGTAAGTACCGGGAGACGAGGTCACAGATGTATGGAGGAGACAGGTTGTGGATGGCTTTGTACGTCATGGTTAGGGTTTTGTAGTGGAGTCTCTGGGCAATGGGGAGCCAGTGAAGGGATTGACAGAGGGGAGAGGCCGGGGAATAGCGGGGGGACAGGTGGATTAGTCGGGCAGCAGAGTTTAGAATAGATTGGAGGTGTGCGAGAGTGTTAGAGGGGAGGCCACAGAGCAGGAGGTTGCAGTAGTCAAGGCGAGAGATGATGAGGGCATGGACTAGGGTTTTTGCAGATTCATGGTTGAGGAATGAACGGATTTGTGAAATATTTTTGAGTTGAAGTCGGCAGCAAGTGGAAAGGGCTTGGATATGTGGTTTGAAGGAGAGATCAGCGTCAAGGATTACCCCGAGGCAGCGAGCTTGTGGGACTGGGGAGAGTGGGCAGCCATTTACTGAAATGGATAGGTTCGTTGGGGCGGTCGCGTGAGATGGGGGAAAGATGATGAAGTTTCTATATATTGTGAATGCACACTCACTTTTATAGCTTGGATAAAGATCCTTTCGGATCGAAACGCGTCGCTTGTTGTCCCGTGTCCCTTTGGAAAGCTTCACAGCCACCGGTTTTAACCCCTTAAGCCCCGAGGGTGGTTTGCACGTTAATGACCGGGCCAATTTTTACAATTCTGACCACTGTCCCTTTATGAGATTATAACTCTGGAACGCTTCAACGGATCTTGGCGATTCTGACATTGTTTTCTCGTGACGTATTGTACTTCATGATAGTGGTAAAATTTATTCGATATACCGTATATACTCGAGTATAAGCCGACCCGAGTATAAGCCGACCCCCCTAATTTTGCCACAAAAAACTGGGAAAACTTATTGACTCGAGTATAAGCCTAGGGTGGAAATGCAGCATTTACCGGTGAATTTCAAAAATAAAAATAGATCATTATTTCCCCATAGCTGTGCCATATAGTGCTCTACACCGTTCATTATTTCCCCATAGCTGTGCCCCATATAGTGCTCTGCACCGTTCATTGTGCCCCATAGCTGTGCCATATACGGTGCTCTGCACCGTTCATTGTGCCCCATTGCTGTGCCATATACAGTGCTCTGCACCGTTCATTGTGCCCCATTGCTGTGCCATATACGGTGCTCTGCACCGTTCATTGTGCCCCATTGCTGTGCCATATACGGTGCTCTGCACCGTTCATTGTGCCCCATTGCTGTGCCATATACAGTGCTCTGCACCGTTCATTGTGCCCCATTGCTGTGCCATATACGGTGCTCTGCACCGTTCATTGTGCCCCATTGCTGTGCCATATACAGTGCTCTGCACCGTTCATTGTGCCCCATATCTGTGCCCATATACGGTGCTCTGCTCCGTTCATTGTGCCCCATTGCTGTGCCATATACGGTGCTCTGCACCGTTCATTGTGCCCCATATCTGTGCCCATATACGGTGCTCTGCACCGTTCATTGTGCCCCATTGCTGTGCCATATACGGTGCTCTGCACCGTTCATTGTGCCCCATTGCTGTGCCATATACGGTGCTTTGCACCGTTCATTGTGCCCCATTGCTGTGCCATATACGGTGCTCTGCACCGTTCATTGTGCCCCATAGAAATCTCTGCCGCCGCTGCTGCAATAATAAAAAAAAACACATACTCACCTCCCTTGATTGCAGCTCCCGGCGTCTCGTTCCGGCGCCTCCATCTTCCCGGCGTCTCTGCTCTGACTGATCAGGCAGAGGGCGCCGCGCACACTGTATGCGTCATCGCGCCCTCTGCCTGAACAGTCAGACGCCGGGAAGATGGAGGCGCCGGCCGGGAAGATGGAGCGGCGCCCGGCGGCTGGAACGAGGACAGGTGAATATGCTATACTTACCTAGTCCTGGCGATCCTCGCGCTGTCCCTCTGCCTGGTCTTCGGTGCCGCAGCTCTTCCTGTCAGCGGTCACCGGCACCGCTGATTAGAGGAATGAATAGGCGGCTCCGCCCCTATGGGAGGTGGAGCCGCTTATTCATATCTCTAATGAGCGGTCCCACGTGACCGCTGAAGAGGGGAAGAAGCTGCAGCACAGAAGCCCGTGGGACGGCAGGGACAGCGCGAGGATCGCTGGGACTAGGTAAGTATACCTCAGCGCCCTCACCCCCTCACCCGCCGACCCTGCCACCCACATTGACTCGAGTATAAGCCGAGAGGGGCACTTTCAGCCCAAAAATTTGGGCTGAAAATCTCGGCTTATACTCGAGTATATACGGTAACTTGCATTTATTTGAGAAAAAAACGGAAATTTGGCGAAAATTTTGAAAATTTAGCAATTTTCCAAATATGAATTTTTATACCCTTAAATCACAGAGATATGTCATGCAAAATACTTAAAAAGTAACATTTCCCACATGTCTACTTTACATCAGCACAATTTTGGAACCAAAATTTTTTTTTGTTAGGGAGTTATAAGGGTTAAAAGTTGACCAGCAATTTCTCATTTTTACAACACCATTTTTTTTTAGGGACCACATCTCATTTGAAGTCATTTTGAGGGGTCTATATGATAGAAAATACCCAAGTGTGACACCATTCTAAAAACTGCACCCCTCAAGGTGCTCAAAACCACATTCAAGAAATTTATTAACCCTTCAGGTGTTTTACAGGAATTTTTGGAATGTTTAAATAAAAATGAACATTTAACTTTTTTTCACACAAAATTTATTTCAGCTCCAATTTGTTTTATTTTACCAAGGGTAACAGGAGAAAATGGACCGCGAAAGTTGTTGTACAATTTGTCCTGAGTACGTTGATACCCCATATGTGGGGATAAACCACTGTTTGGGCGCATGGCAGAGCTCGGAAGGAAAGGAGCGCCATTTGACTTTTCAATGCAAAATTGACTGGAATTGAGATGGGACGCCATGTTGCGTTTGGAGAGCCACTGATGTGCCTAAACATTGAAACCCCCCACAAGTGACACCACTTTGGAAAGTAGACCCCTTAAGGAACTTATCTAGATGTGTGGTGAGCACTTTGACCCACCAAGTGCTTCATAGAAGTTTATAATGCAGAGCCGTAAAAATAAAAAATCATATTTTTTCACAAAAATTATCTTTTTGCCCCCAATTTTTTATTTTTCCAAGGGCAAGAGAAGAAATTAGACCACAAACGTTGTTGTGCAATTTGTCCTGAGTACGCTGATACCCGATATGTGGGAGTAAACCATTGTTTGGGCGCATGGCAGAGCTCGGAAGGGAAGGAGCGCCATTTGACTATTCAATGCAAAATTGACTGGAATTGAGATGGGACGCCATGTTGCGTTTGGAGAGCCAATGATGTGCCTAAACATTGAAACCCCCCACAAGTGACACCATTTTGGAAAGTAGACCCCTTGAGGAACTTATCTAGAGGTGTGGTGAGCACTTTGACCCAACAAGTGCTTCATAGAAGTTTATAATGCAGAGCCATAAAAATAAAAAATCATATTTTTTCACAAAAATGATCTTTTTGCCCCCAATTTTTTATTTTCCCAAGGGTAAGAGAGAAATTAGACCACAAAAGTTGTTGTGCAATTTGTCCTGAGTACGCTGATACCCCATATGTGGGTGTAAACCATTGTTTGGGCGCATGGCAGAGCTCGGAAGGGAAGGAGCGCCATTTGACTTTTCAATACAAAATTGACTGGAATTGAGATGGGACGCCATGTTGCGTTTTTTTGGAGAGCCCCTGATGTGCCTAAACATTGAAACCACCCACAAGTGAAATCATTTTGGGGAGTAGACCCCCTATGGAACTTATCTAGATGTGTTTTGAGAGCTTTGAGCCCCCAAGTGTTTCACTACAGTTTATAACGCAGAGCCGTGAAAATAAAAATTCTTTTTTTTTTCACAAAAATGATTTTTCAGCCCCCAGTTTTGTATTTTCACAAGGGTAACAGGATAAATTGGACCCCAAAAGTTGTTGTCCAATTTGTCCTGAGTATGCCGATACCCCATATGTGGGGGGGAACCACTGTTTGGGCGCATGGCAGAGCTCGGAAGGGAAGGAGCGCCATTTGGAATACAGACTTAGATGGATTGGTCTGCAGGCGTCAAGTTGCATTTGCAGAGCCCCTGATGTACCCAAACAGTAGAAATCCCCCACAAGTGACCCATATTGGAAACTAGACCCCCCAAGGAACTTATCTAGATGTGTTGTGAGAACTTTGAACCCCCAACTGTTTCACTGCAGTTTACAACGCAGAGCCGCAAAAATAAAAAAATCTTATTTTTCCCACAAAAATGATTTTTAGCACCCCACATGTTTATTTTCCCAAGGATAACAAGAGAAATTGGACCCCAAAAGTTGTTGTCCAATTTGTCCTGAGTACGCTGATACCCCATATGTTGGGGTAAACCCCTGTTTGGGCGCACCGGAGAGCTCGGAAGGGAAGGAGCACTGTTTTACTTTTTCAACGCAGAATTGGCTGGAATTGAGATCGGACGCCATGTCGCGTTTGGAGAGCCCCTGATGTGCCTGAACAGTGGAAACTTCCCAATTATAACTGAAACCCTAATCCAACAACACCCCTAACCCTAATCCCAACAGTAACCCTAACCACACCCCTAACCCTGACACATCCCTAACTCTAATCCCAACCCTAATCCCAACCGTAAATATAATCCAAACCCTAACTTTAGCCCCAACCCTAACCCTAACTTTAGCCCCAACCCTAACCCTAACTTTAGCCCCAACCCTAACCCTAACTTTAGCCCCAACCCTAACCCTAACTTTAGCTCCGAACCCTAACCCCAACCCTAACCCTAGCCCTAACCCTAGCCCCAACCCTAGCCCCAACCCTAGCCCCAACCCTAACCCCAACCCTAGCCCTAACCCTAGCCCCAACCCTAGCCCTAACCCCAACCCCAACCCTAGCCCTAGCCCTAACCCTAGCCCTAACCCTGATGGGAAAATGGAAATAAATACATTTTTTTATTTTATTATTTTTCCGTAACTAAGGGGGTGATGAAGGGGGGTTTGATTTACTTTTATAGCATTTTTTCTATCGGATTTTTATGATTGGCAGCCGTCACACACTGAAAGACGCTTTTTTTATACCAAAAAAGTTTTTGCGTCTCCACATTCTGAGACCTATAATTTTTCCATATTTTGGTCCACAGAGTCACCTGAGGTCTTGTTTTTTGCGGGACGAGTTGACGTTTTTATTGGTAACATTTTTGGACACGTGACAGTTTTTGATCACTTTTTATTCCGATTTTTGTGAGGCAGAATGACCAAAAACCAGCTATTCATGAATTTCTTTTGGGGGAGGCGTTTATACCGTTCCGCGTTTGGTAAAATTGATAAAGTAGTTTTATTCGTCGGGTCAGTATGATTACAGCGATATCTCATTTATATCATTCTTTTTATGTTTTGGCGCTTTTATACGATAAAAGCTATTTTATAGAAAAAATAATTATTTTGGCATCGCTTTATTCTGAGGACTATAACTTTTTTACTTTTTCGCTGATGATGCTGTATGGCAGCTCGTTTTTTGCGGGACAAGATGACGTTTTCAGCGGTATCATGGTTATTTATATCTGTCTTTTTGATCGCGTGCTATTCCACTTTATGTTCGGCGGTATGATAATAAAGCGTTTTTTGGCTCGTTTTTTTTTTTCTTACGGTGTTCACTGAAGGGGTTAACTAGTGGGACAGTTTTATAGGATGGGTCATTACAGACGAGGCGATACTAAATATGTGTACTTTTATTGTTTTTTTTTTAGATACAGAAATGTATTTATGGGAATAATATTTTTTTATTTATTTATTTAGTTTTTTTTTTTTTTTTTTTTACACATGTGGAAATTTTTTTTTAAACTTTTTTACTTTGTCCCAGGGGGGGACATCACAGATCGCCGATCTCACAGTTTGCATAGCACTCTGTGAGATCGGCGATCTCACTCATCGCTGCAGGCTTACAGAGCTGCAGCTGCAGCCTGCTCCTGACCCGGAAGTACTCCCTGCAGTCCCCGGATCCAAAATGGCCGCAGGGCTGCTTCCGGGTCCTGCAGGGAGAAGAGTGAGCACATCACCTTGTACCGATCGTCTCAGGAATGCACGCAGGGAGCCCCCTCCCTGCGCGATGCTTTCCTGTACCGCCGGCACACCGCGATCATGTTTGATCGCGGTGTGCCGGGGGTTAATGTGCCGGGAGCGGTCCGTGACCGCTCCTGGCACATAGTGCCAGATGTCAGCTGCGATAGTCAGCTGACACCCGGCCGCAATCGGCCGTGCTCCCCCCGTGAGCGCGGCCGATCGCCTATGACGTACTATCCTGTCGGTGGGAATTAAGACCCACCCCACCTCGACGGGATAGTACGTCATATGGGATTAAGGGGTTAAACAGGATTCAATAAAGATATAAAGCCTGAATTTTATTATGGAGCTGGAACAAGTTTTTCGTTTTCTCTGAGTATAGAGGTGTATGCTTAATGTGTAAAGTGTGTATATGTGCAATGCAAGTTGTGTGTCTGTAGTTTGTGTACATATATGTACTGTGTGTAAATTTATATATGTAATGTGTGTATATATCTATATATGTATATATATGCACCTTATGTGTCTGTATATATACTGTGTGTGTGTGTATATATATATATGCATATATATATATTTATATATATATATATATATATGTATATATATATATATATACAGTGGGGCAAAAAAGTATTTAGTCAGTCAGCAATAGTGCAAGTTCCACCACTTAAAAAGATGAGAGGCGTCTGTAATTTACATCATAGGTAGACCTCAACTATGGGAGACAAACTGAGAAAAAAAAATCCAGAAAATCACATTGTCTGTTTTTTTAACAATTTATTTGCATATTATGGTGGAAAATAAGTATTTGGTCAGAAACAAAATTTCATCTCAATACTTTGTAATATATCCTTTGTTGGCAATGACAGAGGTCAAACGTTTTCTGTAAGTCTTCACAAGGTTGCCACACACTGTTGTTGGTATGTTGGCCCATTCCTCCATGCAGATCTCCTCTAGAGCAGTGATGTTTTTGGCTTTTCGCTTGGCAACACGGACTTTCAACTCCCTCCAAAGGTTTTCTATAGGGTTGAGATCTGGAGACTGGTTAGGCCACTCCAGGACCTTGAAATGCTTCTTACGAAGCCACTCCTTCGTTGCCCTGGTGGTGTGCTTTGGATCATTGTCATGTTGAAAGACCCAGCCACGTTTCATCTTCAATGCCCTTGCTGATGGAAGCAGGTTTGCACTCAAAATCTCACGATACATGGCCCCATTCATTCTTTCATGTACCCAGATCAGTCGTCCTGGCCCCTTTGCAGAGAAACAGCCCCAAAGCATGATATTTCCACCACCATGCTTTACAGTAGGTATGGTGTTTGATGGATGCAACTCAGTATTCTTTTTCCTCCAAACACGACAAGTTGTGTTTCTACCAAACAGTTCCAGTTTGGTTTCATCAGACCATAGGACATTCTCTCAAAACTCCTCTGGATCATCCAAATGCTCTCTAGCAAACTTCAGACGGGCCCGGACATGTACTGGCTTAAGCAGTGGGACACGTCTGGCACTGCAGGATCTGCATGGTGGCGTAGTGTGTTACTTATGGTAGGCCTTGTTACATTGGTCCCAGCTCTCTGCAGTTCATTCACTAGGTCCCCCCGCGTGGTTCTGGGATTTTTGCTCACCGTTCTTGTGATCATTCTGACCCCACGGGATGGGATTTTGCGTGGAGCCCCAGATCGAGGGAGATTATCAGTGGTCTTGTATGTCTTCCATTTTCTAATTATTGCTCCCACTGTTGATTTCTTCACTCCAAGCTGGTTGGCTATTGCAGATTCAGTCTTCCCAGCCTGGTGCAGGGCTACAATTTTGTTTCTGGTGTCCTTTGACAGCTCTTTGGTCTTCACCATAGTGGAGTTTGGAGTCAGACTGTTTGAGGGTGTGCACAGGTGTCTTTTTATACTGATAACAAGTTTAAACAGGTGCCATTACTACAGGTAATGAGTGGAGGAAAGAGGAGACTCTTAAAGAAGAAGTTACAGGTCTGTGAGAGCCAGAAATCTGGATTGTTTGTTTCTGACCAAATACTTATTTTCCACCATAATATGCAAATAAATTGTTAAAAAAACAGACAATGTGATTTTCTGGATTTTTTTTTTCTCAGTTTGTCTCCCATAGTTGAGGTCTAACTATGATGTAAATTACAGACGCCTCTCATCTTTTTAAGTTGTGGAACTTGCACTATTGCTGACTGACTAAATACTTTTTTGCCCCACTGTATATATATACACACACATATATATATATATACACACACACACATAAACATGCACTGTATATATGTGTGTATGTACTATAATGCTGCAGAATCACAACCCCCAGGCCGCCCACACTTTATTTCTGCAGCTTGTAGTTTACTGGCTTGTGTAGCAGATTTGTGGAAACAAGTCTATCTTTAGGCTATGTGCCCAAATTGCAGAATTGCTGCGGAAGTGTCCGCAGCTTTTCCGCAACTCCCTGCCTCGGGTAAAACGCATGTGGAATTCGCATGCGTTTTCCCGCAAAGCACAAGCGTTTTTAGCTTGCAGAATGCTTGCGTTTTCCAAGTGATTTGAGGCATCGCTTGGAAAAGTGCTTGACAAGTGTGACCAACTTTTTACTATTGATGCTGCCTTTAAAGCATCAATAGTAAAAGATAGAATGTTAAAAATAATTTAAAAAATAATAAATATGGTTATTCTCACCTTCCGATGGCCCCCGATCTCCTCAGCAGCGCTCCCGGTACGTTCCGTTCCCAGGGATTCTTTGCGCAAAGGACCTTTGTGACGTCACGGTTATGTAACCACAACGTCATCCCAGGTGCAATGCATCCCTGGGAACGGAAGCCGCCGCGTGCACCGCTGAGAGGTGGGAGAACTCCGGGGGCCATCAGAAGGTAAGTATATCCCTATTTTTTATTTTAATTCTTTTTTTACAGGGATATTGTACTTAGGGCCTGGAGGAGAGTCTCCTCTCCTCCAGACCCGGGTACCATCCGCACATGAAGCGCTCACTTTAGGCATGGTGGGCATAGCCACATGCGTAAAGTGAACGTTTCAGTGCAATCCTATGGCTGTGGAATTGCCGTGATTCCGCAGAAGAAATGAACATGCTGCGGATTTTACCGCTATGCGATTCCCATAGGATTGCATGGGAATGTGGTTTTTAAGCGTTTTTATGCATTTCCGCTGCTGTAAAAAATGCGGCAGAAGCGCATAAAAAACGCAACGTGGGCACACAGCCTTAAAGGAAACTTATTACTAGTGTTTGAGTCTTTCAACAAATGCCACCAACCTTATCTGCTCTGTGCTGCATTACACCTACATGTATATTGACTCCTGACCTCCTGTTTACCCCCAAACAAAACATTTGAGTTGCTCCCACGCTGTATTTAAGTGAGGCTGGTCGGGCGTCATCTCTGGTTTGTGCGCCTCCTTTCTGCTCCTAAACGTTGTTCTTCAGCTCTGATAAATACGGATGACTTGTCATCCACATAGCCCAACAAAAACTTACATCTGCACAGTAGCATCGCCGTCTCGCGCACTGTCACCGGGGCTGGAATTACTTCTTTTGTTGCATATCCAATAATGTGCCTTGCTCCACCTGCAAAGAGGACGGGCCGACAATGCTACTGAACAGGCGCAATGTTTCGTTGCACTATGTAGATGACAAAGGACGAGTCATCCACACCAATCAGAGCTGGAGGACAGCAATTAAGAGCAGAGAGGAGGCGCACACACCGCAGATGGTTTTGGAGCTATACAGGGGAAGGCAGGACTCAATATACACGTTCGTGTAATGCAGCACAGAGCAGATAACACTGGTGACATTTGTTGAGGAACAAAAGGGGAGAAGCCAGCGCTGCTTGTGGTCAGAACGCAATACGAAAAGTGCACTTGCACATATTAATTTCTGACTGTATATCAAAATGAGACATTTAGCAAACAATTGATCAATTCTTTGAGCCACCCCGCCACGTCACGGCATTCTCTTGGGGCAGTCCTACTCTACGATTTTTATATTCGCTGTGCCATTACGGCTGTGTTTTTACATTTGTTGAGGGACTCAAAAACTGGTGACAAGTTCCCTTTAAATTTCTAAATAGCTTTCAACACTTTTTTTCTTTTCAATCTGCTTTTTTTGTGGGGTAGGTGGGGTGGTGCTATGCCTCATCTACCTTTTCCTTAAAATGACACATCCTTTTAAAATGCAGCAATTTTCACATCATTTACGTGTGATTTGGTTTTGTTCTCATATCGATATAGTCGTCTTGGCTTTGTTGCCATTTCTGTATAGTAAAACTGGTTCTGGTGTTCTGTTATTGGTATCGGTGTAATAAGTTGTTTCTGTGGCCTGATCACATTTTTATTTGTGCACTGTTGGGGCTTGTGCTGATACTGTATCATCGGTCTGAGTGCGATCCATGAGAAATAAACATTGATCTCACTCAGACCAATGTTAGTGTATGGACCGTGCACATGTTCAATATTTACCTCAGACAGACGAAGCCATCTTGGTCCCCCGAGGAAGCCATTGCGAAACGCGCGTCGGGGCACGTGGCTGCAGATGGACACTAACACGGGTAAGACCATTTTTTAATAAATATGACCACACAGTGCTGTAGGTAGGGAGTTCTCTATGAATGGTCACTGACCGAAGTACAGGGAGAAATTTCCAGGATATTTTAGCATTATCTCCTTCCAGGACACATAGGATGTGGTCATCCCTATATCTTTAATGCACTAGGCACTTTAGTTTAATTTGAAACCCAGATTGGGGATAATACTGATGACTGTATCTACTATATAATTGTCTAAGGGTCACTTCCGTCTGTCCTTCTGTGTCACGGATATTCATTGGTCGCGGACTCTGTCTGTCATGGAAATCCAAGTCGCTGATTGGTCGTGGCTGTTTTGCCGCGACCAATCAGCGACGGGCACAGTCCGGCGGCAACATGGCCGCTCCATCCTCCCCGCAGTTATTGCCCCCTCCATACTCCCTTCCAGTCAGCGCTCACACAGTGTTAATGGCAGCGTTAACCGACCGCGCTATGCCGCGGTGTAATGTACTCGGTTAACACTGCTATTAACCCTGTGTGACCAACGTTTTACTATTGATGCTGCCTATGCAGCATCAACAGTAAAAAGATCTAATGTTAAAAATAATAAAAACAATTAAAAATAGTTATATACTCACTGTCCGTCGGCTCCTCGGATCCACAACAGGCCTTTCCCGCTCGCGACGCTCTGGTAACCGTTCCATGCTGCGATCTCGCGAGATGATGACGTAGCGGTCTCGCGAGACCACTACGTTATTATCTCGCGAGACCGCAATGCACTCTTGAGACCGGAGTGTGGGAGGAGCGTCGGTAACCGCTTCGCTTGGATCCGGGGGCTCCAGAAGGTGAGTATATAACTATTTTTTATTTTAAATTTTTTTTTTTTACATTGCTATATACTACGTGGGCTGGGCAATATACTACATGGGCTGTGCAATATACTACGTGGGCTGTGCAACGTGGCTGGGCAAAATACTACGTGGGCTGTGCTATATACTACATGGGATGTGCTATATACTACGTGGGCTGTGCAATATACTACGTGACTGGGCAATATAGTACGTGGCTGGGCAAAGTGACTGGGCAATATACTACGTGACTGGGCAATATACTACGTGGCTGGGCATTATACTACATACTACGTGGCTGTGGCTGGGCAATATACTACGTGACTGGGCAATATACGTGACTGGACAATATACTATGTGGCTGGTCAATATACTACGTGGCTGGGCAATACACTACGTGGCTGGGCAATACACTATGTATCTGGGCGATATACTACGTGGCTGGGCCATATACTACGTGGCTGGGCAATACCGGTTTTTACGTACCGGTAATAGGATTTTACGGAGCCACGACAGCACCCCTACGAGAGAGGGGATCCGCCCACCTTCCGGACAGGAACCTACAGGATTTAAAGGGGCGGTCCCCCTCACCACTCCAGTTTGTGTTTCAGAGTATAAGGGACACCGCCATTGAGTTAGTACATAAACATATATACTTAAACATTACTAAATACCATCACCTTCTAAAGAGTGATTTTTAACAAGCACACTTTCCCCAAAGGGTGCAGAAACCAGTGAATAACTACGGGGGGGGAGGGGGGGGGGGGAATGTGCGGGTGCTGTCGTGGCTCCGTAAAATCCTATTACCGGTACGTAAAAACCGGTTTTCCTATCGCCACGACAGCACCCCTACGAGAGATTTTCAAAGATCAATCACCTGGGAGGGACTACAGCACTAAGTACTGTACGGCCAAAAACTAAATTGGCCTCTGAAGATAAATCAAGACGATAATGTCTATAAAAGGTGGAAGGAGATGACCAAGTTGCCGCCTTACATATTACGTCTATGGAGACGTCCGCTCTTTCCGCACAGGATGAGGCCATGGCTCGAGTGGAGTGGGCCCTGATGCCATCTGGTGGTGTCTGGCCTTTAGCAGTATAAGCAAGATATATGGCATCTCTTATCCATCTGGCGATAGACGCTTTAGTTACACTCGCCCCTTTCCTTGGATTCTGAAAGGAAATAAACAGAGCCCTACTCTGCCTCCATGGTTCTGTTTTGTGTAGGTACTCTAATAGAGTTCTTCTGACATCTAACATGTGATATTTCTGCTCGTCAGCTGAATTCGGATTGTTACAGAAAGATGGTAAAATTATTTCTTGACTTCTATGAAATTTGGAAGCTACTTTTGGTAGGTATGCTGGATCAGGTTTTAACACTACCCTGTCCTGAAAGACCATTAAATAAGGAGGGTCTATCGACAAAGCTTGTAAGTCACTCACTCTCCTAGCAGAGGTCAGGGCTACTAGGAAGGCTGTTTTTAAGGTTAAATTTTTAATGGAGACCAAATCTATTGGCTCAAAGGGGGCTTCTGTTAAGGCGTCTAAAACCAAATTTAGATCCCATGGTGGTAATCTAGGAATATATACTGGGTTACTACGTTCAGTGGCCCTGATAAATCGGGAAACCCATCTATTTCCCGCCACATCACTGTTATATAACGCTCCCAAAGCTGATACTTGGACTCTAAGGGTATTTACCGCCAAGCCCAATTCTCGGCCCCTCTGTAAAAACTCCAGAATAGCCGGAATTGGGACCTTGCCAGAAAAGGGATTTTGGTAGAAGGCAAGGAACTTTTTCCAAGTTTTAGCATAGATTTTAGTGGTAACTTCTTTCCGGCTATTTAAAAGGGTAGATATGAGAGCTTCTGAAAACCCTCTTCTCCTCAATAACTCCCTCTCAAATTCCAAGCTGTCAGATGCAGGGATTCCACATTGGGATAACGGAATGGACCCTGAGAAAGAAGCTCCGGTCTGGTCGGCAGTACCCAGGGGTCGGACACAGACATTGCCCTGAGTAACGAGAACCATGCCCTCCTGGGCCAAAAGGGGGCAATCAGGATCACTCTCGCCCTGTCCTCCCTGATCTTCCTGAGGACTAACGGGATCAGACACATTGGAGGGAACGCATAAGCTAGAGGAAAATTCCAGTGTATTTGAAGGGAGTCTATTATACAGGGCCTGTCCGTCACCCGAAGAGAAGCGAACTTCCTGGTCTGCCTGTTCTCTCTCGTTGCGAATAGATCGATAACGGGCAATCCCCACAGGTCCACTATCTGTCTGAACACCCGTCGATCTAGAACCCATTCTCCCTGACGTAGAGAATGACGGCTGAGGTAATCTGCCTCTGTGTTGAGCTCTCCCCGAATGTGCACAGCTGATAGAGAGCGAAAGTGGGCTTCGGCTATTTCGAGTATGTCTGTGGCGGTGTTCATTAGGGATCTTCACCTTGTACCCCCTTGATGGTTGAGATACGCCACTACTGTTGTGTTGTCTGTCTGGACTCTTACATGTGAATCCTGCAGAGATGGAAGCAACCTGAGTAAGGCCTTCTTTACTGCTGTGAGCTCTTTCCAATTTGAGGACTCTTGAGCCTCTAAGAGAGACCATTGCCCTTGAGTCCAAACATCTCCTATGTGAGCTCCCCAACCTATCGGACTGGCATCGGTTGTGACCGTGTTGTCTGGTACTACACTCCAGCGTACTCCTTTCCCTAAATGTCTTCTGTTTAACCACCATCTCAGACTGTGTAGAGTGGTGGTGGAGAGCCTGAGTCTTCCGCCTAATTGCCCTTGAAGACTTCTCTCTGTATCCAAGACTTGGGCCTGTAACACTCGAGTGTGGAATTGAGCCCACTGGACGGCTGGTATGCAGGACGTTAGAGATCCCAGAAGGGACATAGCGTCTCTTAAAGTCAGATCTGGCTTCCTTGTTACCGTACTGACTTTGTGCACAACCCTCTGCTTTTTCTCCTCCGGAAGGAAACATTGTTGCACTTCCGAATCCAGCAGAATACCTAGGAAAGTCTGAGTTGTTGATGGGTCGAGTCTTGACTTCTCCATATTGACTATCCAACCCAAGTCCTGTAAGGAAGATATGACATGATTTAGGCGAGTACTACACTGGCCAAAGGAATTTCCTACTACCAGGAAGTCATCCAAGTAGGGTATAATTAACGTATCCTGTTCCCTGACATAGGCCATTACTTCTGCCATGACTTTAGTAAACACCCTCGGTGCCATAGATAGACCAAAGGGCATTGCAGCAAACTGAAAGTGTCTGACCTGGTCGTTTAAGCGCACTGCCATTCTGAGGAATTGTTGATGATCCTGGTGAATGGGCAGATGGTAATACGCATCTTTTAAATCCAGGACTGTCATATAACATCTGGGAAAGAGAAGATTAGTTGCCGTTTTAATAGATTCCATCTTAAAGGCATGATACTCTAGATGTTTGTTTAATCTCCGTAAGTTTATGATGGTTCTAAAGGATCCATCTGGCTTGGAGATTAAAAATAAAGGGGAATAGAACCCTTTTCCCTGTTGATGTTTTGGAACCTCCACTATGACTTTCTTCCGTCTTAGCATTTGGACCTCTTTTTCAACGGCCTTTTGTTGGTCTAAGGAATCAGGGGCAGTTAAGATATAAAATTCAGAAGGTCTTTCCCGGAACTCTAATTTTAACCCTGAATTGATTATACCTAGAACCCAATTGCTCGAAGTTATTTTGGCCCATTGAGCATGGAAGTATTTTAACCTGCCCCCTACCGGAAGATCTCTATTAACGATAGTTTCTTCTTCTTCTTGAGGAAGATGACGAAGCGTTAAAGTCCGAACCTTTCTTTTTTGGGTCTGATGGTTCCCAGTCTCGGTTATGGTAAGGTCTTCGGTATTGGAAGCGTCTCCTGAAGGTATTCCTAAAGGTAGGATTGAAAGCTTTAGGAAAACCTTTCTTCCTATCCTCAGCCTTAGCTAGGATATCATCCAATACCGGGCCAAACAGGTACTCACCCCTACACGGTATTGTACACAGTTTAGCTTTCGCCTGGGCATCCCCTTTCCAGGTCTTAAGCCATAGGGCTCGGCGAGCAGCATTTGAGAGACCTGCTGATCTTGCCGCCAATTTTAAAGAATCCACTGACGCGTCCGCTAAATACGCCACCCCTTCACGTATTTGCGAAAGTGAGTTCAACATCTTGTCTCTGGGCACCTTGGACTTCAGCTGTTCTTCCAGTTGGGATATCCACACCATGACGGATCTAGCCGTACACGTGCTAGAGATAGCAGGTTTGAACGCCCCTGCAGTTGATTCCCATACTTTCCTCAAAAACATGTCCGCCTTCCTATCTGATGGGTCTTTCAGAAGGCCCACATCCTCCAGCGGCAAGGTACCGGCTTTAGATGTAGAAGCCACCGCTGCATCCACTTTCGGGACTTTCATTCACTCTGCCAGCTCATTATCTTCAAAGGGATACCTTCTTTTAGCTGATGACGGAAGGAAACCCTTATCCTGCTTATCCCATTCTCTTTTTATAAGAGTCTTAACCGTATCCACCACCGGGAACGCCTTACGACTCCTCTGGCACAAGCCCGCAAACATTATGTCCTGTGCGGACCTTGGTTCCTTGCTCTCTGCAACACCCATGGTAGCTCGGACTCCTTTAACTAACATGTCCATGTTGTCCACCGAGAAACAAGGCCTTCCCTCTTCATCTGAGGAGGATGGAGATGAGGAGCGGGAACATTCCCCTTCTTGCAGGGACAGGCTAGATCCTGGCGATATGTCCCTGCCCGACCTTTCCTGGCGGCTGCCTCTAAGGGAATAGCTAATTTCTTCCCTGATGACCGCTCTAAGGTCTGATGACCGAAGGGGAGCTTCCTCTTCTAAGGTCTGAGATATGCACGCCTGACACAGCCTTTTGGTATAACTGTCAGGCATTGGTGTCATGCATAGAGCACATTGCTTGTGCTTAGATTTTGTGGTCTTTTTTCCCTAAAACAAAGCACAAATAACAGACCATATCAGCACCAGGTGTCTGATTTAACACTCACCATAAGGCTGATCCTGTGAATACCGGTTCTGGAGGAGTAGGATCCAAATGTGACGCTGGGGCGCTCGGACGCTGCTGCCCCCGTACCACGCTGCTGCTGCTTCTCCTTGAGCGGCCGCTACCGCTCTTACTGCGCTGTTCCGTTCCCTCTCCATGAAGGTGCTCGGCGTCCCCTACTGAGGACATGGTTGCGCGCCTCCTATCCTAGGCGTCGCTCTTTTACAGCGCTGCAGCGCTCCTCCCCCGGCTTACCCCGGAAGCGTACCAACTACTTCCGGGTTCACCAGCGCCGGTGTGGACGCTGCACACCGCGCTCAACCGCGGACCAGGACGGCACTGCCCGACTCCTGGGACGCGCTCCTCATGGCCAGACGAGGGGGGGTCTGCAGGCAGGACACCCCCGACGCTGCTTCTGAGCCCCCGATTTCGCCGTTCCTAAAAGACACCGTGCGGAGGCATGGAGGCCCGGGAAAGACTGCTGATCCTGCAGGCTCCCGCCGTCCGGACAGGAACCCAAACTGGAGTGGTGAGGGGGACCGCCCCTTTAAATCCTGTAGGTTCCTGTGCGTTAGAATCGGGCAACCATCTAGTATTATTTATACCCATGTCCATTGTCTTATCTGTAGTTACTTTACATCTTTGCATCTGTGGCCTTACCTGAATAGCTTTGTTTGTATATGAATAATCTAATGACTGCTGTTTTTATCTGCTTGTTTAATTAAAGAATACAATTTTATTCTAAGGAACTTTTTTGTGGTGGTGTACATGCTCCATATTTTGGTAATCTAATGTTGTTTGGGAGCTCCGCAGGGTAGTACCCATATATATGGGTCGCTTTAATCCCAATTTTCTATGATGGTATCTGCATTTGAGATTTTGTTATTTAGACAGACGAAGCCAATCTGAAGAAGCCATTGCTGCATGTCTGAGACTGATCTGATATTTTGATCACAGTCGGTCATGCAATTCAATGAGTGCGTGGAAAACATCGGACTGCACTTTGATGAAATGTTATAACATGTACATGACCACCGACCAGCTATATGCACCTCAGTGAGCATCCTACATGGCCTATTCACACAGGAGGACGCACTTCTCTGTGCACACAGCAACTGTTAATATGTTCTGTGCATGTAGAATGTCCTGTTCTCAGGAGCACACGTCCCGTTTACCGGGAGCAATGTGCTACCAAGAACCTTGATTTTTAAGCCAGCTAAAAATCGTCGCATGTGACTACTAATCATTTTGCTCTTACATCAGGTGATTATTGACCTATTTAAATCAGCCAATAATCAAGAAGACGCGCTCTTACAATCACACATTTCATGATTATTGGCTCATCTAAATTGGCCATACTTCAGTGGCTGGTCCACAACACAAAACGTTTGATTGTCTGCTGCTGACCTGTACTTAGACTAGCTAGAGAGCAAGATTACAAGACGTGGTCCTGTGTTCTTACAAAAGCCAGGGATGAATTTCAGTCCCAGTCCGGCCCTGTAAAAGGAAACAGTTTGGGGGAATAGGTAGAAAAAGACGATTTACACTTGCGCTTCTCACCCGACGTGGGGGCCACAATCCAGAAGCAGCTGGTGATGAGACAGGTTCTGTGTTGATCCCTGTGAGTAATAAAATTAAAATGCAGAAAAGGATTAACACCGCGCTAACCTGAGATGGAGCGGCTACTATAGAGGTAATGGATCAGTGGATATTGTGTGCAGTTATCAATAGCTGGAATATTCACTTGTAGAGTTGAGCGACTTACTTTTTTCGGATCGAGTCAGGTTTCGCGAAACCCGACTTTGTCAAAAGTCGGGTCGGGTGAAATCGGCCGATTATTGCGAAAAGTCGGAGGCTGACTGAAACACGAAACCCAGTGCAAGTCAATGGGGAATCAAAGTCGGCAGTGAGTGGAGGACAGGAAAACACCTACAGTGCCCATTTTAATGCCAAAAACATCAATTCGTATTTCTTAAGCTTGTCAATCTTAATTTACTTTATAATAATAGTTAGGCATTGAAAACTGGGGGTCATTTGGCTAAAGTTGTGGGGGGGTAGGGCTGGCTCAAGATTTTCGCGGGCCCAGGAAACGCAGAATACGTCACGGCGGTGGAGCAGGGAGAGGTAAGTATTTCAACTTTGCAAGTGCTGTGATCCTGAGCAAGCAGGGGGGCCACTCGTTGGCACTGGCACAGGGCCCCTCATAGTATGGCGGTGTGTTTGACGGCGGGTCCCACTGGCAGAGACACTTTTGCGTACTATGAGGGGCCCTGTGCCAGTGACGTCACCAACGAGTATGCCTCCCTACCTGATGAAGGAACCTGCACTTTCATCTGCACCTTCCTCTTTGTCCCCGTGTAAGGTGGCATAGTGTGTGGGAAGGGGAACCTGACTTTCAGCAGGGTCAGATTCTGGCTGTGTAGATTGCAAGGGGAATGTAGTGGTCTGGGTCAATGTAACAACAGACTCATCTAGCAGTGGCTGGGCAATGGGCAGGATGAGGAGGAAACAGATAAAGGCCCAAATAATAAAGTAGGATAAATGCAGTTCAAAATTGGTAACAGGACTAAACAGGCGGCATTGCTTTGTTCAGTGGAGGAAAACTGTAATGAGTGGCAGACACAGTTAGAAGGCCCAAATAATAAAGTGGGCTAAATGTCTGCCAAAAAATTGTTCATAAATAAACAGGTGGCATAGCTAGGTACAGGGGTGGGCTCCTCTGCTGAGTAGCAGTCAGTGGTAGTAGGTGCAAAGTATTAACTGGTCTAAATGGAGGCCAGGGCCCCTGTATATTTTAACTATCATCTATCATTTCAACAAATTTGTATTGGCAGTGCCATTGAAGGATTTAACAGCACAGAATACACAGTGGTGGAGCAGGGAGAGGTAAGTATTGCAAGTGGTAGAGCACTGTTCAAGCTCGGGGGAACACTTACTCGTGGGCGGCGGTACTGGCACAGGGCCCCTCATATTACGACGGTGTGTCTGACGTTGGTTGTGCACCACCACCGTCAGAGACACTTCATTGTACTATGAGGGACCCTGTGCCAGTGCCGTCGCCCAAGAGTGGGCCCACCCACCTGTCCAGGCAAACGGCACTCGCACGGGTGCTTGCGCCAGGTGGTGACCACGGCCCTGTGGGGGGAGTCAGCCCATTTAGGGAGGTATAAAAATGGCCTATGGTGGACATTCAGCAGCTGAAAATGGAGGAATTGGAGAAGTTAGTAAGTGGAGGCCAAAAGCAAGACATTTTTCAGGCAAGCAACGTGTCAGCAGGGGAAGGTGGGGCAAAATAATTTGAAATGCATGATTGGTTCATTTTAATGAAGGTTAGATCACGGTATGTGTAAAGAGCTCCATGGAGTAACCTGTAGTGTCGTCTGACGCATCCTTCACTTTTGGTTTGGGTGAAGGACACAAGGAAACGTCTTGTTCCTGACCGGGAGCATCCACTGACGACTCGCTGCTTTTATATTTGGAACTTTATGAAGACGAGGCGAAAGAGCTAAAGGCTGAATCAGCAAGGAAAGCCAAAACTTTTTCCTTCTGCTCCGGCTTTAAAAGCTGTTTTCCTACTTCCAGATAAGGGAGCCTTCGAGGCCTTGTGTAGCCAGACGATAACTTTGGCTCAACACCTCCAGCCTTAGGTGCTATTGTGCTTTTGCCACTACCACCAGATGCACCACCACCACCATCAGTACCAGCTGGCAACCACCACCCACGGGCTCTTCCACCAGGCTTCCTCATTTTTTAGAAAATCTAACCAAAATAACAACCGTTATATGGTACTGTAAAACAAGGTAGAAGGTGTATATAAACTTGTTGAGAATTTAAATCTCCCCTTTTTTTGGGAGATTGAACCAAAACTCAGGCCCTGTGCATAAAACACCACAATGTAAGTGGCAGAAAGTGGCTGGCTGATATACGACAAACTAACAGGACTGAAGTATATCCACTTTGTGAGAATTTGAATCTCCCTTTTTTTTGGGAGACTGAACCAAAACTCTCGCCCAGTGTATATAACCACGCAATCTAAGTGGCAGAAAGTGGCTGGCTGATATACGACAAACTAACAGGACTGAAGTATATCCACTTTGTGAGAATTTGAATCTCACTTTTTTGGGGGGGAGACTGAACCAAAACTCAGGAAAAAAGGTTTTAATCTGAAGGAAGCCAGATCTGCCACAGATCCAAACATGGTTCGTGACAGTACCCCCCTTTCAATGAGGGGCCTCTGGACACTCAACACTGAACCTCACCACATAACAACCTATGGTGAGGACGCCTCGATCCACCAATGTTCACCTCGGCAGTCACCTGACTCTCAGGTTTATGGCAACCGTGGCCTGATGAAAATGTCACCAACGAAGGCTCCGGAGGCGCCACAAACCTCCAGAGGGCCGACCTGGGGAATGAGTTGTGTACATGCATAACTGGGGGTAACTCTAACTGATAAGTCCCCGGGCTGAGAATGGCCGACACCCGATATGGCCCAATCACCCTGGAACTCCAGGACCCAGTTGCACACTGCCACCTGATGTTTTTGGTGGAAACCCATACATACTCATTCACACCCAGGTCAGGACCTGAACGTTTATTTCCATGCATGCGTCTGCCACAAGATGGTGAATTCTTAGAGGAATTGACAACAGAGGCGTCCCCCTGTGTCACCAAACTCACACCCCCATTATGCTCAGAGGGAACCACCACCCTCCTCTGACCCCTCCTCCTAAGAGGTCTCTGACATACCGGGTTGGCATGTAGTGAGGGTAAAGTCTTGCCCCTACTCTCTGACAGCATCTCTGCTGCCCCCACTGGAGAGGAAGGGGTAGGTTGTAGAAGGACGGCAGAGACAGTTGCCACTGGGCAGCAGCCGTAACACAACTGATCCCAGCTGACCACTTCCCTTAACCGCCAATCTGTGACCGGGTTGTGTTTTTTCAACCAAGGGAGTCCTAAAATGATGGGTGTTGGTATTCCCCCCAAGACGTAGCATGACAGGTACTCCTCATGATGAGTCCCTATACTCAGGTGTATATCATCCACGACTTGGGTCACCCACCCCTGGCGGAGTGGTATGGAGTCAATGGCCTGGACGCTTAGGGGTTTAGTTAGTGTTCTACACCTCAGGCCATGGGTCTGGACAAAATGAGCATCCACCAGATTGACACCTGCTCCACTGTCCACAAGCACCGGTATACACTCAGTTACCCCGCCAACCAGTACTTCAGATGACAGGTTACACTGAGGAGAAGATATGGAGGAAATATACACTCCCTGGTCACCTCCCTCCACACGACCAGGGGAACGCAGCTTCTTAGGTGGTACAGGTATTTCGGCGCGAGCTGGGAAGACACCGATAAAATGACCAGTCTGCCCACAGTAAAAACATACCCCCACACCATGGTGAACCGCAGGCAACCCCGTTTGGGAAACAACTCCTTCCACCTGCATGGGTTCATCCACTTGCTCAGGTGTGTCCCCCTCCCTAGCAAGGACTACCGGAGACACATTAGATGTATGTCTCTCCCTCAAGCGTCTATCTACCCGGATGGCAAGGGACATGGCGGCCTCCAATGACCTGGGGGCGGCATACTGCACAAGAGCATCCTGCAACCTTGGAGACAGACCCTGCCTAAAATGGCTCCTAAGGGCAGGGTCATTCCACTGTGTGTCAGTGGCCCATCTCCTAAACTCCGAGCAGTAATCCTCAGCCGGCCGAGCCCCCTGCTTGATTTTACGCAGTCGGGATTCTGCCAGGGAGATGCCATCAGGATCCCCATACACAAGCGCCAAGGCCGCAAAAAACTCGTCCACCGACCGTAAAGATGGAGAACCGGCCAGGAGAAAGCCCAGGATTGAGGATCACCCTTAAGAAGGGAGGTTATAATCCCCACATGCTGTTCCTCACTCCCTGATGAACGAGGGCGGAGCCTAAAGTATAGCTTACAGGCTTCCTGAACAAACAAAAATTTATCTCTCCCTCCAGAGAACCTGTCAGGAAGAGATATCTTGGGCTCTGGTTGAGCATGTACCTGGGCCGAAGCCCAAAACCCCACCAACTGCTGCAGCTGCTGCACCACGAAGCACCTTAAACTCATCGGTGAGGGTCCGAAGCAGTTGGGCAAAAGCCTGCATTTGAGCCATAGCTCACCAGAAAAAAAAAATGGGATGGTTGGTTATGTCACGCTGTGACTGTCCTGGTGTGACACGACCTGGCGGGTGGTCGGTCACAAAACGGCGAAACACTCAAGGGTACACCGGGGACACTTTCACAATGGTGGGCCCTGTCGGTAGGGAACGGGGAAAGGGCACCTCCTGCACTCACCTGAGGCTGTGACCTGATCTTGCTACCAGACCTATACGGGTTCTTTCAACCCGTCACCAACCAGGATACCTAGTCCCTCACTTGCCCTGCTCTAATCCCTATGTAGGGAACTGGCAGGTGAGAGCACTGGTCCCACCACTGCACTAATACAACACTGGGAAATTTACAAACAACAAAGGGACAAAGAAACAATAACACCACACTTAGCTTTCTCTCCTGCAATGCACCGCACAGCAGAGTAAGGCACCAGGAATAAGTATTCAGCTGTAGAACAACAGCACTCAGCAAGTTCCTATTCCAGCAAGGTTGGTATCCAAAGGACCTGTATAACCAACAGGTGACCTTTTAAAGGAAGGTGGGATTGGTCACCACCCACAACAGCAGAACAAGCTGCAATGCAATTACACCAGTGGCCACCAGGGAAAAACTGCATTAACCCCCGATGACTTGAAAGGAAAAAAGGTTTTAATCTGAAGGAAACAAGATCTGCCTCAGATCCAAACATGGATCGTGACAACAACACAATGTAAGTGGCAGAAAGTGGCTGGCTGATATACAACAAACTAACAGGACTGAAGTATATCCACTTTGTGAGAATTTGAATCTCACTTTTTTGGGGGGAGACTGAACCAAAACTCAGGCCCAGTGTATAAAACAACACAATGTAAGTGGCAGAAAGTGGCTGGAAGATATGTGAAAAAATACAAGGACTGTAGTACAATTTCAATCTCCCTACAATGAGCAGCAATAAAAAGGACTGCTGCACCCAAAAGTGTGGACAAATAAACAACTGTGCAGAAAGGAGCAACCTGACCGCTCATGTGACCGCGACGTCATCGAAGGTCCTTCACTCACCGCATTCTCAGGAACGGAGGGAGACGATAGCAGCGCTGTGAGCCAGGGCCTGTCCGAGGGTGAGTATATCCATGTTTTTTATTTTTATTCTTTATTTTTTACATGAATATGGATCCCAGGGCCTGAAGGAGAGTCTCCTCTCCTCCAGACCCTGGGAACCACCCGCCGAAATGCAGGATTGCTCCCTGCACACGTCGTACCCAGCGTATAAGACGACCCCTGACTTTTGGGACAATTTTTAGGGGTCAAAAAGTCATCTTATACGCCGGAAAATACGGTATATTATCTTGTGTTATATGGTTGACCACGAGTAAGCTTCATCAGATTAAATGAGTGTAGGTATAAAAATATATGCCGATTAAGAAATAACTTTTATTTGTGTGTTTATAAACACAGTGCTTCTATACACTCGTAAAAAATAATTAATACAAATATAGATAACGCATGTGTGCATAAAATAGCATGAGTATGCAATCATTCTTTGTAACTGCAAACTTCTGACTTCTCACAGTGTGCACTGCATGCTGTCAGGATTCTCTCGTGCGGGCGATTTACTTACATGTGGTCACATGCTGACTAGACATGTGTGGTCTCACTCAATGAAAATGAACTGAGTGAGGCCAGGCACGTCTAGTCCGAATGTGGCCAGAAGTATATAAATCACATACTGACATGACTGTCCACCGGCAAGGGAGAATCCTAAAAGTGTGCAGTGCATTCGTTGTGAGAATTCAGAAGCCTGCAATGTCAAGATTCAGATCTAGAGGTTCCAGCAGTCATCACATGGACACTTCACTCATATGCAATTTTCATACTTATGGTCCTGTGACATCTTCTGCTTCTCTCAGTTTTTCACTGAACATTGAGAGCATTAGGTAGAGCAGCTCTGTCACGGTTCACACCGTGCTGCCAACAATATGTCACGGATCCCAACAATATGTCAGGGATCCTGGGGAGGATAGATTTATCGCCACCAATTTGTCATGAACCGAGGTTGTTTGGTTGCCCCTGGTTCCTTCTGAAGGGGGATTTATCTATAACCCACTTCCCAGTTCCGGTTTGGAACTTGCAGCTCTCTGGCACCCCCCTTACCCTCAGGTCAGATTAGGTACTGCACCTTGGGTAATTAGTCGCCTAAAAGACTGCCTGCTATGTACTGGCTATTGGGCACGCTGCAGCGAGGGCGATCTAACTACTCCCATTCAGGCGGGAATAATAATTATCAATGCCGCCGTCACTACAAAGATTTCCAATCGCACAGCACAAAGTATGCTGCCACCAGCTCCGATTTCCTAAGGATTAACGGGTCAGACCCAACCCAAATCAGTAGCGTAATTCACTTCAAAGGAAGCGACAGTTCATTTATAGAGCAGGGAGAGACAAGCTAGTAAATTATATATTTTACTCCATAAAAAGGTAGGCAGTGTTTACAAAGTATAAAAGATATTATGAAGAAGACAAAATCATGTGTACATTAGAGATTACAAATAAAAAAGGGATTAAAATTGAAAAAAAACACTTACATAGCGTTCAGATCATTTCAGCTTGTGACTGGCCGTGTGCTATGGAGGAGAAAGGACTTCCATATATCCAGATGCATCATAAAACTGCACAGCAGCAAGACCCCGGACAGAAGAAACTCCCAGAATGCAGGTCTCACTAAGTTATTCTAGCCCAAAATCCAGGCACTCCCCTTTGTGGTGACATCACTTAGAAGCTGAAACCTCCTCTTTACTTTATCAGTGGGTGATAGATCTACCGATGGACATCCGGAGTATATAAATCCTACTCCTCTAGCCCAAATCGGTGCTGCTATAACCTTAATCGAACAAAGAAACTCAGGGCTTCCACACCAGTTCCAACTGGTACCAGAAGGGAGGGGGAATGAGCAGCCTTCACTGAAACTGGTATCTGCAGCTTCAGCCATAAATTCTAGTGAGGGTTTTGAATTTCACACGTAGCAGCAGGCAGGAAAGGGGGTGTCGGAATGGCCCTCAATGGTTCCTGACAAGCTCGTCAGTACATGACTAAATGTGCAAATCGCATATGTCCTTGGGGGGTGGTGCTAAACTGAATTCTTTCCCTGGGTGCCAGAAAACTTAGATATACCCCAGTTTCCCACACTGCACTGAGGATCAGCTGCCACGCCCCCTCTTGATGTGTTCTGTCCAGCCATAAAATTGCTGCCTAGACAGTTTAGTCATTTTTTTAATGTCTCCGTTATTACAGACATTGTATTTTTGTGTGTATTAATCCTTCCTATATTTGATATTGTAAGGCAACTGCACCATCTGCTGGCCGTTTAATACATAGATTCTAGTTTAATTGGCACTGTGTTATGGGAAGTTCCTAGGGCATTGTAAGATTGTTCCTGTTGCATTGTGGTCTAATTTTGACACTGTGAAGGGAACAGCAGCCATTGTTCCTCCATGCGTCTTAGGAGAAACCACATTATTCGTTTTCTTCATGCTCCTTAACCCCTTTCTGACCTTAGACGTACTATCCCGTCGAGGTGCCCTGGGCCTATCTGACCCTCGATGGGATAGTACGTCATACGCGATCGGCAGCGCTCACGGGGGGAGCGCCGCCGATCGCGGCAGGGTGTCAGCTGCCTATCGCAGCTGACATCCGGCACTATGTGCCAGGAGTGGTCACGGACCGCCCCCGGCACATTAACCCCCGGCACAACGCGATCAAACATGATCGCGATGTGCCGGCGGTATAGGGAAGCATCGCGCAGGGAGGGGGCTCCCTGCGGGCTTCCCTGAGCCCCCCGCAGCAACGCGATGTGATCGCGTTGCTGCGAGGGTCTCCTACCTCCTTCCTTGCTGCAGTCCCCGGATCCAAGATGGCCGCGGCATCCGGGTTCTGCAGGGAGGGAGGTGGCTTCACAGAGCCTGCTCAGAGCAGGCACTGTGAAGCCTGCAGTGCTGCATGTCAGATCGGTGATCTGACAGAGTTCTGTGCAAACTGTCAGATCATCGATCTGTGATGTCCCCCCGGGACAAAGTAAAAAAGTTAAAAAAAAACTTTCCAAATGTGTAAAAAAAATAAAAAAAAAATATTCCTAAATAATGAAAAAAAAAAAAAATATCATTCCCATAAATATATTTCTTTATCTAAATAATAAAAAAAAAAACAATAAAAGTACACATATTTAGTATAACCGCGTCCGTAACGACCCCACCTATAAAACTGGCCCACTAGTTAACCCCTTCAGTAAACACCGTAAGAAAAAAAAAACGAGGCAAAAAACAACGCTTTATTATCATACCGCCGAACAAAAAGTGGAATAACACGCGATCAAAAAGACAGATATAAATAACCATGATACCGCTGAAAACGTCATCTTGTCCCGCAAAAAACGAGCTGCCATACAGCTTCATCAGCGAAAAAATAAAAAAGTTATAGTCCTGAGAATAAAGCGATGCAAAAATAATTATTTTTTCTATAAAATAGTTTTTATCGTATAAAAGCGCCAAAACATAAAAAAGATATAAATGAGGTATCACTGTAATTGTACTGACCCGAGGAATAAAACTGCTTTATCAATTTTACCAAACGCAGAACGGTAAAAACGCCTCCCCCAAAAGAAATTCATGAATAGCTGGTTTTTGGTCATTCTGCCTCACAAAAATCGTAATAAAAAGCGAACAAAAATTGTCACGTGCCCGAAAATGTTACCAATAAAAACGTCAACTCGTCCCGCAAAAAAACAAGACGTCACATGACTCTGTGGACCAAAATATGGAAAAATTATAGCTCTCAAAATGTGGTAACGCAAAAAATATATTTTGCAATAAAAAGCGTCTTTCAGTGTGTGATGGCTGACAATCATAAAAATCCGCTAAAAAACCCGCTATAAAAGTAAATCAAACCCCCCTTCATCACCCCCTTAGTTAGGGAAAAATTAAAAAAATGTATTTATTTCCATTTTCCCGCTAGGGTTAGGGCTAGGGTTAGGGCTAAAGTTACGGTTAGGGTTTAGATTACATTTACAGTTGGGAATAGGGTTGGGATTAGGGTTGGAGTGTGTCAGGGTTAGAGGTGTGGTTAGGGTTACTGTTGGGATTACGGTTAGGGGTGTGTTTGGATTAGGGTTTCAGTTATAATTGAGGGGTTTCCACTGTTAAGGCACATCAGGGACTCTCCAAACGTGACATGGCGTCCGATCTCAATTCCAGCCAATTCTGCGTTGAAAAAGTAAAACAGTGCTCCTTCCCTTCCGAGCTCTCCCGTGTGCCCAAACAGGGGTTTACCCCAACATATGGGGTATCAGCGTACTCAGGACAAATAGGACAACAACATTTGGGGTCCAATTTCTCCTGTTACCCTTGGGAAAATACAAAACTGGGGGCTAAAAAATAATTTTTGTGGGAAAAAAAGATTTTTTATTTTCACGGCTCTGCGTTATAAACTGTAGGGGTTCAAAGTTTTTACAATACATCTAGATGAGTTCTCTGGGGGGTCTAATTTCCAATATGGGGTCACTTGTGGGGGTTTCTACTGTTTAGGTACATTAGGGGCTCTGCAAACGCAATGTGACACCTGCAGACCATTCCATCTAAGTCTGCATTCCAAATGGCGCTCCTTCCCTTCCGAGCCCTCCCATGCGGCCAAACAGTGGTTCCCCCCCACATATGGGGTATCAGCGCACTCAGGACAAATTGTACAACACATTTTGGGGTCCAATTTCTCCTGTTACTCTCGGGAAAATACAAAACTGGGGGCTAAAAATTTATTTTTGTGGGAAAAAATTTTTGTTTTATTTTTACGGCTCCGCATTATAAACTTCTGTGAAGCCCTTGGTGGGTCAAAGCGCTCACCACTAGAGTTGAGCGACCTTGACCTTTTTAGAGTCGAGCCGGGTTTCGCGAAACCCGACTATCTCAAAAGTCGGGTCGAGTGAAATCGGCCGATTATGACGTAAAGTCGGGATCGACCGAAACACGAAACCCAATGCAAGTCAATGGGGCAGCATAGTCGGCAGTGAGTGGGGGCCAGGAAAACACCTAGAGTGCCCATTTTAATGTCAAAACCATCCATTCTTCTTAATGAAGCTTGTCAAGCGTAATTTACTTTATAATAATTGGAAGGCATTTGAAATTGGGGGTCATTTGGCTAAAGTTGTGGTGGGTAGGGCTGGTTCAAGTAATTAGTGGGCCCAGGAAATCTGGACCACGTCACGGCAGTGGAGCAGGGAGAGGTAAGTATTTCAACTTTGCAAGTGCTGTGAACCTGAGCAAGCAGGGGGGGCCCACTCGTTGGCATTGGCACTGGCACAGGGCCCCTCAAAGTACAGCGGTGTGTTTGCACGGCGGGGGCGCCTCCCACCGGCAGCAACACTTTTGCGTACCATGAGAGGCCCTGTGCCAGTGACGTCGCCAACTAGTATTCCTCCCCCCACCTGATGAAGGAACCTGCACTTTCATCTGCACCTTCCTGTTTGTCCCCGTGTAAGGTGGTATGGTATGCGGGAAGGGGGACCTGACTTTCAACAGGGTCACAATCTTGCAGTGTAGCGTGCATGGAAAATGTTGCGTTATGGGTCAATGTACCAGCAGACTCATCTATCACTGGCTGGGCAATGGGCAGGATGAGGAGGAAACACAGATATAGGCCCAAAGAATAAAGTGGGCTAAATGCAGTTCAAAATTGGTAACACAGGACTAATCAGGGGGCATTGCAGTGGAGGACAACTGGAATGAGAGGCTGACACAGAGAGTAGGCCCAAATCAGTAAGTAGTCGAAATGCAGTTCAAAATTGGCAACAGTAGTAAACAGGCGGCACAGCTTTGTTCAGTG
Organism: Ranitomeya imitator; assembly: GCF_032444005.1. NCBI lineage: Eukaryota > Metazoa > Chordata > Amphibia > Anura > Dendrobatidae > Ranitomeya > Ranitomeya imitator. The sequence goes on from NC_091288.1 coordinate 98,772,379, forward strand.
GAGGAGAACAGCAAGGAGTGGCAGACACCGATAGTAGGCCCCAACCCAACTAGTAGGCCAAATGCAGTCTAACATTAACAACTACTTAACGAGCGCCTGAAAACGGAATTTCAGGACAGGAAACCAGGAGAACAGCAAGGAGCGGCAGACACCGATAGTAGGCCCCAAACCAACTAGTACGCCAAATGCAGTTGTTCCGTTTAACCACAATTTAATGAGAGCCTGAAGATAGAAGTTCAGGAAAGGCAACCTGGAGAACACCTTGGAGTGGAACACACCATCTCTCTACATCCCATACCCAATTTGTAGGTCTAATGCAGCGTAGTTTCCAACAACTACTAAACGAGAGCATGATGATCGAAGCATTGGCGAGGAAACCTGGGGAACACCTTGGAGTGGAACACACCATCTCTCTACACCCCATACCCAATTTGTAGGCCTAATGCAGCGTAGTTTCCAACAACTACTAAACGAGAGCATGATGATCGAAGCATTGGCGAGGAAACCTGGGGAACACCTTGGAGTGGAACACACCATCTCTCAACAGTGGAACACACCATCTCTCTACACCCCATACCCAATTTGTAGGCCTAATGCAGCGTAGTTTCCAACAACTACTAAACGAGAGCCGGAAGATCGAAGCTCAGGAAAGGCAACCTGGAGAACACCTTGGAGTGGAACACACCATCTCTCTACACCCCATACCCAATTTGTAGGCCCAATGCAGCGTAGTTTCCAACAACTACTAAACGAGAGCCGGAAGATCGAAGCAATGGAGAGGAAACCTGGGAAACACCTTGGAGTGTAACACACCATCTCTCTACACCCCATACCCAATTTGTAGGCCTAATGCAGCGTAGTTTCCAACAACTACTAAACGAGAGCCGGAAGATCGAAGCAATGGAGAGGAAACCTGGGGAACACCTTGGAGTGTAACACACGATCTCTCTACACCACATACCCAATTTGTAGGCCTAATGCAGCGTAGTTTCCAACAACTACTAAACGAGAGCCGGAAGATCGAAGCAATGGAGAGGAAACCTGGGGAACACCTTGGAGTGTAACACACCATCTCTCTACACCCCATACCCAATTTGTAGGCCTAATGCAGCGTAGTTTCCAACAACTACTAAACGAGAGCATGAAGATCGAAGCAATGGAGAGGAAACCTGGGGAACACCTTGGAGTGGAACACACCATCTCTCTACACCCCATACCCAATTTGTAGGCCTAATGCAGCGTAGTTTCCAACAACTACTAAACGAGAGCATGATGATCGAAGCATTGGCGAGGAAACCTGGGGAACACCTTGGAGTGGAACACACCATCTCTCTACAGTGGAACACACCATCTCTCTACACCCCATACCTAATTTGTAGGCCTAATGCAGCGTAGTTTCCAACAACTACTAAACGAGAGCCGGAAGATCGAAGCTCAGGAAAGGCAACCTGGGGAACACCTTGGAGTGGAATACACCATCTCTCTACACCCCATACCCAATTTGTAGGCCTAATGCAGCGTAGTTTCCAACAACTACTAAACGAGAGCCGGAAGATCGAAGCAATGGAGAGGAAACCTGGGGAACACCTTGGAGTGTAACACACCATGTCTCTACACCCCATACCCAATTTGTAGGCCTAATGCAGCGTAGTTTCCAACAACTACTAAACGAGAGCCGGAAGATCGAAGCAATGGAGAGGAAACCTGGGGAACACCTTGGAGTGTAACACACCATCTCTCTACACCCCATACCCAATTTGTAGGCCTAATGCAGCGTAGTTTCCAACAACTACTAAACGAGAGCCGGAAGATCGAAGCAATGGAGAGGAAACCTGGGGAACACCTTGGAGTGTAACACACCATCTCTCTACACCCCATACCCAATTTGTAGGCCTAATGCAGCGTAGTTTCCAACAACTACTAAACGAGAGCCGGAAGATCGAAGCAATGGAGAGGAAACCTGGGGAACACCTTGGAGTGTAACACACCATCTCTCTACACCCCATACCCAATTTGAAGGCCTAATGCAGCGTAGTTTCCAACAACTACTAAACGAGAGCATGAAGATCGAAGCAATGGAGAGGAAACCTGGGGAACACCTTGGAGTGGAACACACCATCTCTCTACACCCCATACCCAATTTGTAGGCCTAATGCAGCGTAGTTTCCAACAACTACTAAACGAGAGCATGATGATCGAAGCATTGGCGAGGAAACCTGGGGAACACCTTGGAGTGGAACACACCATCTCTCTACAGTGGAACACACCATCTCTCTACACCCCATACCCAATTTGTAGGCCTAATGCAGCGTAGTTTCCAACAACTACTAAACGAGAGCCGGAAGATCGAAGCTCAGGAAAGGCAACCTGGGGAACACCTTGGAGTGGAACACACCATCCCTCTACACCCCATACCCAATTTGTAGGCCCAATGCAGCGTAGTTTCCAACAACTACTAAACGAGAGCCGGAAGATCGAAGCTCAGGAAAGGCAACCTGGGGAACACCTTGGAGTGTAACAAACCCTCTCTCTACACCACGGAAGGGCTGATTCTTAGGAAGGAAGGCTGTCGGAAAGAAGCAGGGCGCGTCCGAGGGTGATTATATTCTTATTAGGTATATACTCACCCTCGGACGCGCCCTGCTTCTTTATTTGTAATGAATGTTTATTTGCAATGTGGTTTTGACTTACTCTATTTTTTTGGTAAATAATGATTTTATTATTTTCATTGTTTTGCATCTTCTTGGCAATAATATAAAGAAGACGCGACAGGACAACACTCGGTGGATGCCATATCTGTGTTTAAAATTGAAAAAACCTTTCAGTTAACTACTTGCAGGAGAAAGTTATTGTAGCTGGTGGCCATTTTTAGTACTGTACCAGATTTTTGTTGTATGTGTTTGTTTTTAATGTTAAAATGTCTGCATTTGATATCTCTCCAGTATTTTCTTTTTTATAAGCAAAATACTTATTTTTATATTTTCTGATGTTGGTTCCAGGGGTACACGGGCAGCAGTGGTATGCTCAGTGGAGGCCTAGTGGAAGGAGTGACCGCAGACAGGCATCGAAGGCCTAAAATAATAACACATGGCTGTAGGCAATTTTAAATTGGTTCCAGGGGTACACGGGCAGCAGTGGTGTGGTCAGTGGAGGCCTAGTGGAAGGAGTGACCGCAGACAGGCATTGAAGGCCTAAAATAATAACACATGGCTGTATGCAATTTTAAATTGGTTCCAGGGGTACACGGGCAGCAGTGGTGTGGTCCGCATTCTGCCCCATCCAACTCCGCATTCTGCCCCATCCGTCTCCACATTCTGCCCCATCCATCTCCACATTCTGCCCCATCCATCTCCACATTCTGCCCCATCCATCTCCACATTCTGCCCCATCCGTCTCCACATTCTGCCCCATCCATCTCCACATTCTGCCTCATCCATCTCCACATTCTGCCCCATCCATCTCCACATTCTGCCCCATCCGTCTCCACATTCTGCCCTATCCATCTCCACATTCTGCCCCATCCATCTCCACATTCTGCCCCATGCGTCTCCACATTCTGCCCCATCCGTCTCCACATTCTGCCCCATCCATCTCCACATTCTGCCCCATCCGTCTCCACATTCTGCCCCATCCGTCTCCACATTCTGCCCCATCCGTCTCCGCATTCTGCCCCATCCATCTCCACATTCTGCCCCATCCATCTCCACATTTTGCCCCATCCATCTCCACATTCTGCCCGTCTCCATATCTCACCAGAACAGCAGGAACCGGAAATCTGCTGCTGGTTGATACGAGCTGCACACAACCAGGACTGAGCTGCTGAGAGCTGAAGGACCTGTGGTGACGTCATCGTCATGTGATCAGGAGGCGGAGCTGATAAATGGTGAAAGACCTATGATAGTGATGACATCACCACAGGATCTTCAGCTCTTCCTTTCAGATCAGGCGTCGGCTGCTGATCTGATGTGTGCGCCCGGCAGGTCAGGTGGAGGGCCGGTCTGTCTGTTGCCGTGAGGGACGAATCACCTGCACGGCAACAGTTTTTAACTTTTTGCTGGTGTCGGTGTGCATCTGATCTGCCGGGGCCCCTGACTACCCCGGGCCCGGTCGCAATGGCGACTGCTGCGACCGTGGTAGTTACGCCCCTGAGTAGAGGCCTAGTGGAAGGAGTCACCGCAGACAGGCATCGAAGGTCTAAAATAATAACACATGGCTGTAGGCAATTTTAAATTGGTTCCAGGGGTACACGGGCAGCAGTGGTGTGGTCAGTGGAGGCCTAGTGGAAGGAGTGACCGCAGACAGGCATTGAAGGCCTAAAATAATAACACATGGCTGTAGGCAATTTTAAATTGGTTACAGGGGTACACGGGCAGCAGTGGTGTGGTCAGTGGAGGCCTAGTGGAAGGAGTCACCGCAGACAGGCATCGAAGGCCTAAAATAATAACACATGGCTGTAGGCAATTTTAAATTGGTTACAGGGGTACACGGGCAGCAGTGGTGTGGTCAGTGGAGGCCTAGTGGAAGGAGTGACCGCAGACAGGCATCGAAGGCCTAAAATAATAACACATGGCTGTAGGCAATTTTAAATTGGTTCCAGGGGTACACGGGCAGCAGTGGTGTGGTCAGTGGAGGCCTAGTGGAAGGAGTGACCGCAGACAGGCATCAAAGGCCTAAAATAATAACACATGGCTGTAGGCAATTTTAAATTGGTTACAGGGGTACACGGGCAGCAGTGGTGTGGTCAGTGGAGGCCTAGTGGAAGGAGTGACCACAGACAGGCATCGAAGGCCTAACATAACAAAAATGTCAATACAATGGTATTGTCAGTGGCAGACATTGAAGGATGTCAGCGCATAGACTAAACATTGGTGGAGCTGTGAGATAATTTTGCAAGTGGTAGAGCACTGTTTGAGCTGGGGTGGGGGGAAACTGTCTTGTGGCCGGCGGTACAGGCCCAGGGCCCCTCATATTACAACGGTGTGTCTGACGTTGGGTGCGCACCACCACCGCCAGAGACACTTTATTGTACTAGGAGGGACCCAGTGGCAGTGCCGTCGACCAAAAGCGGGCTCACCCACCTCTTCAGACAAACTGCACTCTCACGGGTGCTGTCGCCAAGTGTCGATACCACGGCCCCGTGTGGGGAGTTTGGCCATTTAGTGAGGTGTAAACATGTCGTATGCTGGACAATCAGGTGCAGAAAATTACGAGATTGGAAAAGGCATTCAGAATAGTCCACAGGCAAGACCTTTTCATAGGAAAGCTAGGTGTCAGCCGGGCAAGGTGGGGCAAAAGATTTCGAAATCCAGTTGTGGTTCATTTTAATGAAGGTTAGATCATCTACATTTTGGGTAGCCAGACGAGTCCTTTTTTCTGTTAGTATTGAACCTGCAGCACTGAATACTCTTTCTGATAGGACACTAGCTGCCGGGCAAGCAAGCTCCTGCAATGCATATTCTGCCAATTCTGGCCAGGTGTCTAATTTTGATGCCCAGTAATCAAATGGGAATGACGGTTGAGGGAGAACATCGATAAGGGATGAAAAATAGTTTGTAACCATACTGGACAAATGTTGTCTCCTGTCACTTTGAATTGATGCTGCAGTACCTGTCCTGTCTGCGGTCATAGCAAAATCACTCCACAACCTGGTCAGAAAACCCCTCTGGCCAACGCCACTTCTGATTTCTGCCCCTCTAACTCCTCTGGTCTGGTGGCCCCTGCAGCTCGTGTGAGAACGATCACGGGCGCTGTGTGCAGGGAATGCCAGAAGCAAACGGTCAACAAGAGTTGATTGTTTGGTTGCTAATATTAGTTCCAAGTTCTCATGTGGCATTATATTTTGCAATTTGCCTTTATAGCGAGGATCAAGGAGGCAGGCCAACCAGTAATCGTCATCATTCATCATTTTAGTTATGCGTGTGTCCCTTTTGAGGATACGTAAGGCATAATCCGCCATGTGGGCCAAAGTTCCAGTTCTCAAATCTGCGGTTGTGCTTGGTTGAGGGGCAGTTTCAGGCAAATCCACGTCACTTGTGTCCCTCAAAAAACCAGAACCCGGCCTTGCCGCGCCACCAATTTCCAGTGGCCCCGGAAAAGCTTCCTCATTAAAAATATAATCATCCCCATCATCCTCCTCGTCCTCCTCCTCCTCTTCGCCCGCTACCTCGTCCTGTACACTGCCCTGGCCAGACAATGGCTGACTGTCATCAAGGCTTTCCTCTTCCTCAGCTGCAGACGCCTGATCCTTTATGTGCGTCAAACTTTGCATCAGCAGACGCATTAGGGGGATGCTCATGCTTATTATGGCGTTGTCTGCACTAACCAGCCGTGTGCATTCCTCAAAACACTGAAGGACTTGACACATGTCTTGAATCTTCGACCACTGCACACCTGACAACTCCATGTCTGCCATCCTACTGCCTGCCCGTGTATGTGTATCCTCCCACAAAAACATAACAGCCCGCCTCTGTTCACACAGTCTCTGAAGCATGTGCAGTGTTGAGTTCCACCTTGTTGCAACGTCTATGATTAGGCGATGCTGGGGAAGGTTCAAAGAACGCTGATAGGTCTGCATACGGCTGGAGTGTACGGGCGAACGGCGGATATGTGAGCAAAGTCCACGCACTTTGAGGAGCAGGTCGGATAACCCCGGATAACTTTTCAGGAAGCACTGCACCACCAGGTTTAAGGTGTGAGCCAGGCAAGGAATGTGTTTCAGTTGGGAAAGGGAGATGGCAGCCATGAAATTCCTTCCGTTATCACTCACTACCTTGCCTGCCTCAAGATCTACAGTGCCCAGCCACGACTGCGTTTCTTTCTGCAAGAACTCGGACAGAACTTCCGCGGTGTGTCTGTTGTCGCCCAAACACTTTATAGCCAATACAGCCTGCTGACGTTTGCCAGTAGCTGCCCCATAATGGGAGACCTGGTGTGCAACAGTGGCAGCTGCGGATGGAGTGGTTGTGCGACTGCGGTCTGTGGACGAGCTCTCGCTTCTGCAGGAGGACGAAGAGGAGGAGGAGGGGGTGCGAACGGCTACAGCCAACTGTTTCCTAGACCGTGGGCTAGGCAGAACTGTCCCAAACTTGCTGTCCCCTGTGGACCCTGCATCCACCACATTTACCCAGTGTGCCGTGATGGACACGTAACGTCCCTGGCCATGCCTACTGGTCCATGCATCTGTTGTCAGGTGCACCTTTGTGCTCACAGATTGCCTGAGTGCATGGACGATGCGCTCTTTAACATGCTGGTGGAGAGCTGGGATGGCTTTTCTGGAAAAAAAGTGTCGACTGGGTAGCTCGTAGCGTGGTACAGCGTAGTCCATCAGGGCTTTGAAAGCTTCGCTTTCAACTAACCGGTAGGGCATCATCTCTAACGAGATTAGTCTAGCTATGTGTGCGTTCAAACCCTGTGTACGCGGATGCGAGGCTAAGTACTTCCTTTTTCTAACCATAGTCTCATGTAGGGTGAGCTGGACTGGAGAGCTGGAGATCGTGGAACTAGCGGGGGTGCCGGTGTACATGGCAGACTGAGAGACGGTGGGAGATGGTATTGTTGCCACCGGTGCCCTAGATGCAGTGTTTCCTACTACGAAACTGGTGATTCCCTGACCCTGACTGCTTTGGCCTGGCAAAGAAACCTGCACAGATACTGCAGGTGGTGCGGAAAATGGTGGCCCTACACTGCCGGAAGGGATGTTGCGTTGCTGACTAGCTTCATTGGCCGAGGGTGCTACAATCTTAAGGGACGTTTGGTAGTTAGTCCAGGCTTGCAAATGCATGGTGGTTAAATGTCTATGCATGCAACTTGTATTGAGACTTTTCAGATTCTGTCCTCTGCTTAAGGTAGTTGAACATTTTTGACAGATGACTTTGCGCTGATCAATTGGATGTTGTTTAAAAAAATGCCAGACTGCACTCTTTCTAGCATCGGATACCTTTTCAGGCATTGCAGACTGAGCTTTAACCGGATGGCCACGCTGTCCTCCAACAGGTTTTGGCTTTGCCACGCGTTTTGGGCAAGATACGGGCCCGGCAGATGGAACCTGTTGCGATGTTGATGCCTGCTGCGGCCCCTCCTCCTCCGCTTCAGAACTGCTGCCGCCTGCACCCTGTTCCCCCAATGGCTGCCAATCGGGGTCAAGAACTGGGTCATCTATTACCTCTTCTTGTAGCTCGTGTGCAACTTCGTCTGTGTCACCGTGTCGGTCGGTGGTATAGCGTTCGTGATGGGGCAACATAGTCTCATCAGGGTCTGATTCTTGATCAGCACCCTGCGAGGGCAATGTTGTGGTCTGAGTCAAAGGACCAGCATAGTAGTCTGGCTGTGGCTGTGCATCAGTGCACTCCATGTCAGATTCAACTTGTAATGGGCATGGACTGTTAACTGCTTCACTTTCTAAGCCAGGGACGGTATGTGTAAAGAGCTCCATGGAGTAACCCGTTGTGTCGCCTGCTGCATTCTTCTCTGTTGTTGTTTTTGCTGAAGAGGACAAGGAAGCGACTTGTCCCTGACCGTGAACATCCACTAACGACGCGCTGCTTTGACATTTACCAGTTTCACGAGAGGAGGCAAAAGAGCTAGAGGCTGAGTCAGCAAGATAAGCCAAAACTTGCTCTTGCTGCTCCGGCTTTAAAAGCGGTTTTCCTACTCCCAGAAAAGGGAGCGTTCGAGGCCTTGTGTAGCCAGACGACGAACCTGGCTCCACAGCTCCAGACTTAGGTGCAATATTTTTTTTCCCACGACCAGCTGATGCTCCACCACTACCACTACCCTCATTACCAGCTGACAATGAACGCCCCTGGCCACGACCTCTTCCACCATACTTCCTCATTGTTTTAAAAACGTAAACAAACTAACGGTATTTGTTGCTGTCACACAAATTACACGGTGAGCTATAACTTCAGTATGATTTAGCTACCCCTTTACAGGTGAGTGAGACCACAACGAAAATCAGGCACAATGTTACACACTCTGTTGTTGGTGGCAACAAATGAGAGAGATGCCACACACGCAGGACTGTCACTGAAGCACAAATGTAAATATTAATCTCCCACTGATTTGATTTTTTTTTTTTTTAAGGGAGACTTTAGGAAAAAAAAATAATAGAATAAAATGATTTTTTCAGGAAGAATTTAGAAACCAAATAAAATAAAATGATTTTTTCAGGGAGAATTTAGAAAACAAATAAAACAAAAAAAGGCTTTCTATGGCCCACTGAGTGAGAGATGACGCACACAGGAGTCAGGAGTGGCACACAAGCCCAGAGGCCAATATTTATCTCCCACTGATTGATGTAGTGATTTTTTCAGGTAGATTTTGGAACCCAAATCAAGCTAAAAAAATAATAGGCTTTCTATGGCCCACAATTGGAGAGAGAGAGAGAGAGAGATGGCACACCCAGGAGTCAAGACTGGCACACAAGCAGAAAGGGCAATATTAATCTCCCACTGATTTGTTTTTTTTTTGTTTGTTTTTTCAGGGAGACTTTAGGAAAAAAAAAAAATAGAATAAAATGATTTTTTTAGGAAGAATTTAGAAACCAAAGAAAATAAAATGATTTTTTCAGGGAGAATTTAGAAAACAAATAAAACAAAAAAAGGCTTTCTATGGCCCACTGAGTGAGAGATGACGCACACAGGAGTCAGGAGTGGCACACAAGCCCAGAGGCCAATATTTATCTCCCACTGATTGATGTAGTGATTTTTTCAGGTAGATTTTGGAACCCAAATCAAGCTAAAAAAAATAATAGGCTTTCTATGGCCCACAATTGGAGAGAGAGAGAGAGATGGCACACCCAGGAGTCAAGACTGGCACACAAGCAGAAAGGGCAATATTAATCTCCCACTGATTTGTTTTTTTTTTTTTTTTTTTCAGGGAGACTTTAGGAAAAAAAAAATAGAATAAAATGATTTTTTCAGGAAGAATTTAGAAACCAAATAAAATAAAATGATTTTTTCAGGGAGAATTTAGAAAACAAATAAAACAAAAAAAGGCTTTCTATGGCCCACTGAGTGAGAGATGACGCACACAGGAGTCAGGAGTGGCACACAAGCCCAGAGGCCAATATTTATCTCCCACTGATTGATGTAGTGATTTTTTCAGGTAGATTTTGGAACCTAAATCAAGCTAAAAAAATAATAGGCTTTCTATGGCCCACAATTGGAGAGAGAGAGAGAGATGGCACACCCAGGAGTCAAGACTGGCACACAAGCAGAAAGGGCAATATTAATCTCCCACTGATTTGTGTTTTTTTTTGTTTTTTTCAGGGAGGCTTTAGGAAAAAAAAAAATAGAATAAAATGATTTTTTCAGGAAGAATTTAGAAACCAAAGAAAATAAAATGATTTTTTCAGGGAGAATTTAGAAAACAAATAAAACAAAAAAAGGCTTTCTATGGCCCACTGAGTGAGAGATGACGCACACAGGAGTCAGGAGTGGCACACAAGCCCAGAGGCCAATATTTATCTCCCACTTTTTTTTTTTGTTCCAGGGAAAATTTATAAACCCAATAAAAAAAATATTAAATAGGCTTTCTATGGCCCACTATCTGAGAGACAGAGAGAGATGGCACGCTTAGGACTGGCACACAAGCCCAAATGCCAATATTAATCTCACTTTTTTTTTTAAGGGAGAATTTATAAAACCAAAAAAAAATAAATAAATAGGCTTTCTATGGCCCACTATTTGTGAGAGAGATGGCACGCTCAGGACTGGCACACAAGCCCAGGGGCCAATATTAATCTCCCACTTTTTTTTTTTTTTCCAGGGAAAATTTATAAACCCAATAAAAAAAATAAAAAATAAATAGGCTTTCTATGGCCCACTATCTGAGAGAGAGAGATGGCACGCTTAGGACTGGCACACAAGCCCAAAGGCCAATATTAATCTCCCACTGATTGATTTATTGATTTTTTCAGGTAGAATTTAGAACCCAAATAAAGCAAAAAAAAAAAAAAAATGGGCTTTCTATGGCCCACTGAGTGAGTGATGATGCACACAGGAGTCAGGAGTGGCACACAAGCCCTGAGGCCAATATTTTTCTCCCACTGATTGATGTAGTGATTTTTTCAGGTAGATTTTAGAACCAAAATCAAGCAAAAAAATAAATAGGCTTTCTATGGCCCACTGAGTGAGTGATGATGCACACAGGAGTCAAGAGTGGCACACAAGCCCTGAGGCCAATATTTTTCTCCCACTGATTGATGTAGTGATTTTTTCAGGTAGATTTTATAACCCAAATCAAGCAAAAAAATAAATAGGCTTTCTATGGCCCACTGAGTGAGAGATGACACAGACAGGGATGGCACTCTAGCAAAAATGTCAATCTTAATCTCCCACAAAAAAAAAAAAAAAAACAGGGAGTGTCCTTCAATTACTATCTCCCTGCAGTAATCTCAGCCAGGTATGGCAGGCAGCAATAAGGAGTGGACTGATGCACAAATTAAATAAAAAGTGTGTACAAATCAAAAAGATAGCTGTGCAGAAAGGAAGGAACAAGAGGATTTGTGCTTTGAAAAAAGCAGTTGGTTTGCACAGCGGCGTACACACAGCAATGCAGCTATCAGGGAGCCTTCTAGGGCAGCCCAATGAGCTACAGCGCTGAGGGGGAAAAAAAAAAAAATGTAGCTTCCACTGTCCCTGCACACCGAAGGTGGTGTTGGGCAGTGGAAATCGCTACAGCACAAGCGGTTTGGTGGTTAATGGACCCTGCCTAACGCTATCCCTGCTTCTGACGAAGCGGCAGCAACCTCTCCCTAAGCTCAGATCAGCAGCAGTAACATGGCGGTCGGCGGGAACTCCCCTTTATAGCCCCTGTGACGCCGCAGACAGCAAGCCAATCACTGCAATGCCCTTCTCTAAGATGGTGGGGACCAGGACCTATGTCATCACGCTGCCCACACTCTGCGTTTACCTTCATTGGCTGAGAAATGGCGCTTTTCGCGTCATTGAAACGCGACTTTGGCGCGAAAGTCGCGTACCGCATGGCCGACCCCGCACAGGGGTCGGATCGGGTTTCATGAAACCCGACTTTGTCAAAAGTCGGCGACTTTTGAAAATGAACGACCCGTTTCGCTCAACCCTACTCACCACACATCTAAATAAGTTCCTTAGGGGGTCTACTTTCCAAAATGGTGTCACTTGTGGGGGGTTTCTACTGTTTAGGTACATTAGGGGCTCTGCAAATGCAATGTGACAAATGCAGACCATTCCATCTAAGTCTGCATTCCAAATGGCGCTCCTTCCCTTCCGAGCCCTTCCATGCAGCCAAACAGTGGTTCCCCCCCACATATGGGGTATCAGCACACTCAGGAGAAATTGTACAACAACTTTTGGGGTCCAATTTCTTCTCTTACCCTTGGGAAACTAAAAAAATTGGGGGCGAAAAGATAATTTTTGTGAAAAAATATGATTTTTTATTTTTACGGTTCTGCATTATAAACTTCTGTGAAGCACTTGGTGGGTCAAAGTGCTCACCACACCTCTAGATAAGTTCCTTAGGGGGTCTACTTTCCAAAATGGTGTCACTTGTGGGGGGTTTCAATGTTTAGGCACATCAGAGGCTCTCCAAACGCAACATGGTGTCCCATCTCGATTCCAGTCAATTTTGGATTGAAAAGTCAAATGGCGCTCCTTCGCTTCCGAGCTCTGTCATGCGCCCAAACAGTGGTTTACCCCCACATATGGGGTATCGGTGTACTCAGTACAAATTGTACAACAACTTTTGGGGTCCATTTTTTCCAGTTACCCTTGGTAAAATAAAACAAATTGTAGCTGAATTAAATTTTTTGTGAAAAAAAGTTAAATGTTCATTTTTATTTAAACATTCCAAAAATTCCTGTGAAGCACCAGAAGGGTTAATAAATAAATAATTTTTACCACTATCATGAAGTACAATATGTCCCGAGAAAACAGTGTCAGAATCACTGGGATCCGTTGAAGCGTTCCAGAGTTATAACCTCATAAAGGGACAGTGGTCAGAATTGTAAAAATTGGCCCGGTCATTAACGTGCAAACCACCCTTGGGGGTAAAGGGGTTAAACAGCCTGCTCTAAGCATAGTTGGTACGCACTATGTGGTACAATCCTGTGTCTATCAATACGTTTGCTGTACTAAGTAGGTAATCATCAGTTTGTTACCTGTGTATTACCTCATGGTACTGTGTATTGCAGACTATTTGTGTTTCATGCTCTGTGCAGTTATATATTCTGAAATGCTCCTGTTATTGCATCCTATAGTTTCACCCTTTCCTGTCACATCTGCAATCAATAACATAGTAACATAGTTATTACGGTTGAAGGAAGACTTTAAGTCCATCTAGTTCACCCCATAGCCTAACCTATCATGCCCTAACATGTTGATCCAGAGGAAGGCAATAAAAACCCCATGTGGCAAAGAGTAACCTCCACATTGGAGAAAAAAATTCCTTCCCGACTCCACATACGGCAATCAGACTAGTTCCCTGGATCAACGCCCTATCAAGGAATCTAGTATATATAACCTGTAACATTATACTTTTCAAGAAAGGCATCCAGTCTCCTCTTAAATTTGAATCACTCATTACAACATCATACTTCAGAGAGTTCCATAGTCTCACTGCTCTTACAGTAAAGAATCCGCATCTGTTATTATGCTTAACCCCTTTACCCCCGAGGGTGGTTTGCACGTTAATGACCAGGCCAATTTTTACAATTCTGACCACTGTCCCTTTATGAGGTTAGAACTCTGGAACGCTTCAACGGATCCCAGTAATTCTGACATTGTTTTCTCGTGACATATTGTACTTCATGATAGTGGTAAAATTTCTTTGATATTACCTGCGTTTATTTGTGAAAAAAACGGAAATTTGGTGAAAACTTTGAAAATTTCGCAATTTTCCAACTGAATTTTTATGCAATTAAATCACAGAGATATGTCACACAAAATACTTAGTACATTTCCCACATGTATACTTTACATCAGCACAATTTTGGAGCCAAAATTTTTTTTGTTGGGGAGTTATAAGGGTTAGGGACCACATCTCATTTGAAGTCATTTTGAGGGGTCTATATGATAGAAAATACCCAAGTGTGACACCATTCTAAAAACTGCAACCCTCAAGGTGCTCAAAATCACATTCAAAAAGTTTATTAACCCTTCAGGTGTTTCACAGGAATTTTTGGAATGTTTAAATAGAAATGAACATTTAACTTTTTTTCACAAAAAATTTATTTCACTCCAATTTGTTTTATTTTACCAAGGGTAACAGGAGAAAATGGACCACAATTTGTCCTGAGTACGCCGATACCCCACATGTGGGGGTAAACCACTGTTTGGGCGCATGACAGAGCTCGGAAGCAAAGGAGCGCCATTTGACTTTCCAATGCAAAATTGACTGGAATCGAGATGGGACACCATGTTGCGTTTGGAGAGCCCCTGATGTGCTTAAACATTGAAACCCCCCACAAGTGACACCATTTTGGAAAGTAGACCCCCTAAGGAACTTATCTAGAGGTGTGGTGAGCACTTTGATCCAACAAGCGCTTCACAAAAGTTTATAATGCAGAACCATAAAAATAAAAAAGCATATTTTTTTCACAAAATTATCTTTTCGCCCCCAATTTTTTATTTTCCCAAGGGTAAGAGAAGAAATTGGAAGTTGTTGTACAATTTGTCCTGAGTACGCTGATACTCCATATGTGGGGGTAAACCACCGTTTGGGCGCATGGGAGAGCTCGGAATGGAAGGAGCGCTGTTTGACTTTTCAATGCAAAATTGACAGGAATTGAGATGGGACGCCATGTTGCATTTGGAGAGCCACTGATGTGCCTAAACATTGAAACCCCCCACAAGTGACACCATTTTGGAAAGTAGACCCCCTAAGGAACTCATCTAGATGTGTGGTGAGCACTTTGACCCATCAAGGGCTTCACAGAAGTTTATAATGCAGAGCCGTAAAAATAAAACAAACATTTTTTTCCCACAAAAATTATTTTTTAGCCCCCAATTTTTTATTTTCCCAAGGGTAAGAGAAGAAATTGGAAGTTGTTGTACAATTTGTCCTGAGTACGCTGATACCCCATATGTGAGGGGAACCACCGTTTGGGCGCATGGGAGGGCTCGGAAGGGAAGGAGCGCCATTTGGAATGCAGACTTAGATGGAATAGTCTGCAGGTGTCACATTGCGTTTGCAGAGCCCTTATGTACCTAAACAGTGGAAACCCCCCACAAGTGACACCATTTTGGAAAGTAGACCCCCTAAGGAACTTATGTAGATGTGTTGTGAGAGCTTTGAACCCCCAAGTGTTTCACTACAGTTTATAACGCAGAGCCGTGGAAATAAAAAAACATTTTTTTCACCAAATATTATTTTTTAGCCTCCAGTTTTGTATTTTCCCGAGGGTAAGAGGAGAAATTGGACCCCAAAAGCTGTTGTCCAATTTGTCCTGAGTACGCTGATACCCCATATGTGGGGGGGAACCACCGTTTGGGCGCATGGGAGGGCTCGGAAGGGAAGGAGCGCCATTTGGAATGCAGACTTAGATGGAATGGTCTGTAGGCGTCACATTGCGTTTGCAGAGCCCCTAATGTACCTAAACAGTAGAAACCCCCCACAATTGACCCTATATTGGAAACTAGACCCCCCAAGGAACTTATCTAGATGCGTTGTGAGAACTTTGAGCCCCCAAGTGTTTCACTACAGTTTATAATGCAGAGCCGTGAAAAAAAAAAAATTCCCCCCAAAATTATTTTTTAGCCCCCAGTTTTGTATTTTCCCGAGGGTAAGAGGAGAAATTGGACCCCAAAAGTTGTTGTCCAATGTGTCCTGAGTACGCTGATACCCCATATATTGGGGTAAACCCCTGTTTGGGCACACGGGAGAGCTCGGAAGGGAAGGAGCACTGTTTTACTTTTTGAACGTAGAATTAGCTGGAATTGAGATCGGACGCCATGTCAAGTTTGGAGAGCCCCTGATGTGCCTAAACAGTGGAAACCCCCCAATTATAACTGAAACCCTAATCCAAACACACCCCTAACCCTAATCTCAACGGTAACCCTAAACACACCCCTAACCCTGACACATCCCTAAACCTAATCCCAACCCTATTCCCAACCGTAAATGTAATCCAAACCCTAACTTTAGCCCTAACCCTAACTTTAGCCCCAACCCTAACTTTAGCCCCAACCCTAACTGTAGCCTTAACCCTAGCCCTAACCCTAACCTTAGCCGTAACCCTAGCCCTAACCCTAGCCCCAACCCTAACTTTAGCCCTAACCCTAGCCCTAACCCTAATTAGAAAATGGAAATAAATACATTTTTTAAATTTTTTTAATTTTTCCCTAACTAAGGGGGTGATGAAGGGGGGTTTGATTTACTTTTATAGCAGGTTGTTTAGCGGATTTTTATGATAGGCAGCCATCACACACTGAAAGACGCTTTTTATTGCAAAAAATATTTTTTGCATTGCCACATTTTGGGAGCTATAATTTTTCCATATTTTGGTCCACAGAGTCATGTCAGGTCTTGTTTTTTGAGGGACGAGTTGACGTTTTTATTGGTAACATTTTCGGGCACGTGACAATTTTTGATTGCATTTTATTCCGATTTTTGTGAGGCAGAATGACCAAAAACCAGCTATTCATAAATTTCTTTTGGGTGAGGCTTTTATACCGTTCCGCGTTTGGTTAAATGGATAAAGTAGTTTTATTCTTCGGGTCAGTACGATTACAGCGATACCTCATTTATATCATTTTTTTACGTTTTGGCACTTTTATACAATAAAAACTATTTTATAGAAAAAATAATTATTTTGCATTGCTTTATTCAGAGGACTATAACTTTTATTTTTTCGCTGATGATGCTGTATGGTGGCTCGTTTTTTTGCGGTACAAGATGACGGTACCATAGTTATTTATATCTGTCTTTTTGATCGCATGTTATTCCACTTTTTGTTTGGCGGTATGATAATAAAGCGTTGATTTTTGCCGTTTTTTTTTTTTATTTTTTTACCACGTTCACTGAAGGGGTTAACTAGCGGGACAGTTTTATAGGTGGGGTCGTTACGGACGTGGCGCTACTAAATATGTGTAC
Source organism: Ranitomeya imitator (assembly GCF_032444005.1). Taxonomy (NCBI): domain Eukaryota; kingdom Metazoa; phylum Chordata; class Amphibia; order Anura; family Dendrobatidae; genus Ranitomeya; species Ranitomeya imitator. The sequence continues at coordinate 98,789,449 of NC_091288.1, forward strand.
TTTTATTATTTTTTTTTTAATTTAGATAAAGAAATGTATTTATAGGAACAATATTTTTTTTGGGGGGGGGGAATTTTTTGGGGAATTTTTTTTTATTTTTAATACACATGTGAATTTATTTTTTTACAATATAACATTGGCCATTGCCCCGGGGGGGGGACGGGGGGCATCATGTTATAGTGTAAGATCGCTGATCTTACACTTTTCTGTGCACTGTGTTGTGAATTGTGGCAGAGCTCCCTCCTGTGGTCATGAGTGGTACTGCGGCTTCTGAGTTTCCTTCCTCAGGTGATGTGGTGAAGTCGTTAGGTGCTGCTCTATTTAACTCCACCTAGGCCTTGCTCCTGGCCTCCAGTCAATGTTCTAGTGTTGGTCTTGCTTCTTCCTGGATCATTCCTGTGGCCTGTCTGCTCTTCATAAGCTAAGTTTTGCTTGTGTTATTTTTTGCTTGCTATTTTTTCTGTCCAGCTTGCTTAATTGGTTTTTCTTGCTTGTTGGAAGCTCTGGGACGCAGAGGGAGCAACTCCGTACCGTTAGTCGGCGCGGAGGGTCTTTTGCCCCTCTGCGTGGTTGTTTGTAGGGTTTTGTGTTGACCGCAAAGTTATCTTTCCTATCTTCGGTCTGTTCAGTAAGTTAGGCCTCACTTTGCTAAATCTATTTCATCTCTGCGTTTGTATTTTCATCTCTACTCACAGTCAATATATATGTGGGGGGCTGCCTTTTCCTTTGGGGTATTTCTCTGAGGCAAGGTAGGCTTATTTTTCTATCTTAGGCCTAGCTAGTTTCTCAGGCTGTGCTGAGTTGCATAGGGAGCGTTAGGCGCAATCCACGGCTACCTCTAGTGTGGTTGGATAGGATTAGGGATTGCGGTCAGCAGAGTTCCCACGTCTCAGAGCTCGTCCTATGTCTTTTGGTTAATATCAGGTCACTTTGTGTGCTCTGAACTTCAAGGTCCATTGTGGTTCTGAATTACCTAATCATAACAGCACTGTGTCAGATCAGCGTTCTGACATGCACAGCTCCAGGCTTCACAGTGCCTGCTCTGAGCAGGCGCTGTGAAGCCATCTCCCTCCCTGCAGGGCCCGGATGCCGCAGCCATTTTGGATCCGGGGCCTGCAGCGAGGAAGGAGGTAAGAGACCTTCGGGGGGCTCTCAGGGAAGCACGCAGGGAGTTCCCTCCCTGCGCGATGCTTCCCTGTACCGCCAGCACACCGCGATCATGTTTGATCGCGGTGTGCCGAGTGTTATGACCTGGTGGTTAGGAGCACCCGGAATGACCTGATAGTTAAACCACATACAGGACGAACTCTGGGATGTGGGAACTCTGCTGACCGCAAGCCCTAATCCTATCACACACACTAGAAATAGCCGTGGAGCGCTCCTGACCAGACCTAGGCGCCTCGTCACAGCCTAAGGGCTATCTAGCCCTAGAGAAGGAAAATAAAGCCTACCTTGCCTCAGAGAAATTCCCCAAAGGTAAAGGAAGCCCCCCACATATATTGACTGTGAGTAAAGATGAAAGTCACAAACGCAGAAATTAAAACAGGTTTTCAGCAAAGGGAGGCCAGACTAACTAAATAGACAGAGGATAGGAAAGGTAACTTTGCGATCAGCACAAAAACCTACAAAGACCACGCAGAGTGTGCAAAAAAGACCTCCGCACCGACTCACGGTGCGGAAGGGCCACCCTGCATCCCAGAGCTTCCAGCTAGCAAGACTAAATCATGAAAACCAGCTGGACAAGAAAACAGAGAACAAAATAAGACTATAAGGAACTTAGCTTCTGCAGGAGAAGGCAGGTCACCAGAGAGATCCAGGAGCGAACTGAACGAATGCAAAAACATTGACAGCTGGCCTAGAGTAACGATCTGAGAGGAGTTAAATAGAACAGCCAACCAAAGGATAAACCACGTCACCTGTGTAAGGAACCTCAGAAGCCGCAGCTTTACTCATAGCCACCAGAGGGAGCCCATAGACGGAGCTCGCCGAAGTACCATTCACGACCACAGGAGGGAGCTTGACAACAGAATTCACAACAGTACCCCCCCCTTGAGGAGGGGTCACCGAACCCTCACCAGAGCCCCCAGGCCGACCAGGATGAACCAAATTAAAGGCACGAACAAGATTGGCAGCATGAACATCAGATGCAAAAACCCAGGAATTATCTTCCTGACCATAACCCTTCCACTTGACCAGGTACTGGAGTTTCCGTCTCGAAACACGAGAATCCAAAATCTTCTTCACCACATACTCCAACTCCCCCTCGACCAACACCGGGGCAGGAGGATCAACGGAGGGAACCATAGGCGCCACGTATCTCTGCAACAACGACCTATGGAACACATTATGGATGGCAAAAGAAGTTCAAAGGTCCAAACGAAATGACACAGGATTAAGAACTTCAGAAATCTTATATGGCCCAATGAACCGAGGCTTAAACTTAGGAGAGGAAACCTTCATAGGTACGTGACGAGATGACAACCAAACCAAATCCCCAACACGAAGTCGGGGACAAACACAACGCCGGCGGTTAGCGAAACGTTGAGCCTTCTCCTGGGACAATGTCAAATTGTCCACCACATGAGTCCAAATCTGCTGCAACCTGTCCACCACCGCATCCACACCAGGACAGTCCGAAGGCTCAACCTGCCCTGAAGAGAAACGAGGATGGAAACCAGAATTACAGAAAAACGGAGAAACTAAAGTAGCCGAGCTGGCCCGATTATTAAGGGCGAACTCAGCCAAAGGCAAGAAGGACACCCAGTCATCCTGATCAGCAGAGACAAAGCATCTCAGATATGTCTCCAAAGTCTGATTAGTTCGTTCGGTTTGGCCATTAGTCTGAGGATGGAAAGCCGAAGAAAAAGACAAATCAATGCCCATCTTAGCGCAAAAGGACCGCCAAAACCTCGAAACAAACTGGGAACCCCTGTCCGAGACGATGTTCTATGGAATGCCATGCAAACGAACTACATGCTGGAAAAACAATGGCACCAAATCAGAGGAGGAAGGCAATTTAGGCAAGGGTACCAAATGGACCATCTTAGAGAAGCGATCACAAACCACCCAAATGACCGACATCCTTTGAGAAACAGGGAGATCAGAAATAAAATCCATGGAAATATGCGTCCAGGGCCTCTTCGGAATCGGCAAGGGCAAAAGCAACTCACTGGCACGAGAACAGCAGGGCTTAGCTCGAGCAGAAGTCCCACAGGACTGCACAAAAGAACGCACATCCCGTGACAAAGAAGGCCACCAAAAGGATCTAGCCACCAAATCTCTGGTACCAAAGATTCCAGGATGACCAGCCAACACCGAACAATGAATCTCAGAGATAACTCTACTAGTCCATCTATCAGGGACAAACAGTTTCTCCGTAGGACAACGGTCCGGTCTATCAGCCTGAAACTTTTGCAGCATACACCGCAAATCAGGGGAAATGGCAGACAAAATTACCCCTTCTTTAAGAATACCCGTCGGCTCCGGAATACCCGGAGAGTCAGGCACAAAACTCCTTGACAGGGCGTCAGCCTTCACATTCTTAGATTCCGGAAGGTATGAAACCACAAAATCAAAACGGGAGAAAAAGAGCGACCATCAAGCCTGTCCAGGATTCAACCGTTTGGCAGACTCGAGATAAGTCAAATTCTTGTGATCAGTCAAGATCACAACGCGATGTTTAGCTCCTTCAAGCCAATGTCGCCACTCCTCGAATGCCCACTTCATGGCCAACAACTCCCGATTGCCCACATCATAATTGCGCTCAGCAGGCGAAAATTTTCTAGAAAAGCAGGCACAGGGTTTCATCACCGAGCCATCAGAACTTCTTTGCGACAACACAGCCCCTGCTCCAATTTCAGAAGCATCAACCTCAACCTGAAAAGGGAGCGAAACATCTGGCTGGCACAACACAGGGGCAGAAGCAAAACGTCGCTTCAACTCCTGAAAAGCCTCTACAGCCGCAGAGGACCAATTGACCACATCAGCACCTTTCTTGGTCAAATCAGTCAACGGTTTAGCAATACTGGAAAAATTAGCAATGAAGCGACGATAAAAATTAGCAAAGCCCAGAAACTTCTGCAAGCTCTTCACAGATGTCGGCTGAGTCCAATCGTAAATGGCCTGAACTTTAACAGGGTCCATCTCGATAGTAGAAGGGGGAAAAATGAAACCCAAAAAATGAAACCTTCTGAACTCCAAAGAGACACTTTGACCCCTTCACAAACAAGGAATTCGCACGAAGGACCTGGAACACCATTCTGACCTGCTTCACATGAGACTCCCAATCATCCGAAAAGACCAAAATGTCATCCAAATATACAATCATGAATCTATCCAGGTACTCTCGGAAGATGTCATGCACAAAGGACTGAAACACAGATGGAGCATTAGAAAGCCCGAATGGCATAACCAGGTACTCAAAATGGTCCTCGGGCGTATTAAATGCCGTTTTCCATTCATCACCCTGTTTAATTCGCACAAGATTATACGCACCACGAAGATCTATCTTGGTGAACCAACTAGCCCCCTTAATCCGAGCAAATAAATCAGACAGCAGCGGCAAAGGATACTGAAATTTGACTGTGATCTTATTAAGAAGGCGGTAATCAATACAAGGTCTCAAAGAACCATCCTTCTTGGCCACAAAAAAGAACCCTGCTCCCAACGGTGATGACGACGGACGAATATGACCCTTCTCCAAGGATTCCTTTACATAACTCCGCATAGCGGCGTGCTCTGGCACAGATAAATTAAACAGACGGCCCTTAGGAAACTTACTACCAGGAATCAAATTAATAGCACAGTCGCAATCCCTATGAGGAGGTAGGGCACCGGATTTGGGCTCTTCAAATACATCCCGGTAATCTGACAAAAACTCAGGGATTTCAGAAGGAGTGGAAGGCGAAAATGACAGCAATGGAACATCACCATGTACCCCCTGACAACCCCAGCTGGACACCGACATAGATTTCCAATCCAACACTGGATTATGGACCTGTAGCCATGGCAACCCCAAAACGACCACATCATGCAGATTATGCAAGACCAAAAAACAAATATCCTCCTGATGTGCAGGAGCCATGCAAATGGTCAATTGAGTCCAGTACTGAGGCTTATTCTTGGCCAAAGGCGTAGCATCAATTCCTCTCAATGGAATAGGATACTGCAAGGGCTCCAAGAAAAAACCACAGCGCCTGGCAAACTCCAAGTCCATCAAATTCAGGGCAGCGCCTGAATCCACAAATGCCATAACAGAATAGGACGACAAAGAGCAAATCAGAGTAACGGACAAAAGAAATTTAGACTGTACCGTACCAATGGTGGCAGACCTAGCGAACCGCTTAGTGCGCTTAGGACAATCGGAGATAGCATGAGTGGATTCACCACAGTAAAAACACAGCCCATTCCGACGTCTGTGTTCCTGCCGTTCAGCTCTGGTCAAAGTCCTATCACTCTGCATAGGCTCTGGCCTATGCTCAGAGAACACCGCCAGATGGTGCACAGCTTTGCGCTCACGCATGCGCCGATCGATCTGAATGGCCAAAGACATAGACTCATTCAGACCAGCAGGTGTGGGAAATCCCACCATGAAATCCTTAAGGGCTTCAGAAAGACCCTTTCTGAAAATTGCCGCTAGGGCACATTCATTCCACTGAGTAAGCACTGACCACTTTCTAAACCTCTGACAGTACATCTCCGCTTCATCCTGACCCTGACACAAAGCCAGCAAGATTTTCTCTGCCTGATCCACTGAATTTGGTTCATCATAAAGCAATCCAAGCGCCAGAAAAAACGCATCAACATCACGCAATGCCGGATCTCCTGGCGCAAGGGAAAATGCCCAGTCTTGAGGGTCACCACGTAACAAAGAAATAATGATTTTTACTTGTTGAGCGGGGTCACCAGAGGAGCGGGGTTTCAAAGCTAGAAACAGTTTACAATTATTTTTGAAATTCAAGAACCTAGATCTATCCCCAGAAAATAAGTCAGGAATAGTAATTCTAGGCTCTAACATAGGATTCTGAACCACAAAATCTTGAATGTTTTGTACTCTTGCAGTGAGATGATCCACACAAGAGGACAAACCTTGAATGTCCATAACTACACCTGTGTCCTGAACCACCCAAAGGTCTAGGGGATAAGAAAGACAAAACACAGTGCAAAGAAAAAAAAATGGTCTCACAAGTTCTCTTATCCCTCTATTGAGATGCATTAATACTTACGGGCTAGCTGTACTGTTATGACCTGGTAGTTAGGAGCACCCGGAATGACCTGATAGTTAAACCACATACAGGACGAACTCTGGGATGTGGGAACTCTGCTGACCGCAAGCCCTAATCCTATCACACACACTAGAAATAGCCGTGGAGCGTGTTATGAGAGGCAATTCAGTATCACAATGGACATGGAGGTCAGATCACATACAGTGATCTGACAATAACCCAAAATAATAGAACGAGCTCTGAGACGTGGGAACTCTGCAGACCGCAATCCCTGATCCTCTCCAAACACAACTAGAGGCAGCCGTGGATTGCGCCTAAGGCTACCTATGCAACTCGGCACAGCCTGAGAAACTAACTAGCCTGAAGATAGAAAAAATAAGCCTACCTTGCCTCAGAGAATTACCCCAAAGGAAAAGGCAGCCCCCCACATATAATGACTGTGAGTAAGATGAAAAGACAAACGTAGGGATGAAATAGATTCAGCAAAGTGAGGCCCGATATTCTAGACAGAACGAGGATAGGAAAGATAACTTTGCGGTCTACACAAAACCCTAAAGAAAACCACGCAAAGGGGCAAAAAGACCCTCCGTACCGAACTAACGGCACGGAGGTACACCCTTTGCGTCCCAGAGCTTCCAGCAAAACAAATAGACAAGCTGGACAGAAAAAATAGCAACAAATAGCAAAGAAGCACTTAGCTATGCAGAGCAGCAGGCCACAGGAATGATCCAGAGAAACACAAATCCAACACTGGAACATTGACAGGAAGCATGAATCAAAGCATTAGGTGGGGTTAAGTAGAGAAGCACCTAATGACCTCACCAGATCACCTGAGGGAGGAAACTCAGAAGCAGCAGTACCAGTTTCCTCCACAAACGGAAGCTCCCAGAGAGAATCAGCCGAAGTACCACTTGTGACCACAGGAGGGAGCTCTGCCACAGAATTCACAACAGGAGCGCTCCTGACCAGACCTAGGCGCCTCGTCACAGCCTAAGGGCTATCTAGCCCTAGAGAAGGAAAATAAAGCCTACCTTGCCTCAGAGAAATTCCCCAAAGGTAAAGGAAGCCCCCCACATATATTGACTGTGAGTAAAGATGAAAGTCACAAACGCAGAAATTAAAACAGGTTTTCAGCAAAGGGAGGCCAGACTAACTAAATAGACAGAGGATAGGAAAGGTAACTTTGCGATCAGCACAAAAACCTACAAAGACCACGCAGAGTGTGCAAAAAAGACGTGAGTCGGTGCGGAGGGGCCACCCTGCATCCCAGAGCTTCCAGCTAGCAAGACTAAATCATGAAAACCAGCTGGACAAGAAAACAGAGAACAAAATAAGACTATAAGGAACTTAGCTTCTGCAGGAGAAGGCAGGTCACCAGAGAGATCCAGGAGCGAACTGAACGAATGCAAAAACATTGACAGCTGGCCTAGAGTAACGATCTGAGAGGAGTTAAATAGAACAGCCAACCAAAGGATAAACCACGTCACCTGTATAAGGAACCTCAGAAGCCGCAGCTTCACTCATAGCCACCAGAGGGAGCCCATAGACGGAACTCGCCGAAGTACCATTCACGACCACAGGAGGGAGCTTGACAACAGAATTCACAATAGCCGAGGGTTAATGTGCCCCATCTCCCTCCCTGCAGGGCCCGGATGCCGCAGCCATTTTGGATCCGGGGCCTGCAGCGAGGAAGGAGGTAAGAGACCTTCGGGGGGCTCCGGGGGGCTCAGGGAAGCACGCAGGGAGCCCCCTCCCTGCGCGATGCTTCTCTGTACCGCCAGCTCACCGCGATCATGTTTGATCGCGGTGTGCCAAGGGTTAATGTGCCGGGAGCGGTCCGTGACCGCTCCTGGCACAATGTGCCAGATGTCAGCTGCGATAAGCAGCTGACACCCGGCCGCGATCGGCCGCGCTCCCTCCGAGAGCGCGGCCGATCTCTATGACGTACTATCCCGTCGGTGGTCATACGGGCCCACCCCACCTCGACGGGATAGTACGTCAGATGTCAGAAAGGGGTTAAACCTTCTTTCCTCAGACGTAGAGGATGCCCCCTTATCCCTGTCTCAGGTCTATGATTAAAAAGATAATCAGAAAGGTCTTTGTACTGTCCCCTCATATATTAATACATTAAAATAAGATCACCCCTTAGCCTTCGTTTTTCCAAACTAAATAGCCCCAAGTGTAATAATCTATCTTGGTATTGCAGACCCCCCAGTCCTCTAATAACCTTGGTCGCTCTTCTCTGCACCCGCTGTAGTTCAGCTATGTCTTTCTTATACACCGGAGACCAGAACTGTACACAGTATTCTAAGTGTGGTCGAACTAGTGACTTGTATAGAGGTAAAATTATGTTCTCCTCATGTGCATCTATGCCTCTTTTAATGCATCCCATTATTTTATTTGCCTTTGTAGCAGCTGCCTGACACTGGCCACTAAATGTGAGTTTGTCATCCACCCATAATCCCAAGTCTTTTTCATTGAAGACTTTGCACAGAGTTTTAGAATTAAGCACATAGTTATACATCTTATTACTTCTACCCAAGTGCATGACCTTACATTTATCCCCATTAAAGCCCATTTGCCATTTATCAGATCAAGCTTCTAGTTTACATAAATCATCCTGTAATATAAAATTGTCCTCCTCTGTATTGATTACCCTGCAGAGTTTAGTGTCATCTGCAAATATTGAAATTCTACTATGTATGCCCCCTACAAGGTCATTAATATGTTAAAAAGAGGGCCCAATACTGACCCCTGTGATACCCCACTGCTAACCGCGACCCAATCCGAGTGTGCTCCATTAATAACCACCCTTTGTTTCCTATCCCTGAGCCAGCTCTTAACCCACTTACACATATTTTCCCCTATCCCCATTATTCTCATTTTATGTATTATTATTATTATTTATTGTTATAGCGCCATTTATTCCATGGCGCTTTACATGTGAGGAGGGGTATACATAATAAAAACAAGTACAATAATCTTAAACAATACAAGTCATAACTGGTACAGGAGGAGTGAGGACCCTGCCCGCGAAGGCTCACAATCTACAAGGGATGGGTGAGGATACAGTAGGCGAGGATAGAGCTGGTCATGCAGCGGTTTGGTCGATCGGTGGTTACAACCTTTTGTGTGGCACCGTAACAAAAGCTTTTGAAACGTACATATACACTACATCTACTGGGTTCCCTTGGTCCAGTCCGGAACTTACCTCTTCATAGAAATTGATCAGATTAGTCTGACAGGAACGGTCCCTCGTAAACCAATGTTGGTATTGGGTCATGAGGTTATTCCTCTTCAAATACTCCAGTATAGCATCCCTTAGAATGCCCTCCAGGATATTACCCACAGTAGAGGTTAAGCTTACTGGCCTATAATTTCCGAGTTCAGTTTTTGTCCCCTTTTTGAATATTGGCACCACATTTGCTATACGCCAGTCCTGTGGTACAGACCCTGTTATTATGGAGACTTTAAAGATTAAAAAAAAGGTCTATCAATGACTGTACTTAATTCCTGCAGTACTCGGGGGTGTATCCCTTCCGGGCCCGGAGATTTGTCAATTTTAGTAACTTTTAGACGCCGCCGTACTTCCTGCTGGTGACATTTAATGGGGAATTTTTGTTATCACTGATCATATTGTCTGCCATGGAATTTTCTTGTGTAAATACTGATGAAAAAAAGTCATTTAGCATATTGTCTTTTTCCTCATCCTCATCCACCATTTCACCCAGACTATTTTTAAGAGGGCCAACAATAACATTTTTTAGTTTCTTACTATTTACGTAGTTAAAGAATATTTTGGGATTACTTTTACTCTCTCTGCCAATGAGTCTCTCTGTCTCAATCTTTGCTGCCTTGATTTGCGTTTTACAGAATTTATTTAATTTTCTGTATTTATTTAATGCCTCATCACTACCTACTTCCTTTAATTCTATAAATGCTTTCTTTTTGTCACTTATTATGCCCCTTACAGCTCTATTTAGCCATATTGGTTTCCTCCCATTTCTAGTATGTTTATTCCCATACGGTATATATTGTGCACAGGTCCTATCCAGGAAAATAAAAGTCTCCCATTTTCTTTATGTATTTTTATGTCTCAGGATATCGCCCCAGTTAATTGCACCATGATCCTCTCTCATCTGTTGGAAATTTGCCTGTTATGAAGGCAATCCAGTAACACAGTGTGCCAGTAATCAGAGCACATACAGTGATCTGACAATAACCCAAAAACAATAGAACGAGCTCTGAGACGTGGAATCTCTGTAGACCGCAATACCTGAACCTATCCTAAACACAACTAAAGGCAGCTGTGGATTGCGCCTGAAACTACCTATGCAACTCGGCACAGCCTGAAGAACTGACTAGCCTGAAGATAGAAATACAAGCCTGACTTGCCTCAGAGAAATACCCCAAAGGAAAAGGCAGCCCCCCACATATAATGACTGTTAGCAAGATGAAAAGACAAAACGTAGGGATGAAATAGATTCAGCAAAGTGAGGCCCGATATTCTAGATAGAGCGAGGATAGCAAAGAGAACGTTGCAGTCTACAAAAAACCCTAAAGCAAAAACCACGCAAAGGGGGCAAAAAGACCCACCGTGCCGAACTAACGGCACGGCGGTACACCCTTTGCGTCTCAGAGCTTCCAGCAAAAACGAATAGACAAGCTGGACAGAAAAAACAGCAACAAAAGCAATGAAACACTTATCTAAGCAGAGCAGCAGGCCACAGGAAAGATCCAGAAGCTCAGATCCAACACTGGAACATTGACAAGGAGCAAGGAAGACAGAATCAGGTGGAGTTAAATAACAAGGCAGCCAACGAGCTCACCAGAACACCTGGGAGAGGAAGCCCAGAAGCTGCAGTACCACTTGTGACCACAGGAGTGAATTCAGCCACAGAATTCACAACAGTACCCCCCCGTTGAGGAGGGGTCACCGAACCCTCACCAGAGCCCCCAGGCCGACCAGGATGAGCCACATGAAAGGCACGAACAAGATCTGGAGCATGGACATCAGAGGCAAAAACCCAGGAATTATCTTCCTGAGCATAACCCTTCCATTTAACCAGATACTGGAGTTTCCGTCTAGAGACACGAGAATCCAAAATTTTCTCCACAATATACTCCAATTCCCCCTCCACCAAAACAGGGGCAGGAGGCTCAACAGATGGAACCATAGGTGCCACGTATCTCCGCAACAACGACCTATGGAATACATTATGTATGGAAAAGGAGTCCGGGAGGGTCAGACGAAAAGACACAGGATTGAGAATCTCAGAAATCCTATACGGACCAATAAAACGAGGTTTAAATTTAGGAGAGGAAACCTTCAGAGGAATATGACGAGAAGACAACCAAACCAGATCCCCAACACAAAGTCGGGGACCCCCACGGCGTCTGCGATTAGCGAAAAGTTGAGCCTTCTCCTGGGACAAGGTCAAATTGTCCACTACCTGAGTCCAGATCTGCTGCAACCTGTCCACCACAGAATCCACACCAGGACAGTCCGAAGACTCAACCTGTCCTGAAGAGAAACGAGGATGGAACCCAGAATTGCAGAAAAATGGAGAGACCAAGGTAGCCGAGCTGGCCCGATTATTAAGGGCGAACTCAGCCAACGGCAAAAAGGACACCCAATCATCCTGGTCTGCAGAAACAAAACATCTCAGATATGTTTCCAAGGTCTGATTGGTTCGTTCGGTCTGGCCATTAGTCTGAGGATGGAAAGCCGAGGAAAAAGATAGGTCAATGCCCATCCTACCACAAAAGGCTCGCCAGAACCTTGAAACAAACTGGGAACCTCTGTCAGAAACAATATTCTCAGGAATGCCATGCAAACGAACCACATGCTGGAAGAACAAAGGCACCAAATCAGAAGAGGAAGGCAATTTAACCAAGGGCACCAGATGGACCATTTTAGAAAAGCGATCACAGACCTCCCAAATGACTGACATCTTTTGAGAAACGGGAAGGTCAGAAATGAAATCCATCGAAATATGTGTCCAAGGCCTCTTCGGGACCGGCAAGGGCAAAAGCAACCCACTGGCACGTGAACAGCAGGGCTTAGCCCTAGCACAAATCCCACAGGACTGCACAAAAGTACGTACATCCCGTGACAGAGATGGCCACCAGAAGGATCTAGCCACTAACTCTCTGGTACCAAAGATTCCTGGATGACCAGCCAACACCGAACAATGAAGTTCAGAGATAACTTTACTAGTCCACCTATCAGGGACGAACAGTTTCTCGACCGGACAACGATCAGGTTTATTAGCCTGAAATTTTTGCAACACTCGCCGCAAATCAGGGGAGATGGCAGACACAATGACTCCTTCCTTGAGGATACTCGCCGGCTCAGATAAACCTGGAGAGTCGGGCACAAAACTCCTAGACAGAGCATCCGCCTTCACATTTTTAGAGCCCGGAAGGTACGACATCACAAAATCGAAACGAGCAAAAAATAACGACCAACGGGCCTGTCTAGGATTCAAGCGCTTGGCAGACTCGAGATAAGTAAGGTTCTTATGATCAGTCAATACCACCACGCGATGCTTAGCTCCTTCAAGCCAATGACGCCACTCCTCGAATGCCCACTTCATGGCCAGCAACTCTCGGTTGCCCACATCATAATTACGCTCAGCAGCAGAAAACTTCCTGGAAAAGAAAGCACATGGTTTCAACACTGAGCAACCAGAACACCTCTGTGACAAAACCGCCCCTGCTCCAATCTCAGAAGCATCAACCTCGACCTGGAACGGAAGAGAAACATCTGGTTGACACAACACAGGGGCAGAACAAAAACGACGCTTCAACTCCTGAAAAGCTTCCACGGCAGCAGAAGACCAATTAACCAAATCAGCACCCTTCTTGGTCAAATCGGTCAATGGTTTGGCAATGCTAGAAAAATTACAGATGAAGCGACGATAAAAATTAGCAAAGCCCAGGAACTTTTGCAGACTTTTCAGAGATGTCGGCTGAGTCCAATCCTGGATGGCTTGGACCTTAACCGGATCCATCTTGATAGTAGAAGGGGAAAAGATGAACCCCAAAAATGAAACTTTCTGCACACCGAAGAGACACTTTGATCCCTTCACGAACAAAGAATTAGCACGCAGGACCTGGAAAACCATTCTGACCTGCTTCACATGAGACTCCCAATCATCTGAGAAGATCAAAATGTCATCCAAGTAAACAATCAGGAATATATCCAGATACTCACGGAAGATGTCATGCATAAAAGACTGAAAAATAGATGGAGCATTGGCAAGTCCGAACGGCATCACTAGATACTCAAAATGACCCTCGGGCGTATTAAATGCCGTTTTCCATTCATCTCCTTGCCTGATTCTCACCAGATTATACGCACCACGAAGATCTATCTTAGTGAACCAACTAGCCCCCTTAATCCGAGCAAACAAGTCAGATAACAATGGCAAGGGATACTGAAACTTAACAGTGATCTTATTAAGAAGGCGGTAATCAATACACGGTCTCAGCGAACCATCCTTCTTGGCTACAAAAAAGAACCCTGCTCCCAGTGGTGATGACGATGGGCGAATATGTCCCTTCTCCAGGGATTCCTTCACATAACTGCACATAGCGGTGTGTTCAGGCACGGATAAATTAAATAAACGACCTTTAGGGAATTTACTACCAGGAATCAAATTGATAGCACAATCACAATCCCTATGCGGAGGTAGGGCATCGGACTTGGGCTCTTCAAATACATCCTGATAATCAGACAAGAACTCTGGGACCTCAGAAGGAGTGGATGACGAAATAGACAAAAATGGAACATCACCATGTACCCCCTGACAACCCCAGCTGGATACCGACATAGAGTTCCAATCCAATACTGGATTATGGGCTTGTAGCCATGGCAACCCCAACACGACCACATCATGCAGATTATGTAGCACCAGGAAGCGAATAACTTCCTGATGTGCAGGAGCCATGCACATAGTCAGCTGGGCCCAGTACTGAGGTTTATTCTTGGCCAAAGGTGTAGCATCAATTCCTCTCAACGGAATAGGACACCGCAAAGGCTCCAAGAAAAACCCACAACGTTTAGCATAATCCAAATCCATCAGATTCAGGGCAGCGCCTGAATCCACAAACGCCATGACAGAATACGATGACAAAGAACATATCAAGGTAATGGACAGAAGGAATTTGGACTGTACAGTACCAATGACGGCAGACCTATCGAACCGCTTAGTGCGCTTAGGACAATCAGAAATAGCATGAGTGGAATCACCACAGTAGAAACACAGCCCATTCAGACGTCTGTGTTCTTGCCGTTCAACTCTGGTCATAGTCCTATCGCACTGCATAGGCTCAGGTTTAATCTCAGACAATACCGCCAGATGGTGCACAGATTTACGCTCGCGCAAGCGACGACCGATCTGAATGGCCAAAGACATAGACTCATTCAAACCAGCAGTCATAGGAAAACCCACCATGACATCCTTAAGAGCCTCAGAGAGACCCTATCTGAACAAAGCTGCCAGCGCAGATTCATTCCACAGAGTGAGTACTGACCACTTCCTAAATTTCTGACAATATACTTCTATATCATCCTGACCCTGGCACAAAGCCAGCAAATTTTTCTCAGCCTGATCCACTGAATTAGGCTCATCGTACAGCAATCCGAGCGCCAGGAAAAACGCATCGACACCACTCAATGCAGGGTCTCCTGGTGCAAGAGAAAATGCCCAGTCCTGAGGGTCGCCGCGCAAAAAAGAAATAATAATCAAAACCTGTTGAACTGAATTACCAGAAGAATGAGGTTTCAAGGCCAGAAATAGCTTACAATTATTTTTGAAGCTCAGAAACTTAGTTCTATCACCAAAAAACAAATCAGGAATAGGAATTCTTGGTTCTAGCATAGATTTCTGATCAATTGTATCTTGAATCTTTTGTACATTTATAACGAGATTATCCATTGAAGAGCACAGAGCCTGAATATCCATGTCCACAGCTGTGTCCTGAAGCACCCTAATGTCTAGGGGAAAAAAAAGACTGAACACAGAGCTGAGAAAAAAAAATGATGTCAGAACTTCTTTTTTCCCTCTATTGAGAATCATTAGTTTGGCTCCTTGTACTGTTATGAAGGCAATCCAGTAACACAGTGTGCCAGTAATCAGAGCACATACAGTGATCTGACAATAACCCAAAAACAATAGAACGAGCTCTGAGACGTGGAATCTCTGTAGACCGCAATACCTGAACCTATCCTAAACACAACTAAAGGCAGCTGTGGATTGCGCCTGACACTACCTATGCAACTCGGCACAGCCTGAGGAACTGACTAGCCTGAAGATAGAAATACAAGCCTGACTTGCCTCAGAGAAATACCCCAAAGGAAAAGGCAGCCCCCCACATATAATGACTGTTAGCAAGATGAAAAGACAAAACGTAGGGATGAAATAGATTCAGCAAAGTGAGGCCCGATATTCTAGATAGAGCGAGGATAGCAAAGAGAACTTTGCAGTCTACAAAAAACCCTAAAGCAAAAACCACGCAAAGGGGGCAAAAAAACCCACCGTGCCGAACTAACGGCACGGCGGTACACCCTTTGCGTCTCAGAGCTTCCAGCAAAAACGAATAGACAAGCTGGACAGAAAAAACAGCAACAAAAGCAAAGAAACACTTATCTAAGCAGAGCAGCAGGCCACAGGAAAGATCCAGAAGCTCAGATCCAACACTGGAACATTGACAAGGAGCAAGGAAGACAGAATCAGGTGGAGTTAAATAACAAGGCAGCCAACGAGCTCACCAGAACACCTGGGAGAGGAAGCCCAGAAGCTGCAGTACCACTTGTGACCACAGGAGTGAATTCAGCCACAGAATTCACAACATTTGCCCTCCTGAAGTTTAGTGTCCTTGTAACCCCTCTACTACACATCTTATTAAAGGATACATGAAAACTTATTATTTTGTGATCACTATTCCCCAATTGACCCCCAACACTTATATTTGCTATGCGGTCTGGCCTGTTGGTTAATATTAGGTCTAGCAGTGACCCCCTTCTTGTTGGGTCCTCAACCAGTTGTGAAAGGTACCGTATATACTCGAGTATAAGCCAAGATTTTCAGCCCATTTTTTGGGGATTGAAAGTCCCCCTCTCGGCTCATACTCGAGTCATACCCAGGGGTCGGCAGGGCAGGGGGAGCGGGGGCTGTCTAATTATACTCACCTACTCCTGGCGTGGTCCCTGCAGGTCCCTGTTTCCCCGGCGACGCAGCTTCTTCCTGTACTGAGCGGTCACATGGTACCGCTCATTACAGTAATGAATTTGCGGCTCCACCTCCCATAGGGGTGGAGCTGCATATTCATTACTGTAATGAGCGGTAACAGTGACCGCTCTATACAGGAAGAAGCTGCAGCGCCGGGGAAGCAGGGACTGCACTGCGCCAGGAGCAGGCAAGTATAATGGGGAGGGGGAGCGCAGCACGATATTTACCTGCTCCCCGTTCCGGGCGTCACTCCGCCTTATGCATCCTCTGCAGTGACGCTCAGGTCAGAGGGCGCGATGACGTGGTTAGTGCGTGCCCTCTGCCTGAACGTCAGTGCAGAAGACGCTGAAGATGGAGCGGCGCTGGACGAAGTCAGGTGAATATTGAAAGTGCCGGGGGCCTGAGTGACGAGAGGTGAGTATTTTTTTTTTTATCGCAGCAACAGCAAACGGGGCAAGTGTCTGTATGGAGCATCTTATGGGGCCATAATCAACGTTTGTGCAGGATTATATGGGGCAAATATCTTTATGGAGAATCTTATGGGGCCATAATCAACGTTTGTGCACTATATGGCGCAAATATCGTTATGGAGCATCTTATGAGGCCATAAATAACGTTTGTGGAGCATTATATGGGGCATGTATCTGTATGGAGCATCTTATGGGGCCATAATCAAGGTTTGTGCAGCACTATATGGGGCAAATATCTTTATGGAGCATCTTATGGGGCCATAATCAACATTTGTGCAGCATTATATTGGGCAAATGTGTCTGCAGCATCTTATGGGGCCATTATTAATATTTATGCAGGATTATATGGGGCATAATTTAATATGGAGCATCATATGGGGCCATCATAAACTTTATGGAGCATTATATGGGGCTCCTGATTCAATATGGATATTCAAAAACACTTAACCTACTGAAGTCTCAATTAATTTTACTTTTATTGGTATCTATTTTTACTTTTGACATTTACCAGTAGCTGCTGCATTTTCCATCCTGGGCTTATACTTGAGTCATTAAGTTTTCCCAGTTTTTTGTGGCAAAATTAGGGGGGTCGGCTTACACTTGGGTCGGCTTATACTCAAGTATATACGGTAAATGTCTCTCATAGTTGTCAAAAACCGATTACCTTTGTTGGAACTGCAGGTTTCGGTTCCCCAATCTATTTCCGGGCAGTTGAAGTACCCCATAATAATGACTTCTCCTTGAGTCGCAGCTTCATCTATGTGCTTTATGAGGTTATTCTCCGTTGCTTCCATTATTTTTGGAGACTTATAACAAACCCCTATAAGTAATGTATTATATTTTCCCCCTCCCCCTACCCACAGGGACTCTACATTTTCATTAGATTCACCTATATTATCACGCAGGATGGGTTTTAAGAATGATTTTACATATAGACACACCCCTCCCGCTCGCTTATCCATTCGGTCATTTCTGAACAGGCTATAGCCCTGCAAGTTAACAGCCCAGTCATGGCTCTCATCCAGCCATGTTTCAGATATCCCCACCATGTCATAATTATGCTCCAACAACATTAATTCTAATTTGTCCATTTTGTTGGCAAGGCTTCTGGCATTAGTATACATACACTTTAAGTATCTGTCCTGAATAATATTTGCCAAAAAAATTAACAACTCTATATGTAGTTCAGAAGTTATTCACGTAAATCGCTTATATCGCGCATAATGAAACGCACTCAATCGTACGTAAGATTAATTTGAAAAGAGGTACCCTGGACCACTAGTACTCAAAATGAACATATAAATGTCCTGAATAAAATTTGCCAAAAAAATTAATAACTCTGTGTAGTTCAGAAGTTATTCACGTAAATCGCTTATGTCGCGCATAATCAAACGTACGCAATTGTACATAAGTTCAATTTGAAAAGAGGTACCCTTAGGCTGGCGTCACATTACCGTGTTTTACGGACGTAAGAGAGGTGCTGAAAATACGGATTGCATACGGTAAAATGCTTCTCTATGCCCCAGCTCCTATCAGCCGTATTTTACTGATCCGTATTATACGGTCTTCTACGGCTGTAGAAAATCGCAGCATGCTGCGTTTGTCACCGTATTGCGCAAAAAATACGCCAATGAAAGTCTAATGCGCAGGTTCTATAGGGTGCTAACCTCCGCTGCAAGGTAGGGTACAGATAGTTGGCCCTATAGGGAATTGGTGCACTTTGTATCTTTATAAGCAGCCATACGTGTTTTTAGGTCGTGTATGTTGTACTGTTTTATTATTAAATTTAGTAAATGTTAAGTTTTATTGGTGTAATTTACTGTACCTTTAATAAGGTCATATAACAGTGAGCACTCTGAACACGTAATAAAAATATAAATCACCTGGTTTGCTTGGTAATACAAAATTGAGATTTCATAAATACAAATTACCATAAGTGTTGTGTCTGTCATTGTCTATTAGAATGTTTTTTTTTTAATTTCCTAAGTAACCCAAGTATGTTTCCATGAAAATGATAAATGGCACAGAATAATAATCTTTGGGTCTGAATTGGTCATTTGTGAAATTAATTAGTTTGACTTATTTCATAGGGGAAGATAGTACAATCTGCTTTCTATGTTTATTACATTGTCTGTTGAATATATTAACCCCTTAGTGACCGAGCCAATTTTTGCAATTCTGACCACTGTCACTTTATGAGGTTATAACTCTGGTACGCTTCAACGGATCCCGCTGATTCTGAGACTGTTTATGTACTTCATGATAGTGGTAACATTTCTTCGATATTACTTGCGATTATTTATGAAAAAAACGGAAATATGGCGAAAATTTTTAAAATTTTGCAATTTTCAAATTTTGTATTTTTATGCCCTTAAATCAGAGAGATATGTCACGAAAAATAGTTAATAAATAACATTTCCCACATGTCTACTTTACATCAGCACAATTTTGGAAACAAAATTTTTTTTTGTTAGGGAGTTATAAGGGTTAAAAGTTGACCAGCAATTTCTCATTTTTACAACACCATTTTTTTTAGGACCACATCACATTTGAAGTCATTTTGAGGGGTCTATATGATAGAAAATAATGAAGTGTGACACCATTCTAAAAACTACATAACTCAAGGTTCTCAAAACCACATTCAAGAAGTTTATTAACCCTTTAAGTGCTTCACAGGAACTGAAACAATGTGGAAGGAAAAAATGAACATTTAACTTTTTTTTGCAAACATCTTAATTCAGAACCATTTTTTTTATTTTCACAAGTGTAAAAACAGAAATGTAACCATAAATTTTGTTATGCAATTTCTCCTGAATACGCCAATACCCCATATGTGGGGGTAAACCACTTTTTGGGCGCACCGCAGAACTTAGAAGTGAAGGGGCGCCGTTTGACTTTTTCAATGCAGAATTGGCTGGAATCGAGATCGGACGCCATGTCACGTTTAGAGAGCCCCTGATGTGCCTAAACAGTGGAAACTCTCCACAAGTGACACCATTTTGGAAACTAGACCCCTTAAGGAACTTATCTAGATGTGTGGTGAGCACTTTGAACCCCCAAGTGCTTCACAGAAGTTTATAACGTAGAGCCGTGAAAATAAAAAATCGCTTTTGTTTACACAAAAATGATTTTTTCGCCCACAAATTCTTATTTTCACAAGGGTAACAGGAGTAATTAGACCACAAAAGTTGTTGTGCGATTTCTCCTGAATACGTCGATACCCCATATGTGAGGGTAAACCACTGTTTGGGCGCACCGCAGAGCTTGGAAGTGAAGGAGCGCCGTTTTACTTTTTCAATGTAGAATTGGCTGGAATTGAGATTGGACGCCATGTCGTGTTTGGAGAGCCCCTGATGTGCCTAAACAGTGGAAACCCCCCACAAGTGACCCCATTTTGGAAACTAGACCCCTTAAGGAACTTATCTAGATGTGTGGTTAGCACTTTGAACCCCCATGTGCTTCATAGAAGTTTTATAATGTAGAGCCGTGAAAAAAAGAAAATCGCATTTTTTCTACAAAAATGATCTTTTTGCCCACAAATTTATATTTTCACAAGGGTAGCAGGAGAAATTAGACAACAAAAGTTGTTGTGCAATTTCTCCTGAGTACGCTGATACCCAATATGTGGGGGTAAACCACTGTTAGGGCGCACCGCAGAGCTTGGAAGAGAAAGAGTGCCGTTTTTCTTTTTCAATGTAGAATTGGCTGGAATTGAGATCGGACGCCATGTCGCGTTTGGAGACTTTGATAGAATGGTCTGCGGGTATTATGTTGCGTTTGCAGAGCCCCTGATGTACCTAACCAGTAGAAATCCCCCACAAGTGACCCCATTTTGGAAACTAGACCCCCCATGGAACTTATCTAGATGTGTGGTGAGAACTTTGAATGCCCAAGTGCTTCACAGAAGTTTAGAATGCAGAGTCGTGAAAATAAAAAATATTTTTTTTTTCCACAAAAAAGATTTTTTAGCCCCCAAGTTTTTATTTTCACAAGGGTAACAAGGGAAATTGGACCCCAAAAGTTGTTGTCCAATTTTTCCTGAGTATGCTGATGCGCCATATGTGGGGGTAACCCACTGTTTGGGTGCACGGCAGAGCTCGGAAGGGAAGGAGCGCCTTTTTGGAATGCAGACTTTGATAGAATGGTCTGTGGGCATTATGTTGCAATTGCAGAGCCCCTGATGTACCTAAACTGTAGAAACCCCCCACAAGTGACCCCATTTTGGAAACTAGACCCCCCAAAGGAACTTATCTAGATGTGTGGTGAGAACTTTGAATGCCCAAGTGCTTCACAGAAGTTTAGAATGCAGAGTCGTGAAAATAAAAAATATTTTTTATTTCACAAAAAAGATATTGTAGCCCCCAAGTTTTTATTTTCACAAGGGTAACAGGAGAAATTGGACCACTATAGTTGTTGTCCAATTTATCCTGAGTATGCTGATGCCCCATATGTGGGGGTAAACCACTGTTTGGGCGCACGGCAGAGCTAGGAAGGGAAGGAGCGCCGTTTTGGAATGCATACTTAGATAGAATGGTCTGTGGGCGTTATGTTGCGTTTGCAGAGCCCCTGATGTACCTAAACAGTAGTAACCCCCCACAAGTGACCCCGTTTTGGAAACTAGACCCCCCAAGGAACTTATATAGATGTGTGGTGAGAACTTTGAATGCCCAAGTGCTTCACAGAAGTTTATAATGCAGAGTCATAAAAATATATATATTTTTCCACAAAAAGGATTTTGTAGCCCCCAAGTTTTTATTTTCACAAGGGTAACAAGAGAAATTGGACCCCAGAAGTTGTTGTCCAATTTATCCCGAGTATGCTGATGCCCCATATGTGGGGGTAACCCACTGTTTGGGCGCACGGCAGAGCTCAGAAGGGAGGGAGCACCATTCGACTTTTTGAGCGCAAAATTGGCTGTCGTGTTTGGAGACCCCCTGATGTACCTAAACAGTGGAAACCCCCCAATTCTAGCTCCAACCCTAACCCCAACACACCCCTAACCCCAACCTGATCCATAATCCTAATCACTAACCCTAACCATAATCACAACCCTTACCCCAAAACAACCCTAATGTCAACCCTAACCATAACCCTAATCAAAACCCTAAATCCAACACACCCCTAATACTAATCTCAACCCTAACCTCAAACCTAACCCTAATCCCAATACACCCCTAATCACAACCCTATCCTTAACCCTAATCCCAAACCTAACCCTAATCCCAAGCGTAACCCTAATGCCAACCCTAACCCTAATACCAACCCTAATCCAAACCCTAACCCTAATCCCAACTCTAACCCTAACTTTAGCCCCAACCCTAAGGCTACTTTCACACTTGCGTCGTTTGGCATCCGTCGCAATCCGTCGTTTTGGACAAGAAACGGATCCTGCAAATGTGCCCGCAGGATGCGTTTTTTGCCCATAGACTTGTATTGCCGATGGATCGTGACGGATGGCCACACGTCGCGTCCGTCGTGCACTGGATCAGTGTTTTGGCGGACCGTCAGCACAAAAAAACGTTCAACTTTTTTGTACGTCGCATCCGCCATTTCTGACCGCACATGCGTGGCCGTAACTCCGCCCCCTCCTCCCCAGGACATAGATTGGGCAGCGGATGCATTGAAAAACTACATCCGCTGCCCACGTTGTGCACAATTTTCACAACGTGCGTCGGTATGTTGGGCCGATGCATTGCGACGGCCCCGTACCGACGTAAGTGTGAAAGAAGCCTAACCCTAAATTTAGCGCCAACCCTAACTCTAAATTTAGCCCCAACCCTAACCCTAAATTTAGCCCCAACCCTAAATTTAGCCCTAACCCTAACCCTAATCCTAGCCCTAACCCTACCCCTACCCCTAGCCCTAAACCTAACCCTACCCCTAACCCTAGCCCTAACCCTAACCCTAGCCCTAACCCTACACTTAACCCTACCCCAACCCTACCCCTAACCCTAGCCCTAACCCTAACCCTACCCCTAACCCTACCCCTAACCCTAATTTTAGCCCCAACTGCTCTTCTCCTGCCGGCCGGCAGATGGAGACAGATGGCGGGCGCACTGC
Source organism: Ranitomeya imitator (assembly GCF_032444005.1). NCBI lineage: Eukaryota > Metazoa > Chordata > Amphibia > Anura > Dendrobatidae > Ranitomeya > Ranitomeya imitator. Next base: position 98,812,441 of record NC_091288.1, read on the forward strand.
GCATGCGCCCGCCATTTTCTTTTCCCCAGAAGACGCCGGCGGCCAGGAGGAGCAGCAGGAGGACCCAGGGACACCGGTAAGTATGATAGGGTCCCCGAATCCCCCTATTTCTCTGTCCTCTGATGTGCGATCACATCAGAGGGCAGAGAATTACACTTAGCTTTTTTTTTTTTTTTCTTTTTTGCGGTCGCCGGTAAACAGTTAATTACCGGCGATCGCAAAGCAGGGGTCGGTAAAACCGACCCCGATCATGCTCTTTGGGGTCTCGGCTACCCCCGGTAGCCGAGACCCCAAAGATTTTCCAGGGGCCGGCCGGCGGGCGCACTACGCATGCGCCAGCCATTTTGAAGATGGCGGCGCCCACCGGGACCACGAGGAGCATCGGGGGAGACAGGTGAGTATTGGGGGGCTACCTGGGACCCCTTTTCTCCCCTTTTCTCTGTCCTCTGATGTGCGATCACATCGGAGGACAGAGAAATTAAAAAGAAATCGCGTTTTGTTTTTTTTTTGCGATCGCCGGTAAACGGTTAATTACCGGCGATCGCAAATGCGGGGTGGGTAAAAAAAACCCCGAATCATGTTCTCTGGGGTCTCGGCTACCCCCGGCAGCCGAGACCCCAGAGAAAATCCGACTCTGGGGGGCGCTATTTACTTTTTCCACAGCGCCGTTAATTAACGGCGCTGTGGTTTAAGTACCCTTAGCGGCCGCCGTTAAAAGGCGTATCGGCGGTCGCTAAGGGGTTAAAGGATATACGTTAAATCACAGGTTATAAATTTGCCCAAAGTGGAAAGTGTTATTCATTTGGAAACATACTTGTTTTTGTTTTCTATCAATGTTAAATGTAAAAATAACCACACCACGCCATGACATCTAATGTCTTCTTATAGACAAATAAGCTCACTGTCCATTGCACTTTAGACAGTGATCTTTGTTTCCAGCAATCCGATACTGCAATATCGTGTATGGGCCGATATTCGCTGTATCGGACTTCGGATACTGAGTTCCGATACTTTTACAATATCGAATACCGGAATCGGAAGTTCCCATAATGCAATGAGCCAGTTTTATTCTATTCAGCCAATGAGGATCCTAAGAAGTGTGGGCACATCCTATTAGGCATGTTAGCCATGTTAATTAATGGCATGGCTGTGATTGGCTGCTCAAATGATGTCATGATGCACTATAATGGAGAGTGGGCGATGCGTGGGCGGAGACTGCGTGTCTGTGTGTGCAGGCAGGGTCTGTGCGTGACCGTTGGGGGTCTGTGCGGGCCTGACGGGGGTCTGTACGGGCCTCTTGGGGGTCTGTGAGGTCCTGCCGGTGGTCTGTACGGGCCAGCCGGGGGTCTGTACGAGCCTCTCGGGGGTCTGTGCAGGCCTGCAGGGGGGCCTTTGTGTCTTTGTGCAGGCATCGTCCGATGGGACTACAAGTCTATGTCTGCTACAATGACAGTGATTGACACATTAGCCAATGATGGGACAGTAGTAGTCCCATCATCCGGCTAATGTGTTGAATGAAAAATAAAAACCACAAACATACATACATACTACACACATACAACATACATACTACATGGATACTATATACTACATACATACATACAACATACTACATAAAAACTACATACATACAACATTCTACATACATACAAACCACATACATACAACATACATACAACATACCACATACATACAACATACATACAACATACCACATACATACAACATACATACTACATACAACATACTATATACTACACACATGCTACATACATACAACACACTACATACATACATAAAGCATACATACAACATACTACATACATACAACATACCACATACATGCAACATACATACTACATACATACATACTACATACATACAATACATTCATACATCACATACATATAGACATACAGTACATATAACAGAGTTCATACTCACCATTGCTTCTCACATTGTTCCCCGAAGCCAGTGTCATCTGTAAAAAATATTAAAATAACAAACAAACAATATACTCCCTGATCCGCAGAAATCCACGAGTGTCCCACGACGATCTCCCGTGGAGAACAGCAGCACCAGCTGATGCGACCGCTCTCTAGGGGCTCCTGGAATACAATGACGGGACGAAGGTATCATTTCGCACTGTATTCCTCCGCCACTGTAAAAAATAGTCCCTAGTCTCACTTTTGGCATTGCTGTGTGAGAAAGTTCCCATGCAGCTTTTGCCATAAAGTGAGAACATTGAACTATAGTAACCTCTCAGTGATGCACTGCAGGAGCCATTGTCTCCTGTCAGTGTGTCACTGGAGGTCCTATAGAGCAGTGACATCACCAGATGTCACTGCTCTATAGGGAAGATCGTCGTGGGACACTCATTATTAATTTGACTGCATCGGACAGGGAGTATACGGTTTATTATTTTACGTTTTTTGCAGGCGCTGAAGTATGGTAAGTATGGTTAAATGAAGAATAATAAAATACTTTGTCTCCTGTCAGTGTGTCACTGGAGGTCCTATAGAGCAGTGACATCACCAGATGTCACTGCTCTATAGGGAAGATCGTCGTGGGACACTCGTTATTAATTTGACTGCATCGGACAGGGAGTATACGGTTTATTATTTTACATTTTTTGCAGGAGCTGAAGTATGGTAAGTATGGTTAAATGAAGAATAATAAAATACTTTTTTCTCGCTGTGTCATTATTTTGTTTTTATCTCTCTCACTACTCTAGGATTAGTAATGGATAGACGTCGTATTGACGCCTCTCCATTATTAACCTGGCTTAATGTCACCTTACAAAAGCAAGGTGCCATTAACCCCTTATTACCCCGTATCTCACAGCTACTCGGGAGTGGTAAGAGAGGGGCTAAGTGCCGGAAATTGCCCCAGATGCGCCGTTTCTGGGGCGGCTGCCGACTGGTATTTGTAGCCGGGGTGGGCAATATCCATAGCCCCTCTCTAGGCTATGACTATCAGACCGCAGCTGTCTGCAATCCCTTTCTGGCTATAAAATATAGGGGGCCCCACGTCATGTTTTTGGGGGGGTCCCCCTATTTTAATAGCCAGTAAAGGGTACACAGACAGCTGCGGGCTGATATTCATAGCCTGGGAGGGGCCATGGGTATTATCCCCTTCCCAGGCTACAAATATTGGCCCCCGGCCTTCGGCTTTCCCCCTCTGGCGCAGAAAATTATGCGGGAGCCCACGTCAATTTTTTCCCCGTATTTTTCTTTATGTTCATTAATCAATATCTGCCTATCTATGGATATATCTATCTATAGATATATCTATAGATACATAGATGTTTCTATCCATATATCTATCTGGCTAATTTCAAACATCAGGTTTTTGCCGTCAGGCAAAATCCGGCGAGTTTTGAAAAAAACTATCCTTTTTTTTTGCTGGATCCATTTATTGCCATAGAGTTGTATTAGCGCCAGATTGAGCCAGATGGCCACACGTTTCATCCGTTTTTTTCCGGATCGGTCAAAACAGCTGTTTCCGCCGGACGGAAAACACATACAGAGGAACGGTTTTTCTGTCCGGCGAAAAACGTATGAAACTGAGATGTGAAATGATGAATACGGCCTCCGAATCCGTTTTTTCATGCATGTTTCCATTCAAATCATGCACATTTTCCGTTTATTTATTTCCAAAAACTACATCAAAACCGCACCAAAAACTGCATCAAAACTGCACCAAAAGTGCATCAACACTGCACCAAAAACTGCATCATAACTGCACCAAAAACTGCATTAACCCCTTCCCGACCTTTGACGCATACGCTGCGTCATGAAAGTCGGTGCCATTCCGACCCATGACGCAGCATATGCGTCATGGAAAGATCGCGTCCCTGCAGATCGGGTGAAAGGGTTAACTCCCATTTCACCCGGCCTGCAGGGACAGGAGGAGTGGTACTTTAGCCCAGGGGGGGTGGCTTCACCCCCCCGTGGCTACGATCGCTCTGATTGGCTGTTGAAAGTGAAACTGCCAATCAGAGCGATTTGTAATATTTCACCTAAAAAACTGGTGAAATATTACAATCCAGCCATGGCCGATGCTGCAATATCATCGGCCATGGCTGGAAACACTTATGTGCCCCCACCCCACCCCACCGATCGCCCCCCAAGCCCCCCGATCTGTGGTCCGCTCTCCTCCGTCCTGTACTCCGCTCCCCCGTCCTCCTGTTCGCTCCCCCCGTGTTCCAATCACACCTCCCGTGCTCCAATCAAACCCCCCCGCACTCTGATCCCCCCCCGCACAGCGATCCCCCCCGTGCTCCGATCTACCCCCCCGCACAGCGATCCCCCACCCCGTGCTCCAATCCACCCCCCCGTGTTCCGATCCACCCCCCATGCTCCGATCCACCCCCCCGTGCTCCGACGCCCCACCCCGTGCCCTGATCTCCCCCCCCCCTTATACTTACCTAGCCTCCCGGGGTCCGTCCGTCTTCTTTCCTGGGCGTCGCCATCTTCCAAAATGGCGGGCGGATGTGCAGTGCGCCCGCCGAATCTGCCGGCTGGCAGATTCGTTCCAGAGTGAATTTTGATCACTGAGATATAACCTATCTCAGTGATCAAAATAAAAAAAATAGTAAATGACCCCCCCCCCCTTTGTCACCCCATAGGTAGGGACAATAAAAAAAATAAATATTTTTTTTTTTTCCACTAAGGTTGGGGTAAGAACTAGGGTTAGGGTTAGGGGTAGGGTTAGAGTTAGGGGTAGGGTTAGGGGTAGGGTTAGGCTTAGGGGTAGGGTTAGGGTTAGATTTAGGGTTAGGGATGTGCACACGTATTCTGGTCCTCTGCGGATTTTTCCGCAGAGGATTTGATAAATCCGCAGTGCTAAACCGCTGTGGATTTATCGTGGATTTACCGCGGTTTTTCTGCACATTTCACTGCGGTTTTACAACTGCGATTTTCTATTGGAGCAGTTGTAAAACCGCTGCGGAATCCGCAGAAAGAAGTGACATGCTGCGGAATGTAAACCGCTGCGTTTCCGTGCAGTTTTTCCGCAGCATGTGTACAGCGATTTTTGTTTCCCATAGGTTTACATTGAACTGTAAACTCATGGGAAACTGCTGCGGATCCGCAGCGTTTTCCGCAGCGTGTGCACATACCTTTAGAATTAGGCTATGTGCACACGGTGCGGATTTGGCTGCGGATCCGCAGCAGTGTTCCATCAGGTTTACAGTACCATGTAAACATATGGAAAACCAAATCCGCTGTGCCCATGGTGCGGAAAATACCACGTGGAAACTCAGCGTTGTATTTTCCGCAGCATGTCAATTCTTTGTGCGGATTCCACAGCGTTTTACACCTGTTCCTCAATAGGAATCCACAGGTGAAATCCGCACAAAAAACACTTGCAAACCGCGGTAAATCCGCAGGTAAAACGCAGTGCCTTTTATCCACGGATTTTTCAAAAATGGTGCTGAAAAATCTCATACGAATCCGCAATGTTGGCACATAGCCTTAGGGTTAGGGTTGGGTTGGAATTAGGGTTGCGGTTAGGGTTAGGGGTGTGTTGGGGTTAGGGTTGTGGTTAGGGGTGTGTTGGGGTTAGGGTTGTGATTAGGGTTACGGCTACAGTTGGGATAAGGGTTAGGGGTGTGTTGGAGTTAGAATTGAGGGGTTTCCACTGTTTAGGCACATCAGGGGGTCTCCAAACGCAACATGGCGCCACCATTGATTCCAGCCAATCTTGTATTCAAAAAGTCAAATGGTGCTCCCTCACTTCCGAGCCCCGACGTGTGCCCAAACAGTGGTTTACCCCCACATATGGGGTACCAGCATACTCAGGACAAACTGCGCAACAATTACTGGGGTCCAATTTCTCCTGTTACCCTTGAGAAAATAAAAAATTGCTTGCTAAAACATCATTTTTGAGGAAAGAAAAATGATTTTTTATTTTCACAGCTCTGCATTGTAAACGTCTGTGAAGCACTTGGGGGTTCAAAGTGCTCACCACATATCTAGATAATTTCCTTGGGGGGTCTAGTTTACAAAATGGAGTCACTTGTGGGGGGTTTCTACTGTTTAAGCACACCAGGGGCTCTGCAAACGCAACGTGACGTCCGCAGACCATTCCATCAAAGTCTGCATTTCAAAAGTTACTACTTCCCTTCTGAGCCCCAACGTGTGCCCAAACAGTGGTTTACCCCCACACATGGGGTATCAGCGTACTCAGGAGAAACTGGACAACAACTTTTGGGGTCCAATTTCTCCTGAAACCCTTGGGAAAATAAAAAATTCTGGGCTAAAAATTATTTTTGAGGAAAGAAAACGTATTTATTATTTTCACGGCTCTGCGTTATAAACCTCTGTAAAGCACTTGGGGGTTGAAAGTGCTCACCACATATCTAGATAAATTCCTTTGGGGGTCTAGTTTCCAAAATGGGGTCACTTGTGGGGGGTTTCTACTGTTTAGGCACACCAGGGGCTCTGCAAACGCAACGTGACGCCCGCAGACCATTCCATCAAAGTCTGCATTTCAAAAGTCACTACTTCCCTTCTGAGCCCCGACATGTGCCCAAACAGTGGTTTACCCCCACACATGGGGTATCAGCTTACTCAGGAGAAACTGGACAACAACTTTTGTGGTCCAATTTCTCCTGTAACCCTTGGGAAAATAAAAAATTCTGGGCTAAAAAATTATTTTTGAGGAAAGAAAACGTATTTATTTTCACGGCTCTGCGTTATAAACTTCTGTGAAGCACTTGGGGGTTGAAAGTGCTCACCACATATCTAGATAATTTCATTTCGGGGTCTATTTTCTGAAATGGGGTCACTTGTGGGGGGTTTCTACTGTTTAGTCACATCAGGGGCTCTGCAAATGCACCGTGACGCCCGTAGAGCATTCCATCAAAGTCTGTATTTCAAAACGTCACTACTTCACTTCCGAGCCCCGGCAAGTGCCCAAATAGTAGTTTACCCCCACATATGGGGTATTACCGTACTCAGGAGAAACTGGACAACAAATATTGGGGTCAAATTTCTCCTGTTACCCTTGGGAAAATTAAAAAATTCTGGGCTAAAAAATTATTTTTGAGGAAAGAAAACGTATTTATTATTTTCACTGCTCTGTGTTATGAACTTCTGTGAAGCACTTGGGGGTTCAAAGTGCTCACCTCACATCTAGATAAGTTCCTTTCGGGGTCTAGTTTCCAAAATGGGGTCACTTGTGGGGGGTTTCTACTGTTTAGCCACATCAGGGGCTCTGCAAACGCAACGTGACGCCCGCAGAGCATTCCATCAAAGTCTGCATTTCAAAACGTCACTACTTCACTTCCAAGCCCCAGCATGTGCCTAAACAGTGGTTTACCCCCACATATGGGGTATCAGCGTACTCAGGAGAAACTGGACAACAACTTTTGTGGTCAAATTTCTCTTGTTACCCTTGGGAAAATAAAAAATTGCGGGCTAAAAAATCATTTTTGAGAAAAGAAATTTTTTTTTTAATTTTCATGGCTCTGCGTTAAAAACTTCTGTGAAGCACTTGAGGGTTCAAAGTGCTCACCACACATCTAGATTAGTTCCTTTGGGGGTCTAGTTTCCAAAATGGGGTCATTTGTGGGGGATCTCCAATGTTTAGGCACACAGGGGCTCTCCAAATGCGACATGGTGTTCGCTAATGATTGGAGCTAATTTTCCATTTAAAAAGCCAAATGGCGTGCCTTCCCTTCTGAGCCCTTCCATGCGCCCAAACAGTGGTTTACCCCCACATATGGGGTATCTGCGTACTCAGGACAAACTGGACAACAACATTTGTGGTCCAATTTATCCTATTACCATTGGCAAAATAGGAAATTCCACGCTAAAAAAATCATTTTTGAGGAAAGAAAAATTATTTTTTATTTTCATGGCTCTGCATTATAAACTTCTGTGAAGCACCTGGGGGTTTAAAGTGCTCAGTATGCATCTAGATAAGTTCCTTGGGGGGTCTAGTTTCCAAAATGGGGTCACTTGTGGGGGAGCTCCAATGCATAGGCACACAGGGGCTCTCCAAACGCGACATGGTGTCCGCTAACAATTGGAGCTAATTTTCCATTCAAAAAGTCAAAAGGCGCGCCTTCCCTTCCGAGCCCTGCCGTGTGCCCAAACAGTGGTTTACCCCCACATATGAGGTATCAGCGTACTCAGGACAAATTGGACAACTACTTTCGTTGTTCAGTTTCTCCTTTTACCATTGGGAAAATAAAAAAATTGTTGCTGAAAAATCATTTTTATGACTAAAAAGTTAAATGTTCATTTTTTCCTTCCATGTTGCTTCTGCTGCTGTGAAGCACCTGAAGGGTTAATAAACTTCTTGAATGTGGTTTTGTGCACCTTGAGGGGTGCAGTTTTTAGAATGGTGTCACTTTTGGGTATTTTCAGCCATATAGACCCCTCAAACTGACTTCAAATGTGAGGTGGTCCCTAAAAAAATGGTTTTGTAAATTTCGTTGTAAAAATGAGAAATCGCTGGTCAAATTTTAACCCTTATAACTTCCTAGCAAAAAAAAATTTTGTTTCCAAAATTGTGCTGATGTAAAGTAGACATGTGGGAAATGTTATTTATTAACTATTTTGTGTCACATAACTCTCTGGTTTAACAGAATAAAAATTCAAAATGTGAAAATTGCGAAATTTTCTAAATTTTCGCCAAATTTCCGTTTTTATCACAAATAAACACAGAATTTATTGACCTATATTTACCACTAACATGAAGCCCAATATGTCACGAAAAAACAATCTCAGAACTGCTAGGATCCATTGAAGCGTTATTACCTCATAAAGGGACACTGGTCAGAATTGCAAAAAACGGCAAGGTCTTTAAGGTCAAAATAGGCTGGGTCATGAAGGGGTTAAAGGGAACCTGTCAACCCGTTTTTTTAATATGAGATAAAAATACCCTGAAATAGGGCCTGAGCTGTGCTTTACAATAGTGTATTTTTTGTCCCGATTCCCCACCTATGCTGCCGAAATACATTACCAAAGTCGCCGTTTTCCCCTGTTAATCACGCTGGTCTGGTCAAATGGGCATTGTGAAATCACTGTTCCTCCCCCACCTCTTGCTTTTCCCTAAGAAATTTCTTCCCGGCTTCGTCATAGTGTTTTGCGCCTGCGCAGTAATATCTAATCTCGCGCCTGGGCATTATGCTTTGCCCAACTGTGGGCATAGCATCCATTACATCAGTGCGCATGCGCGGCTTGTCACTTTAACCTGTGTGCCCCGGAAGTCATCATATGCAAATAGTGTTGTTCTGGATGTCGGTAAACTTTTCTCATCCCGAACTGCGAGCGTAAGTTTGGTACCAAAATCGCTTATCTATCTATGGATCTATCTATCTATTATCTATCTATCCATCGATCTTTCTATTGTGAGGAGGTGACCGGTGTCATATGCGAGGGTCGCTATGTATCCCCCAGGATGTGCTTAGAAGCATATTAGATCCGCTGGAGTGCCCTGTGCTCACAGCAGGTTGCCTGTGAGACACAGGGAAGAATAAAAGTGAGTGTGAACTGGGTCAAGTTATTTGTCCCAGAAATTATTCAGGAAAACCCGGTATGGGCTTTTATTTTTGAAACGGACTGCAGGAAGGTAGTGGGGCCGGTCCGTTTCCTCCAGCCCAGATCTTATAGTGGCCCATGGCCATAGAATCTGGAGGAAAGAAAAAAAAACCCTGCAAGAGAGTTTGGGTGTGTCAGTCTGGTCTGGGAGTTAGACCTAACAGGAGGCTTAGGGTATGTGTCCACGTTCAGGATTGCATCAGGATTTGGTCAGGAACAATTAGAGGAAAAGTATAATAGAAACATATGCTCCATTTTCGCATTTATCACCCACTCCTGGTTTTGGCTTACAAATACTGATGAAAAATCCTGACCAAATCCTGATGCAATCCTGAACGTGGACACATACCCTTATGAGGAGCTCCTTCCGTGTGGAGCAACATGGGAAAGGCAGAGCCTGAAAAGCCTGACACCCCAGTGTACACAGTGGTGTAGTACATTCACGACAACGATTGTGGACTGTTGTTATTTTTCCCGGCTGCATACTGAAGGACTTGTTTGCTTTCTTTTCCGGTTTGTGAGTATGCTGTGAAATAAACAAGACTTTATTTGAACTTTATATTGGTCACTGCCTATTCACTGCACAGCAAGGACATCGCTACATCACACTATCTATCGATCTTTCTATGTATCTATTATCTATCTCTTTCCAGCTATCTATCCCATTCTATCTATGGTATTCCTTCTAACATTCTCATTCCTTCTTTCTATCCATCTATCTCATCTATCTAAGAGCAGATTACATACAACATACACCCCGCGACATACACACTGTGACATACACCCAGCAATATACGACTTTCAACCTACCACATTTGACATGCAACATACGACTTTCAACATACTATATGCGACATGCAACTACAACATGCAACATGCGACACACAACATGCGACTACATGCCACATGCAACAACATGTGACACGCAACAACATGCGACCACATGTGAAATGCAACAACATGCGACTACATGCGACATGCATAAAAATACGACCACATGTGACATGCGACATGCAACAACATGCGACATGCAACAACATGCAGCTACATGCAACAATATACGACATGCAACAACATGCGACATGCAACATGCGACTAAATGCGACGTGGAACGACATGCAACATGCGGCGACATGTGACGTGGGCAGCGGATGCAGTTTTTCAACGCATCTGCTGCCCATTCTGAAGTCCGGGGAGGAGGGGGCGTAGTTTCTGCCGCGCATGCGCGGTAGAAAATGGCGGGCGCGACGGCCAAAAAAACGTTCACTTGAATGTTTTTTCATGCCGACGGTCCGCCATGGGGCATGTTGTATGCACAGTGACTGCGCTATCGCCCTTTGACATGGGTAAGTTTTGCCCCTAACCGCTGCTGTCCTACGCAACTGCACTTTAGCACAAGCACTTTTTGTAGGATGGTATGAGTACTACTCCATTTACTTACGAGTGGCCATATGTTTGTATAGATCTAGGTCTCTGTATTAGACCTTAAATTTCACTCAGTTATATTCTGGCCTTGCGGTTTACTGTTGTGGGTACAGGGTTTATATGCTAGCGGTTCAAATCTTTTCCCTGACTCATTCCTCAGTGGTGATTTCTTGCAGCCATTGTGCATACTGTTTTTTGCTCTTTTATCCCATTTCAGACACTCGTCCATTGAATTTTGTATATAGATTGGGCCTTTGTGTTTTTGTCTTTGAATTTTATGTGTATGTTGAATTTAATAAAATTTGTACTTTATCAGATTTGTGGTTGGCCCTGTGTAGTTATATGAGTCTTTAGCTCCTCTCTCCTATATAGGCATTATGTTCTCATTAGGAGTGACTCTTATTGCGTAATGCAATCCTAGATGTTATAAGGATATCCGTGATGTCAGTCCTTGTTAATCAAAACACGCGGATCCGTTGCACGACGGAGGCGACGTGTGGCCATCCGTCGTGATCCATCGCTAATACAAGTCTATGGGTAAAAAACGCATCCTGCGAGCACCTTTGCAGGATCCGTCTTTTTCCACCGGATCCGTTTTTTTCCCACCGGATTTCTTTTTTTCCGCCGGATCCTTTTTTTCCCACCGGATTTGTTTTTTTTTTCCGCCGGATCCTTTTTTTTCCCACCGGATTCGTTTTTTTCCGCCGGATCCGTTTTTTTCCACTGGATTGTTTTTTTTCCGCCGGATCCGCCGATTACAATCATGAATATGCGGCTCCACCTCCCAAAGGGGTGGAGCCACATATTCATTACTGTAAATGAGCGGCCCCACGTGACCGCTCATACAGTACAAGGTGCGGCCAGGACAGGACACTGCGAGGGATCCAGAAGCTAGGTGAGTATTTTAATCACAGCAGGGGGGGGGGTGGGAGGTGCACAGGGGGTGGGGACCTGGATATTGATTTTCCACACTAATATTCATATCTTCTCTACAGCAAATGCTGCTGCAGGGAAGATATGAATGGGACTTCAGCACGATGCCGGGGACAGCGCTAAACTTTAGCGCTGTCTCCGGTACGGTGCGTGTGGTACCCAGTGGGCACACGGGCGGCACACGTGTGCTGCACGTGTGCCACACTGATGTGCCACAGAAACGCACCGGCACATGGACACGGGTAATTCCGGTACCGATTTTACCGGTATCTGAAATATCTGGACGTGTGAGACTGCCCTTATAGCCAGAAAGGCTACGCAGACAGCTGCGGGCTAATATTCATAGCCTAGAGAGGGCCATGGATATTGCCCCCCCCCCCCGGCTACAAATACCAGTACGCAGCCGCCCCGGAAATCGCGCATCTGTGTGATGCGCAAATTCTGACACTTAGCCCCTCTCTTCCCACTCCCGTGTAGCGGTGGGATATGGGGTAATAAGGGGTTAATGTCACCTTGATATCGTAAGGTGACATTAAGCCGGGTTAATAACGGAGAGGCGTCGTTAGTAATCCAATGCTAGTAAAGGGTTAATAAAACACACACATTTTGCAAAAAAAAAAAAAAAGAATTTTAACCCCTTTCTGACATCTGACGTACTATCCCGTCGAGGTGGGGTGGGCCCGTATGACCACCGACGGGATGGTACGTCATAGCGATCGGCCCGTATGACCACCGACGGGATGGTACGTCATAGCGATCGGCCGTGCTCACGGGGGGAGCGTGGCCGATCGCGGCCGGGTGTGAGCTGACTATCGCAGCTGACATCTGGCACAATGTGCCAGGAGTGGTCACGGACCGCTCCCTGCACATTAACCCCCGGCACACCGCGATTAGACATGATCGCGGTGTGCCGGCGGTATAGGGAAGCATCGCGCAGGGAGGGGGCTACCTGCGGGCTTCCCTGAGACCCCCACAGCAGCGCGATGTGATCGCATTGCTGCGAGGGTCTCTTACCTCCTCCTTCTCCTTGCAGGCCCGGATCCAAGATGGCCGCGGCATCCGGGTCCTGCAGGGAGGGAGGTGGCTTCAGAGCGCCTGCTCAGAGCAGGCACTGTGAAGCCTGCAGCTGTGCACAGTGCACAGCAAAGTGTCAGATCAGCGATCTTACACTATAACATGATGCCCCTTCCTGGGGCAATGTTATAGTGTAAAAAAAAAAAATATTCACATGTGTAAAAAAATTTTTTTAAAAATTCCCCTAAAAATCCCCCCCCCCCCAAAAAAAAATATTGTTCCTATAAATACATTTCTTTGTCTAAATAAAAAAAAAAACAATTAAAGTACACATATTTAGTATCGCCACGTCCGTAACCCCACCTATAAAACTGTCCCACTAGTTAACCCCTTCAGTGAACGCGGTAAAAAACAATGCTTTATCATACCACCAAACAAAAAGTGGAATAACACGTGATCAAAAAGACGGAAATAAATAATGGTACCGCTGAAAACGTCATCTTGTCCCGCAAAAAACGAGCCGCCATACAGCATCATCTGCGAAAAAATAAAAAAGTTATAGTCCTCAGAATAAAGCGATGCAAAAATAATTATTTTTTCTATAAAATAGTTTTTATCGTATAAAAGCACCAAAACATAAATAAATGATATAAATGAGGTATCGCTGTAAACGTACTGACCCAAAGAATAAAACTGCTTTATCCATTTTACCAAACGCGGAACGGTATAAACGCCCCCCTCAAAAGAAATTCATGAATAGCTGGTTTTTGGTCATTCTGCCTCACAAAAATCGGAATAAAAAGCGATCAAAAACTGTCACGTGCCCGAAAATGTTACCAATAAAAACGTCAACTCATCCTGCAAAAAACAAGACCTCACATGACTCTGTGGACTAAAATATGGAAAAATTATAGCTCTCAAAATGTGGTAACGCAAAAAATATTTTTGGCTCCTGCAGTGCATCACTGAGGTTACTAAAGTTCAAAGTGTCACTTTATGGCAATTGCTGTGTGGGAAAATTTCTCACCCAGCAATGCCATAAGTGAGACTAGGGACTATTTTTTTTACAGCGGCGGAGGAATACAGTGCAGAAGGATACCTTCCTCCTGTCATTGTGTTTCTGGAGCCCCTAGAGAGCGGTCGCAACAGCTGTTGCTGCCGTTCTCCACGGGAGATCGTCGTGGGACACTCGTGGATTTCTGCGGACAGGGAGTATATTGGTTGTTATTTTAATATTTTTTACAGATGACACTGGCTTCGGGGATCAAAGTGACAAGTGATGGTGAGTATGTGATCTATATTATATGTACTGTATGTCTATATGTATGTATTGTATGTATGTGGTGTATGGTGTATGTTGCATGTCGCCACATGTCGCATGCTGTCGCATGTCGCATGCAGATGCATGTTGCGTGTTGCAGCATGCTGTTGCATGCCACGTCGCCACATGTTGCATGTCGCATGTAGTCTCATGTTGCATGTAGTTGCATGTCGCATGTAGTCACATGTTGTTGCATGTCGCATGTTGTCGCATGTGGCATGTCGCATGTTGTTGCATGTAGTCGCATGTTGTTGCATGTCGCATGTAGTCGCATGTTGCATTTTGCATGTCGTCACATGTTGTTGCATGTTGCATGTAGTCGCATGTTGCATGTAGTCACATGTTGCATGTCGCATGTAGTCACATGTGGCATGTTGCTGCATGTCGCATGTAGTCGCATGTTGCTGCATGTCGCATGTTGTTGCATGTAGCCGCATGTCACATGTAGTCGCATGTCGCCTGTAGTCGCATGTTGCATGTAGTCGCATGTTTCTGCATGTCGTCGCATGTTGCATGTCACATCTTGTTGCATGTCATATGTAGTCGCATGTTGCATGGCGCATTTAGTCACATGTTGTCGCATGTAGCTGCATGTTGCATGTCGCATGTAGTCGCATGTGGCATGTCGCATGTTGTTGCATGTCGCATGTAGTCGCATGTTGCTGCATGTCGCATGTAGTCGCATGTTGCATGGTGCATTTAGTCGCATGTCACATGAAGTCACATGTTGTTGCATGTCGCATGTAGCTGCATGTTGCATGTCGTTGCATGTCGCATGTAGTCGCATGTTGCTGCATGTCGCATGTTGTATGTAGTCGCATGTCGCTGCATGTCACCTGTAGTCGCATGTTGTATGTAGTCGCATGTTGCATGGCACATTTAGTCACATGTTGTCACATGTTGCATGTCACATGTAGCTGCATGTCGCATGTAGTCACATGTGGCATGTCGTATGTTGTTGCATGTCGCATGTAGTTGCATGTAGTCACATGTTGTTGCATGTTGCTGCATGTAGCCTGTAATCACATGTTATTGCATGTCACATGTTGCATGTAGTCGCATGTTGTACGTTGTTGCATGCCGCATGTTGTTGCATGTCACATGTTGTTGCATGTCGCATGTAGTCGCATGTTGTCGCATGTTGCGTGTCACATGTTGTTGCATGTCGCATGTTGTCGTCGCATGTTGCATCTCGCATATAGTATGTTGAAAGTCGTATGTTGCATGTCAAATGTGGTAGGTTGAAAGTCGTATATTGCTGGGTGTATGTCACAGTGTGTATGTCGCGGGGTGTATGTTGTATGTAATCTGCTCTTAGATAGATGAGATGGATAAATAGATAGAAAGAAGGAATGAGAAAGTGAGAAGGAATACCATAGATAGAATGGGATAGATAGCTGGAAAGAGATAGATAATAGATAGATAGATAGATAGATAGATAGATAGATAGATAGATAGATAGAAAGATCGATAGATAGAAGATAGATAGATAGAAAGATCGATAGATAGATAAACGAGCTTGTCACGAAACTTACGCAGGCAGTTCTGGATGGGAAAAGTTTACCGGCGTCCAGAACAACAGAATTAGCATATGATAACTTCCGGGGCACACAGGTTACAGCGAAGAGCCGCGCCTGCGCAGTGATGTGCTGCATGCCATGCCCACAGTTGGGCAAAGCATAATGCGCAGGCGCAAGAGCCGAATGCACTGCGCAACTGCGAAAAAAAGAGCGCGATCTGTGCGACTCACAGATCGAATTTACATCAGACACGCCAAGGAGCAGGGGGAGAAACAGTAATTTAACCACGCCCATTTGACCAGAACAGCGTGATTGACAGGCGAAAACTGTTGTGAATTCCGCTCTTGGGCTCCCTCCGGTGGTTGTAAGTAGCATTTTTGTGAGTTCTGCTCTTGGGCTCCCTCCTGTGGTTTTGAGTGGTGTGGCTGCTTCTTGGATTTAGCTTCTGCAGCTGTTTTCACTGATCGTCTTTCTGGCTCGGCTATATTAGTCTGGTTTTATCCCTCATTCAATGCCAGTTGTCAATTGTTCCAGCCTGGAGTCATTGCTCTTAGGATTTTCCTGACACTCTAACCAGTTCTGCAAAGCTAAGTCCTTGCTTGTCCTTTTGCAGTTCACTTGTTGTGGACTTTGTTGTTCGCACTTTCTTTGTTTTGCTCATTTGTCCAGCTTATCAGTATGGATCTATTCAGCTAAGCTGGAAGCTCTGGGCAGCAGAGTTTGCCCTCCACACCTTTAGTCAGGTGTGGAGATTTTTGCATTTCTCTGCGGTGGACTTTTTCTAGTTTTTTACTGACCGCACAGCGTTCTGTCCTGTACTATTTCTTTCTAGCTAGAAGTGGCCTCCTGTGCTAAATCTTGTTTCATACTACGTGTGTCATTTCCTTCTCCTCTCACAGTCATTACATGTGGGGGGCTAATCTATCCTTTGGGGATTTTCTCTGAGGCAAGATAGTTTTCCTGCTTCTATCTTTAGGGGTAGTTAGCTCTTAGGCTGTGACGAGATGCCTAGGCAGAGTTAGGAGCATCCCACGGCTACTTCTAGTGTTGCGTTGAGCTTAGGGACTGCGGTCAGTATAGTTACCACCTGCTCAGAGCTAGTCGCATGTCGCTCCTTAATCACCAGACCATAACAGAAAACGGCGACTTTTGTAAGGTATTTCGGCAG